>NC_044555.1:149741947-150344670 GCF_007565055.1 Rhinopithecus roxellana
ATGTTTCTTTGTTGATTTTCTGACTGGAAGACCTGTCTAATGCTGAACCTGAGGTGTTGAAGTCTCCAGCTATCATTGTATTGGAATCTGTCTCTGTCTTTAGCTCTAATAATATTTGCTTTATATATCTGAGTGTTCCAGTGTTGGGTGCATATATATTTAAAATTGTTATATTCTCTTGCTGCATTGAACTCTTTATCATTATATAGTGATCTGCTTTTTCTTGTCTTATTGTTTTTGTCTCAAAATCTATTTTGCCTGATATATGTATAGCTACTCCTGCTCTTTTTTGTGTGTTTCCTTTAGCATAAAATATCTTTTTTCATCCCTTTGTTTTTAATCTATGTGTGCTTTTATAGGTGAAGTATGTTTTTTGTAGGAAGCAAATTAATGGGTCTTGTTTATTCCTCTATTCAACCACTCTTTGTCTTTTGATTGGAGAGTTTAGTTCACTTACATTCGATGTTTTTATTGGTAAGTAAGGATTTACCCCCGCCATTTTGTCATTTGTTATCTGGTTATTTTGTGGTCTTCTCATCCTTCTTTCTTTCCTTCCTGTCTTCCTTTAGTAAAGGTGATTTCCTCTGGTCATATGATTTAGTTTCTTGATTTTTATTTTCTGTGTATACATTGTATGATTTTTTGTTAGAGGTTACCATGAGACTTGCAAATACTATCTTATAACCCATTATTATTAAATAACATAACACCGTTTGCATAAATAAACAAGCAAAGACTACCTCTAGGTATTTAATAATTAAACTTTAACATCTCTTGTAGGGCAGGTCTGGTGTTGATGAAAAAGAAAAATGATAAAAACTCTATGCCTAAACTTTATTCCTCCACTTTTTACATTTTGTTGTTCCTATGTATATCTCATTGTACTGTCTATTTCTTGAAAAACTGATGTAGGTGTTATTTTTGCTTGGCTCATCATTTAGATTTTCTTCTTATAATAAGAGTAGTTTGCACACCACAGTTACAGTGTTATAATGTGTGTTTTTCTGTGTACTTATTATTTACCAGTGAGTTTTGTCCATTCAGATGATTACTTATTGCTCATTAATGTCCTTTTCTTTATGATTAAAGTATTTCCTTTATCATTTCTTGTAACAGGTCTGGTGTTGATAAAATCCCTCAACTTCTGTTTTCTGGGAAAGCTTTTATTTCTCCTTCATGTTTGAAGGATATTTTCACCAAGTATACTATTCTAGGGTAAAATGATTTTTTTTTTTTTTTTTACCTTCAGCACTTTAAATATGTCATGCCTCTCTCTCTCCTGGCCTTTAAGGTTTCCACTGAGAAGTCTGCTGCCAGACATATTGGAGCTACATTGTACGTTATTTGTTTATTTTCTCCTGCTGCTTCTCGGATACTTTCTTCATTCTGGACATTTGGAAGTTTGATTATTAAATGTTTTGAGATAGTGTTAGTTGGGTTAAATCTACTTGGTGTTCTATAATTTTCTTGTATTTGGATATTGATATCTTTCTCTCAGTTCAGGAAATTCTGTTATTGAATAAGCTTTCCATCCTGCTCTCTCTCTCTCTCTCTACTTCCTCTTTAAGTTTAATAACTCTTAAATGTGCCCATTTTAGGTTACTTTCTAGATCTTCTAAGTGCTCTTCATTCTTTTTCTTTGTTCTTTTGTATCCTCTGACTGTATTTTTAAATAGCTTGTCTTCATGCTTACTAATTATTTCTTCTGCTTGATCACTTCGGCTGTAAGGAGACTCTGATGCATTCCTCAGTATGTCAATTGCATTTTTCAACTCCAGAATTTCCGCTTGATTCTTTTTAATTATTTCAATCTTTTGGTTAAATTTATATGATAGGATTCTTAATTCCTTCTCTGTGTTATCTTAAATTTTTTAGTTTCCTCAAAACAGCTAATTTGAATACTCTCTCTGAAAGGTTATAAATCTTTTTTTCTCCAGGATTAATTAGTCTATGTTGCCTTATTTAGTTCATTTGGTGAGGTTATGCTATACTGTATGGTCTTGATGCTTGTGGATGTTCATTCGTGTCCGGGTATTGAAGAGTTGGGTATTTATTGTGGTCTTTGTATTCTGGACTTGCTTGTGTCCGTCCATTTTGGGAAAAGCTTCCAGGTAGTTGAATGGACTTGGGGGTTGTGATCTAAGATTTTGGTCACTGCAGTTGTATCTGCATTAAATGAGGGCACCCCAAACTCAGGAATGCTGTTGCTCTTGGTGGTCTTGAATAAGAACCAGAAGAACTCTCTGGATTACAAGGCAGACACTCTTGTTCTCTTCCCTAAACTTCTCCTAAACAAACATCAGTCTCTCTCCCTCCCTCCCTCCCTTCCTTCCTTCCTCCCTCCCTCCTTTCCTCCATGTTGAGCTGCCTGGAACTGTGGGGGAGTGACACAAGTGTCCCCGTGGCCACCAATCTTGGGGCTGTGCTGGGTCAGAGTTGAAGCCAGCATAGTAGTGGGTTGTGCTCAAGGCCTACGATAACCATGGCCTGGCTTCTGCCTATGTTCACTTAAGGCCCTAAGGCTCTATAATCAGTAAGTGATAAAACCAGACAGACTTCTGTCCTTCCATTTAGGACAGCACGTTTTCTCTTGTCCCAGAAAGGTCCAGGAATGCTGTCAGAGAGCCAGGGCCTAGAATCAGAAACGTTAAGAATCTACTTAGTGCTCTATTCTACTGTGGCTGAGTTGGCACCCAAGCCACAAGACAAAGTCCTTCCCACTCTTACCTCTCCTTTCCACAAGTGGAGGAGTTTCTCCCCATGGCCTTCACCAACTCAAGCCCATGGTAAGTACTGCCTGGCCACCACTGATGCTTACTGAAGGCCCAAGGGATCCTCAGTCAGACTGTGGTGAATGCTGCCAGACCTAAGACTCCCCTTCAGGGTAGTGGGCTCTCCTCTGGCCAAGGGCAAGTCCGGAAATGTTGTTCAAGGGCCAAAGCCCATAATCAGGGACACCAAGAACCTGTTTGGTGCTCTACCCTACTGAGGCCAAGCTGGTAAAGCTGCAAGACAAAACCCTCCTTATTCTTACTTTCTCCTTTTGTCAAGCAAAAGGAGTGCCTCCCCATAGCTACCGTAGCTCGGAATGTGCTGAGTCATACCTGAAGTGTCACTCAAGGCCCATGGCGAGTACTTCATGGGTACCACTGCTGATTATGCAGGGCCCAAGGGCTCTTTAGTCTGCAGGTGATGAATCCTTCCAAGACTGGGTCTTTCCCTTCAAGGCAGTGGGTTCCCTTCTGGCCCAGGATGTATCTAGAACTGTCCAGAAGCAAGGTTCTGGAATGGCGACCTCAATACTCTGATGCCCTATCTTACTGTGGCTGAGCTGATATCCAGGTTCCAAGACAAAGTCCTCTTAACTTTTACTTATCCTCTCCTCAGGCAGAAGAAATAAGTCTTTCCTGGATCTGCACTGCCTGGGGTCAGGGGAGGGGAGGCAAAAGCACTCCTTTGGTGGCCCCCGCTGGCGTCTCACTATGTTGCATGTCCCACTAGTCCACTGGCTCTGAGCCCAGCACAGCCCTAGGACTTACCAGGAGTTGCAGTCCTTGTGGCCTAGACTGTCTTTCAAGTTTATATATAGGACCTCAAAGTACTTTAGCTCACAGAGGCAAGGCTTGACAGAACTCAGATTCTGACCACTGGGAATAGGGGATTCCCCTCTGGCTAGGGCTGGTGTAGATGTTTCCTTCCTGGGCACTGGCTGACTTTTGCCTGTGTTACTTTCTGCTGTGACATGGCAGCACAGAGTTCCAATGCAAATCCCCACAATAATTCTGCTCTCCCTCCCCCAAGAACACAGAATCTCTCTCCATGCTGCATTGCCACTGCTGTGGGGATGGGATATAGGTGGCATCAGTGATTCAAGATTGTCTTTCCTACCCTCTTCAGTGCCTCTTTCAGTGATGTGAATTTAAAACCTGGATTTTTGGTTCTTATGATGGTACATTTTTAGGTGGATAGTTGTACAGTTTGGTGCTCCTGCAGGAAGGATGTTTGGTGGAGGCTCTATTTGGCCATCTTGCCATCAAGGATTCTTTAAGATTCACGAGACTTAAAAAGCAACATTTCGGAGGCGGAGCTTGCAGTGAGCTAAGATCCGGCCACAGCACTCCAGCCTGGGTGACAGAACGAGACTCCGTCTCAAAAAAAAAAAAAGCAACATTTCACAAATGGTCACATTGGGTCGCTGCTCAAATCTCCCTTGACAACTTTGTAAAATATCACCACCACTGGTTCTTCCTAACACTGTTACTAAGCTTTATTTTTCTCTATAGCACCTAAGACCTGGTGCAGCATATATTTAATTGTATTTTTATTCATTATCTGCTTCTTATTAGAATGTAAACTCCACAAGAGCATGCACTATGGCAGTTTTCTTCACTCCTCTATCCTCTCAGTGCCTAGCAGAGTGGACAATCGTTATTTTTAAAAATTATTTGTTGAATCAATAAATATAATAGGCAACCAGTAAATGTCATTTTCATTCTCTTCCCCTTCTTTTATGTTAGATGAGAGGTTTTATTATCTTTAAATTATTTGAAATAGCCTTATCAAGAGAAAATTCAGTTATCTAAGAACACTTAAACTGGTCAGTTAACTGAAATAACTAATAAGTTGTATGAAACAACTGTTCAATTCATAAAATTCAATTTCATATCTTCATCCCTTTGTTCATGGTTTTTATGAATTGTGCCCAAATGATTTTGATCATTGCTGTGGACCAATAACTGCTGGGTGGTTCCAATTCTCCCTTTTCTAAGTGGGGATTTTTGTGGCAAATATCCTGTTTCTTCTCTACAGTTGTATACCAGGTGGGTGAAAAAGAGGGCAGATAACTTGTCTGTTAGTTTATAGGTGGCCACAACACAATGAATTATATCTGAATGTGATAAAAGGGTACAGCATCAGGTATCTTGAACTTTGAGATGAACACAGTAACCTAGATAGGACTATAGGTCCTCTCTCTTGGGAAAAAGAGAAATGTGTTCTATGCATAGAAAGAACAATGAGCATTTTTATTTGGGTAGTCAATAAGGCAGAGTGTCTCAGAAGTTACAATTTGTTTTCCGATCTAGTACCTACTTTTTTCATAATAACAAACTTTTCAGCTGTGGTAAATATTACATTCTGAACTGTCCTTAGAGCTAGATGTAGCTAGGGGTCACAGTTATACACAATGTAACATAAGCAGAAATATCCTATAGCAGCTTCCAGGAGTCTTCCACCATTAACAACTTTCCATTCTCTATTTCAAATCTTCCTCCATCCTTCTGCTTGGAATAGAGATGCCACGATCTTGCACCATAAAATCAAGGAGGACATAGTTGATATGACATAATGATAGATTAGAAGGAACTTGAGTCTCAAATGCATATCATGAACCAGAGGTGGCATGCCAATTCTACACTGCTTATAACTGAAACGTTTATATGAAAGATAAATAAACTTCTATTTCCATAAAGCCACTGCCATTTTAGGTTTTATGTTCCTCACAACTGAACCTAATGCTAACTGATAGATATTATAAATATCTGGTTATGGCAACTGTATTAGTTTGCTAGGGCTGCCATAAGCAAAACACTACAGACCAGTTGGCTTAAAGAGAAATTTGTTTTCTCACAGTTATAGAGGCTGGAAGTTCAAGATCAAGGTGTCAGCAGGTTTGGTTTCTTCTGAGGCCTCTTTCCTTGGCCTTGGTCATCTTCTCAGTGTATCCTCACATGGTCTCTTCTCTATGCCTATGCATCCCTGGTGTCTCTTTGTGTGCGCAAATTGCTTCTACTTCTAAGGATGCCAGTCAGATTGGATTAGGGCCCACTTTAACAGCTTCATTTTAATTTAATCACCTCTTAAAAGCTCAATCTCCAAGTATGTTCACATTCTGAGGTACTGAGTGTTAGGACTTCACCATGTGAATTTTGAGAGGACACAATTCAGCCCATAACAGTAACTGTCTTGTGTGCAAGATGATGACTTCTGTGAAGGCAGGAGTTGCATTTTCTGCACTCATATTGGCATGTGGTTAGCATAAAGCCAGGCAGAGAATAAGTACTTGCTGGATATCAACTGCTTTTGAGAATTGAATCAATTTTCCTGAATGTTTAGAGTGAAATGACTGGCCAGTTTAACTAAATGGCCACATTCAGTGTAAACAAAGACACGGGCTTAAAATTCCATTTCTAAAACAATAGATCGGGATATTTCAGAATATCTGAACCAACATAAAATAATGGAAGGCAGCACTGAAAGAAGCCAAACCCCAGGGAATTAATAATTAAGCATTTGCAGAAACTTAAAATATAGATTGTATTTACTAAAGAGAATATAATGTGAGATATTCAATATAAAGTACTGCTACCATGGTGGAATAAGATGTTGAGTATATCTCAGCTGAGCTTCCTATGGAGTCATCCCTTTCTGCTTCAATCATCCCACACAACCTATTCCAGAAGCCATGTGCATTGTAGCCACAGTGAGTGGTGTGTTGGAGCTGCCTATGACTAGGCTACAAGAGCTGATTGTTATATTTTCAAGTATTTTTCAAGCTAACAGTTAAACCACTGGTAGCTGAAAATCAGCCATGGTGAGAATGTTTCTACCATGGAAATTGGCAAATGTTACAAATCAGGATTTGTGGTCAGGGAGGCAGTTTTTAAACATTTATCAGCATATCATTGGCCATAGTCCAGATGAGCTCATTCAATGCAAAGCTTCTTCACATTGTAAACAGTTGTAGAGCAAACCAGTTGAACGAGACAGATAAATAGGAATGGTGAGAGGAGTGGTGATTCAGGAGGAGGCTTCTCCCAGTCTCAGCCTTCACTCCCAAAAAGTTTAGGACAAGCTGCCTTAGCTCAGCAAAGGGTACTTAAGTTTATTTTTATTGAATCTCATTAAACTATTTTCAAACTCTCCTCCCTCAAATCTTTATCACCACATGTTCTATCTAAGAAAATGATCCTGTTATTCTGAAAATTTGCCTGGTCTATTTTCTTTGACTCTAAGGGTGGAAACATATACCATTTATTGTCATTAATATTGACTTTATAGTATTATCTGTCCAACACTTATTGTTGAACAAGATGACGTATATTCTTGTGTACTTTCTCATTAAGCAGTTCTATAACATGTTCATACTTTCAAAGTGTCACCAAACCACTATTTCGATTAATTTTGTAACAGTTACAGGAATTGGGGAGTAAGGAAATGGCATTATGTTGTTACAAAACACCAAACTCCAGAAAGTTCAGATGTTTTCGTTAACTCAGGCACTAATCTGGGAGCTTATAGTGGATCACAGAATCTCTAAATCAATCTTTGTAGCGTATTAGTACTAGTGCCCCCTCTTTACTTTCTATGTGCCTCTCTGATGCTGGCTCCTATAATGCAAGTTCTTGTTCTTACCTCCCTCTCACCCCCCAACAGGATTTGAAAGGATCAAAGTTTATTATTAGCCAAAACAACTGCACCTGTTTCTATGTATTAGGCACCATTCAAGGTAATGTCACAGATAATTTTCAGTGACCCAAATAGGTAGGCACAATTATGCCTACTTTTCAGATGAGGAAACCAGTAAGTTATGTTAAATAACTTACTGAAGTAAGTGGTAAAGCCTAAAAAACAATAATTTAAAAGAATTTTAAAAGTGGCTGAATTTAAATTTCATGGTTAATATAAAATGTAGTTGTCTGTCCGTGAACTCACATATATATTATCTCATTTAATATTCACCGTAGAATATGAGGCTATTACTACCCTCTTTTTAGGGTTGTGGAATCAAGAGTCAAGAAATTTCAGTCATCTGCTTGGAGTCATACAACCAGTAAGTAACGGAGCTCAGATTCAAACCAAGATCTCCTGATTTCCCAACCAGGGTCCTTCTCACTCTAACACTAACACAGAGACCTGGTAAATTACCAGCTTGTTACCTGCTGTTTTTCTTTCTACTATACAGCCTGCTTAATGACTACATTTTTTTCTCTCTCTCTCTTTTTTTTTTACTTCACCCTTTCTTGTTCCTATCCAGTGTTAGGTACCATCTTTGCATCATTTGTGTTGGAGGCATTGATTTACTGGTCATGTATGGTACTTGGCTTCTCTATTACATGTTAATAAAACAAACAGAAAAAATGGGATACATATGTTTCACAGACCCAGTGGAACAGTGACATAGTACATTAAGAATTAAAAGAACTTTTGTTAATTTTATTGAAATTTATTAGGCTCCAACTATGTACCAAGCAATGTTTTGAGTATAAGAATACAATAGTGAACATGTCTGGCACAAGCCCTGCCTCATAAAGCTTACATACTGGTGGAAGTGAGAGGGAGGACAAATAAAGTACATAGAAAATGAATAAAGTTATTTAAAATTGTGATAAGGGCCTTGAAATAAGCAAACAAGGATAACATATAAAGAATGGCAGAAAGGAATGGGACCTACTTTATACTGATCAGTAAAGCACTCTCTAAGAATGATTTAAGCACATCCTACTGTTAAGAAACATATATGTGAGTTGTCCACATACGTATGTCATGAGGAACAACGATATTCTCTTCAGAAGCTTGAAGTGTTAAACACTGGAAACTATGCTTAACAGAAAACAACAAAAAACAATTACTTTTATCAAGATGTGATACATAAAATAATATTTAATAAGAATATGTATATGAAATACATATGTGGTACCTATATATGTACACATATATGGTTTTTCTCTTCTAAATATACAATAGTTAAACCTGCAGTAACAGTAATTAAGCCATATCTTAGAAACATCAAGATATTATACATTTAGGAAAAACAAGAATACAATTAGAGCGTGGTAGGCTTTTTGTGATACTCATTCAGAAACTGCGATTTTCAATTAATTTCAACAATGTCCAAATTAATTCATTTTTCTTTAAGTATTACCCAGGATATGTTATTCAAATATAAGAAAACAGAAAGATGTTGCTTATCAAATTCAAACAAATTTGAGTTGATTTTTAAATGTTAAAATGTTATTTTGTTTCTATAATTTTTTACCAAAAGAAATTGGGAAAGACTGTAATTATTGCTACTACTAAAAAACAAATCCCCAAATCTGAAGATAGTCATTTTCTAGTGTGTATTTTAGAAGTCAAAATTGGGCTATGGATTGCTCAGAGTCATCTTTTTTTTCTCTCTCTCTGTTACAATGAAATGTAGTGGTGGCATTTATTATTAGAAATGTCTTATTGGACATGGAATGAACTCAGGTGTCCATCAATGGTAGACTGGATAAATAAAACACTGTACATATATACCACGGAACAGTACATAACAATAAAAAGAATGAAATCATGTCCTCTGCAGCAACATAGATGGAGGTGGAGACCATCATCCTAAGCAAATTAATGCAGGAACAGAAAAACAAATACCTCATGTTCTCAATTATGGTGGGAGCTAAGCTTTGAGCATGTATGGATAGACATAAATATGCAAACAATAGACACTGTGGACTACTAGAAGGTGGGTGGAGGGGTAGGCTAAAAAAACTACCTATTGTATACTATGCTTACTACCAGGGTTACAGGATCCATACTCCAAACCCAGCATCACACAATACTCCCATGTACCCCCATATATAAAATAAAAATTGAAAAAAAAAAAAGAGAAATATCTTATTGGAATCAGGGCTCAGTGGCTAGTTCAACTTAACTAGAGACAGAGATTAGGATGGCTGCCGCCACTTTTTATTCTTTCCCCATTCTGGTTGTTTTTCAGAGATAATTCAAAAAAAAGACGGGCCGACAGTGAAGCTGTCCCTTCGTGGGATGGGAGGCTACATTGGTCTTTCTCTAATATTTCAAGGCTGCTGTGTCATGCACATAAAATCAGGAACAGAATGATAATTGAACAATTAATAATACCCATGATAAAACAATGTCCTTAAAATAAAATGCATAATTAAAACAACTGAACCACAAAAAAGTGCAACTATATACAGAAAATGTGCGTGTACGTGCAAACAGGAGCGGAATAATCCCATAAACAACACCACTAACAAAAAATAATAAACATGCCAGATAAAAGAAGAATAGATACACTCTAGGTATCTTAGGCCCATAAATGCAATCTGAGATCATTCTGTAATATAGGAGGAAGAGGTCAATTCACTTTGGGAATTTCTTAGCCAAGGAATTCTCTATTGGTGTATTGGTACTAATACATGTCTGCTGTGCTGTCTTTCATTACTCTTATACCTAGCTCATACTTTTGATGATTATAAGGCTAAATTTGGCGGCTTAATACTCAAGGTGGAATAATAAGGGAAGAGTACATGGCATTTGTTCTATTACCAATAAAGTGATCTTACTTATAAAGACCACTTATTGAAGCCCCAAAATGTTAAAGAACAAACAGAGAAGGCTGGGCACGGTGGCTCATGCCTGTAATCCCAACACTTTGGGAGGCCGAGGGGGTGGATCACGAGGTCAGGAGATCGAGACCATCCTGCCTTACCCAGTGAAACCCCGTCTCTACTAAAAATACAAAAAATTAGCCGGGCGTGGTGGTAGGCGCCTGTAGTCCCAGCTACTTGGGAGGCTGAGGCAGGAGAATGGTGTGAACCCAGGAGGCAGAGCTTGCAGTGAGCCAAGATGGCGCCACTGCACTCCAGCCTGAGTGACAGACTGAGACTCCCTCTCTAAATAAATAGATAGAATAGAATAGAATAGAATAGAATAGAATAGAATAGAATAGAATAGAATAGAGAGAAGCAGTTGCCAGAGGCCCTCAAAATTCCGACAAGTGACCCCGAATCAAGTATACTCGCCCAGACTGCCATCTGGAAAGTTCACCTCAGGCACTTTTGTAATCTCATGGGATCTCCATGAAGCCATTCGGCAACTTCAAAATATCAGCTCCCCAGTTCATGTTTCCCCAGTAAGGGCAGGAAATGTAAGGGTGCCTGTCAGGAGCTTCCTGACTTAACTGAAGTTCGGTATATTTCCTAGAAATTAAGAGACTCGGCAGTCAATAACCTGAGTAAACTATTTAAACCTCGTGTTACTGTCTTTTATTTTTTTTTTTATTTTAATTTATTTTGAGACAGGTTCTCACTCTGCTGCCCAGGCTGTTACCAGTCCACAAGGAAATAAGTATAGCCACTGAGTTTAGAAACTTCTAAAGCCACATGGACATAATCCCAGTGTCTAAGAAAGTGCCTTTGTCATTAAACTCAGATGTTGTTGAACTCATGTGATGATTCATATTTGATGAAAGCTGTGTCATAGATATATGTGTGGTAGAACCACATTACAACATTAAATATTTTAAGATTAGTTCATGAACTAAACCCAAATGTTTAAATAGAATCTAAAAATCTAAAATCCATTTCCTTCAACAAAAGATAATTTTACTATAACTTTACAGGGAAATTTTTAGTAATGATTATCAGTGAACACTTGAAGATGAATTTTGAAACTATAGCATCATTTGTTTTATTCTGAATGAAAGTTAAAAATAATACCTTGAGCTTGCTGAAATGCTTGGAAATGTCTTTTATTCCTGTCAACATATTTATGAAGTGCATTTCTCTCCTCTAAATGTTATTAAAACAAAACATAGGAGAGTTATATGTACTAGCTACTCACAAGAAATAATGTAATAATGTACATATAACTAGTGTAGGCTTTTATTTCATCTTACCCCAACCAAACTATGCCACCCTATGAGGGTTTCCTTTGGGTGAATGCATTCCTCGTCCTACTCAAGCTCTTCCATGGAGATGCCCTCTTCACCCTGTTCATGTTGTAACATCCCATACAGCCCTGCTATGCAGATGCCCTCTTTACCCCCTCTAGGCTCTCATACCTCTGCACCACCACAGCTCCCTATCCAATCAGGCTCAGATATTTATATTTCTGTGCCCTACTTAGTGGACTGAAGACTGAATTCTTCTGGAAGAAAGGAAGGAAAGAAAATGAAACGGAAGAAATGCAAGGGATGGGTAGAGGAAGGGAAGGGAAAATAAAAAGGAAAGTTATGACTTTTTTTTTAAAGAATCAGAACAGAATGATAAAATTCGTTTTGAACTATCATAAGCACATATGCTTCCATCACCACTTTCTTGCACATTACACCAATAATGCTTTGTCATGGGAAGATATTTTCTAGGTGGAAAGACAGTCCTATCTGAAAGCTCCTTCACTTTTTCAATCTTCTAATCACTACACTCCATCACAATGCCACACATGAACACATCTCCAAAAACCTGCTCACAGCTGCAACATGGTGCATGGGGGATTGCTTGTCTCCAAGTCCCTCCTTGGAGAATGGAAAATGTTAAAGAGATAAAGTTATAGAAAGAGGCATAGGCCGGGCACGGTGGCTCATGCCTGTAATCTCAGCATGGTGGGAGGCCAAGGCGGGCAGATCATGAGGTCAGGAGATCGAGACCATCCTGGCCAAAATGAGGAAACCCCGTCTCTACCAAAAATACAAAAATTAGCTGGGCGTGGTGGTGCGTGCCTGTAATCTCAGCTACTCGGGAGGTTCAGGCAGGAGAGTCGCTTGAACCAGGGAGTCGGAGGTTGCAGTGAGCCAAGACTGCGCCACTGCACTCCAGCCTGGCAACAGAGTGAGACTCCGTCTCAAAAATAAACTAAAATAAAAACTAAAAAGATAGGCATAATACAAATATCAGAATGTATTCTTTTCTGTAGTTCAAAGATGGTTAAATGGTTTTGATGAGAAATAAGTTTCATTCTTACAGACTTCAAAATCCATTGGTGGCAGTCTACTGCAGAATGATGCATATCTATATATCAGGTTTGACAAGAATTTGCTCTTTATTCATTTAAATAGAAATAGTCAGCTGCGGGGGATGGATACTGTGCATCAGCCACTTCAAGAATAGGATATATTTCAAACACAATCATCTTTACCCAAGCCTACCATCTCTATAATTTTGTAAAAATTTTTGCCCTTTGTCTCTTCTGCTCAAATTTTCTGATCATCACCCTGTCTACTATCTCCAAGGCAAACCTCTTTTCACAATCCCAGACCTCTCACACTAACTGGTGCAAACTATGAATATAAGGATCTTCCATTCTGGAGTGAGCTACAATTGTAGATGGAGGTCTGGAAACCTGGACCCAATCCTGGTTCTGCCACTTGTTAGTTGTGTTACTTTAGCAACCATAATTTCTCTCTTTACATAAGGAGCAAGATAGAAGCAATCATTATGACTCTCTGAGGTCCCTCTCCAGTTTTAAAGTTTTTGAAAGTATAATAAAGTGACCACAATGAAAAAGAAAAATCACTGGCTCAGAAATCACCTTTTTAAAACATACGTCTGGTCCCTGACCCTGAATACATTCTTCTCTCTTACTCCTCATATCCAATTCATCCCTAAGACATAACAGTTTTACTTCCTAACTTTCTTTCAAATATGTGTACTTCTCTCCTCTAGCCTGCTCTAAACTATCATCATTTTTGTCCAGACAAATAAGACTGCTTCCTCAGTAATGTACATGAATCTACCAATATTCCATATTTTCTCAATACTACAGTCAGGGGAATCTTTGTGAAAGGCAAATGTAATCATGTTACCTCACTCCGTCTATGTTTGTACTCTCCATTGGATTTCCATTGTAAATAGGATACAGACTCATTAATGTAACCAGTCTAAGCTCTTTATGGTTCAGCCTGAAACTACCTCTCCAGCTTATTCTAAGACCACCTTCTCTATATGAAGGTGTCCTCTACCCCCACTTTTAATGCCAACTCAACCTATGAATTCAACTTGAGCATCACTAGCTAAGGGAAGCCTTCCTTAATCACCTAGAATTAGTCAAATTTCCATATTATAAAATCTCATTGACCATTTGCCTCTCCTTTATAGCACTGCCACATCAGTAATTTCACAACTATTTGTTAGGTTATTTGATAAATATATGTCTTCCACACCAGTCAGTGAGCTTGAAGAGAATAGGTAACTTGTTTTAGCTGCTTACTACTGCATCCCCCGCATCCAACATTACGTTTGGCACATAATGAGTTCTTGAGTCAGGTGGCCCAGATTAGTCTTAGCTAGTATCTATTTTTGCTATGTGATCCTAGACTTTTCAAGGAACATAACCTCTCTATGCTTCAATATTCTCACCTGTAATAGAAAAGTAATAATCCCTCTATCACAGGGTTGTTTTTAACAGGCAAATAGCATGTGGTGATAGACAAGATGCAATTATTCATTTTTGAAATTTCAATAGGTATCTTAGTGACAGGCATGCATGTGATGTGACTAAATAAAACTCATAAAGCTAGTATAATTTAAAAAAAAAACTAGGCATATATTGGTATGACACTGTATATGTTATAGTTATAGTAATACTTCCAAAAAGGTGTAGATGGAAAACATACTAACTTTGTATCTCTGATTAAATACATTATTTATTTACTAGGAGTTTGTGGCTATACCTTCTAATGGAAAGAAATTAGCCTCTGTCAATGATCCTAAAACCATTTTCCTGTAGCCAGTACATCACCCACAGCCTTCTTCTCTCTTGTTCTTGTTAAATAATGGTCGCTTACTAGTAAGAACTTTTAGGGTTGGTGAATTAGCCCTGGGAACTGATATTTTCAGAGATGGGATACACAACTAAGAATGGCCACTGATTAGCTCATCCTGTCATGGGAAAAGTAACAGACACGTGGACTATGTTGTTAAGGAGCCAGAGTAAGACCAAGAGATAAGAGACTTTAAGTTTAAAACTTCCACATTTTCCTTTTACAAGGGATTTAGCTTCTACCCCAAAAAGATATTGACTGTAATTAAGGTTTCAACCCAGAAGCAATTGGGTCAGGAAGAAAGGAGAGTGAGGGCATTTGTTGACCACTAGATTCTTGGTGTCTAACACAATGCCAGCATGAAATGAGCTCTCAGTCAGCACTTATTATAGCAATAAACGACATGAATAAATGAAAAAAATAAATGAATTAATGAAGCAACATTTGCAAATGAAACTAGAAGCACTGAACAAATACATTACTAGTTATCAGCAACCACTTATTCCAACCCAGAGGGTAATTTAGGCTTTCAGCCTTCACTTAATCCTTAACTATGTGCTCAAGGCCTAAAAGTACTTTAATATCAGTTATCTTCAAATTTTTCTGAGCATGAGGTCAAAAGATCCTGTCAGTAATAAATGTAGGTGAAGCTAGTGAATTTTCAGTGAATATTAGTGCCAAATTTTAGCTCGCCCTCAAACTCCATTTCAAAGTGTATTTGCACTTGCTTCTTCTTTGTCCCCCAGAGTGTCATACAACCTATCAATGAGCCACACCTATTAAACATTTCCTGACTCTGTTTTGATGACCTGACACCTGATAACTGAGGTAGAACGTAAATCTGAAGAATTTTCACAGGACCTTTAACTTGTTTTCATGAATCCAGAATAAAAGGATTTGAAAAATATACACTTGATCAGTGTAGTTGAAGAGAAGGTCACAAATTTCATTTGACCCTCATGGGGCTGATTATAATATAACCATTATTGCTCAATGTTTTCTCCATTAAACAAAAAATAAAGTTTCAAAGTGTTTTTAAGTGGGCTGCCATATATTTTAGGGTATGCTGCCCTCAGATATAATACAAGTAATTTGTATGTATACACACATATTTGATATATATATGTATGTGTATATTTACATGATATACATAACCATATATATCCTGTAAGTGTATGGTTAGGGCCATTCTTTTACTTGGAAAGTAATAGAAGGAAAGATAATATTAGCTAAACAATAAATATACTTAATGTGTTTTTTGATCTTTTGGTGGGGCTTGTTCATTTGCTTAAAACTCTTGACTAGCTTCCCTTAGAAAAAAAGGTCTGGTTAAATATGCAGTTTAGTTCTTCACACAGAGACATGAAGGTCTGATGTACTTTGAAATTAAAGTAATGAAAAGGGGGAAAATGTTTGTCAAACAGGAGAATGACCAAGCACAACTACACAGTCTGAGTATCAAACAGTTTCTCCTTTAAGAGTCACAAAGCTGTTAAGAGCAGAGAAAGAAAGAAAATCTATGTTGTTTTTTTCATACTGCATCATGAAGGGCAACATTCAGCTCTGTCTTTAATGCCAAGCAGTCAAACTATAAAGAGGAGCATTATTTTAGAGTCCTTGAAATGACTTACAAAAAGCCTTTCAAAAGATTTAGATGCTAGTGGTGCCATGCAAATGTCTCACTTGAAATTGAAATTCTTAAAAATAAATGTTTATTTTGCTTTCCATTAAGGGAAAAAAAATGCAATGCCTCCTCACATAACCAGAGAGCTATTTAACCACCTGCTGAATGGCTAAATGGTTCAGCTGTCTTTCTCTTATCCTAGACTGTATAAATGATATTAATATACCTTTACAATGGAATTATCTTGCACTCCATTTCCTTATTGATAGCATTCTTAATTTTTGTCCTCCTTCTATTGCCTCCTTCAGTTCATCAACCACAAACCTAAGGATCTATGCACCCCTACTGTATATATTATATATCTAGGAACTGATCTAGCCTAGTATGTTACATATACTTTATAATATATGTTTCTGGCCATAACACCTCTTCATACAGAATATCTCAAAATGCTAGATAAAATATCTTTAGATATCTATTTTAAAGCCTGGCTGCACTGGTAAAATAAGAGCATTGATGGGGCTAGAAATGACAAGGAAATGTAATAACTGAGGCTCACAGAAATGGGCCTCTGACAATCATGTATGTACCACCACACTCACGCCACTGGTTTACACCTGTTTGGCAAGTGGCAGACACATGAGCCAAACTGAGATGATCAAATTTTCTCCTCTGGAGATTTATATACATGATTCAGAAATGGCAAGTCAATCTTTATAATGTGGTTCTAAATTCAAGAGTAGTAGGGCAACCATATTTTGCCACATGGGCATGGAAACAAAGAAAACTGTCTTCAGTATAGGACAAAAGTGAAGCAGAGAAAGGAAAACAAGCAATCAACAGTATTCCCTGGGTTTATGGCAGCTTTCTATTTTCTTATTTTAGTGGATCTTTGAGATCCAGATGCTTTTCTGCCTGTATTAGTTTGCTAGGGCTGCCATAACAATCTCCTACGATTGGGTGACCTAAACAACAGGAACTTATTTTTTCACATTTCTAGAGGATAGAAGTTTGAGATCAAGGTGTCATCAATGTTGGTTTTTTTCTGAGACCTCTGCCCGAGGCTTGTAGATGACCGTCTTTTCCCTGTGCCTTCATGTGGTCTCCCCTCTCTGTGTGTCCCTGTCATATTTCCTTTTCTTATAAGAACACCCATCATACTGGATTAGGGCCTGCCCTAGTGAGCTTATTTAACCTTAATTACCTCTTTAACGACTTCCAAATACTGTCACATTCTTAAGTACTGGAGGTTAGGACTTCAATATATGAATTTTAGGGGGAACACAATTCGGCCCATAACACTGTCCTTGGATTCCTTAAGACAAATCTGTACTGTTACATAACCTATATAAAGCTAAGCCACCATGTAATTCAGTCTCAACTCAGTGCTGCATACAAAGATATGCAAAAACAAAATAGAAAAAAATAATTGAAAACTATTAACATATTTACTGAAATATCTTGGGAAATGCCATGAAGAGGTTCCAAAGTTGACACATCACAAAAGTTCTTTAAAATTGTCCTCATCCACTCATCTCTTCAAAATCCTAGTCATCATAACATAGTAGCTAATCCCGATCTTTACTCTAAGTCATATCTAACCCTCCCTTCTCTCATTCCTGATCTATTATTTCCTTATTCCATAACTAACTTTTTGCATTTTCCAATACAAATTATAAAGCCAGGCTTGGATCTTTTCATTTCCACCCATCAGCAACCACACTCATTTGCCACAATTCTATACAAGAAAGGCCTACTAACCTAGCTCAAGTGCTCAAGTTATATTCTATTAATTATCACAACTGAAAAAATATTAACTATTACAAAATGTTAACAGCATATTTGTTTTACTATATCTCCTCACTAATGGGCATTTATCCTTCTTCCCTGCATCTGTTCAATCTGATATTAAGCCTATCCTTATTTCTTAAATTTTGAAGACAGGATTTTTTAAAAACCTTTCTTCATCTAGGGTTGGAATGGCTTGGCAGCACTGTAGAGCTATGACCATAGCCATTGTCCTCTGAAGGACCAAGCCAAGACTTCTCCTGCTGTTCTACTAGGCTAGCTCAATATTGTGTGTACACATATTTTTATAGTCAGATCTGCTCTAACTGTAAATAGTATGTAAAGCCACTAGATAACTTGAAGACGTCAGATGATAGGTGCTGAAAATATTCTCTACCTCCTTCCAAAATAATAATAATAATAAATTTCTCTTCTACTGACCCCAGTTTAATTCCTAAAATTTCAACTGTTTCTCCATTGGTTTTAGTAACTGAAGGACACAGACAAAATGTAAATGTATGCTCTAGGAAGGGAAATGAATTAGCATGCTTAATAAAGATAATGGCCTCAAGTGAATATGACAGTGGATTGCTAAGTTTTGATGAGTGGAGGAGGTTAGGGTAGACAAGAATGTTTTGGAGTTTGGAAGGCTACCCAGGGTGATCAATGAGGTAAAGGGCTGAATAAGTATAATGAGTACATGGGACAGGGAACAGGGTAATCAAGGACAGAAGGGTATTGAACGCTAATGTTGTTCACATATCTGTAACTCTCTTACAGTATAAACATCACAGCTGAAATGAACCATTATTGTAAATGCATGAATCTTGGGCACTGAGGAAGACATGTATCCTGCCCTTTAGGAAGTCAAATGTCAGCTCATAAATAAAACTTTCAAATTGTTTTTCAATGTGACTCAAGTCACTTGAGCCTCTTTATTTTCTCTCACATCTACTCCATGTCTTCCATGTCAACCACTAACTACACTATTATTTAAATAGAGATCCCTGAAGCTATAGCATTTAGCCAGTGCTTGGCACATTATGCTTAGAAATAATACAAATTGGTGTTCCCCTGTGTGTTCAAAATATGCCCTTTGAAAAATCTCATTTGCCTCATCCTGCACTACAATCTAGTTTGTTTCTTTGTGTCTCAGGATGGCTGACTGCTTGGCTATTGGTTGCCTCCCTTGACATTTCCCTCTGACTTTGTATATTGCTTTTTAGAACTCAAAATTTGGTTTGCTTCTCTCCAAGGAGATTTCCCGAATTTGTATATATGATAAACACTGCACAATGCTGGATTGGAGAAACAGAGTCTTGGGGCACTTTTAGAGATCCGTTGCAACCAATTAGCATGACTTATTTATTTTCCACATGTTTTCATTCTCTGTGATGTCTTTCATCCAAGGAGCTCAGAGAGTTTTGCAAAATATTAACTAACCCTCACAGCACTCCCAGAGGTATGAAGAGCAGAAAAGGGATGGAAAGGAATTCCATCCATACAGTATTCAGAAGACAAAAATCCTCTGTCCAATACATTAAAGAAAGACCAGTCTTGGGACTAGTTCGTTCAAAAAACAGCCTTGAAAATGCAACCTGGGAGTAATGCACTCCACCAGAACCAAGAAGGAGTGTAGGCATTCAAAAGTTATAAATAAATAGCTTTGTATTTCACTCTCAGAGAAAATCTCTGGAGACAAGAACTATAGAAGATAGCTTCTCTGGGGTGATAAGGTTTTAAATGCTCAGATGTGATTTGTCAGTGGCAACTTTTCCCTTGGTAGGGGAAGATAAAGAGAATGACCTTGAAGAGGAATGGGTTATGGCAATGGATCAATTTTTGCAATTGGCAAGTCTCCACCATACGGTATCTGAAGATAGTGTCAGGAATGTGGATATCTACGTGGGTTAGAGAAGAGCAGCCAAGACTGAAGGCGGTAAGTTTAGGACAAATGAAAAGGAAGAGACTGAATTTATCTATTCATAATGATGACTAAGCCAGCTCTACTTTCCCCTCAAAGACTCAGGCTTAGGGAAAGAGTAGAAGACAGTGAGGCAGAAGTCTAGATTACCTCTTTCCAGCCATGCTGAAGTTTCTCCTTCTTATCCTATTTCCCTTGGGTAAACAAAGAAGATAGAGAGGAAGAAAGAGAGGTGCCTGGTTTACAATGAGAATGTTAAAAGTACAAGTAATGTATATACCACAATTATGTTATACAGTGGGGGGCGATAATGATAATAAGTAACACTTACTGGGTGACTACAATATCCCAAGCACTGAAAAATTTGACATGAATAATTTCATTCAGTTATTATGATAACTTTCACAAGGTAGGCACTGTTAGTCTACTTAGGTAACAGATGGAGAAATGGAAATTCAGAAAGGTTAAACAACTTGTCAAGATTACAAGGTTAGCGAGTTGCAGAGCCAAGATGCTAACTCAGACCTGTCTGACTCCAAAGCCCTTACTATCAATCCCTGTATCACATTGTCTCCATGTTTGAGAGACTAAAAAGGGATCTGGTGACCCTGACTATGTAACTGTAAATGCACTCCAGGCTGGAGTGAAGTGGCATGATCTTAGCTCACTGCAACCTCTGCCCCCCAGGTTCAAGCGATTCTCCTGCCTCACCCTCCCGAGTAGCTGGGATTATAGGTGCTCGCCACCATGCCTGGCTGATTTTTGTATTTTTAGTAGAGACTGTGTTTCACCATGTTGGCCAGGCTGGTCTTGAACTCCTGACCTCAGGTGATGCACCCGCCTTGGCCTCCCAAAGTGCTAGGATTACAAGGCGTGAGCCACTGCACCTGGCCTCCATTTTCTTTTTAACCTTCATGTGTTTTCATTCATTACTTTTTACTTTTTGCTTCCAAGGGAACTAGAGGCGATACAAACCAAGGGGGATAACATGCCTATTCAATCTATATTTTTTCAAATAATGAAGAAGGCTTTTAGACATGTCAAGTGGAAAAGAACAAAACATCTTTGTTAGAATGTTTAGGGGCCACAAAAAAAATAATTTTTAAGTGAATAATTTTTTGGCATCTCTGTTTCTAGCTGGTTTGATTTTCTTCCCCTATCATCCATTTACCAAACTCACTCCAAATTCTACTCTAGCATTTTACTCCCCTGCTTAAAAACTTTCCATGGATTCATGTGGCCATAAGTTAAATCCAAACTCCTCGATATGACATGCATGGTCTTACATGACCTTGTTCCTATATATATCCCTGCTCTGTCTCTCAACACAACATACTTGGCACTCAAATCTCCAGCTCTACTGGACTTCTTTCAGCTCCACAAATTACTATAGGCTTTCTTATCCTGACCTTTCAGATACATCTGCTTCTTTCCAGTAAATACTCTAGTTTAAACTCACACCATCTCTATCCTGGATTTGTTCAATGGCCTCCCACTTGATCCTTACCTCTCCTTTTTCCCACTCTGATTCATTCTCTAGCTTACAGTCACAGTCATGCCCATTCGAACTGGTTTACTGTTATCTGTCTTAAAGCATTCTCTGCAAAATAGAAATTCGATTGTATCACATTCTTCTTTAAATTTTGGGGGGAGCTTACCATTTCATTGAGGATAAAAATTAAAACTCCTTACCATCACATATGGTCATCCATGACAAAACAACCTACCTGCCTTTTCAGCCACATATCTTCTCACCTCTTCACCTGCCATCTGTGTTTGAATAATATAGAAGTACCTACGGATCCCTCCAAATGTTGAGGTTTCCCCCCAAAAAACCTAATTCATAGAAAAACTAGATGGTCACCACTGAGATGTGCTTTCAGAAGCTCCATAAAGACTCCCCGCACAAAATGTTTTATTCTTTATATATCACCCACTCCCATACCCACTATTTAGGTACCCAAATATCCATCAATAGAGGTTCATTTCTTTGATTTTGTAATGTATTATGCACCTGATATGGTAAATTCAACTATTATTAATGTGCTTTAGTGCACCTTCATTTATCTGATTGCTATTCTCTATGAAAACTAGCTTTAAGTAATACAATAAAAAGCAGGGGCTTTATTAATATTAATAAAATAATCCTATGTATCTGTGTAGCGTATAATAGTACATAATAAACTTTCCATCATCTCATTTAATTCTTGAGTCTATGTGGTAGATATTTCATAAATGGACAAGCTAAGCTTTATGAAAGATTAAGTGAAGAAGGAATAACGGGGGGGGGGGAAGGTAGTAAAGAAAAAAGAGATGAAAGTTTGCCAAAATATTTCTATTTAAACGTTTTGTCTAGAAGCAGTGAGGTTCCTCTTTGTTGGCTACTTCACTGGCACTCTCTCCATTACACCAAACATTTGGATAAGTGGAACATCAACATGCTTGGAATTTTGCAAAAGAAACATCTAGTAATTGAATTTTTAAATGCTCTGGATATGCCGGTGTTCTGAAGATATGTCAATAAGGCAAAAATTTCATAGAAAATGCAAAACTTTTTCTTAGAACCCAATGACTGAAGGGCAACATCAGGAGTACAGATTATACCTGTGATATCAAATGTATTATTATGAGTGCACGTTATTATGTGTTCAGCAATGAAAAATGGAGGCAAGTGACAAGTTTGTGACTGGATTCATAATACAGAATACTTTTATGAATTTTAATTCCCAAATGAAATTATTTGTTGATTCAACAAATGTTAATCAGTGTAGACAAAACGATTGTTGAGCTATATTGAACACAAAGAAAATATGAAATAAATAGATTTTAAAAAGGATAGAGAGAAAGATAAAAGAAAAGGGCTCTCAGAAAATGTACGTTTTATAAAACATTCTGCTTAAAAATATTAGACAAATAGATTATGAATGTAAACAGTTTTTTTAACTCTGGGGAAGATAACAAGGCCAAGTTTTTATTCAGGCATGCCCAGATTAACCTTTATATATGTTTCACCACAAATGGAATTTCAAGAACTCAGAGATTTAAAAAAATAAGTGGTTGTACTATACTATAAAATATATCAATGTTTTGTTAAAACTGTAATTGAAACAAAGCATAAAAACAAGACCCACAGATATCAACAATTAAACACACATAAAAAACAAAATTCCATAAGAACCTGTTCTAAAAACTTGTGAAAGTTGATAGTTATGAAGGATTTACACAAAGAAACACTAAGTTATTTTAATCATATGCACAATACCTAATACCAACCTTCCCACCTTCAATTTATTCCTTTAATAAATATGTATTAAGTCCTTACTACTATGAGTCCATTATAATTTTAGGTGATAGACACAAGAGCGAGAAAAATGCAATGCCTATTTTTAAAGAACTTGCAGTCAAATAAGATAAATTGTATTACATCAATAATTGTCATAAAATGGAAAGAGAAATAATACAGTCTAATATAGAGAGCACTAGGGAGGGGCAGATTTGTGGGAGGGCTCACAAAAGAGTGAGGCTACTAATAAGAATTGCAAAGAAAATATACTTGGAAATTTTTAAACTCATTGCAGTGCTATGCCCAAAACATGATCATATAAGTCATTACTGCCTTGAAGAGTTATGAAATTAAAAGGAGGTGCATAGAGCAAATATTTGGTGGTGGAGTTGAGGGGGAGGGTTAGAGGTTTAGATTACAGGCAATGGTAGATGAAATACTGGACTGCCACCTGATTCTCTTCTTTCATTAATAAGATAATTATCTTATTACTTGTAGCCAAGAAATAAAGAGAAAATTGACTATCTAATGACTGTCAGGCATTTTGAGTTCTAAGAGAACCAATGGACATTAAGTGAAAGACAGTGAGGAGAGCTATATTTCTGCTTAACTTTTTTTTTTTATAAAAAATCTGTCTTAGCTTTGTCACTAAGTTTACTCAATACTGGTAAAATCGTTAAAAGGCTTTAAAAATGAGGTATATCTTCAGATGAATTTGCGTCTCCCCCCAACCCAGAATAGTTTCTCTATGGGATTTTGAACCTGTTTAATCTTAAGTAAGCAGGGTTGATGATAAAAATTAAAGAAGTAAAGAATCTCACAGCTAAATATAATCATTACTGTGTTATTTTGATCCACGTTAAGTGATGGCAGAAAGAATTGCTGAGCATTAAAAATAATTGGAAAAAAAAGAGGACCTCATAAGACCTTAGCATTGAACAATGAACAATGACATACAATAAGTGATTTTCCTCAGGTTTTGGTCTAAGGTGAGAAGTGTTTTCTTCTACCTCAGCCTAATCTCACAACTCCTGGTGTGCCTAGAAACACACATGCATCCAGAGGAATTTTCCTCTATAGGATCTCCTCAATCGTTTCACTTCTACCCAGAATAACATCAGAGAAGGTTTATAAAGCCATCTCTGTGTCTTACAAACTGTGTGACCTTAGACTAATTATTTAACTTTCCTAAGCCCTAGTGCTTTTGATTCTACATAGCTAACAGACTTGAATACCTTATATATTTGTGGACAGCATTAAATGAGATAACCAATATTAATGCACTTTGAAAACTCTAATATGCTATGCAGAACAAAGGGTACCGGATTATTATCATGAAGGATGTTGGCTATAGTGTCTGAGAGGTTCAGCTGTGTCCAGCAGAGCCACACAGGATAAGCAAGACAGAACGTGAAATACATATGGAACATATGTAAAGACACACACACACACACACACACACAAACAAACATATACACACACATTCATAAACACAGGTTCACCCTAAATTTATTATAATTATAGTAAATTACATTTTATCTGATGGATCATTCTTTCCTAGTAATAACTTGGAGATACATTAGCTGTCTGGGGCTGAATAGAAATTCAGTTTCGTATACTGTGACAATAGTAATAGAACCTGGTAACCATTAGTGCTCATGTAATATATGTTAATGACAATGCACTAAATAATACCTTTAAACTTCTCCTCAGAGCTGTAAGATACCTTCTCCCTCCCTTGTCATTGATTCAACAATCACTATTCTTCTGAACCAGAGCTGAGGATTAAAAGAGCTAAGGCTTCAAGACCTCTCCCCATCTCTATTTTTACAAACGATCATATCATACATGATACTATTATATGACTTTCAGGTGGGTGAGTTTTCAGATATTAATTCTCACAAGAATTTTAAACCAGTTCTGACTAAAGTTTAAAAGCCAAATAACACGTATTTTCACCATGTCCTTCAACACTATATCATTTTTGAAGCCAGAGAAGTAACTCTTACGGGGAAACATTCCGGGTCACAGTACAAAGGTAAGCAGTTTGTTTGACCCCCAAACACTCTTACTTTAGTACCTTTCATATGACATCATTTGGTGATCAGGCACTGCACAGTCATATTTCGAACTGGTCCTGAGTTGAATTTGTTCACCTTACCAGGGACCAGTCATATGGACAATGGATATCAACCTATTCAAACAAAAATTGAGACTGACTACCCAGCATCAAAAACCAAGATCCAGAATTGGAAAGAGAGCCTACTTGACTAAAAACATCTTCTCTTGAAAATTTCACCCAATATCATCTGGCCTATGCTGTATTTAGCCAGGTTGTAAGAAAAGCCACTTAAAGATATGAGGATAGTGCCTTTATGCCTAGAGTTGGGGAGGTATTGATGTAATTACTGAGAATTATTTCAGCAGTCAATGAACACAGTGTGTGCGCTATTGTAGTGTAACAGCAGATAAGGCATCAAAGCCCAAAGAGTAGAAATTATCCTACAGTGTATACACATCCTCAGAGTCCTGCTCATAAATGGATCAGAATCAAGATTTTTAAAAACAACTTCCATATGTGGATCCTACCTATTTGTGTCACCCACTGTGCTATAGCCTTCAGTGTTATCCAGCTAAAGTAGCAATTATTGCTGCTTTACCTGCTATTTTCCAATCACTAGAGTAGTACAAAGGGACAGAGGTGAGGTTCCCATGGGAACCATAGCTGGCATTTCTTGGCTTTCATAAAATAAAACACCATCAGAATTGCATCATCAGCACTTAGCTATTCATCCATACAAGTGTAGGTGGATACCAATGTGATAGGAAAATAATAAAACTGACCCAACAGCAATTGGACATGAACTCTGTGAGTTTTTTTCAGTTGAAGAGAGGAGACAAATTGAGTTATCCCTACTCTCTCATTCAGGCTATTTAGTTACCAAGGAACCTATCTCTTTTATAAAGAGACTGACCAGGTTAAGAGCAGAAAATAATTGGGTCCTCCAAACATTTTATTGTCTAAATCCTGCCTTGAGCAAATGCAAAGTAAAACATGCAAATGAGGGTGATTCTGTATTTATGACCTAGCACTGAAAAAAACAGATGTCAAATTCAAATGTAATTAGGAAGAAAATCGGTAAGTTTATGGACGATTGGTTAAAAACATAATAGCAAAGAGAAATTGCTTTGTGTAACAATAATATCTAAAAGAGTTAAAAACTTGCATAGTTTATGTTAACCCACATGCCTAGGCATTTGTCTCTATCACAGATCTCCTACTTCACTGAGCAAAACTGACTGATGGCCCTAGCTGCTGCCCCTATGTATTCATCATCATGTTTGCAAGATGATAACTCTTCCAATGGGTTGGTCCCAGCCAATGACTTAGCATGGCAAAAGGACCCATTACTGTAAGATGTGGGACTCCTCCAGTGGGTAAGTTTAGCTCAATAACTGTTTTGAGAGCCCCAAGCTACATTGGAGTTCCAGTACCAGAGCAGCTACCAAGACTGCCCTAACTGAAAATGAAGGGGAGCTGGACATGGGTATTTAAAGTGTGTTTTCACTGGATATGCCTTTTACCTGCCATATGGTCTAATGCCTACTTGTTTGACCCATGGACGGGGAGCCTTTCACACAATAACTTGTTATATGACTGACAGACTTGTGGCTTTTGTCTTACCCCCGTCCAGTTTATGCCTGTCTGACCTTCTCTCTGGCCCTAGGAAATTGACCTTGTGTTCTCCCCACCATCCTGGGGGAAACCCTACTTGGGGCTGTTCCTAATGGAAGGCACAAATTCAATACACTACCAAAATAGGGAAAAAAGCTCAAAGGCTTTTTTTCTTACAGATCCTGAGCAAGGAAGGTGTAATGAGTTGGCAGGGCAGTACTTTGTCCACAGGTCATGTGAGGCAGGAATGAAACTTCAGGCAGAGAGGGTGTGGCAACTAACCACATTTTCTTTATCCATTCATCCACTGATGAACTCTTAGGTTGATTTCATATCTTGTCTGTTTTGAGTAATGCTGCATTAACACGGGAGTACAGCTATCTTTTTGACATACTGATTTCATTTTCTTTGGGTATGTACCCAGCAGTGGCATTGCTGGGCCATATGGTAGTTCTACATTTAATTTTTTGAGGAACTTTCATAAAGTTCTTCACGGTGGTTGCACCATTTTACATTCCCAACAAACGTGTACAAAAGTTTCCTTTTCTCCACTTCCTTGCCAACGCTTGTTATCTTATGACTCTTTGATAATAGCTGTTCTAATTGAGTGAAGTTATCATGTAGAAGACCAATTCAGGCTCATGTACCCAATGTGTAGCTGATGCCACTGAAACACCAGTGCTTGGAGATTAAAAAAGATTTATTTGATTTGGCCAAAGCAAGAATGCAGGAGGGCAAGATATCTCAATCCTGCCTTGGCAAAAAGAAGAAGCAGGGAGATTTTATGCAGCTATAGAGTAAGGGAGGGGGATTTTCAGGGAATCCAGGGGAAAAGTCTATGTTCCTTCAGCCTCAGATAACAACCAGACTACTGGGTGTCAGCAGTTGAACACAATGTCTTTCAAAGCATTCATTCCTTCTGCAGGTTTCTTCGAGATCCTGATGATATCTCCTCCTACTTGACAAAGAAACAGTACAGCAGCAGTTTATAATTATATTGTGGGAACAAGGATTATTGGGCAAAAAGTGAGTGGTTAACATGTGCAAGCAAGCAAGGGCCTCATCAGAATTTTCGTCATTGTCACTAAAAATTGTGGGGTGCTGAAATCTCAAGGGGTCCAATTACAATCTTTCACTGTAGTTTTGATTTGCATTTTCCTGATTATTACTGATATTGAGCACCTTTTTATACACCTGTTGTAGACCAGCCTTATTTCTGTACTTTGCATGTACCAAGGTTCTTCTTGCCTCAGGGACAAGTTTTGCATCCTGGCATCTAGGATGTTTGTTGAGAACTCAGATGTCAAGAGTAATATTTGCTCCTGTGGAAGTAACATGTCTTTTCTTTTCTCTGGCTGCTTTTACTTAATCCATTTGTTTTCATTTTTTTCCACAGGTTTTACTAATATATGCCTATGTATAATTTTCTTTGTATTTATACTTCTTTCAATTAGATTCTCAGATCTATCAGTCTTTTATCAGCTTTAGACAATTTTCAGCCAAATATTGCTTTCCATCTGACTCTTCCTATCTTCTCTTTCTGAGCTTCCAGTTACATACATGTTGTAGATTTGCACTGGCAAATCCAGAATCGATTTTTGTCTCCCCAGTCTGTGAGCTCACCAAAATTATCTGTTGGCATCTCTGCCTCTTAGCTATTGCCTTCAGCTTCTCACACTTTCTTATCCTTTAAGAAAAATTGGCAAATGCCCTCGCAGGGAAAGCAGTGTATAGAGAGTTGGCCTCATGTCAGTGAGCCTTTATTCTCTCTGGGATCTTGACTTCCTAGTTCCTGGTTGACTGGGAAGTAACCTATGCCTTCAAACAATTTTTGTTTAGGTATTTTATCTTGTTTTTATAGTTTTCTTGGCATATATGTTGGTTGGTAAAATGTTACTCATAGAATTCATAGCTGGAAACAGAATTATTATTTTAAGTAGAAGTTTAAAATTAATTATTGCTAGCATATGAGTTTATGTACATTTTGAGTAGGTAGCCACCTTCATGCCACCAGATTGAAGGATTCCCAAAGTTTTACTGCCTTAACACATTTTCTCTGTGTAATAATATCACAATTGTACTTGAAATCTCCCCTATTGGAGAATTCCATTAGAAAAAGCCACTATGCCTCCAGTTTCCAACAATGTTATCTGAATGGGTTTTGTATTTTCCACAATGTACTTCCTTAGAACATCTCCCTCAAGAAGATACACAGAAAAGATATTGGTGGTCTCAGGCTTATTCATATGGTACCAGGTGCCAGTGGCTAGGTAACTAAGAGTGGAAGAAGAAATCTGCTAAGCCTCTTGAAACTCATGCTCAGAATTATCAAAATATCACTGCTCCTAAAATATCTTGTAAGTCACAAAGCTAGGCCAGATTCAAGCAGCACAGAAGGAGTCTCCATCTCTTGATGGAAGAAGCTGCAAAGAATCATGGTCATTTTTGTCATTTTCTGGCAACAGGTTAGACACAAGCTAGTTCTGTGAAGTTTTTGAGAAGTATGTTAGTCCAGTCCCTTCAGAAACAGATACCAAGGCAGGTTAATATGTGCAAGGATCTAACGAAGGAAATGCTGAAAATAAAGGTGAGGGATCCAGAGAAGTCATAAAGGAGACATTGCGTGTGTTACCATATTGCAGACCTGACACCTATGAAGGAGAAAGAAAAGGAAAGAAGATTAAATAGGAAGAGCCTTACATTGAAGCAAAATTCCTAAAAACAGTCTGAAAACTGAGTGAAAAATCATGACTTATTGGGGAAACCTCCCTCAGCCGCTTGGTCCTATACTCTTGTCTTTTTCAGCTTGTAAATATTGATAAATGCCTTAGTTGTCTGTCCATTTATGTTGCTCATAAAGACACCATGTTCCAACCATTTTCATAACTTCCTATGGGTAAAGCCCTCTTGACTGGCTCTCTGATGGTATTGGTTCTTATCATAATTGTGGCCTCCTGGCTTCTGGCAGTTAAGCCTTACCCCTTGTTTTCTGTTACTGCAGGGCTCTGTCATCCCCATGAATACTAATGAGCCCATGTCTGTGACTCCCTCTCCTACTATCATTCCTGGTCTTTACAGGACACCCACTACTGAACTTCCTAGTGATGCTGTTGCCCCTCTCAGGAATGAATTCCTGATGACCCTGTTTAGAGTAAACAGTTGATTCTCTGTGCCCTCCTGTGAAGCACTGTCCTTGGTTGAGTTTTCTGGCCTCCCATAATATAGTCATTCTGGCCTGCCCACTTCCCTGAGACTTTGTATTTCTTCCTCTAATGGATGCAGGGCACCTCCTGCTCCCTTCACTTAGCAAGAGCTTCTCCAGGCTTCTAAGAACCACACTAGCAGTGAATTTGCCCTGTCCTCTGGGGTTATTGCTAGAGGGGAAAATCCTATGCTCCCACAAGTTCCACTAAGTCAATAAATTCTTGTTTATCCAGTCATATTCTGATAACCTTGATCAAACACCTTCAAAGCCTGATCCCAGGTAGACTTTTCTGATTCCTGTAGGTACATGTTAGCTACTTCTTGCAACTCCTTCATTACATAATTTCTTTTATTCCTTATTAGGCCCAACATATCCTGACAGGTTATCCTAGAATTTAACCCTGGTTATATATCTTTAGCCAGGAGAGCGGATAGGAGCAGCTCTTGGGGGATGGGGGGTGAAAAGATAAATGCTATAATCTTGCAGGAGAGAGGCCTTTGCTGCATCTCCCAGCACAGTGGTAGTGTTAGCTCTTACAGAAAAAGATGGGACAGCTCTGCAAGATCTAAGGGCTTGGGAGTCTGCAAAGTAAATGTTCTCAAGGGAATCCATCCAGATGCCCCCCACTACATTTCAAGATCCTAGGTTTTCTCACTTAGGACCCTAACTTTACCATAATAAGTTTGCCTTGGCTGAACCTTTAAATGTCTCTGGAACGCTGTGATTCTTACTAAAAGATCCTGTGTCTGTTCTCAGCTGTTTGATCTTCCACTGCAGAAGATAAGGACCTCTATTAATCTACCAAAGAGTTTATGTGGTTGTAGCCCTTATCCTTTAACTGTTTATTAACAGTCTTCAATTTTTCATTAGCTCTTTTTAGGTCATCCTTACAACTTAGCAATAAACAGTCTACTCCTTTGTTCTTGTAAGAATACTCTTCCCATATCTGTCAAATGTCTGAGCTATTGTTTCTGCAAAGGCTATCCCGTTTTGGTTTCTGGGACATATTTCCTCTGGTCACTACCAGTGAAATTATCATTTAGGTTGCCACTTTGTATCAGGATAGTATACTCTCTCCACTAGGTGGTAAGTAAGCCAGTCTTCAAACCCCATATTACTGCCTACTTTATACTGGCTACCATTAGCACCATTCATATTAGGATCCTCTGAGAAGAAACCAAGATGAGGTTAGATTTGCAATAGATTTATCGAGGGAAATGCCTTTGAAGGATCAAGGGGAAAAAGTTGGATAAGTCTGAGAGAGCTATCAGATTTTGGTGTAGATCAGACACCTGTGAAGAAGAGAGGACAGTAAAGAGGACTGGGTAGAAAGATCGCAGTACAGTTCAAGCAAGAGAGTTTTGTCCAGGCCGATAGGAATTCTTGTAGTAAATTCTTTTAATTTTATGATGCCTCAACATCCATTTTGAAATACTAATTTAACTTTCTCATACCAGAAGCATGACTCAGTCATCCTTGACACAGTTTCCAGTTCCACACCTCACCCAAATGGCTCAAGCCAGTGGCCAGAGATAAGAACTTAGAGACATCCCTCCTATGAGCAGACCGGGCTCCCTACTTTCCCACCACTTCCTTTAAAAGTATCATTCAGACATTTGTCTGTAAACTTAAAGTGACCCACATGCTATTCCGTTATTCCAGGTACCTCATTTTATTGCACTTCACTTTATTGTGCTTCTTATAAATTGAAGGTTTGTGGTAATTATGGGTTAAGCAATTATATCACCACCATTTTCCCAATAGCATGTATTAATTTCATGTCTCTGCATCACATTTTGGCAATTCTCATAAAATTTCTAACTTGTTCATTATTATACCTGCTATGATGATCTGTGATTGGAGATCTTTGATGTTACTCTTGTAATTGTTTTGGGGTACCATCAATCATTCCTTTATAATATAGCAAACTTAATAGATAAATGTTGTGTGTGTTCCTACTGCTCCACTGACCAGCTTTTCCTTATCTCTCTCCCTCTTCTCGTGCCTCCCTATTCCCTGAGCCACATTATATTGAAATTGGGCCAATTAACAACTTTACAATGGCCTGTAATTGTTCAAGTGAAAGAAAGAGTTATATGTCCCTCACTTTAAATCAAAAGCTAGAAATGATTAAGCTTGGTGAAGAAGGCATGCTGAAAGCCAAAATAGGCTGAAAATTAGGCATCTTGTGCCAAAAAGCCAGATTGTGAATGCAAAGTAAAAGTTTTTTAAAAGAAATTACAGTGCTACTCCAGTGAACACATGAATGATAACAAATAGTCTTAGTGCTGATATGGAGAACATTTTAATGGTCTAGATAGAAGATCAAGGCAGAAACAACATTCTCCTAAGCCAAAGTCTAGTTCAGAGCAAGGTTCTTTTTTTTTTTCAATTTTCTGAAGGCTGAGAGAGGTAAGAAAGCTGCAGAAGAATAGCTGGAAGCTAACAGAGGTTGATTCAGGAGACTGAAGGAAGTAAACCATCTCTATAATGTAAAAGTTCAAGGCGAAGCAGCAAGTGATGATGTAGAAGCTGCAGCAAGTTATGCAGAAGATCTAGCTAAGATAACTGAGGAAGGTGGCTACACAAAACAGTAGATTTTCAATGTAGATGAAACAGCCTTCTTGTGGAAGATGATGCCATCTAGGACTTTCCCAGATAGAGAGGAGGAGTCAATGCCTGACATCAAAGTTTTAAAGGACACACTGACTCTCGTTAGTGGCTAATGCAGCTGGTAATTTTTAGATGAAGCCAATAATCACCGACTATTTCTGAAAATCCCAGGGCCCTTAAGAGTTATGCTAAATCTATTCTGCCTGTGCTCCATAAATGGAAAAACAAAGCCTGGATGTCAGCAAGTCTGTTTACAGCATGGTTTACTGAATATTTTTAAGCCCACTGTTGACACCTACTACTCAGAAAGAAACAGATTTCTTTCAAAATATTGCTGCACATTAACAATGCACCTGGACACCCAAGAGCTGTGATGAAGATGCACAAGGATATTAATGTTGTTTTCATGCCTACTAACCCAACATCTATTCTGCCGTCCATGAATCAAGGAGTAATTTCAACTTTCAAGTCTTATTACTCAAGAAATACATTTCATAAAGCTATTTTGTTGCCTTATAAGGTAATTCCTCTGATGAATCTGGGCAAAGTAAATTGAAAGCCCCCTGGAAAAGATTCACCATTCTAGATGTTATTAAGAACATTTGGGGCCGGGCGCGGTGGCTCAAGCCTGTAATCCCAGCACTTTGGGAGGCCGAGACGGGCGGATCACGAGGTCAGGAGATCGAGACCATCCTGGCTAACACGGTGAAACCCCGTCTCTACCAAAAAAATACAAAAAACTAGCCGGGCGAGGTGGCGGGCGCCTGTAGTCCCAGCTACTCGGAGGCTGAGGCAGGAGAATGGCATAAACCCAGGAGGCGGAGCTTGCAGTGAGCTGAGATCCGGCCACTGCACTCCAGCCCGGGCGACAGAGCGAGACTCTGTCTCAAAAAAAAAAAAAAAAAAAAAAAAGAACATTTGGCTGGGTGCGGTGGCTCATGCCTATAATCACAGCACTTTGGGAGGCCAAGGCGGGTGGATCACCTGATGTCAGGTTTGAGACCAGCCTAGCCAACATGGCAAAACTCCATCTCTACTAAAAATACAAAAATTAGCCAGGCTTGGTGGTGGGCACCTGTAATCCCAGCTACTCAGGAGGCTGAGGCAGGAGAATCACTTGAACCCGGGAGGCAGAGGTTTCAGTGAGCCGAGGCCTGGGCAACGAGAGTGAAACTCCATCTTAAAAAAAAAAAAAAATGTGCTTCTTGGGAGGAGGTCGAAATATCAACAATAGCATAAGTTTGGAAGAATTTGATTCTGACTCTCATGGATGACTTTAAGACTTTCAAAACTTCAGTGGAGGAAGTACTGCAGATGTGGTGGAAATAGCAAGAGAACTACAATTAGAAGTGGAGCCTGAAGATGGAACTGAATTGCTACAATCTCATGATAAAACTTGAATGGATGAGGAGTTGCTTCTTATAGATGAGGAAAGAAAGCAATTTATTGAGATGGAATCTACTCCTGGTAAAGATGCTGTGAACATTGCTTTAAATAACAAGAAAGGATTTATAATATGACATAAATTTACTTGATAAAGCAGCAGCAGGATTTGAGAGAATTGACTCCAATTTGAAAAGAAGCTTTACTGTGGATAAAACGCTATCAAACAGCACTGCATGCTACAGAGAAATCTTTTATGAAAGGAAGAGTCAGTTGATGTGTCAAACTTCACTGTTGCCTTATTTTAGGAAATTTCCATAACCACCCCAGCCTTCAGCAACCACCACCCTGATCATCAGCAGCCATTAACATTGAAGCAAGATCCCCCAATACCAGCAAAAAAATAATGTCTCACTGAAGGCTCAGAGGATTGTGACCATTTTTTCACAATAAAGTATTTTTTGAAGTGTGTACTTCATTTAGACATAATGCTATAGGACATGTAACAGAGTACAGAACAGTATAAACATAACTTTTATATATACTGGGAAGCCAAAAATTCATGTGACTTGCTTTACTGTGATATTCACTTTATTGTGATGTTCTGGAATGGAACTCACAATATCTCTAAGGTATGATTGGTATAAATAAAATAGAATACTATTCAGCCATAAAAAGTAGAAAATCCTGTCATTTGTGACAACATGGATGAACCTAGAGAACATATGTCAAGTGACATAAGCCAGACGCAGAAAGACAAACACTGCATGAGATCTCACCTGTGTGTGAAATCTAAAATTGTCAAATTCACAGAAGTAGACAGTAGAAGGGTGGTCTTTAGGTGCTGGGCTGGGTCTCTAGTGGGGGAAATGGGAAGATAATGGTCAAAGGATACAAAGTTTCAGTTATGCAAGATGAATAACTTCTGGAGACCTACTGTAAAACATGTTGACTATAGTTGACTGTAGTTAACAATATTATATTGTATACTTGAAATTCCTAGGAGGGTTTCACCTCAAGTGTTCTTACCACAAAAAAAGAAAAAGAAAAAAAAAAAAAAAACTATGTGAGATGATACATATATTAAGTAACTTGATTATGGTTATCATTTCATGAAGTATGTATAAGTGTATATCAAAACATCACATTGTACACCACAAATATATACAATTTTTATTTGTCAAGTATATGTCAAGGCTGGGAAATAAACAAAAAAGGAAAACCACATAGAATACATGTTCTTCAGCCTACGCTTGTCTTCAAAATCAGCTTATTATATAGTATTAAAACATCCAATATATGCTTAGATGCCAATATTTAATTACTTTGCTCTTCATTAACTACTGAACGAACATCTTTCTAAAGAAAAAAAGAAATAACACTACTGTGACTGAAGAATAAGAGAGAGTGATGGGGAAAGAGAGAAGTCATGAAGCTGTAAATGTAGGCAAGAACTAGATCATGCAAATATTGGTTTGTATTCCATTTTATTTTTATTTTATTATAAGTAAGCTGTGCAGAGAATGGATGGAGGGTGTAGCAGTGAATGGCCAAATAAAAACAGGTAGGATTGTGGAGCAGAATGCCTTGCCAGAAATACAATTTCCTATCTTCCTCACTTTAAAGCACCTTAGGCTATAGTGAGAGTTTAGTCTCTATCTAAATGAAATAAGAAACCAAGAGTTTAAAAAAGATGAATGATTCTTGTTATGGCCCAACAGTTCCTCTCATGTGTAATTTTCAAACCCATCCTCATTACAGTCCTCTTCCTCTGAATACTTCTTGGTTGACCTATATTCCACATAAAATGTGATACCCAGAACAGACTATTACACTAAATATATAAGCTGACCAATTGCAGAGTAGAGTGGGACCATGGATTTCTTTAAACTACACACTATATTTTCATCAACACAAACTAAGTTTTGATTTGTTTTGTTCAGCAGCCTCTAAAAATTATTTTTTCTTTCATTTACAATGTCTTGATTTGAATTAAAAAATACCAAACAGAATAGAAGAAGCCAAAATATATCAAAGTCAAATATCACATAGAGTTTGCAATAGTTCCCTAAATGCTATCCCCCTGTTTTTCTCCATTCTGACCCTCTACTCAGCCCCTGCTGTTTCCCTAAGGTTGAGATTTTGAATTTAGACTTTGGTTACAGAAACTCCAACAGGCTGACCTTGATTCATATGCAGATTCTGTTCCAAGGTTAGAGCTCTGTAAGCAGGATGGTTGCAAAAGCCTCTCTGGAATAAGATTTTTAGGCATGTTTAATTTAAAACACTAAATATTTCATCTATAAAATGTGGAAGAGCTCATATCTGAGCTTTTAGCTTCTTTTTCTTTTCCAGATAGTTAAGAGTTGTGAATTTTAAGACCTCCAAGAAGTTGGCAGAGGACGTGACATGGGAAACTTTTGCAGTGTTGATTCCTCCTGTGGGGCTAGGGACTAGTAAGGAAATTCATATTCCAAAGATGTCAGTAGGAAGAGTTCTACTGTCCATCCCACTGCCTCACATACTGGACAAAATGAAACATTGAGTATATCAGTCAAAGTTTTTAAAAAATTCAACCCAACGCATGTCAGCTATGTACTATGAGGCAAGCACTGTGCTTGGTTCTGGAAATGTAACGGTATAGCCGTGAATGTAATGGTAAAGCAGTGAATAGGACACTGTCCTAGCCCTTAGAGGTTTCTTAAATGATCAGTACTCATATCTTACTTTTTTATTCCATTGAAAACAAATCTTTCTCTCTTCCCCCACCCCCGCACACACGTGTGAGCACAAACACAGGTTCCCTTTGTTTTTCTCAACAGCCACAGCCTCACAAAGACCTGCTGAAAATACCTTATCACCTTAGTGTGAACAGGAAGTCTCATTTGTGCTTGCTCCCAAAATACTCCAGCTCCAACAGCACCGTAACACACTAGTGTGAACACTCAACTACATTTGTGCTCTAATAATCACCTTTTAGGGATGGCAGTTTTACTGCTGATAAGTAGTATACCATGATGGATTAGTAGATGCAGCTAGCCATCACTGCTTTTTGCAGTGTTTTAATGGATTGTCAGGGGCTTTGCTTTCATGTTTCTTTTCTTTACTTTTTCTTTGTGAACAAAAATTTTAAGACCAGAAACACAAAATGCTTCAAGAGTTTAAAATTAATAATAAGGAGTGAGAAACATGATTGAGTTGACGTGCACAACCTATAGTCACACAGTTCTATAAAACTCATTTATTTTATACAGCACTACTCCTGGAATTTTTAACTGTGTTTACCACAGGACATTCAAGTTTATGTTAACCAGTTGCTCACTGGTGACCACAAATTCTAACCATGTAATTGAGCTCCTCAATATGCTTCTGGAGATGTATGCTTTTCAAGATATTTGAAGTTGGTCTGTGGATTTCTGTGCCTCATTTCTTCATGTTTGTGTGCCTAGGACATGGGCATCTATCCTACTGAGGAGCCATAATACCCCATCTACAATATGCCCATTTGTGCAAATTTTGATCAACTCTGTATACTGAATGCCTTACTCTTTCCCAGTTCTCCAGGAAGGAAAAATGCCTGCTTTTATCTTCCATGTGATAGAATTAATACCAAGTATTCTCTCTGGGGCCAGTTTGAAGGTATAATAAAGATAACGGCTACCAATTAATGAGTACTCATTAAGTATTAGGCACCATTCTAGGTTTTTTATATGGGCATCCCAATGGTAACCACAACAGCTCTATAAAGTAACTAGTCTCGAAGATATATTTATTTTCCCATATTTTACAGCCATCCATTGCAAAAATTAGATTCAATCCCACAACTACTACCCACTACCTATATGAAAACTAGTCTATTTTTAGAGATTCACTAAAATAAAGAAATTATTAACCCAATGACAACTTGAATATCAACATCTGTTAAACTGGTCTACTAATGATGAAAACTTGGAGTTATCAGGAATAATGAACAAAGCAATTAAACACTTTCAATGGTACCTGAGTAAATTAAGATTTGAGAACTTTTCCTAAGTTAATTAGAAAAGCCAAAAACAGTAGATGATTTTCCTTTAAGTAAGGGAAATCATCTTGCTTGGCCCATTTATCCAAAGTTAGAACCAACTGTGCCGCTAGCTTTAAATGGTCCTTGATATTTCATCACATTAGAATGTGGCCTACTGCTTTATTTGCAGATTAGACATATCTATCTTCAAGTAGGCTAGTTTTTGAATACAGACAAAAAAATGTACATGTATGTATTAACATGTACCTAAAGGCAGATATATAAGAATAATTATCTGGACTGAACCAAAGAATATTAAGTTGAACATTGTACATGAAAGATTGTTGAGCCTTATGATACAATTTAAAATTCACAGAAAGAAAACTCCACAATTTTTGTTACCCCAATGTTACCCTTAGAAAGCTCATTAACACCATAAAACAACCAGGTCATACAATAGCTCTGAGGATGTGTTGGTTTTTAAAGGAAATTATCTTCTAAATGACATTCATTCACATAAAACTACCAACTTGATTTGAAACACTTATTATTCTCCAGTACTTGACTGTGGCTTGAGGGAATACAGGTAAGAGTTTATAAGGAACAGAAAGGTTGCTACCTTGATAATTATGTTGACGTACACTAAAAGTCATTGCTTCTTTATGAAAAAAAAAAAAAAAAAGGAAATATCTTATATTTCCTTTTAGAATGAGCTAATAGTAATCTCCTTTTTCATCACTAGATATCATGAGTAAAAAACTGCCTTGTTAAAAGAAAAACATTTTTCAGGGAGTGAGAAAGAAAGAGGGATAATTTTCAAAGTTCTAGCAGCTCTCACTTTTAGAAAACATATCACTCATATATGTGCCTCTCAAAGCTTACGGGGTAGACATAAGTTGTGAGGCAGTAGAAATTAGGTAAATTGGTCAAGCTCTCTGATTTTGAAAGAGAAATCATGAGAAAATTGTTGTCAATAGACAAAAAGTAAGAACATAAGTACTTAACCTCTAATAAAACTTGAGTAATTCTGTCACTGAGCTGGACATTATCACATAGCCTTACTTATTTTAAAGTAACCAGAATTTTAAAATGGCATTAATGCGGACATTAAGTCTTTGACTTTCTTAAAGAGAGAGTAGTAAGAATTTACTATTTTCCAGTTGCTGATTTTCTTTTCCCCACTTCCTGTGAACAATAGAGGAGAAGTAAAATGATTTCCTTTCAAAGTAAAAGATCTAACATTACCTAATATTTATTGAATTGTATGTAATGCTATGCCAAACACTACCTGATTTAATCTTCACAACAATGCTGTAAAGCAGATACTGTTACTCTCCGTGTTTTATGGATAAGGACATACAGACAAGAAAGACAAGGAAGAAAACTAAATAAGATTAAGTGACTTTCCCAAGATTATGTAGCTGATAAATATCAGAACTAGCATTTGAACTCATATTCAGACAATACCACATCTCAAAATAAGGAAAAGAAAGGACTAAACATGTATAGAATAAAGAAAGCAGCTGAATTTAACATTCTTAGGTCAATTTAAGTGCCTGGAATATAACAATTTCTCAAAAAATATTTGCCAAAAAATACCTGATTGCATAAGTAAATTAATAAATGCCACAGTGATTTTCATAAACTGATATGTGGGGTCTTACAGGGACAGATTTCAAACTTCTGCTCACAGTTTTGAGCAGAATAATTGAAATAGAAACACCAATGGGGATTTGCAGGAGTCTGTGGGTAGGCTATGCAAGTTCTTAAGACCCTTAGTCAAGATGTCAAAGATAAATACTGAAAACTGACTATTAAACTCATTCATTTGAGATGCAGACCTGGAGCTGCTAGATGAGCCTGCGGCCTTCTTTACCAGATTTTATTTCTGTGCTGAACAGCTGATTCCAGCTTTAGTTTAGAGATGAGCTGCCCTTCCTAACTCTAACTATTGATTATCATATTAAAAACAAACCCTTATGTTCAGTTGAGGATAGCATCATTATTTCATAAAGCTTCTTTTTTTTCTTTTTGAAGTGAGGAAAAACACAGCATAAACTGAACATTTACTGCAGGGAGAGTTTCTCCTCATTATTCAAGTATAAAGTGTGACTAGGATGACGGGGTCAGCTATTCTCTAGCAACACAAAGCAATATCTTTAAGTAGATAAAAACAGGCAGAAGGTATTCTGCAGTCTTTGGTAGGCATGTAGTCACATTCCTGGTTGAAGACACTGTTTGAATATATGTAGCACTGCCCCAACTCCCATTTCCTTTTGTTCAATCAACAGGTGACAAAGATAACTTAGCAAGTTAAAATCAGTCTCTTTTCAATCCCATACGATATGGATCCCAAATTGACTGCCATGAATACAACCTACAGAAAAAAAAAAAAAAAAAAAAAAACTGTTCCTTTCAAACCAACTGGCCCTGAATGCCTGCTTCCTTTCTGGAGATGCTGAGTGCCCCCACCCCAGAGAAAAAAAAGGTTACCCCACTGTTTTCCCCAACCAGCTGAAGTAAAAAGGAGATAAATTTATTTGGGCATAAATTGCTGGGGGAAAAAAATCATCTGAAAGCCTCTGTGCAATTAACAGAAAAGCTGCAGCTTTTAAGGCCAAAGCTGAACAAATCCATTAAACATGCTGAAGGTGTAGGAGGCTGTCATTAAACACATTGGTAGACACACATACTGGGACATTTAAGTCTGACCTCCCTGAGCAAAACCACTTTGTGTTTAGCTAATTTTGTCCAATTTTATGATCTCTTCTAAAACAGAAATTATGCAAATAGAGTTTTATTTGGAGTAGTTTTCTGTTAATGCACAAAACATCACACTATGGCTGTTATTGTCTAAAGCAATTCACAGGGGCCACCTTCTCAACAACTCAACACCTCCCAATGCCTAGGAATGGCACCCAAGCTTCTAAGTAGAAAAACAAAAAAATTCCCAAATGAATCCATCGAAGTGCGAAGTTCAAACACATCTAGCAAGTAACTGCCATTGTCCCACCAGGACAAAAAGCCTCTCAAAGATTTATCCCTTTTCATGTTAACAGTTTTTCTATTTCTAGTGGACACATTGTCACCACAGCTCCCCCTACCCTAGCCTGCACATTTAGCTTATTATTATCCTAAGTGCCTAAATTCCTCTTCCAGTACAGATCTTTTCCTACTGTGGAGAAATCAGCTGGTAGGAAAAAGTCAATGTTTTCTCCTTGTTAAGGATGGCATATGAATGGATCTTCTAATTGTGAATTAGAGAGTGCTCATAACATTAACATGGATTACTATGCCCTAAGGATCCAATCAACCAAATACGATACATAAACATGAACATGGGTATTAACACATGTCACAAATCAGCACAGTCTCTTTGTACATTGAAAGTCCAAACGTCCCCTTGGCATAGCCAATTCTACACTCACCCTTGCACTACAAATACTCTCGCTTCTCCATTTGAACACCATATGATTGCTGCTAAGTTAATATTTATCAAAACAATTATATTTCCTCCAAAATCATCTCCCCTCATCTTTTTATTTTCCCTATTCACTCAGTCCTATCCCTCATTTTCTTCCCTCTATAACCATTCTCCAAGATGCAGCAATTCTTTCATTTTGATGTATTTTTGCCTATGGCTTCCTTTCCAATCTAACCACACTACCCTGGAACAGATCACTTTCACCTTCTGCCTAAAGTAACAATTATTCTGTCTCCATTTTTCCTCCTCTCCAAACCACATTCTAAATGATGAAGACATTCATTATCATGAAATGGCACTGTACATATGTTATTTCCTCCTTCATAAACTTTAATGGCTCCCCATGGACTAAAGAATAAGGCCTACCACAACTATATCTCTCTCTATCCTCCTATACCTACCTCTATTCCAACTAAAACAAGTGAAAATGGAACTGTCATTTAATCAGTGCCTACATGTACCAAACATTGTGTGAGGCACTTTACATATATTTAACGTAATCCTCACACCAACACTATAAAGGAAATCCTATTACCAGTGTTCTGATGAAGTAGATATTGAGGATCGGATAAAAGAAATGATTTGTCCAAGGTCATACTATACTTGTTTGACTGATACAGGATTTTTAACACATATCTGCCCTATTCTTATATCAGTACTCTCTTCATAGCACCTTTCACTTAGTGTTTTCATATTTTTCAAAACAAGTCATGAACCTTTCACCTCTGCCCTTTTATTCATACTGATTTGCTTGTCAGAAATGCCCTCTTCACCTCCTCTCAACACTTACTCCAAAAACTGACTCACCCCATGTGTATTGGAGCGTTCTTTTGAAGCCGAGCACGCACATGATCACACGTGTTCAACTCAGTTTTTTTTCCCAGTATATACTACCTAAGATTATTACTGATTCTTTTATGAAACCATTATTTTTTCTGAATGAATTATAAGCTTTTTTCTTCTTTTTTCGAGACAGGGCCTCAGTCCATCACCCAGGCTGGAGTGCAGTGGCACCATCAAGGCTCAATACAACCTCTGCCTCCCAGGCTCAAGTGGTCCTCCCACCTCAGCCCCCCAGTGGCTGGGACTACAGGTGCATGCTACCATGCCAGAGTAATTTTTGTAGTTTTTTGTAGAGATGGTTTTTCACCACGTTCCCCAGGCTGGCCTCAAACATTCGGGCTGAAGTGATTCACCTGCCTTATCCTCCCGATGTGCTGGAATTACAGGTATGAGCCAGTGCACCCGGCCATAAACTTCTTATAAGCATGAATTTGTCCCACTTATTTATGCCCTATACATACTAAGCATCTAGTAAATGTTTGTAGTTGTCAGTGTTGATGGAGGTAATGATTATGCTTAATTTTGTAAGTTCCTTCATCTGGCTTTCCTGATGTAATCCTAAATTGAATCTTGGTGACTTTCCAATAACATCAAAATCCAAAGCCAATCCTTATAATGAAAAAGAAGAACCTCATAAAAAGTTAGCAAGAAATATTGCATTCCCAAAAGTTCCAAGCACCGTAGCAGGCACATAGAAGATGTACATAAAATACCTGCCAAATTATTGATTTGTGTCAGAAATGTCAGGCTCGTGCACACACACGCACACTAACACACACACAACAGAGCTCAGGACACTGGCGTTTTAAAATCTGGAGCATGTCTGAAAGCTGAGACCATGTTGCCTCTGTACAACTGAAACAAATAAAAACAAAATAACTAAAATTATCAAGCTGGAAAGTCACAAAGCTTAAAAATTGACAGGTAGTCTAACCATACATCACAATCATTATGGCACTTAAAAGAGTTTAAAGCAGAAATGATGATGAGATTAATTAGAATTTGACATATTCTTTCAAGAAGAGGGGAAAGCTTGCTAGCATGCTGACATGGTTTTATTATAGATAAACTCAATTGTTTTATTTCTACATATTTTATATTTTGTATCGTCAATGATAAATGCATGTGATAAGATATATAAAAACAAAGCATATTCAGCATTTGAATTAAATATAATCATTTCACCATGAGTATCTACATCTAATTAAATGGGCCTTTCAATGGTTTGTCGTAATAGCAAAAGCACTTAACTAGGAATCAGGAATCTGGATTCCAAGGCCAATTCTAGCTGTGTGATTTGAGGCAAATAATTTCATCATTGCAGAAATTAATTTATGAACATTCCATAAAACAATATCTGAAATACTAGCTGTGACATTCTGTAAGTCTTATTTCATTATACCAGTACTCTCTGATGGCATTTAAAAAGGGACCAAAACAAAGAAATATATGAGAATTAAAATAGTTGAAATGCCACTTGCATAAATGCATACATACATAATACATGTAAAGCAATAGCTACAGAGAAATAGATACAAACTTTTTTAGGTGTACAAATTTTCTCCATGTGTGGAGTATGCCATTTTACCAGATTATGTCCTTTGCTAAGTTACCTCTGCTCCAGACTCATTTCCTCTACCACACGAGTCCAGACTAACTCCTCCTGGCATCAGTTACTCTTATCACTCCAGCACCCTGTCAGCGTTTTAGCTTAAGAATTTGGTAATATAAAGGTCATAGAATGGATTGCTACATTAGTGTTTGTCTTATGTGCCATATACCCCAAGTACAGGAACGGTTGTCCTTTTCTTGGGAATGAAATGTAGCATAACTGAGAGAGCACAGAATTTCAATAACATAAGTATCAAACAACAGATAAAAATACTGCAGAAAAATAAAAGCAAATATTTATTTGACCTAAGACAGAAAAGCACTCTGTATAAAAGCAGTGAAAAAAATGCAGAAAAAGATGGGTTGATTTGACACAAGAAATTTAGAAGGTAAATAAAGTGGGACAGATTATTTGCAGAAGCAAAATACAAATGCTTACTCATCATATAAGAAAAAACATCAAGCATCTCTACTAATCAAAGAAATACAATTAAAATGAGGTATGAGTATTGTCTGTATTATTTACAACTATTTTATGATCATTAACGCTAGCAAGGAGACAAGAAAACAGACATTAATAGACTGACATGAGTGTAAATTGGTAAAGCTTTTTTGAAAATTGAGCATATGTTATTAAAAACCTTAAAACTGCTTAGATGCTTTGCCTGAGTAATCTAATTCTCAGAAACGTATCCTATAAAATAATCATAGTCTCAATAAAACAAAGATTTATATCCCAAAGATGTCCATTAAAGCATTATTTATAATAGTGAAAAATTAGACGTCTAAAATATCCAGCTTAACAAACAATGGTGCAGCTATTGAAAGAAGCATTAGTCACTAACATAGTATTGTTATAAAAAATAGTTAATAAAATGGTAATGTGCTCTCAATATGATGTTAAGGAACAATAATCAAGATACAATTATATATGACAGTGTGATACCGATTATGCTTTTTTTGGTGTGTGTACATTTTAATGCACATTAACATATTAATAGTAGTTGTCTCTATATAATAGTAATTTGGGGTGACATTTCTACAATTTGTCTTTTACATTTTGCAATTCTCTACTGTAAGCTTGTATTGCTTTTACAAAAAGAAAAAAACTCAAAAGGCTTTGGATTCATACACACTTGAGTTCGAATCATAGTTCTGCCATTTCTTAGCTGTGTGACACTGGTAAATTAGTTAAAACCTTCAAATTTTAGTTTTTTAACTTATACATGGAATTAGTACCATCTGACCCCCATAACTGGCTCTTGGTTAAATGAAATAGTAATATGTATTGCACAGAGTTTTTACTTTTTGTCTTTTCTTTTCTCTATATTCCCCCCATAACATCTAGGGCATTTAATCAATGATCCTACATAATAAACAGAATTTTACAAGTGGAAATAAAAAAGCTATACAAAAAATAGAAACTCATTCATTCACTATAGAGGAAAAGACTAAATCTGAAGTCACAAATTTAAGGCATTTAGACAGCAAGAGTTCCATGGGCACCCATTCCCCTTCATATACACACACTTTGATACGATTTTTAAGTTGTCAATATTCAGAACTCAAAAGAGTACACAAAATAATCTGGATTTCCTGAAAATCTAGCAACAATGGGTGCAAGTTCTCATTTAGCAATCACTAGAGCTGAGAAACAGTGACTCTGTTTAGATAGATATACGCTTTGGGGGCTCACCACAATCTTCACCAGTCTCTCTTATTTCCCTAATACCAGGTCCACAGTACTCATGTGTATTACCTTTCTGATTTCTGTTTGTGTTTGAGACTCTCCAATTTAACTCATCTACCACAAAACAACCAAGGGAGAAAGATCTTTCTTCCTTACTCATAAATTGAAGTAAAATTTTAGGTTTAGTACTACTACTTGTTCACATTTATGTTTTATTTTCTTACTAATACAATAGAAATATATTAAAATGTTTAAATGAAAATGACTTACAAGCCAGTATAAACACCACAATGTTAACAGAATTATCTTTCCTATCTGGAACCTTTAATGGCATTTTAACACTAAAAAATAATCTCTAATATTTGTTAAAATAAAGCTCTTCAAATATACAGTTTAATAGATGAAATAAGACCCAGTGTTTGATAGATCAGCAGGATGAATATAGATTACAATAACCTACTGTATACATCAAATTAACTCGAAGAGAATAATTCAAATGTTTCTAGAATAAAGAAAAGATAAATATTTAAGGTAATGTTTATCCCAATTATACTGATTTGACCTTTACAAATTATATAAATGCACTCAATTATCATATGTGCCTCCAAAATATGTGAATCTACCATGTATGAATAAAAAATATCAAACTTTTTTAAAAGAGAAAACAAAACTAAAATAAAGCTCTTGTAGCATTAGACAACAAAGTTGAATTATTTTTCTTTTCTATAGGGTCCTACATTAATTTACCCCAGAATTCAGTACCATCCAGTATCCTTCACATGGCATGGGTGAGGAATTAAACCAATGTCAGCCACTGTAAGACTGGCTTAGCCCAGAAAAAAGAGAAATATATACATACATACATCCATATATCCATCCATCCATACATACATACATACATACACAGATGACAATCAACAGAAGGTCAATGGCTGACATAGTTATGGTTTACTCAGCCCTATTTAGTAATTATAATGTTGATGTGGATTTTATTTCTTGACATAGAAATATATCTACTCCACAACATAGTACTGAGTGGAAAAAGAAGTTTACAGCAACATACATAAGATGATGTCATTTCACTGTAGTTCCAGCAGTCATTTTTCAGTCTGTCTTACTTTTCCAAATTTTTGTGAGCTTCCATTAGTTTGTTTTTCTATTAGCATTTTAGTAGGAACCAGGAGAGGTATCTTAAGTGATGCTTAGCCAGGTGCCATTTTAAACTCAAAGTCTCCATAGCAATTATTAGAATCTTTCTTTTTCTATGAGCCAGAGGACAGAATAACTGTGTATATGTTAATAGAAAAGGAATATTATTACTTGTTTAAATTAAGCTGGGCGGGGAGGGCAAGGATGTGTCAGCTGCAATTATACTGCCCTTTACCAAACCAGGAGGCATTTCCTATTATCAGCTGCTTGTTTCACTCAAACAGCAGTTCTATGCCTTAGGGTGGTAATCTGCTTTAGGGGAGAGAAAGGGCAAAGACAGTGCCCCTATCTCCCTGGTCAGTCTTACCTAGGAGATAGGCCTCTTAAAAGTTTACCCCAAAATCAGGTTGATCTTTATAGATCACTTAGCTAAACACCTAGGCACACATAATGTGACTCCAAGATATAGGATTGATATGGTTTGATTGTGTCCCCACCCAAATTTCATCTTGAATTGTAACTCCCACAATTCCCACATGTCATGAAAGGGACCCACTGGGAGGTAATAGAAACATGGGGGCAGGTGTTTCTCATGCTGTTCTCTTAATAGTGAAAAAGTCTCATGAGATCTGATGGTTTTAAAAACAGGAGTTTCCCTGCACAAGCTCTCTCTCTTTGCCTGCTGCCATCCATGTAAGACGTTATTTGCTCATCCTTGCCTTCTACCATGATTGTGAGGCCTCTGCAGTCATGTGGAACCATAAGCCTATTAAAACTCTTTTGTTTGTAAATTGCCCAATCTTGGGTATATCTGTATCAGCAGTGTGAAAACAGACTAATACAGTAAATTGGTACCAGTAGAATGGGGTGTTGCTGAAAAGATACCCAAGAATGTGGAAGCAACTTTGGAACTGGGTAACAGGCAGAGGCTGGAACAGTTTGGAGGGCTGAGGAGAAGACAGGAAAATGTGGGAAAGTTTGGAACTCCCTAGAGACTTGTTGAGTGGCTTTGACTAAAATCCTGATAATAACATGGACAATGAAATCCAGGCTGAGGTGGTCTCAGATCGAGATGAGGAACTTGTTGGGAAATGGAGCAAAGGTGACTCTTGATATGTTTTAGCGAAGAGAATGCTGGCATTTTGGTCCCTGCCCTACAGATTTGTGAAACTTTGAACTTGAGAGAGATAATTTAATGTATGTGGCAGAAGAAATTTCTAATCAGCAAAGCATTCAAGACGTGACTTGGATGCTGTTAAAGGAATTCAGTTTTATAAGGGAAGCAGAGCATAAAAGTTTGGGAAATCTGCAGCCTGACAATGCAATAAAAAGGAAAATCCCATTTTCTGAGGAGAAACTCAAGCCCTTTGTCAGAGGCCTCCACGGCAGCCTCTCTCATGACAGGCCCAGAACCCTAGGAAGAAAAAATGGTTTCATAAGCTGGGCCCAGGGTCCCCATGCTGTGTGCAGCCTAGGGATTTGGTGCCCTGCATCCCAGCCACTCCAGCCATGACTAAAAGGGGCCAAGGTACAGCTCAGGCTATGATTTCAGCAGGTGTAAGCCTCAAGCCTTGGCAACTTCCATGTGGTGTTAAGCCTGTGGGTGTACAGAAGTCAAGAATTGAGGTTTGGGAACCTCCACCTATATTTCATTGGACATGTGGAAATTCCTGGATGTCCCAGCAGAAGTTTGCTGCCATGGTGGGCATCTCATGGAGAACCTCTGCTAGGGGAGTGCAGAAGGGAAATGTGGGAACAGAGTCCCCACCCTACTGGGGCACTCCCTAGATTAGCTATGAGAAAAGGGCCACTGTCCTCCAGACCCCAGAATGGTAGATACACCTACAGCTTACATAGTCCACCTGGAAAAGCCACAGACACTCAATGCTAGCCTGTGAAAGCAGCCAGGAGGGAGGCTGTACCCTGCAAAGCCACAGGGGTGGAGCTGCCCAAGACAATGGGGACCCAATGGGAACCCAACTCTTGAATCAGCATGACCTGTATGTGAGACACGGAGTCAAAGGAGATCATTTTACAGCTTAATTTAAGATTTGAGTGCCCCACTGAATTTCAGACTTGCATGGGCCCTGTAGCCCATTTGTTTTGGCCAATTTCTCCCATTTGGAGTGGCTGCTTTTACCCAATGCCTATACCCCCACTGTATCTAAGGAGTGGCCAATTTCTCCCATTTGGGATGGTTGTATTCACCCAATGCCTATACCCCCATTGTAACTAAAAGGTAACTAACTTCCTCTTGATTTTACAGGCTTATAGGCAGAAGGGACTTGCTTTGTCTCACATGAGACATTAATCTTGGACTTTTGAGTTAATATTGGAATGACTTAAGGCTTTGGGGGACTGTTGTGAAGGCATGATTGGTTTTGAAATGTGAAGACATAAGATTTGGGAGGGGCTGGAGGTGGAATGATATGGTTTGGCTGTGTCCCCACCCAAACCTCATCTTGAATTGTAACTCCCACAATCCTCACGTATCATGCAAGGGACCCAGTGGGAGGTAACTGAATCATGGAGGTAAGTCTTTCTCATGCTGTTCTCTCAATAGTGAATAAGTCTCATGGGATCTGATGGTTTTAAAAATGGGAGTTTCCCTGCACAAGCTCTCTCCCTTTGCCTGCTGCCATCCATGTAAGATGTGCCTTGCTCCTTCTTGCCTTCCACCAGGATTGTGAGGCCTCCCCAGCCATGTGGAACTGTAATGCCATCAAACATCTTTCTTTTGTAAATTGCCCAGTCGCAGGTATGTCTTTATCAGCAGTGTGAAAATGGACTAATACAGGGACAACAATTAGACCAAAAAAAAAAAAAAAAAAATACATGTTATTGTAGCCATAGCTTAAAATGTTACAGCCAACACATTCCCAGCCCTCCAACCTGACTAATTACAACAGTCTAACATCTTCCACCTGAATATAATTAGGCCACACTAAAATGAAATCAATCAGGGCAAGGAAAATGCTATCAAAAAATAGAAAAACAGAAAAAGATCATTTTAAAGAGATTGTTAATTTCAAATAAATGATGGAAGGGAGAGAAGATGTAAAAATTCCTTGGACTGGCAAAGAATGTTGTCAGGGGAAAAGATTTCCTAAAATAATCTATAATATTAGTTCATCATATAGTTTACTAATGAAACTTTAAAAACTCAGTAATTTTGTTTTTCCCTTAGTACTGAGGCCACATTAGTGTACTTTTCAAAGATATACTACACACAGCATTAATTCATCAGTACAAAAGAGTCACATCACAAATATTAAAACCATCAGTTTTTACCATGTCTTCTATCCTGTATCCCTCAAGATGAATTTATTATGTTGTGTGCTGTTTGAGTGAGGAGAGGGGATAAACTCTTTTGACTTAACCAAAATAATTAATATAACTACTATATTAAATGTTATAGAAATGTTACAATAAAATTAAAGTATTACCAAAACATGACTCCACTTTCTTAAACAACAACAACAAAAAAAAAAGGAATCAAATACAAAACTCAGGAAAACAGCCAAGACTTTGAAACACAATTACAGATATCATGACTGTTTTATAGCAGGATGCCCCTCGGGACAGTAACCAAATTCTAAAGGATGCAATAATTTTTCCTGAAGGGATAGGATGCTACAGAGAGCAATAATAGGGTACTGGGTGCCAACAAAGGAAAAGAAAAAAAGAAATAGGCCTGGATCCAAGAATATCTAGATAAGATCCTTATCCAGGGCTTTTGTCACAGTAGAAGACCTGTGATCTGTTTAGTTTTAAAAAATAAATTTGATTTACATTTTCTGAAGATTCTCAGAACACATCTCTTCTAGGTGAAATTCAGAGAAAATCTCACCTAACTTGTCATTTAATGAAATAATTGGCAAAACCCCAGAGTCCTCAACCCACTGTGAATCACACACAAAAAAGTCAAAGTTAACTTGCCCTCATTTGTGATAATAGAAGTTTGAGGAAAAAATTAATTTCGAAAGCTTCTCCTACTAATCTGCTAACAAGCTATTGAATTATCTGAGTTTATTTTAGCTCCTCTAGGATAAATATTAAAGGCAATCAAAATAACAAAAATGAATAATAAACTCTGATCACATAAACCACATTTTAATACACTGGAGGAAAAGTGTCTGTGTGTGCATGTATGTGTTTGTGTAAAACACTTATATAAACAAAGTCTTCCAAGTAGACTCAAATGTTGACTTCTCAGCAAGGCAATGTGAGAGGCAGTAGACCAATATTCACTCATACATGCCCCTCAAAATTCCATAATACCAGGCCTGTACAATGAATATCAGATTTATTTGACTTCTACTTATAAACTAAAACTGCATACTGGGATGCCAGAGTTGGAGGAATGATGAGCAAAGGCACTATTATCATTCTGTCTTATAACTTGGACCCTATTAATATTTGCAATTCACTACCCCCTTACATGCTCTTAGTGACTCATGGCATATGAAGTACGCTGTTCCTTTTAGCACTATCACCATTAAGCATAAAATGCAATAAGCTTCTCCATGCAAAATACAGTTTTCCACTAACAATTCATACTTCATTAGCACATTCCCCCAATCAAGAAAGAAATTTGTTCTAAGACTAATGTTATTTACTATTTAAATCTGTAACTTGGGGGATAGAAAAAAAAAAAAAAAAAACACTTACTTGTACTTTCTGTCACCCAAATGTGTACATGTAAAAAATACTAATCTCTTTTGAACTATATATTACCTCAAACATCTTGAGACTGATCAGAGACCTGAAAATAAAAGGCTCACAAGGGAAAAGTTCTCAGGGTGGCATACTAAAAGAGACAAACTGAGTTGACCAAAATAACCTTCTTCCCTTTCCCCGATCATCCATTTTCCCTCAGATTTTCCATTTCTGTTTACTTGTCTACTTTCCCCATTTTCAATTTTATTGTAGATTTGTAATGTTCGATAGCCCATGTATTTAAGTTCTCTGTACAGTGCCTTAAACTTTTAGAGAGGAAAACACTATATAAATCTAACAATAAATAAAAAATAACAGAAATAACTGGCTATGTGTGAGTGGGTCTAAAAAAGATCTATGGGGTGTGGTGACGAATAGAGGCTGAAAGTAAGTCCACAGTGTAGTATCAGTGTTTGTAAAGCTGGGAGGTACAAATAAAAATGTAGTTGCAATGCAACAACTAAGTCCTAAAGGTACCTTGCAAATAAGGCTGTAGCTAAAAGGTGACAGCTAATGGGGTGGTATCAACTGACTGAGCACCCTAACACCATTACTACATATTTTTGGGGACAAATAAACTGGGAAACTCCAATGTGAAGCATAGGAACAAACTAAGATTAAAATCATTGAGTTTGCAGTTAAGCAGAAAGGTGAGCAGCAAATTTAACATGCATTGAACACCTGCTTCACTAGAAGTTTTACATACATTATTTCACATAATTTTTACAACAATCTTATGAAGTATGTATTATCATCCCCATTGAATAAATGGGAAAATTGCGATTCTGGGAGGATAAATCACTTACTCAAGATTACATAAGTAGCAAGCAAGTGAGCTAGGATTCAATCTACCGTGCATCTAATTGCAAAACCTATGAGTTTTTTACTCACCATGGCACCTTAATATAGTAATTTATTTTACTTCTAAGAACAGAACTTACCATTTCTGAAGAAACTCTTCTAAAGTAAAATCTCCAGAAAATCACTATTCTATAAAAGCATGAGAATACCTGCAAAAGTTTTCAACTTTTTAGGAACAATGAAAATTATCATTTGCAACAATTCTAGAAGTGTTTATTCAAGAAAAATGACTTAATGTTAGTAAGAACAGTGAGTTTTATGGCATTTCAACTTGCTCTATTCCCATCTATCGCTCTCTAGTTCTCTACTAACCTGAAAACTAACAGCCTCACAACTGCTGTATCTGTGCATACCAACAGCCCAGCAGACACTGGAGGTGTCAAAATGGGTTTGGAATTCCTTAAAAGCCTTATTCTAAATTGTCACATTTTAATCCATCAGGCAACCACCTAAACAGCTACATTCTTAAGACTTGTCTTTATTTGACCTGACTCAGACCTCATTCTGTGCAAACAGCTCTATCCCTAGGGTGTTTGTCCAAAACAATCTTCAGCAATTGTTTAATATTGTAGCTGCCTGCAGTAGAAATTCCAGTTAGGGGTAATAACAAGATGACAAAAACAACGTAAAAGGAAAACTGGAAAACAATATGTCACAGGGAGTTTTCAAAACTTCCAACACATGCCTATGAATCTAGAAAGCCACATGCATATTTAGAGCTGTGCCCATCACCAGACATGAGAAGGCCTTAATTTATCCATCTGATTGATGTTGATTCTATGTGTAAGCAGATAACATGCCCCCCAAAACATACAAAGCCTTTGCAAAGGTAGGGGGACATATTGTTTCAAGACACCTAAGGTAATCTCTAGCCAATCATTAGCTGACAACTAAGATAACTAAGTATAGATATCAGTGATCACGTGACAAAAAATGCTTATTTTACAGATTTAATTCAGAAAACTAAACTAACAAAGAGCAGTAACAACAAACAGAAACAACAAAAAATTTCGGGGGGTGGGGATTCAGTTAATCCAGTTTCCAGAGTTACCACATTATATTTTCTAAATACTTAGTTTCCAACAAAAATCACAAAGAAACAGGAAAGTGTGATGCATACGCAAGAATAAAAGCAGTCAATGGAACAATCCCTGAAAAAATCAAGACATGGGCTATACTTAACAACGACTTTAAATCAGCTGCCTTTCATATACTGAAAGCTAAAGGAAACTATGTGCAGAGAATTAAAGGAAACTAAGGAAACAATCTCTCACCAAATAAAGGATATTAATAAGAGATCAAAACTAAAAAGAAACACCAAATAGAAACTTTAGAATTAAAATGTGCAATAATTAAAATAAAAAATATGCTACAGGATTCAACAGCAGATTTGAAGTCAATAGAACACTCTACTCAACAACAAAAGAATATACATCCTTCTCAAGTGTATGTGTAACATTCTCTATGATAAACTATATATAAGGCCACAAAGCAGTTCTTAATAAATTTAACATAACTGAAATTATAAAAAGCATGTTCTTCAACTACAATAGAATTGAATCATAAATCTATAAAAGAAGAAAATTTAGGAAATTCACAAATATAGGGAATTAAACAACACTCTACTAAATAGCCAATAGAGGAAAGAGGAAATCACAAGGAAACTATAAAATACTTTGAGATTAATGAAAATAAAAATACAACATACCCAAACAAATGGCATGCAGCGAAGCAGTGATTATGGGGAAATTTATAATTACATCTTAAAAGCCTCTTTTAATTTTAAAAATTAGGTATCAAATCAATAACCAACACTTTCACCATAAGAAACTGAGAAAATAAGAGAACACTAAAATCAAAGGCAGCAGAAAGAAGTAAATAATAAACATTAAAGGGGAAATAAGTGAAATATGAATAGTAAACATCTTCGCCAGAGCAATCAGACAAGAGAAAGAAATAAAGAGCATCCAAATCAGTAAAGAGAAAGTCAAACTGTCACTGTTCGCTGATGATACAATCATATACCTAGAAAACCCTAAATACTCATCCAAAAAGCCCCTAGATCTGATAAATTCAGTAAAGTTTCCAGATACAAAATCAATGTACACAAATCAGTAGCACTGCTATACACCAACAGCAACCAATCTGAGAATCAATTCAAGAACTCAACCTCTTTTACAACAGCTGCAAATAAAACAAACAAAACAAAACAAAATACTTTGGAACACACCTAACCAAGGAGGTGAAAGATCTCTACAAGGAAAACTAGGAAACACTGTTGAAAGAAATCACAGATGACAAAATCAATTGAAAACATATCCCATGCTCATGGATGGGTAGAATCAATATTGTGGGGAAAAAAAAAAATTATGTTTATCATAAGAGAAAAAGAATACTTAGAAAATAACTTAATAAAATTAGTGGACAGGGGGCGGAGCAAGATGGCCGAATAGGAACAGCTCCAGTCTCCAACTCCCAGCGTGAGCGACACAGAAGACCGGTGATTTCTGCATTTTCAACTGAGGTACTGGGGTCATCTCACTAGGGAGTGCCGGACAATCGGTGCTGGTCAGCTGCTGCAGCCTGACCAGCGAGAGCTGAAGCAGGGCGAGGCATCGCCTCACCTGGAAGCGCAAGGGGGAAGGGGATCCGTTTTCCTAGCCAGGGGAACTGAGACACACAACACCTGGAAAATCGGGTAACTCCCACCCCAATACTGCGCTGTAAGCATACAGGCATTCCAGGAGAATATATCCCACACCTGGCCGGGAGGGTCCCACGCCCACGAAGCCTCCCTCACTGCTAACACAGCAGTCTGCCGCGATCTATCCGCAAGGCAGCAGCGAGGCTGGGGGAGGGGCGCCCGCCATTGCTGAGGCTTAAGTAGGTAAACAAAGCCGGTGGGAAGCTCGAACTGGGTGGAGCTCACAGCAGCTCAAGGAAGCCTGCCTGTCTCTGTAGTCTCCACCTCTGGGGACAGCGCACAGCTGAAGACCAACAGGGAACTTAGCGGGAGCTGGTGCAGACGCGAACGACTCTGTCTGACAGCTTTGGGGAGAGCCGCGGATCTCCCAACGCGGAGGTTGAGATCTGAGAACGGACAGACTGCCTGCTCAGGTGTGTCCCTGACCCCTGAGTAGCCTAGCTGGGAGAAATCCCCCACTAGGGGCAGTCTGACACCCCACACCTCACAGGGTGGAGTACACCCCTGAGAGGACACTTCCAAAGGAAGAATCAGACAGGTACACTCGCTGTTCAGCAATATTCTATCTTCGGCAACCTCTGCTGCTGATACCCAGGCAAACAGGGTCTGGAGTGGACCTCAAGCAATCTCCAACAGACCAACAGAGAGTCCTTCTGACTGTCAGAAGGAAAACTATCAAACAGGAAGGACACCTATACCAAAACCCCATCAGTTCGTCACCACCATCAAAGACCAGAGACAGATAAAACCACAAAGATGGGGAAGAAGCAGGGCAGAAAAGCTGGAAATTCAAAAAATAAGAGCGCATCTCCCCCTGCAAAGGAGCGCAGCCCATCACCAGCAACGGATCAAAGCTGGTCAGAGAATGACTTGGACGAGAGGAGAGAAGAAGGCTTCAGTCCATCAAACTTATCAGAGCTAAAGGAGGAATTACGTACCCAGCGCAAAGAAACTAAAAATCTTGAAAAAAGAGTGGAAGAATTGACAGCTAGACTCATTAATGCAGAGAAGATCATAAACGAAATGACAGAGATGAAAACCATGACACGAGAAATACGTGACAAATGCACAAGCTTCAGTAACCGACTCGATCAACTGGAAGAAAGAGTATCAGCGATTGAAGATCAAATGAATGAAATGAAGCGAGAAGAGAAACCAAAAGAAAAAAGAAGAAAAAGAAATGAGCAAAGCCTGCAAGAAGTATGGGATTACGTAAAAAGACCAAATCTACGTCTGATTGGGGTGCCTGAAAGTGAGGGGGAAAATGGAACCAAGTTGGAAAACACTCTTCAGGATATCATCCAGGAGAACTTCCCCAACCTAGTAGGGCAGGCCAACATTCAAATTCAGGAAATACAGAGAACGCCACAAAGATACTCCTCCAGAAGAGCAACTCCAAGACACATAATTGCCAGATTCACCAAAGTTGAAATGAAGGAAAAAATCTTAAGGGCAGCCAGAGAGAAAGGTCGGGTCACCCACAAAGGGAAGCCCATCAGACTAACAGCAGATCTCTCGGCAGAAACTCTACAAGCCAGAAGAGAGTGGGGGCCAATATTCAACGTTCTTAAAGAAAAGAATTTTAAACCCAGAATCTCATATCCAGCCAAACTAAGTTTCATCAGTGAAGGAGAAATAAAATCCTTTACAGATAAGCAAATGCTTAGAGATTTTGTCACCACCAGGCCTGCCTTACAAGGGACCCTGAAGGAAGCCCTAAACATGGAAAGGAACAACCGGTACCAGCCATCGCAAAAACATGGCAAAATGTAAAGACCATCGAGGCTAGGAAGAAACTGCATCAACTAACGAGCAAAATAACCAGTTAATATCATAATGGCAGGATCAAGTTCACACATAACAATATTAACCTTAAATGTTAATGGACTAAATGCTCCAATTAAAAGACACAGACTGGCAAACTGGATAAAGAGTCAAGACCCATCAGTCTGCTGTATTCAGGAGACCCATCTCACATGCAGAGACATACATAGGCTCAAAATAAAGGGATGGAGGAAGATCTACCAAGCAAATGGAGAACAAAAAAAAGCAGGGGTTGCAATCCTAGTCTCTGATAAAACAGACTTTAAACCATCAAAGATCAAAAGAGACAAAGAAGGCCATTACATAATGGTAAAGGGATCAATTCAACAGGAAGAGCTAACTCTCCTAAATATATATGCACCCAATACAGGAGCACCCAGATTCATAAAGCAAGTCCTTAGAGACTTACAAAGAGACTTAGACTCCCATACAATAATAATGGGAGACTTCAACACTCCGCTGTCAACATTAGACAGATCAACGAGACAGAAAGTTAACAAGGATATCCAGGAATTGAACTCATCTCTGCACCAAGCGGACCTAATAGACATCTGTAGAACTCTCCACCCCAAATCAACAGAATATACATTCTTCTCAGCACCACATCGCACTTATTCCAAAATTGACCACATAATTGGAAGTAAAGTACTCCTCAGCAAATGTAAAAGAACAGAAATTATAACAAACTGTCTCTCAGACCACAGTGCAATCAAACTAGAACTCAGGACTAAGAAACTCAATCAAAACCGCTCAACTACATGGAAACTGAACAACCTGCTCCTGAATGACTACTGGGTACATAACGAAATGAAAGCAGAAATAAAGATGTTCTTTGAAACCAATGAGAACAAAGATACAACATACCAGAATCTCTGGGACACATTTAAAGCAGTGTGTAGAGGGAAATTTATAGCACTAAATGCCCACAAGAGAAAACAGGAAAGATCTAAAATTGACACTCTAACATCACAATTAAAAGAACTAGAGAGGCAAGAGCAAACACATTCAAAAGCTAGCAGAAGGCAAGAAATAACTAAGATCAGAGCCGAACTGAAGGAGATAGAGACACAAAAAACCCTCCAAAAAATCAATGAATCCAGGAGTTGGTTTTTTGAAAAGATCAACAAAATTGACAGACCGCTAGCAAGGCTAATAAAGAAAAAAAGAGAGAGGAATCAAATAGATGCAATAAAAAATGATAAAGGGGATATCACCACTGACCCCACAGAAATACAAACTACCATCAGAGAATACTATAAACGCCTCTACGCAAATCAACTAGAAAATCTAGAAGAAATGGATAATTTCCTGGACACTTACACTCTCCCAAGGCTAAACCAGGAAGAAGTTGAATCCCTGAATAGACCAATAGCAGGCTCTGAAATTGAGGCAACAATTAATAGCCTACCCACCAAAAAAAGTCCAGGACCAGATGGATTCACAGCTGAATTCTACCAGAGGTACAAGGAGGAGCTGGTACCATTCCTTCTGAAACTATTCCAATCAATAGAAAAAGAGGGAATCCTCCCTAACTCATTTTATGAGGCCAACATCATCCTGATACCAAAGCCTGGCAGAGACACAACAAAAAAAGAGAATTTTAGACCAATATCCCTGATGAACATTGATGCAAAAATCCTCAATAAAATACTGGCAAACCGGATTCAGCAGCACATCAAAAAGCTTATCCACCATGATCAAGTGGGCTTCATCCCTGGGATGCAAGGCTGGTTCAACATTCGCAAATCAATAAACGTAATCCAGCATATAAACAGAACCAAAGACAAGAACCACATGATTGTCTCAATAGATGCAGAAAAGGCTTTTGACAAAATTCAACAGCCCTTCATGCTAAAAACGCTCAATAAATTCGGTATTGATGGAACGTACCTCAAAATAATAAGAGCTATTTATGACAAACCCACAGCTAATATCATACTGAATGGGCAAAAACTGGAAAAATTCCCTTTGAAAACTGGCACAAGACAGGGATGCCCTCTCTCACCACTCCTATTCAACATAGTGTTGGAAGTTCTGGCTAGGGCAATCAGGCAAGAGAAAGAAATCAAGGGTATCCAGTTAGGAAAAGAAGAAGTCAAAATGTCCCTGTTTGCAGATGACATGATTGTATATTTAGAAAACCCCATCGTCTCAGCCCAAAATCTCCTTAAGCTGATAAGCAACTTCAGCAAAGTCTCAGGATACAAAATTAATGTGCAAAAATCACAAGCATTCTTATACACCAGCAACAGACAAGCAGAGAGCCAAATCAGGAATGAACTTCCATTCACAATTGCTTCAAAGAGAATAAAATACCTAGGAATCCAGCTTACAAGGGATGTAAAGGACCTCTTCAAGGAGAACTACAAACCACTGCTCAGTGAAATCAAAGAGGACACAAACAAATGGAAGAACATACCATGCTCATGGATAGGAAGAATCAATATCGTGAAAATGGCCATACTGCCCAAGGTTATTTATAGATTCAATGCCATCCCCATCAAGCTACCAATGAGTTTCTTCACAGAATTGGAAAAAACTGCTTTAAAGTTCATATGGAACCAAAAAAGAGCCCGCATTGCCAAGACAATCCTAAGTCAAAAGGACAAAGCTGGAGGCGTCACGCTACCTGACTTCAAACTATACTACAAGGCTACAGTAACCAAAACAGCATGGTACTGGTACCAAAACAGAGATATAGACCAATGGAACAGAACAGAGTCCTCAGAAATAATACCGCACATCTACAGCCATCTGATCTTTGACAAACCTGAGAGAAACAAGAAATGGGGAAAGGATTCCCTATTTAATAAATGGTGCTGGGAAAATTGGCTAGCCATAAGTAGAAAGCTGAAACTGGATCCTTTCCTTACCCCTTATACGAAGATTAATTCAAGATGGATTAGAGACTTAAATGTTAGACCTAATACCATAAAAACCCTAGAAAAAAATCTAGGTAGTACCATTCAGGACATAGGCATGGGCAAGGACTTCATGTCTAAAACACCAAAAGCAACGGCAGCAAAAGCAAAAATTGACAAATGGGATCTAATTAAACTAAAGAGCTTTTGCACAGCAAAAGAAACTACCATCAGAGTGAACAGGCAACCTACAGAATGGGAGAAAATTTTTGCAACCTACTCATCTGACAAAGGGCTAATATCCAGAATCTACAAAGAACTCAAACAAATATACGAGAAAAAAACAAACAACCCCATCAAAAAGTGGGGAAAGGATATGAACAGACATTTCTCAAAAGAAGATATTCATACAGCCAACAGACACACGAAAAAATGCTCATCATCACTGGCCATCAGAGAAATGCAAATCAAAACCACAATGAGATACCATCTCACACCAGTTAGAATGGCAATCATTAAGAAGTCAGGAAACAACAGGTGTTGGAGAGGATGTGGAGAAATAGGAACACTTTTACACTGTTGGTGGGATTGTAAACTAGTTCAACCATTATGGAAAACAGTATGGCAATTCCTCAAGGATCTAGAACTAGATGTACCATATGACCCAGCCATCCCACTACTGGGTATATACCCAAAGGATTATAAATTAGTCTACTACAAAGACACATGTACACGTATGTTTATTGCGGCACTATTCACAATAGCAAAGACTTGGAATCAACCCAAATGTCCATCTGTGACAGACTGGATTAAGAAAATGTGGCACATATACACCATGGAATACTATGCAGCCATAAAAAAGGATGAGTTTGCGTCCTTTGTAGGGACATGGATGCAGCTGGAAACCATCATTCTTAGCAAACTATCACAAGAAGAGAAAACCAAACACCGCATGTTCTCACTCATAGGTGGGAACTGAACAATGAGATCACTTGGACTCGGGAAGGGGAACATCACACACTGGGGTCTATCATGGGGAGGGGGGAGGGGGGAGGAGGGAGGGATCGCATTGGGGAGTTATACATGATATAAATGATGAATTGATGGGTGCTGACGAGTTGATGGGTGCAGCACACCAACATGGCATAAGTATACATATGTAACAAACCTGCACGTTATGCACATGTACCCTAGAACTTAAAGTATAATAAAAAAAAAAAAAAAAAAAAAAAAAAAAAAAAAAAAAAAAAAAAAAATTAGTATAAGACTTATACAGTGAAAACTACAAAAATTATTGAAAGAAGGTAAAGATGTAAGTAGATAAAAGGGTATCCTGTGTTGATGGGTTGGAGGCCTTAATTTTGTTAAGATAACACTCTTCAAATTGACCTACAGATTCAATGCAACCCATATCAAAATCCCAGCTAGATTATTGCAGAAATCTACAAGCTAATCTTAAAATTAGTATGGAAATGCAAGGGGCTTCAAATAGTCAAAACAATTTTGAAAAAAAAGAATAAAGTTGAAGGACATACACTCCTTAATTTCTTTTCTTTTCTTTTTTTTTTGAAATGTAGTCTTTCTCTGTTGTCCAGGCTGGAGTGCAGTGGCACGATCTCAGCTCACTGCAAGCTCTACCTCCCAGGTTCACATCATTCTCCTGCCTCAGCCTCCCCAAGTAGCTGGGACTACAGGTGCCTGCCACCACACCTGGCTAATTTTTTGTATTTTTTAGTAAAGACAGGGTTTCACCATGTTAGCCAGGATGGTCTCGATCTCCTGACCTCGTGATCTGCCCACCTCAGCCTCCCAAAGTGCTGGGATTACAGGTGTCAGCCACCGTACCCAGCCACACTCATTAATTTCAAATTTTACTAAATAACTACAGTTATCATGGCAGTATGATACTGCCATTAGGATAGGAATATAGATTAATAGAATAAAATTGAGAATCTAGAAACAAATTCTTACATTTATGGTCAACTGCTTTGGACAAGGGTACCAAGACAATTCAACGGGTAAAGCATAGTCCTTTCAACAACAACAACAAAAATGCTGTGGCAGCATAATATCAACATGCAAAAGAATGAAGGTGGACCCCCACCTCACAACATATACAAAACTTAAAATGGATCAAAGACCTAAATGTAAGAGCTAAAACTATAAAACTCTTAGAAGAAAACATAAGAGAAAGTCTTCACATGACCTTGGATTAAACAATAGTTTCATAGATAAAACACTGCAAACATAAGCAACAAAAGAAAAATAGATAAAATGAGTTTAATCAAAATGTTTAAATTTGTGCTTCAAAGGACACCATGAATGAAATAAAAAGACAACCAACAGAATGAAAGAAAATATTTATGAATCATATATATGATAATTGACTAGTGCCCATGATATGTAAAGAATACTTAAAACTCAATTATCAAAAGAAAAGCCAATTTAAAAATGGGCAAAGAATCTAAATAGAGCTTTATCCTAAGAAGAAACACAAATGGCCAATAACCATGTGAAATGATGCTCAATATCATAAGCCACCAGAGATATGCGAACCAAAACCAAAACAAGATGCAACTTCACAACAATTAGGATAGCTATAATGCTATAATCAGAAAGACGGACAATAACAAGTGCTAGTGAGGATGTGAAGTAATTGAAATCACTATACTCTGCTGGTAGAAATGTAGAAATATGAATCCATTGCAGAAAATATGTTAGCAGTTCCTCAGAAAAGTAAATATACAACTACCATATAACCTAGCAATTCCACTGTAGTAATATACCCAAAAGAACTAAAAATATATGTTCATACTAAAACTTGTATGCAGAAAGGGTGAAACGAGATGGTGGAATAGAAACCTACACTTTTTGTACCTGCACAGGGACACCAAATTTTAACAACCATCTGCACACAGAAAAGCACCATCACAAAAAACAAAAATCAGGTGAACAATCACAGTACTTGGTTTTGACTTTATATCATTGAAAGAGCCATTGAGAAGGGTCAAAGAGACAATCTTGAATCACCAATGTCATCCTTCCCCTATACCCTGGAGTCTGCAGATTTGAGGGAGTGAGAGCTCAGTGATTGGGATCACTAGATTGAACTCAGTGCTGCCCTGTCATAGCAGAGGGTAAAACCATGCTGAGCTCAGCCAGTGCCCATGCACAGAGGGAGCATTTGGACAAGACCTAGCCAGAGGGGAACTGCCCATTCCACTAGCTAGAACTTTAGTTTCTTAGCAAGCCTCTCCACTGGGGGTCAAAGTGCTCTGGGGTCCTAGGTAAACTTGAAAGGCAATCTAAAACACAAGGACTGAAACTCCTAGGCAACTCCTAGTGCTGAGCTGGCCTCAGAGCCAGAGGACTACGCTGGCACATGACTTAGGGAGACACCAGCTAGAGCAGCTAAAGTAGAGCTTGCATCACCCTTTCCCCAACCCCAGGCAGCTCCGTTCACAGCAACGTAAGCGTCTCCTTCCTTCTCCTTAAGAGGTGGAGAGAGAAGAGTAAAGAGAACTTTGCTTGCATGTTGAATACCAGCTCAGCCACAGTAGGATAGGGGACCAGGCAGACATGAGGACCCCATTCTGGGCCCAGGTTCCAGATGACATTTCTAGACATGCCCTGGGCCAAAAGGTAACTTGCTGCCTTAAAGGAAGGACACAGTCCTGGCAGGATTCATCATTGGCTGACTAAAGAGTCTTTTGGGCCCTGAATAACCAGCAGCAATGTACAAGTACAACGCTGTGAAACCTGAGCTCTGAGACGTGCTGACTACACGTGTGACCCAGCACATTCCCAGTTGTGATGGCCACAATGAAAGACTCCCTCTGTTTAAGAAAAGCAGAGGAAAAAGTAAAGGAGATTTTGTCTTGCGCCTTAGGTACTAACTCTGCCACAGTGGGACAGAGGAACAAGCAGGCCTTGGGGTCCCTAAGTTTAGGCCTAGGCTTTTGGACAGCATTTCCAGACCTGCCTTGTGCAAGAGGGAAGCCCCCTGCTCTAAGGGGTGAGTCCCAGGCCTGGCAGCATTCACCAAAAGCTGACTAAAGAGCTTCTGGACTTTAAATGAATATTGGTGATCACCTGGCAAAACACTCCATTTGCCAGTGGTGGTAGTGGCCACAGGGAGACACTCTCCTGCCTGTGGAAAGAGGAGGGGCGAGAAGGACTTTACATTGTGGTTTGTGTGACAGCTTAGCTGCAGTAGAAATAGAACATCAGGCAAATTTCTAAAAGTTTTTACTACAATCCCTTGCTTCCAGAAAACATCCCCAGACCCACCAGGGGCCTGGAAGAACTTGTCACCCTGAAGGGAAGTACACAAACATGGCTAACTTTGCCACCTGCTGATTTTACAGCCCTAGGGCCTTCAGTGAATGTAAATGGTAGCCAGGTAGTTGTAGCTAGGTAGTGGTTAGAAAGGGCATTGAGCAAGACCCAGTGCTGTGCAGGCTTCAGGTCTGATCCAGCGTGGGCATACTGGTGGTGCCCATAGGAGTGCTAGCATCACCACACTTCTAGTTCCAGGTCACTCAGCACAGAAAGAGAGGTCATTTGGGAGAAGGAAGCAAAAACAACAATGGTTTCTGCCTGATAATCCAGAGAATTTTGAGTGGTCTTATCCAAGACCACCAAGGCAGTATATGTGTCTACACAAAGCACAGAAATATTGGGCTTGGGGCCAAAGACCCTTCTAATACCTGGAATGCCTTCTCAAGAAGTACAGACACAAACAAGCCCAGAGTGTGAAAAATATAATAAATATCCAACTTTTTAATGCCCAGACACTGACAAACATCTACCAGCATCAAGATCATTCAGGAAAATGTGACCTCACCACAAGAAACTACATAAGGCATCAGGGAACAATCCTGGAAAAACAGAGACATGTGACTTTTCAGACAGATAATTCAAAATAGTTATATTGAGAAAACTCAACAAAATTCAAGACAACACAGAGAAGAAATTCAGAATTCTAGCACATAAATTTAACAAAGAGATTGAAATAATTTAAAATCAAGAAAAAGTTACAGAATTGAAACATGTAATTGACATATTGAGGAATTCATTAGAGTCTCTTTATACCAGAATTGAGCAAGGAAAAAATAGTGAGTTTGAAGACAGGCTACTTGAAAATACACAGTCAGAGGAGATAAAAGAAAAAAGAATATAAAACAACCAAGCATGCCTACAAGATCTAAAAAACAGCCTCAAAAGAACAAATTTAAGTGACATTGGCCTTAAAGAGGAGGTAGAGAAGGAGATATGAGTAGAAAGTATATTCGAAGGCATAGTATCAGAGAAATTTCCACACCTGGAGAAAGATATCAACACTCAAGTACAAGGTTATAGAACACCAAGCAGATTTATCCCAGATAAGACTACCTGAAGGCATCTAATAATCAAACTCCCAGAGCTCAAGGATGAAGAAAGGATCCTAAGAGCAGCAAGAGAAAAGAAAAGCATAACATGCAATGGAGCTCCTATACGTCTGGAAGCAGACTTCTCAGTGGAATCCTTATAGATCAGGAGAGAACGGAATGACTTATTTAAAGTGCTACAGGAAGAAACATTTTATCCTAAAACAGTAAACATGAATGAGAAATAGAGACATTCCCAGACAAACAAAAACTGAGAGATTTCGTCAACACCAGACCTGTCCTACAAGAAATGCTAAAGGTAGTTCTTCAATTTGAAAGAAGAAGTTGTTGATGGGCAGGAAGAAATCATCTGAATGTACAAAACTCACTGGTAATAATATATTCTCAGAGAAACATAGTATTTAATACTGTAATTGTGTTGTGTAAACTAGTCTTAAGTAGAAAGACTAAATGATGAACCAATGAAAAATAATAACTACAACATTTCAATACATAGACAATATAATTAAAACAGAAAGAAACAAAAAAGGTAAAAAGTGGTGGGGATGAAGTTAAACTTCAGAGTTTTTATTAGCTTTTTGGGCTATCAGTGTTAAGTTGACACTAGTTTAAAATAATGAGTTGCAAAATAATATTTGCAAGCCTCGTGGTAACCTCAAATTGGAAAATATACAATTGACAGGCAAAAAAGAAAAAGTAAGTAATTAAATCACACCACCTGAGAAAATCACCACCACTAAAAGGAAGAGAGGAAAGAAAGAAAGAAGGGAGAGACCACAAAACAATCAGAAAACAAATAATAAAATGGCAGGAGTAAGTCCCTACTTATCAATAATAACACAAGGGACTAAAATCTCCAATCAAAAGACATACAGTGGCTGAAAGGATTTACAAACAAGACCCCATGATATGTTACCTACAAGAAGCACTCTTCATCTATAAAGATACACATAGTCTGAAATTAAAGGGATGGAAAAAGATATTCCATAACAATGGAAACCAAAAAATGTAGGAGTAGCTATGCTTATACGAGACAAAACAGATTTCAAGACAGCAACTGTAAGAAGAGACAAAGTCATTACATAATGATAAAGAAATGAATCCAGGATAAAATGATGGTAAATATAAATGCACCCAACATTGGAGTATCCAGATATATGAAGCAAATATTATTAGAGACAAAGAGAGAGATAGGTCCCATACATTAATAGCTAGAGACTTCAACACCCCCACTTTCAGCATTGGACAGATCTCCCAGACAGAACGACAACCAAGAAACATTAAATTTATTCTGCACTATAAAACAAATGAATTTAATATATATGGACAGAACATTTTATCAAAAAGCTGCAAAATACACATTCTTCTCCTCAGCACATGGATAGTTCTCAAGGATACACCATACGTTATGTCACAAAACAAGTCTTAAAACAATCTTATCATGAAAATAATATCAAGTATCTTCTCTGGCCACAATGCAATATGACTAGAAATCAACAAGAGGAATTCTGAAAACTACAGAAACACATGGAAATTAAATCATATTCTCCTGAATTACTGGTGGGTCAGTGAAGAAATTAAGAAGGAAATCACATACTTTGTGATTCCATTTATGTGAAATGTCCAGACAACAAATCGATAGAGATAGAAAGGAGACTGGTGGTTGTCAGAGTTTGGCCAAAAGGGGGAATAGGGAGAATTGCTAATAGGTAAGAGGTTTTTCAGGGGGCTAATGAAAATATTTTAAAATTAGGTAGTGACAATGGTTGCACAACAACTCTGTGAATATGATTTAAAAACCACTTAATTGTGCAATTTAAATGAGTGAATTTTATGGTATGTGAATTATGTCTCAATACAGCTTTTATAAATTAAAAGAATTTACTCTTTCTGGTTTTAACCTTAACATTTAGAGTCAAAAACATAAGTACCAAGTGTAGGAGTGAGAAGCCAGGACAAGGACAGTTGAGCTCATGCAGAGAACACAGAATATAAAACAGGCACTAGAGTGCACTGAATGAAAGTCATCAGAAGCACATGTTCAAGATGGAGTAAAGAGTCTGTACCCAAGTATGAATTCAGAATAACGCCATTTATTATATCTGAATAGCTAAGCTGGAGTAAGGGTGTAACGCCAAGGTTTTCTTTGACCTTTTTTCAAGCTTTTTACTCAGAAGGTGAAAGAAGCAAAGAGAGGATTTGTTAGTCCAAATCCAATTCCACTAGAAAGGATCAGTGAAATGGAAATGAATCTTGGGAATGGGAAGTAAGTGATCCTATCATTTCAGGGTTTTGTGACAGCCAAAGAAGTAATGGGTGGGCAGATTTCAATAACTGTGTATAATTCTGTGACAGGAAATTCGAAGAGGGTCTTTGGCTCAAAGTTTGTGAGAAGTGAAATCAACAGTACAATCAATAAATAACAAGGTCAAGGACGGTGGTTCATGCCTGTAATCCTAACACTTCGCGAGACTGAGTGGGGAGAATGACTTCAGCCCAGGAGTTTAAGACCAGTCTGAGCAAAATAGTAAGACTCCATATCTACAAAATGTGTGTGTGTGTGTGTGTGTGTGTGTGTATACACACACACACACACATAGAGAGAGAGAGAGAGAGAGAGAGAGAGAGAGAGAGAGAGAGAGAGAGAGAGAGACAGAGATCTATCTATCTATCTATCTATCTATCTATCTATCTATCTATCTATCTGCTAGTCATAGTGGAGCGCAACTGCAGTACTAGCTACTTAGGACGCTGGGGTGGGATGATACCTTGAGGCCAGGAGTTGGAAGCTGCAGTGAGCTATGATTGTATCACTGTATTGCAGCCTGGGCAAAAGAGGAAGCCTCTGTCAAAAAGGAGTGGAAGGGGAGGGGAGGGGAGGGGAACAGGAATGGAAGGGAAGAGAAGGGAAGGAAGGAAGGAAGGGAGGGAGGGAGGGAGGGAGGGAGGGAGGAAGGAAGGAAGGAAGGAAAGAAGGAAGGAAGGAAGGAAGGAAGGAAGGAAGGAAGGAAGGAAGGAAGGAAGGAAGGAAGGAAGGAAGGAGAGAGAGAGAAAGAGAAAGAGAAAGGAAGAATAAAGGAAGAGAGAGAGAAGAAAGCGAGAAAGAAAGAAAGAAAAGAGAGAAAAAGAGGAAGGAAGGAAGGAAGGAAGGAAGGAAGGAAGGAAGGAAGGAAGGAAGGAAGGAAGGAAGGAAGGAAGGAAGGAAGGAAGGAAGGAAAAGTATTAATTGCCTGAATAATATTGTGTAGCTCATTAGGTTTTAAATAACATAAAAAAGAGTAAGGAAGATGAAACAACCAAGAACAATTCCTTATGGGTGCATAGCATTTTACAAGACCAGTGCTCTAACCCTTGAGCTATGGAGCCAAGTGCATAGTATTTCACAGTTGGTATTGTCATTCATTCATTAATTGATTTACTCATCCATTCAGCAAACATTGGTATGTATGGAGCACTAGACTGGAGTTACAAAAATGGATCAAATTTGTCTCAAGGAGCCAAAGCTCAGCCTGAGGTTTGGAGTTTAGAGAGGGATGACAGGCATGGACATAAACACTTATAACACAATGAATTAATGTTGTCAGTTATGAGGGTTTTTTTAAGCATTCAAAATATGTGTCAAGTAACAGGAGCACAGAGGAAAGCAAAAATATAACTGCTCCTTTAAGGAAGTTAGAGGATTAAATGCATGCAAATGTTTGGGGAAGTTTCAGAGAGATGGCACTTACTTGTATGATAATTAGGAATCAAGGAGACTGACAAGAGGAAGCCGGTCAGCAAATCATTTCATGAAAAGAATACTGCATGTGCACTAACACAACATTTACAAAGCATTTACTTATCTATTATCTGATTTGATCATTATAAAATACCTGAAAAACAGGTAAGGAAATTTTTATGATCCACGTTTTACAGCCAAGGAAACTGAAGCTCAGATTAGGAGTGAAAGCAATTTCCTTACAAATGGCAAAATTAACGTCTCATCCAGATTTTCTTTATATTTTTTCAATAGGAAAAAGGAAAAATGAAATGTTATCTGGACTCATAAGAGCAGTCAGAAAGGTAAAAGATGAGAGTGAATTTTGAATAAGAAAATGGATTTTGGGTTCCTTTTGTATTTTTTCCCCCTTTGGAACAAGACGAAGAAGTGAGATAGAACCCTGCCTGGATTAGATTAGAAAGAACTTCCCCACTCCTGTTTTATCCATCAAAGATAATGATTTTCCAAAAGAAACCGGTAGAATAAACCTCCTTAAGATAAAATGTTTGAAGTCCTTAATAAGTAAAAACACCTGTAGCTCTAAAGGGATTTAAAGCTCCTGGGCCAAGGGAATTACACCAAAGGATTCTGAGTGACCATGTAACTTACATATAATCACCAAATACTACTGTTAACTTCGAGAAATTATGAAAATCTAGATAGACACATTCTAGAAGTCTAGAGACAGGCAACTATACTAATTTTCAGTATAAACAAGAATACATAATTCAAATATTAAAAACAATGAGCTTGATGTTTATTCCTGGCAATATTCTAAAATAGAATATTAAATAAACAGTTTGTGGGCACTTAGAAAAGGAAGCTGTGATTTATTCAGAGCCAACATGGATTCACCAAGACCATGTCATGCCAAGTCTACATAAATTACCTGTAATTTGCCCCTTACTCCAACTGGTATATTTAGGATCTTTTTATTTACCTATTATTTTTACATAGTTGATATGTTATATATTCACAGCTTAACGTTGTTCTTTTTATTTAACATTATTTCCCTCAGTATTCATCCAATAAGTATGTACCTGATTTCTACTACGTGCCAAACACTGTGTTGTGCTCTGAGCATAGAATGCTGAATTATAGGCTATTTCCCAACTGAATAAAATTTATTCATATTCAAATTTAATATTCAAATATTTGAAATTTATTATTTGACTGATAGTCTATTATGCATGTGTGTCACTATTCTCCCAATTATGATTTCTTAAATTATTTTATATCTTTTCACTACTATACGCAATGTTATATTAAATACACTGGCGACAAAGCCATTTTGTGTTCTGAATTTTTCCCTGGGATGTATTTATTAGAAATGTGATTACAAAGTCAAGGGATATGAGCATTTTAATACCCTTACTATATATTTCCAAATTGCTACCTACAAAGGTATTACCAATTTCTAGTCCCATCACTATAAGTGGATGTCCATCTCACTGAACACTTACCAATACACAGCATTTATTTCAGACAGATTGGTTAAAACAAAAAATATGTTAATTTCAAAATTTGCAATTGTCTCAACAGCAGTGATATTGTACTTCTTTTTTATATTTATTACATTTAATCCCTCTTCTTTGATGTATGTGATCATGCTTGTTGACAGTTTTCATTGGGCGTTAATGTTTTCTTAATGATTTGTACAAGCTCATATAATATACAGGAAAATAATACTTTTCCAGTCACACTTTTCGCAAATGTTTCCAAAATTTGTCTTCTTATGTTGTTTTCATATTTATATTTTTGGCATATGGAAGTTTTAAAAATCGATGGTCAAATCTATTGGTCTTCTCATTGATTTTTTTCCATTGCCTTTATAATTCGTTTTTTGTATTATTATACTATAAGTTCTAGGGTACATGTGCATAACATGCAGGTTTGTTACATATGTATACTTGTGCCATGTTGGTGTGCTACACCCATCAACTCGTCAGCACCCATCAGTTCGTCATTTATATCAGGTATAACTCCGAATGCAATCCCTCCGACCCCCCCATGATAGGCCCTGATGTGTGATGTTCCCCTTCCGAAGTCCAAGTGATCTCATTGTTGAGCTCCCACCAATGAGTGAGAACATGCGGTATTTGGTTTTCTGTTCTTGTGATAGTTTGCTAAGAATGATGGTTTCCAGCTGCATCCATGTCCCTACAAAGGACGCAAGCTCATCCTTTTTTATGGCTGCATAATATTCCATGGTGTATATGTGCCACATTTTCTTAATCCAGTCTGTCACTGATGGACATTTGGGTTGGGTCCAAGTCTTTGCTATTGTGAATAGTGCCGCAATAAACATACGTGTGCATGTGTCTTTAGAGCACCATGATTTATAATCTTTGGGTATATACACAGTAGTGAAGTGGCTGGGTCATATGGTACATCTAGTTCTAGATCCTTGAGGAATTGCCATACTGTTTACCATAATGGTTGAACTAGTTTACAATCCTACCAACGGTGTAAAAGTGTTCCTATTTCTCTACATCCTCTCCAGCACCTGTTGTTTCCTGACTTTTTAATGATTGCCATTCTAACTGGTGTGAGATGGTATCTCATTGTGGTTTTGATTTGCATTTCTCTGATGACTAGTGATGATGAGCATTTTTTCATGTGTCTGTTGGCTGTATGAATGTCTTCTTGTGAGAAATGTCTGTTCATATCCTTTGCCCACTTTTTGATGGGGTTGTTTGTTTTTTTCTTGTAAATTTGTTTGAGTTCTTTGTAGGTTCTGGATATTAGCCCTTTGTCAGATCAGTAGATTGCAAAAATTTTCTCCCATTCTGTAGGTTGCCTATTCACTCTGATGCTAGTTTCTTTTGCTGTGCAGAAGCTCTTTAGTTTAATTAGATCCCATTTGTCAATTTTGGCTTTTGCTGCCATTGCTTTTGGTGTTTTAGACATGAAGTCCTTGCCCATGCCTATGTCCTGAATGGTACTACCTAGGTTTTCTTCTAGGGTTTTTATGGTATTAGGTCTAACATTTAAGTCTCTAATCCATCTTGAATTAATTTTCGTATAAGGAGTAAGGAAAGGATCCAGTTTCAGCTTTCTACTTATGGCTAGCCAATTTTCCCAGCACCATTTATTAAATAGGGAATCCTTTCCCCATTTCTTGTTTCTCTCAGGTTTGTCAAAGATCAGATGGCTGTAGATGTGTGGTATGATTTCTGAGGACTCTGTTCTGTTCCATTGGTCTATATCTCTGTTTTGGGACCAGTACCATGCTGTTTTGGTTACTGTAGCCTTGTAGTATAGTTTGAAGTCAGGTAGCGTGATGCCTCCAGCTTTGTCCTTTTGACTTAGGATTGTCTTGGCAATGCGGGCTCTTTTTTGGTTCCATATGAACTTTAAAGCCGTTTTATCCAATTCTGTGAAGAAACTCATTGGTAGCTTGATGGGGATGGCATTGAATCTATAAATAACCTTGGGCAGTATGACCATTTTCACGATATTGATTCTTCCTATCCATGAGCATGGTATGTTCTTCCATTTGTTTGTGTCCTCTTTGGTTTCACTGAGCAGTGGTTTGTAGTTCTCCTTGAAGAGGTCCTTTACATCCCTTGTAACTGGGATTGCTAGGTATTTTATTCACTTTGAAGCAATTGTGAATGGAAATTCATTCATGATTTGGCTCTCTGTTTGTCTGTTACTGGTGTATAAGAATGCTTGTGATTTTTGCACATTGATTTTGTATCCTGAGACTTTGCTGAAATTGCTTATCAGCTTAAGGAGATTTTGGGCTGAGACAATGGGGTTTTCTAAATATACAATCATGTCATCTGCAAACAGGGACAATTTGACTTCTTCTTTTCCTAACTGGATACCCTTGATTTCTTTCTCTTGCCTGATTGCCCTAGCCAGAACTTCCAACACTATGTTGAATAGGAGTGGTGAGAGAGGGCATCCCTGTCTTGTGCCAGTTTTCAAAGGGAATTTTTCCAGTTTTTGCCCATTCAGTATGATATTGGCTGGGGATTTGTCATAAAGAGCTCTTATTATTTTGAGGTACATTCCATCAATACCAAATTTATTGAGCGTTTTTAGCATGAAGGGCTGTAGAATTTTATCAAAAGCCTTTTCTGCATCTATTGAGATAATCATGTGGTTCTTGTCTTTGGTTCTGTTAATTTGCTGGATTACGTTTATTGATTTGCGAATGTTGAACCAGCCTTGCATCCCAGGGATGAAGCCCACTTGATCATGGTGGATAAGCTTTTTGATGTGCTGCTGAATCCGGTTTGCCAGTATTTTCTTGAGGATTTTTGCATCGATGTTCATCAAGGATATTGGTCTAAAATTTTGTTTTTTTGTTGTGTCTCTGCCAGGCTTTGGTATCAGGATGATGTTGGCCTCATAAAATGAGTTAGGGAGGATTCCCTCTTTTTCTATTGATTGGAAGAGTTTCAGATGGAATGGTACCAGCTCCTCCTTGTACCTCTGGTAGAATTCAGCTGTGAATCCATCTGGTCCTGGACTTTTTTTGGTTGGTAGGCTATTAATTATTGCCTCAATTTCAGAGCCTGCTATTGGTCTACTCAGGGATTCAACTTCTTCCTGGTTTAGTCTTGGAAGAGTGTAAGTGTCCAGGAAATTATCCCGTTTTCTAGATTTTCTAGTTGATTTGTGTAGAGGTGTTTATAGTATTCTCTGATGGTAGTTTGTATTTCTGTGGGGTCGGTGGTGATATCCCCTTTATCATTTTTTATTGCATCTATTTAATTCTTCTCTCTTTTCTTCTTTATTAGTCTTGCTAGCGGTCTATTTTGTTGATTTTTTCAAAAAAACAACTCCTGGATTCATTGATTTTTTGGAGGGTTTTTTGTGTCTCTATCTCCTTCAGTTCGGCTCTGATCTTAGTTATTTCTTGCCTTCTGCTAGCTTTTGAATGTGCTTGCTCTTGCTTCTCCATTTCTTTTAATTGTGATGTTAGAGTGTCAATTTTAGATCTTTCCTGCTTTCTCTTGTGGGCATTTAGTGCTATAAATTTCCCTGTACACACTGCTTCAAATGTGTCCCAGAGATTCTGGTATGTTGTATCTTTGTTCTCCTTGGTTTCAAAGAACATCTTTATTTCTGCCTTCATTTCGTTATGTATCCAGTAGTCATTCAGGAGCAGGTTGTTCAGTTTCCATGTAGTTGAGCGGTTTTGATTGAGTTTCTTAGTCCTGAGTTCTAGTTTGATTGCACTGTGGTCTGAGAGACAGTTTGTTATAATTTCTGTTCTTGTACATTTGCTAAGGAGTGCTTTACTTCCAATTATATGGCCAATTTTGGAATAAGTGCGATGTGGTGCTGAGAAGAATGTATATTCTGTTGATTTGGGGTGGAGAGTTCTACAGATGTCTATTAGGTCCGCTTGGTGCAGAGATGAGTTCAATTCCTGGATATCCTTGTTAACTTTCTGTCTCGTTGATCTGTCTAATGTTGACAGTGGAGTGTTGACGTCTCCCATTATTATTGTATGGGAGTCTAAGTCTCTTTGTAAGTCTCTAAGGACTTGCTTTATGAATCTGGGTGCTCCTGTATTGGGTGCCTATATATTTAGGATAGTTAGCTCTTCCTGTTGAATTGATCCCTTTACCATTATGTAATGGCCTTCTTTGTCTCTTTTGATCTTTGATGGTTTAAAGTCTATTTTATCAGAGACTAGGATTGCAACCCCTGCTTTTTTTTGTTCTCCATTTGCTTGGTAGATCTTCCTCCATCCCTTTATTTTGAGCCTATGTATGTCTCTGCATGTGAGATGGGTCTCCTGAATACAGCAGACTGATGGGTCTTGACTCTTTATCCAGTTTGCCAGTCTGTGTCTTTTAATTGGAGCATTTAGTCCATTGACATTTAAGGTTAATATTGTTATGTGTGAACTTGATCCTGCCATTATGATATTAACTGGTTATTTTGCTCGTTAGTTGATGCAGTTTCTTCCTAGCCTCCATGGTCTTTACATTTTGGCACGTTTTTGCAATGGCTGGTACTGGTTTTTCCTTTCCATGTTTAGGGCTTCCTTCAGGGTCTCTTGTAAGGCAGGCCTGGTGGTGACAAAATCTCTAAGCATTTGCTTATCTGTAAAAGATTTTATTTCTCCTTCACTTATGAAACTTAGTTTGGCTGGATATGAAATTCTAGGTTTAAAATTCGTTTCTTTAAGAACATTGAATATTGGCCCCCACTCTCTTCTGGCTTGTAGAGTTTCTGCCGAGAGGTCTGCTGGTAGTCTGATGGGCCTCCCTTTGTGGGTAACCCGACCTTTCTCTCTGGCTGTCCTTCAGATTTTTTCCTTCATTTCAACTTTGGTGAATCTGGCAATTATGTGTCTTGGAGTTGCTCTTCTCGAGGAGTATCCTTATGGTGTTCTCTGTATTTCCTGAATTTGAATGTTGGCCTGCCCTACTAGGTTGGGGAAGTTCTCCTGGATGATATCCTGAAGAGTGTTTTCCAACTTGGTTCCATTTTCCCCCTCACTTTCAGGCACCCCAATCAGACGTAGATTTGGTCTTTGTACATAATCCCATTCTTCTTGCAGGCTTTGTTCATTTCTTTTTCTTCTTTTTTCTTTTGGTTTCTCTTCTCGCTTCATTTCATTCATTTGATCCTCAATCGCTGATACTCTTTCTTCCAGTTGATCGAGTCGGTTACTGAAGCTTGTGCATTTGTCACGTATTTCTCGTGTCATGGTTTTCATCTCTGTCATTTCGTTTATGACCTTCTCTGCATTAATTATTCTAGCTATCAATTATTCCACTCTTTTTTTCAAGATTTTTAGTTTCTTTGCGCTGGGTACGTAATTCCTCCTTTAGCTCTAAGAAGTTTGATGGACTGAAGCCTTCTTCTCTCATCTCGTCAAAGTCATTCTCTGACCAGCTTTGATCCGTTGCTGGCGATGAGCTGCACTCCTTTGCAGGGGGAGATGCAGTCTTATTTTTTGAATTTCCAGCTTTTCTGCCCTGCTTCTTCCCCATCTTTGTGGTTTTATCTGTCTCTGGTCTTTGATGATGGTGATGTACTGATGGGGTTTTGGTATAGGTGTTCTTCCTTTTTGATAGTTTTCCTTCTAATAGTCAGGACCCTCAGCTGTAGGTCTGTTGGAGATTGCTTGAGGTCCACTCCAGACCCTGTTTGCCTGGGTATCAGCAGCAGAGGTTGCAGAAGATAGAATATTGCTGAACAGCGAGTGTACCTGTCTGATTCTTACTTTGGAAGCTTCCTCTCAGGGGTGTACTCCACCCTGTGAGGTGTGGGGTGTCAGACTGCCCCTAGTGGGGGATGTCTCCCAGTTAGTCTACTCAGGGGTCAGGGACCCACTTGAGCAGGCAGTCTATCCGTTCTTAGATCTCAACCTCCGTGTTGGGAGATCCACTGCTCTCTTCAAAGCTGTCAGACAGAGTCATTTGCGTCTGCACAGGTTTCTGCTGTTTTTTTTGTTGTTGTTGTTTAGCTGTGCCCTGTCCCCAGAGGTGGAGTCTACAGAGACAGGCAGGTTTCCTTGATCTGCTGTGAGCTCCACCCAGTTCGAGCTTCCCAGCAGCTTTGTTTACCTACTTAAGCCTCAGCAATGGCGGGCACCCCTCCCCAAGCCTCGCTGCTGCCTTGCGGTTAGATCGCAGACTGCTGTTTTAGCAATGAGGGAGGCTCCGTGGCCGTGGGACCCTCCCGGCCAGGTGTGGGTATAATCTCCTGGTGTGCCCGCTTGCTTAAAGCGCAGTATTGGGGTGGGAGTTACCCGATTTTCCAGGTGTTGTGTGTCTCAGTTCCCCTGGCTAGGAAAAGGAATTCCCTTCCCCCTTGAGCTTCCCAGGTGAGGCGATGCCTCGCCCTGCTTCAGCTGTGGCTGGTCGGGCTGCAGCAGCTGACCAGCACCGATTGTCCAGCACTTCCTAGTGAGATGACCCCAGTACCTCAGTTGAAAATGCAGAAATCACTGGTCTTCTGTGTCGCTCGCCCTGGGAGTTGGAGACTGGAGCTGTTCCTATTCGGCCATCTTGCTCCGCCCGCCCCCCCCCCCCCCCCGCCTTTATACTTTAAAAGTCCTTTCCCTTTCAAAGATCAGAAAAAAAAAAACACTCTAGTTATGTCTTTTTGTTATTTCATATTTTTACACCTCATTTCCGTTTTAAATAGAGTTATTAGGCTGGAAGCTCATAGATGCACTTTAGACACAGTTTACCTGGATTTCCAGAAGACATTTGTGAAAATCTTCAATATCTGCCATCTCACTGGCTATTTTCTTATGCTTACAATGATGTTCAATTCATCCCTGTTCTGAATACAAAAACATTTTTTTAAAAAAACTTTCTTAAAATGCTCTTCTTACTTGACTTTCATGGCAAAATTATCCTCTCTGGATTCTCCTGATTCCTCTTTTGACCATTCCTTCTGTTTTTATTTTACCACTTTTTTGGCACCTTAAAGGCTAGTGTTACCTTAAATTCTGCCTTTAGTTCACTACACAGTCTCTCTGGATGATTTCATCCACTACCATACCTTCAACTATCATCTACATGTGGATGTTCACAGCTCAAATTTCTTCCATGAGTTTTACATCTTTATATACAAGTGTCCTCTGGACATACCCACCTGCTTGTCCTACTTGGGAACACAATGGATAATCTTTCACAAGCTGCCATCAACTTTTATTTACATAATTATCACTTTCAATTTGTCACTCAGTCCACCTTTCAGAATGTATTCACTTTACATTTCTGTCATATTTAATTATCAACATTTGCTAAATATGCCTAGCCTTGTTCGTAACACCGCACCTTTTGGATGCTGTTCTCCTTGCCTGAGACATCCTTTATACAAACTCCTACTCATATCTTCAAGACCCAGCATAAATGCTAGTTCCTCAATTATGTCTTACTTATTTTTGTCATATGTGATTATTCCAGTTTCTGTATTCCCAAAACACTTTGTTTTTATTTCTTCCCAAGTTATATTTTAATTTATCCAATTAAATTTTGGTTTTCTTTGACAGAGTATGAGCTTCTAAAGAGTAGGGTACATTTGTATCATTCTTATTGGCCTAGTATCTAGGATTTTCATATATAATTTGGCTCAATTAATATCTATTGAACTAATGATATATTTGTGGACAAGATAGAGAAATGTGAGCTGGATAATATTATTCATTAAATAATTGGTTCTCAACCAACTGGATACTCTCAGAATCACTTATGGGATTTAAGAAACATACTTCAGTCCTATTATCCAAAGATTTTTATTCAGTAAATTTAGCAAAGTCTCTCCAGGTATATGTATGTTTTAAAATGCCATATGTCATTTTGATGTACCACCAGTGTTAAGCACCTCTGAGATAGAGTCACGAATGTACTCACAGGCACTCTTTAATAATTGATGTCACCTGGGAGGAAATATCTTTTGGGATGTGAAAATGTGCATGTGTCCTGAAAAGGATGTATGCTGAACTGCCGACAGTGGTCTCCTGTGTGATATGGTTCTAGAAGTGAGGAAAAATGCTTTCAATTCATATATAATAAAAAAGAATAAAGGATTAATTATAGGTGATTGTTAATTTTGTGTATGTGTTTTGTATGTTTCAGTTTCTTATATATTTCAAAGTGTTTATACCATATAACCCAGCAATTTAGTTCCTCAGAACTGATCTTCAAGGGAAGAAAAAGCTGTATCACAAAGTTACCCATAATAGTGATATTTATAAAAGCAAAATTCTATAAACAACCTAACAGCTTCATAATAATGTAATAGGGAGATGAATTAGGGCACATCAACATAATGGACTATTTTTATAAATTAAAAATACCAATTAAGACCACAATGTAGCATCATAAAAATTATTCACAAAACAATGCTTACTAAAAATAGAAAAAATAAATTTCACATATATATCCTAATCAAGACTATATAGAACACAAACATGTGAATGAAACTTAGAAGGGATAAAATATAATATACTATATAAGAGTATGGGTTCTTGATTCAAATTATTTAGGTTCAAAACCAAGCTTTGCCAGTTGTGTATCTTAGACAAGTCACTTAACTTCTTTGTGACTCAGCTTCCTAATCTATAAATTGAGGATTATACTAACCGAGTACAATTGTTTAAGAATTTAATGAGAATATACATACAAAAGGACTTAGAATCATGTCTGGCACATAACAATACTACTCATAGTGTGTCTATTGTTGGCTGTGCATTTTCTATGGGTTTTATATACATCAACATGTGTATGCCTTAAAATAACCCTATGAGGTATTTAATGTGCTGAGTTAGTTCTGTTTAATCACCGTCTTCAACCCTCTGTTGTAACATTCTAGGGAACACTCCATAATTATTTTACTCATTCTGAATTATTTTGCTTTAAACTCCCACATTTAAATCTACCATCCTATTGGATTCTATGTAGTAGTAACCATGGGATCACTTTATTATTTTAAAAAGTCATTCTATCACAGAGACACATGCATACATATGTTCATTGCAGCCCTATTCACAATAGCAAAGACATGAAATCAACCTAAATGCCCATCAATGGTAGACTGAATAAGGAAAATGTATGTATACACCATGGAATACTACACAACCATGGAAAACAATGCAATCATGTCTCTTATAGAAACAGAGATGGAGCTGAAGGCCATTAACTAATGCAGGAACAGAAAACCAAATACCATATTTTCTCATTTACAAGTGAGAGCTAAATGATGAGAACACATGAACACATAGAGGGAAAGAAGAGACACTGGGGCCTACCATAGGGTGGAGGGGTGGTGGGAGGAGGGAGAGGATCAGGAAAAATAATCGTTACTAGGCATAATAGCTGGGTGATGAAATAATCTGTACAGCAAATCCCCATGACACAAGTTCACCTATATAGCAGATGTGCACATGTACCCCTGAACTTAAAATAAAAGTTAAATTAAAAAACTACATTCCCCAAAGTGCTTCATCACCTATCAACACTATCAATTAAGAAAGAAAAAGCAGTCATCACAAAATCCTCTGCCAGGCAATACTACTTGAGTCATGGTCTTCACACCTGTGTACCAGGGTTTACTTTCTTCCTTTTTCCCTCCAGCCTGAAAACCTGAGGCAAGTGACTTTTACTTTTTTCTGTTTTTTTTTCTTTTTAAGCTAAGCAGCAATTTGCTGCTTGCATTCTGATCCTCCAGTTTCTGGAGGGAACCTGCATTATTCCATACAACTACCATCTTGTCTCTACCCTTCCCTACCTGAGCCCCATCTTTCTCCCAACAAATCTAATCGCTTTTGGAGGCAAGTATAGTGACATTATGCAGGTTAGTAAGAATCCATTGCTCTTCCTTTACATCTCAACTCAGGTGTTCCTTTCTCAGGAAAGTTTTCCCCTCTCTCCCTGGCAGGTCAGTTCCCATGCTCTCATGACACTTACACCTCTCCTTTACAGCATTTTTATTCTTGTGACCATACATGCACTTGTATGATTCTCTAATGTCTTCTTCTCCTACTAGTCTGAAAGCTCCATGAGAGAAGGTCTAGTGTGTGTTTTCCTTTGCCATTGAATACCAGCACAGAACATAGAGCCTAGAACATAGCACATGCTTTAAAAATATTTTTTGAATAAATGGTGAATAAATCAGTGAATGAATGACCCTTTACTTCCATATATAGATTCAGAGAAACAGAGTCCATACTCTCACATCTGTAGAATGCCAGGGGATCCCAGTAGCAGGCTTACATCAAAATTTTCCAAGACTGGATTCAAGCTCAAGCAACGAGGTGGTCGTACTATTTAAGCCATCATAGGGATGCAGTGAGCACAGTGCCATACACATAATTTGGAGTTTAATAAATTATTGTTCATTGACTGACTTAGCAGACAATGAAGAGTGATTTCACTATTGTGCCAAATGAGACAAATTAAGAAAATATGTAGAAGAAATTCTTTTCTAAAGGAGTATTTAAAATGAAAATGGAAAAAGTGGCCCATATCCACACTAGAAATTGAGGAGGACCAAAGCAAGTACTAGTGGCAGAAACTGCCTTTTTCTCTATATAATTTGATTTCAGAAGTTTGAGGTTCATCAAAGAGTAAAAGTGCTTTGGGGAATTGAGATTTTGAGATGTGATTCCTTTGCACCCATATATTAATCTTAGGATACTGTGTCCAGTGTTGGAATACATAATTTTTTAATGGCATAAAAAGTTTGAATAGTATCTGGAAAAGAGTGACATATGTGACTAAAACATTCAAATAAGGTCTAGGGAAAATTTGAAACTCTTCAGTCCAGAGAAGAGTAGGCTAAGAATGGTGGTTTCATAATTGTTTTCAGGGTTTTTGCTCTCTTTTATCTTGTTTATCACAGAAAAGTAACAATTTTCCATACCTACTAAGGGTGGATTAAAAGAAGCTGCTCTTAACAGCAACTTAACAAGCTTGTTTAACATAAAGAAGAATTCCCCAAAAGTAAGAATTGCTAGTTACATAAATTAGTGACTGATGGGTGTCAGGAATCTCCTTTAAGAAGATCTTTAAGAAAACAGATCAATTCCTCCTAATTTGAAAGGCTTTCTGGTGCTACTTAAAGTCAGGGACAGGGCTGGTGTAGCTGCTATGAGGACTATATGACCTTTTAAGTCCCTTCCAGCCCTGGATAGGTATAAATGATGAAAAGTGAACTACAGTATACAGTGCATTAAAAGCTTTAACAAACATGGCCCTCCAGACAATATTTATTGCATCCTGATAGGGGATAAAAGTCACACTTAACTATAAATTGCTATGAAATGTAGAGGTATTGTACTCAAGCATTAAATAAATTGTACTGAACTTATATAAGCTCAACAGGTCGAGCCTAAGAAATGTGAGCTGTTTCCACAATTCAGTCATGGGGCAAACATGAAAGATAATATGTGGCATTATTTCTGCCAAACACATAACATGCATCAAGGTGAGATAATTGGATTAATACACCTCAGAAGAGTTAAATGATCATAGGGCTGCTGTAGAACAATGAGGTTCAACAGAAACTCAATGGCTGCTTGTACAAACCATCATCAAAGAAAAGAAAAAAAAAGAAAACAAAATTCCAAATGCTTTCCCTAATATAGCATTGATAGTTTTTCATTCCACCCTTGACTGACATGTACAACTTGTTTCAGTATACACTGAGCTTTTGCCCATGTGAACTTAGATAGCATATAGTCCTTAATATTCATACTTTAATATAGTTGAAATGTCACATTATATTAACTACATTATATAAAAACTTGCAAAAGTTCTGAGTTAAATTACAAAAGTAAATTATTATAGCACAAAAATGATAAGAGGTGTGAGTATATATGTATTTATATATATTCACACAAACAAAACAGATGCCTTAACTTTTTTCATAGTTTTACACACTGCAAGGTAACAATATGTGTAATCAGAGAAAATGGTTGAATGAATCAATCTGAAGGTATTCATGAAAGGTTGGCAAACTAAAAGCATCAGCTCCAGGGGACCCAAACAGCTAATCAGCTTTAACTTTAGGGTATTTTCCCACTCACACTTCTATTTGAAGAGTCACATAAAAAATCTTTGTAATCCTGTGTTTGGAAACTTTCCATTTGCTTATCTTTGGTCATTTGACTCTGAAACACCTTATCTTGATAAAGCCAAAGAAATCAGACTGGTGAGTGAAAAGCGAAAAAAAGTTTTTAAAAGCTCAAAGTCTTTTTTTTTTTTTTACCTTTTATTTTAAGTTCAGGGGTACATATGCAGGTTTGCTACATAGGTAAACATGCGTCATGTGGGTTTGTTGTGCCGATTATTTCATCACCCAGTTATTAAGCCTAGTACACATTATTTATTTTTCCTGATCCTCTCCGTTCTCTGACCCTCTGCCCTCTGGTAGGGCCAGTTTATGTTGTCTCTGTCTATGTGTTCATGTGTTCTCATCATTTAGCTTCCACTTATAAGTGAGAACATACAGTATTTGTTTTTCTGTGCCTGAATCACTTTGCTTAGGATAATGGCCTCTGGCTCCATCCATGTCCCTGCAAAGGACATGATCTATTTCTTTTTTTTTAAGTCAATAAATTTTTATTCAAGGAATTCCATGTTGTGATTTCTTCCACTGTCCATCAAGGTCACTTTAGATACTCTAAAGAGCTGGAGTCAAAAGATTTATCTTCAAGTTAGCCCTTTTTAATGAAACTGATCCAGTTGTCCTGTCAGCCCATAATTACTTTGGCTTCTGTCATCTCCTTTTAATATGGGTATACTGATGAAGTCTTCAAAATTCACCAAGAATCTTTGCGACCTAATTTCTTCAACCAATTTACTTCAGGGTCCTTTCTACTGTAGATGGTGGGGGATCTGCCTGGTTCTCAATTTGATACCCTCTCTTAACATGAATGAGTTCAAATCACATTCATTCCTAAGCGATCACTCAAGAATAGTACAGATGTGTGGAATACCTTTAATTCCAGACATCATGTTCTCAAGATAAAAGCTTTCTTGCACAGGCTGGTCTTGAACTCCTGGTTTCAAGCAATACTCCCACCTTGGTGTGGGGATTGCAGGCTTGAGCCATTGCACCCGGCCTGGAACCAATCTTTATGGTTATCAATACTCCCATCAATTAACTGTCTCAGGTATAATAATATCCCTTCTTATATGTATCAAAACTCATATTGTACAATGAGTTCTGGGTTGCAAAAGAGGATTTATTTTTTGTACTTATCCATAAGTCTTTGTCCATAAGTTAAACAAAAACATACATAAGTGCAGTGATCTATTTCTTTTTTATGGCTGCACAGTATTCCATGGTGTATATGTACCAAATTTTCTTAATTCAGTCTATCATTGATAGTATTATTTTAACCTCTGTTAGTACACATTTATAGTACAAAACTCCCTTCAAAAGACAGTATTCCTCAGAAACATGTACATGTATCTTATTGGGTCATGACTTTTAGATAACTAATTTCAAAAGAGAATTTTCAATGATGATGGTCTGTAATCATAATTATATGGGAAGTTTAGAGGTAAAGAGTAACTTTTATGGATTTTAGATTTGCTTTTTCTCTGGCAAAAACAACTACTCCCATCTACCCCTGACTTCTTAATCTGGTGATTTACCATTTAATAAGAATTTCCACAACTTCATTAAAAATTTATATTCAATGTCTCAGCAACCTGGATCCCTCCAGAAGCTCTATCTGTAGCCAGTTAAGCCCAAGCCAAAGAGCCACTGAACCATGGGAATGAACCACTGACCATCCCTCACCAGAATAACGCTAAGGCAGGTCTGTGGTAATCTAAAACTCTGGGGCCTTCCCCATGGATAAAAAGCAGCACTGTGAAGCTTTTTCCTTGGTGTATATAGTCTTCTGAAGACCTGAAAGCATTAATATTGTTTCCAACATCATTTATCCTCCACACATTGAGTAATTAATACACTAACAGAAACCACTAAAAATATAAAAGCAAGCAATGTAAACCTACACAACTGTCTCATCTATAGTTTTGGAGAGATTATTTTAAACAAAGAGAGACACAAAAGTCAGCTTAATTTAAATACTGTTGTTTTCAGTCTCTGCTATCCATTGTTGGCAGCAGAGAACCCCATATCAAAACCAAGATTTCTTCCTCCTTATAAAAGAGACATATATACATGATTCTTGCAAAGAAAAATTTGTCTGATCATATATCATATTTTGGAAATGGAGCTCAGTATATCAAAGACAAATTGCTCTAGTGAGCTAGTCTTATAGATCAAAATATATGAAAGAGAGGGAAAAAGAGGGGAGGATGTCAGGTTACTAAATTTATAAATGTATAACTCAATGAGATTTTCCCAATTCTCACTAGATGTTCTAAGTTAGTATTGAAAAGACCTGGTGGCTCTGATTGCCTTTGCACAGATTGTGTTCCAGCTGTCTTCTGATATTTGAACACTCAGGTCTTGGTCCCACGCTGTGCAAACAGTCAGCCTCCCATGTATTCTGTATACGAGGAGTAATTTATTAATCCATCTATAAAGGCAATCACAGTGCATGCAAGAAAGGGTTATATAAAGCTCTAAAATTGAAAGAAGTAGCTCCAGTAAACTTGATACCAGTTCCAAACATCACTATTATGTTTGAGCTGATTTATAAATCCTATGGATCTTTGTCTGGTAATCCATCACTTTTGGGAAGTTGGAAGAGGGAACAAAAGTCTGGATGACACAGTCTCTGCATAAATCTCAAGCTGCTGCAATTTCTTTTCCTTGTTGCTTCATATTCACTAAATAACCTTGCAATTTGGGATCTAAGACAAGTGGGAAGGAAAGATGGGCACTGTGAAATTCAGCCAGTGCCAACCAGGTGAGGACAAGATGAAACCTTCAAAATGCTTTTGTAATTTGTTATCAATTGTACATCTGACGGAATTTCTTCAAGAGTGGCCCTAAGGGCCCATTAAAATAAAAATGGTTGCAATTTTAAGAAGAAACATAAAAGGCTACACATTGGGCACAGTGTACACTGCTCAGGTGATGGGTGCACCAAAATATTAGAAATCATCACTAAAGAACTTATTCTTCTAACCAAACACCACCTGCTCCCTAAAAACTTATTGAAATAAAAAATAAAAGAAAGTTTTTAAAGCAAAGAAACAAACCAAAAAGCAAAATCCCAACTAGTTGCATTAGAATTCTCTTTTTGAATATTAAAAAAAAAAAAAGAAACATCCATGTAATGGCTCAGAATGTTCTTTGAAGATTGTGGCCAGGCTTTCTTTATCTGGGCCTTTTCTCACCTAGCTCCATCTTCATACACCTGCCACCAATGACACATCAGCTCATTCCTCCCATCCATGATTCTGCTTTGACAAGGAAAGATTTCAACTTAAGTTCCTGCAGCTCTCTTTTTTTAGCCTCTCTTTGCATCTTTTTCTCTCGTCTTCTCTTCCAGTTCCACTTGAAGCTCTTTCTACTATCACCACCAATTAGTCTCTCATTGTAATACTTCCTTCTTCCACTCATATTCTGAATACACAATGCACTCCACTAGTACTTAAACAAAGTTCCTGTGTTTGCTCTGATTATACAATTTGCGAGACCAATACTCTGTGAATTATTTCCAACATGCTCATGATTGTCAATTATGATTATGATTTCACCTACTCATGATTGGTGAAAATTGTCATCAATTCAGACATGCTATCTCCAACTGCAGTACCTTGACTGGGAATTTGGTCCGAATAACCAAGACCTCCATGAATGAGAAAAGAAGATATAATGTTCTTTGCTATTCAATTATCTTTTTCACAACAAAAAAAATATAACTCTTTGTAGAAATAGTGTAACACAAAAAACATAAACTGTTTTGAAAAGTATTCCTTACAACATCATAGACAATTCAGAGTAAGTTACTGAACTTACCAATTCATATTCTCAGCCACTACACAATTGTCAAGAAATATCACACTGAGTGTGTGAAATTGGAGTTAGCTCTACTCTGGGTTTGATCATGGTTCTGGTACGAGTCAATGAAGCATCAAAAGTTGAGGTACACTGCTCTCGTCTTTGATAACATTTGGATAAAACATTGTTGCATCACACATTACTTTGCTTCCCACTATGGTTGCCTGTTTGTTTGTGTGTTTGCTTGTTTGGTGCTGTTGGACAATTTTTGCACTTAAGTGTATTCTTTCTGGCGAAAGTAATACAGAGTGTTATCCTTAAATTTGGCTGTTTCCCAAATGTGAAAGCTGGCTATTAAGCATGTTTGTTCTTGTCAATCATGCTACATGTAAACTGTTGACTATTTTCTTAATTCCAACTCCCAGAGAAGAAATTTAGCACCCTCTATTCTCGCTTATGCTTTTACTCCCTAATCCAAATGCTCTGGCAGTATATTTTTTCCAATATCATCTCAATCACAAGTTTTCCTAATGTCACTGCTCCCACTGCTAAATAAAGCAGAGAGATCTATTTCAGAGATTTTCAACATAATGTTCCAATAATTTTGTCTCTCCCTGTTAACTCACCACAGATCTAAATATGTCTCAATCTCCTCGAGACCTAGTAACTAGATGACAACATAAACCTTGAGATCATTCCAAAGATGTCAATCAGTTCAAATTTGGTAAATATGGAATCACTTGCTTAAATGTCTGATATAGCAGAAGAAGAAATTTTGCTTGGTTGGCTTCCCATTGTAGCTTAATTAAACAATCATATTTTTTTTTCCTAGGGACTGATACCATTCACTCTTCCCCTTTCTCCTCCATTCAGTCTGGAAAGAAATGGAAGTATCATCAGCTTTCCCCTGTACCCCACCTGCATATGTACCTTTTAAATTTTTGTTCCTTTTCTCCAAATTTCCTCCCTTCACCAACTGGCCCCAACTTCAGCTACCTCTGTCTCCTATTTGATTATAAACTTACCACAATGGCAAAATTATTCCTGTGGGGGCACTATTCTCATCTTCCCTCTGCTCCCTTCCTCTTTGTTTGTCTCCAACAGATCCTATCCTTGAATTTGAACCTACAAATAGTCATCTAGTTATACAGAGCCTCATTCTACTTAACACTCTTCTCATACCACATGCTACAAGTACTTGGAAATACACACCACCTTTTCAACAATTCTGACATCCATTATTTAGGAATTTCACCATTCTCTCTAGGAACTGGCTTGAGGACACATGTAATATGAGATTAATAAATCTCATAGACAAACACAACAACTAAGGTGTGAATAAAGTGACAATTTGAACATGTGCACAGTTTTTGTCCCATGGTCTATTCATTTTGGAAAAGGTTACTACAGTTCAGTTTTTAAACAAACTTTTATATACACAATAATTTTAAATTTAGAGAAAAATTACAAAGGCATTACAGAAAGTTCCTATTTACTCCTCACCTAGTCTTCCCTACTATTAGCATCTACATAACCATGATGCATTTGTCACAACTAAGGAAATAACTTTGGTACATTACTACTAACCAAATTCAAGACTTTGTTCAGGCCAGGTGCCATGGCTCACACCTGTAATCCTAACACTTTGAGAGGCCAAGGCAGGAGGATCATGTGAGGCCAGGAGTTTGACACCAGCTTGGAAAACATAATCAAACCCTTATCTCTTTAAAAATATATATATTTATTTATTAAGTTAGGCCTGGTGGCACGTGCCTGTAGTCCAAACTACTTGAGAGACTGAGGCCAGAGGATTTCTTGAGCCCAGGAGCTCAATGCTGCAGTGAGCTAGGATAACGCCACTGCACTTCATTCTGGGAAACAGAGTAAAACCCTGGCTCAAGGAAAAAAAGCCACTTTATTCAGATTTCATTAGTTTTTCATTATTGTCTTTTATCTGTTTGAAGATCCCATATTTTACTTAGTAATCGTGTACGTCACTTTAGCTTTCACTGACCTATGACAGTTTATCAGTCTGCTTGTTTTGCTTGATGAAACTCCCAGTTTTTAGGAGAACTGTCTGGTACGGGTTTTGGGGAGAAAGAATACAGAGCTATAGTGCCATTTTCACCCCATCATATAGAGAGGTACATGTCTTATCATTGATGATGTTAGCCTTAACCACCTGATGTGTGTCAGGTTTCTCTTCTAGAAAATCACTTTTCCCTGACTCTTTTCATAAACAAATATTCTTTGCTAGTGACTGTATTAGTCCATTCTGACATTGCTATAAACATATACCTGAGAATGGGTAATTTATAAAGAAAAGAGATTTAATTGGCCTATTGTTCCAGAAACTGTACAAAAAGCATGGCTGGGGAAGCCTCAGGAAACGTATAATTATGGCAGAAGGCAAAGGAGAAGCAGGCACATCCTACAAAGCTGGAGCAGGAGGAAAAGAGACTAAAAGGGGAAGTGCTATACACTTTTAAACAATGAGATCTCATGATTACTCACTCACTATCACAAAAACAGCAAGTGAGAAATCCACTCCCATGTTCCAATCACCCCCGACCAGGTCTCTCCCCAAACACTGACAATTACAATTCAACATGAGATTTGGTGGAGCGGGGGACATAGAGCCAAACCATATCATTCCACCCAAGCTCTTCCTAAATCTCGTGTCCTTCTCACATTTCAAAACACAATCATGCCTTCTCAACAGTACCCCAAAGTCTTAACTCATTCCAGCATTAACTCAAAAGTCCAAGTCCAAAGTCTCATTGAAGACAAGACAAGCCCCTTCTGCCTATGAGCCTATAAAATCAAAATACAAGTTAGTTTCTTCCAAGATACAATAAGGGTACAGGCATTGGATAAATGCTCCTATTCCAAAAGGGAGAATCCGGCCAAAACAACAGGGATACAGGTCCCATGTAAGTTTGAAACCCAGCAGGGCAGGCAGACATTAAATCATAAAGCTCCAAAACAATCTCCTTTGACTCCATGTCTCACATTCAGGCCACATTGATGCAGTGAGTGGGCTTGCAAGGCCTTGGGAAGCTCTGCTCCTATAGCTCTACAGGACTCAGCTTCCCTGGCTGCTCTCAAGGGCTGGTGTTGAGTGCCTGCAGCTTTTCCAGGTGCATGGTACAAGCTGTTGATGGACCTAGCATTCTGGGGTCTGGAGGATGGTGGCCTTTTTCTCACAGTTCCAATAGGCAGTGCCCCAGTTGGGCTCTTGGTCTGGCCCATGAAACCACTTTTCCCCCCTAGGTTTCCAGGCCTGTGATGGGATGGGTTGCCAAAAAGGTCTCTGAAATGCCTTGGAAGCACTTTCCCCATTGTCTTGACTGTTAACATTGGGCTCCTCTTTACTTATGAAAATTTCTGTAGCAGGCTTGAATTCCTCCACAGAAAATGGTTTTCTCTTTCCTACCTCATAGTCAGGCTGCAAATATTTTAAACTTTTATGCTCTGCTTCCCTTTTAAATGTAAGTTCCAGTTTCAAGTCATTTCTTTGTTTGTGCAAATGAGCATAGGCTTTTAGAAGTAACCAGGCCACATCTTGAACACTTTGCTGCTTAGAAATTTCTTCCATGAGATACACTAAATCATCTCTCTCAAGTTCAAAGCTCAACAGATCCCAAGAACAGGGGCACAATGCTGCCAGTCTCTTTGCTAAAGCATAGCAAGAGTGACTTTTACTCTAGTTCTCAATAAGTTCCTCATGTCCATCTGAGACCACCTCAGCCCAGACTTCACTGTCCACATCACTCTCAGCATTTTGGCCACAACCATTCAACAATTCTCCAGCAAATTCTAAACTTTGCTTCATCTTTTTTGTCTTCTTCTGAGCCTTCCAAACTGTTCTAGCCTCTGCCTGGTACCCAGTTCCAAAGTCACTTCCACATTTGCAGGTATCTTTATAGCAATGCTCTACTTTTCTGGTACCAATTTTGCAAGTTACTAATTCAAGAGGATAGAATTAATTCCACCTTTTGGAAAAGAAGTTATCTACATAAACTATTCATTAGAGACTTATCTGTACTCTTTTATTTATTTGTTCACGAACATAACTATTTATGATTATAATTTAATACTGTTATTTACTGTGTTGAACAAATTCTTTCAGCTTTGGCCATTGTGAGCCTTTTCAGATTGGCTCTTATGTCCTTTGACATCCTCATCATTCTGTTTTTGAATACTTCCTTAATTTACGACTCTGTAAGAAATGACAGGCTCATCTTATTCATCCTGTGCCCTAGCCCCAGGATTCACCATTTCTCCAGGAAGCCCTGGTTTCTTTGATTACAGAATAGTATTGAAAATAACAAGCTTGTTCACCATCACTTTGCTCGTTCTTCGGATACCTCCTGGCGCAGAACTGTCCATCTCTGCATAAACCCAGAACTTCATGTTGCTTCTGCCTTAGCCCCATCTCCATTAACTTTCTTGGAGAGTGTGCCACTCCCAGCTTTAGCCTAACATTCTTATAATCAGTTGGAGCATTCTTTTGCCTACCAGCAGTAACAAAAATCCCTGAAAAAAAAAGTAAGAAAGTGGAAAGGTAAAATGCCCCTGTGCTAAAGCACAATTTATAACCAAAGAAAAGGAATGGAAGTAAATTAAACAAACATTCTTTATGGAAGAGTTTTGATTACTTCCTGAAACATCATCTCTCACAAAACAAGTAAAACAGAAACAAGTTAAGCCTGAAAAGTGAACTAACACAGACTCATGTCAGATAAGGTATTCAAATAATATAGGTATAAAAACTGATAAGCAGAAAATTTTTTGACTTTCACATATTGGCAGAAATATTTTCAGAATATCCTTGTCAAACCTACTTTTTTTAACCTTCAAAGAATATGATTATTTTTGAGAGACCAGATGGCCAGTAATTTGTAATTTTAAAAAGGCATAAATTAGGAGTCACTGCCATGAATACTGAGTCACATATTAACGGTTATGGTCAGCTACTTCAAGAGGTGTGTCTACTGAACAAGCCTATGAAGAGATAACCACCAAATATTTGATAGAAGAGAACCAAAAATTCATCAGAATCCTTCCTTAAAAGTTTCTCTCATATGCAAAGACTATTTTGACTGTGAAAGTCACATCCCTTTATTGAATATTCAAGCTTTGTGCAATTCAACATCTTTGGCTTTGAAACAAAGGAAGATTCTTTGGGTGAGGAAAAAGATCTCCTTTGAAAGTAGTATACATAGACAATTGCTGTCTAGGTGTTAACAAATATTCACTAATTTATACCTTGTATGAAAGCTAAAATTAATTTTGATTTGTGTCAAGTACCTCAATAAATTCTATAAATTTAGTTTTACTTCTCTTAATTATAAAAAGTAAAAACATAAAGGAAGTCAGGCCTGTTCTTAGCTCAGTCCAGATTGGTTCAATCATTATTTCTTGGTTAAAGAAACCATGAGACATGTTGTATTTATTTAGAAAAAATAGACTTCTTCAATCTTCCTGTAGATGAAGTAGACTCCAATCAAAAAGAGATTTTTACCTAAAAACTGTATTCCAGGCCAATAAAGCTGACAAGGTATCTACCTGCTCAAAACTAGAGAGGAAACTACAGACTTTTTAAGGATAAAAAGGGGAAGTTTTGAAAAATCTTATCTGTCTCTGTTATGCCCTTTTCTTAAGCTAAATAACATTAAGTTAAAGATGAGTTTCTCATTTCTTGTTTGAAACTATATGATGAACAACAGATGCATAAAACATGGCATGTGTTTCAAATGCTATGCTGTAAACTTATCCAAGCTGGAAGAATTGAGACAAAAAGAATAATCATGCTTTCACTGAAACCTTCCTTCTGAAAGACTGACTAAAATCATGGAGAGTGTTTTCCTATTGTGGAAAAATCGATTTTCAGACCTTGGTACTAATAGTGACTGAATGAAATTGTAAAAGAAGGTGAAACATGTAGAAAACAGCCATGTTGGAGTGGGGGAAAAAACTGAACTCAGGTAAGAAAGCAATCAACGAGGTAGGAACCAACTGAATCTCAGAAAGGGTATATCATCTGTCACCAGATGAAGAATGAACCCAGAGAAATGATAGCTTCAGGAATCAAGGAAAATGACAGTGAAAGAGAATTCCAATTGCAATTGGGTGTATGCACACTGAGAGATAAACTGGGAAGAAGACCCAAGAGATAATAACATTGTCTATATTTAATTTGACAGCATGAGAACGAGGTAGACATCTTGTTAAGGCTGTTAAAACTGAAGAGAAAAACACTTGGCAGCTTTAAAGATAAAACTAATGTCTATACATAATTGCTTACATTATGCATGTTCTGATAAATACTCAGTAATTTATTACACATTATAAATTCCACAAGTATTAATAGTCCACTTTCATACCTATTTTTTATTTTGGTGTCATTTAGAGTTCTTAATATAGCACCCCAAGAAAGTTCTTTTTAAACTAAGCCTTAGAGACAAAAAAATAAGTGTAGACAGAACATACCACATTTCCAGAATTAACATCCAAAAACACATATTCTAAAGCCTCCCAATGAGAATGGAAAAACTATCAATTAAATAAGACATTATACTCATGAAGTGTCAGCATAGGCAATGGTTATTTCAGGAATACCACATAAACGTCTTAGTTTTCTTCTACTGTCTTTTAAAATATTCTCCCTTACAAATAACAAAAATGTTTGAGAATTATTTCTTTCTACCATGAATCCAAGGTTTCCTTCTCTAAATGCTAATTTTGAAAGACAAAAATTACACACACACACACACACACACACATACACATCTTTCATTAGCCAGGGTTTTCCAGAGAAACAGAATAGGAGGATGGATGGATACATACATAGGTAGGTAGGTAGATAGGGAGGGAGGGAGGGAGGTAGATGGATGGATGGATGGATGGATGGATGGATGGATGGATGGATGGATGGATGGGTGGGTGGATGGATGGGTGGATGGATGGACAGATAGATTAGATAGATAGATATAGATAGATAGATAGATAGATAGATAGATAGATAGATAGATAGATAGATAGATACATAGATTTTAAAGAAATGGTACACACAATTGTGGAGGCAGAGGAATCCCCAATCTCCTACCTGCCAGCTGGAGGCCCAGGAAAGCTAGTTGTGTAGTTCCAGTCCAAGACCAAAGGCCAAGAACCAGGAGAACCAATTATGTAAGTTCTAGCCCAGGTTTGAATACCTAAGAACCAGTAGAGCCAGTGGTGTAAGTACTACTCCAAAGACAAAAGACCAATGTTCCATCTCAAGCAGTCAGGAAAAGAAAGTAAATTCTACCTTCCTCTGTCTTAACGTTCTATTAAGGCCCTCAATGGATTGGATGATGCTCACCCACACTGGGGAGGGCTATCTGCCTTACTCAGTCTACAGCTTCAAATGCTAATCTCATCCAGAATCACCCTCACAGACATACCCAGAAATAATGTTTAACCCAGTATCTGGGCACTCCATGATTCAGTCTAGTTGACACATAAAATAATTTATATTACATCCCATTTACAAAGATGTGTTCATTTTCAGACACATACACTGATATGGTTTGGCTCTATGACCCCACCCAAATCTCATGTCATATTGTAAACTTCAGTGTTGGAGAAGGGGCTTGATGAGAGGTGACTGAATCATGGGGGCAGACTTCCCCTTTGTTATTCTCATGAGAGAGTTCTCATAAGATCTGGTTGTTTAAAAGTGTGTAGCACTTCTTGCATCACTCTCACTCTCTCATGCTGGCCATGTGAAGATTTGTTTGCTTCCCTTTCATCTTCTGCAATGATTATAAGTTTCCTGAGACCTCCCCAGAAGCAGAATCCCATAGGGCCTACAGAACTGTGAGTGGACTAAACATCTTTTCTTTATAAATTAACCAGTCTTAGGTATGTCTTCATAGCAGTGTGAGACCTGAATAATACTGAAAATTGGTCCTGGAAGTGGAACATTGCTATAAAGATACTATAAATGTGGAAGGAGCTTTGAAACTGAGTAACAGATAGAGGATGGAACAGTTTGGAGGGGTCAGAAGAAGAGAGGAAGATAAGGGAAAGTTTGGAACTTGCTAGAGACTTGTTAAATGGTTGTGACCAAAATGCTGATACAGATATAGACAATGAAGTGTAGGCTGAGGTGGTCTCAGATGGAGATGAGGAACTTATTGAGAACTGTAGTAAAGGTCACTGTTGGTATGCTTTAGCAAAGAGATTGGTGCCATTGTACCCTGATTCAGGGTATCTGACGAAAGAAATTTCTAACCAGCAAAGTGTTCAAGGCTGCTTCTAAAAGCCTATGCTTATTTGCATAAGCAAAAAAATGACCTGAAACTGGAACTTATATTTAAAAGGGAAGAAGAGCATAAAAGTTTGGGAAATTTGTAGCCTATGTGGTAGAAAAGAAAAACCCATTTTCTGTAGAGGAATTCAAGACTGTTGCAGAAATTCGCATAAGTTAAGAGGAGCCGAATGTTAATAGCCAAAACAAAGGAGAAAGTGCCTCCAAGGCATTTCAGAGATGTTTGTGGCAGCCCCTTCCATCATAGGCCTGGAGACTTAGGAGAGAAAAGTGGTTTCAAGGGCCAGATGAGAGAAAAGTGATTTCGTGGGCCAGACCCAGGGCTCCACTGCTCTGTGCAGCCATGGGACAGGGCACCCTCTGTCCCAGGCACTCCAGCTGCAGCCATGGCTAAAATGGGCCAAGGTATAGCTCTGGCCATTGCTTCAGAGGGTGCAACCCATAGGCCTTGGTGGCTTCCACATGGTGTTGAGCTTGCAGGTGAACAGAAGGAAGAAGGTGAGGCTTAAGAGTCTCCACCTAGATTTCAGAGGATGTATGGAAACACCTGAATGTCCCTGCAGAAGTGTGCTGAGGGGGCAGAGCCCTCATGGAGAACCTCTACTAGGGAAGTGCAGAGGGGAAACATGGGTTAGGAGCCCTCACACAAGAGTCCCCACTGGGGCACTGCCTATTGGGGCTGTGAGAAGAGGGCTACTGTCCTCCAGACCCCAGAATGGTAGATCCATCAACAGCTTGCCCCATGCACCCAAAAACATTGCAGACACTCAACACCATCCCTTGAGAGCAGCCAGGGGAGCTGAGCCCTGCAGAGCCACAGGGGCAGAGCTGCCCAAGGCCTTGTGAGCCCACTCATTGCATCAATGTGTGCTGGATGTGAGATATGGAGTCAAAGGAGATTATTTTGGAGCTTTATGATTTAATGTCTGCCCTCCTGGGTTTCAAACTTACATGAGGCCTGTAGTCCCTTTGTTTTGACCAAATTCTCCCTTTTGGAATGGGAGCATTTACCCAATGCCTGTACCCCCATTGTATCTTGGAAGTAACTGTTTTTTTTATTTTACAGGCTCATAGGCAGAAGATACTTGCCTTGTCTCAGATGAGACTTTGGACTCGGACTTTTGAGTTAATGCTGGAATGAATTAACACTTTGCCGTACTATTGGGAAGGCATGACTGTGTTTTGAAATGTGAGAAGGACATGATATTTGGTAGGAGCTGAGGTGGAATGATTTGGTTTGGTTTGGTGTCACCACTGAAATCTCATGTCAAATCGTAATCTTCAGTGTTGGGGGAAGGACTTGGTGAGAGGTGATTGAATCATGGGGGCGGACTTTCCCCTTGCTTTTCTGGTGATACAGCTTTCACGAGATCTGATTGTTTAAAAGCTTATAGAACCTCTCTCTTCATCCTCTCTCTTATGCTGGCAATGTAAAGATGTCCTTGCGTCCCCTTCACATTCTGCCATAATTGTAAGTTTCATGAGGCCCCCCCAGAAGCAAAAGCCTGTACAACCCACAAAACTGTAAACCAATTCAACCTCTTTTCTTTATAAATTACCCAGTCTTAGTTATGTCTGTATAGCAGTGTGAGAACAGACTAATACACACACCCATCTGCAAATAACTTAAATAAACCCAAACTAGATCCTTCCAATTCTGTGGAATCACTTTTCTATATGAGAATAGGTTGAATTTTGTTAAAAATCTTTATTTTGACAAAATCTTTAAAAATGTTTATTTTAAATCGAGGGGCACTTATTTGTAAGTCAGAACTTCTCAAATTTTCAATAATATTTATAAGCTTATCTGTATAAGGAATATATTTAAAGTTGTAAGTATATTGCAGCTAATGCTCAATGATTGGGAAATGGCTAATGTTAGCAAAAAAATGGTTAATGTTTAATATAATCTGAAACTCATGAAATAATTCTTTCTCTTTGATGTAAAAATCAGTCCAATTTACTGGATCAGTTATGAAAAGTACAACCATAAAAATACTTCATGGAGGTTTTTCTGCTGCTTCAGTTTCTGTTAAATGTAAGAGTTGGCTGGGCGCAGTGGCTTACACTTATAATCCCAGCACTTTGGGAGGCCAAGATGGGCAGATCGCTTGAGGTCAGGAATTTAAGACCAGCCTGGACAACATGGCAAAGCCCAGTCTCCAATAAAAATATAAAAATTAGCCAGACACGCTGGTGCATGTCTATAATCCCAGCTACTGAGGAGGCTGAGGCAGGAGAATTGCTTGAGCCTGGGAGGTGGAGATTTCAGTGAGCCGAGATCGCCCCACTGTACTCCAGCTTGGGAGACAAAGTGAGACTCTCTCAAAAAAAAAAAAAAGAAAAATAGAAAAGAGTTATCTAGCTATTGAACTCAGCCGAATATTAGCCATGGTATTTGCTGTATGAAATAGTGTATTTGCATGTGTATCTGCATATCTCTTGGTTCTTGGTACACATACAGGCACAGAGAATAGGATGGTGTAATTTTAAAAGTCACTCAAATAAAATAAAAAATATTATTTCTCTGCTTACTTCATTACATCTATGACCCCAGATAAGTCATTGAACCTTTCTGAGACTCAGATTTTTTATGTGTAAAATGAGAAGGCTGGACTAGTTAATTTCTCTAAAGTTCCTTCTTGTTTTAATGTTTCTGTTATTCTCTGATTTTATATGTATATGTTATTATTAATAATTAACTTTGTTTATTAGGTGAGTTGTAAATCCAGGAGGGACTTAGATGTAAATAAAGAGCTCCAATTAACAAACTGATATAGGAATCTGTGAGATAGCAAGGGAAAAGTTAGCTTAGTTGCAGAAGTATCTCAATACAACATATCCAAAATGAATAAATAAAATGAAACAAGGAGTGAAGCCAAATGCACATTGTGAAGCAAATTATACTTGCTAGAAGGAAACAAATTTAGTTTCTAAGGAAATAGCAGCGAACATGAAAGGGAAACAAGACTGTCTACGCAATTTTCATTGTCCTTGAGATTATTTTAAGCTATTCAGAGAAAGTATCACTTTTCCTGTTATCAAGAGAAGAATTCATCTATGGGTCCTCTTTATGATGCTGTGAAATGTAGTAAAGAATACTTAACAGCAACCTTCCATGAAATACAACAACTACTTTCAAGGGGTAGTTTATTACAACATTCCTTATATAAGGACTTCAAGCCTATACTTTTTTTTTTTTTTTGCCCACCCTGCCCAAGCCTATACTTTCTGATGATTAGCTGAATAGAGCTATGGAGCTATTCTATCATGCTCATTTAAGTGCAGAGGTACATGCTATGTATTGTCCAAGGACACCCACCTTAATAGAAGAAAACTATAACTCTGCCTGGGAACATGCCAAGAAAGCATTACAGGCAAGTCAAAGGTTCTGTCTCATTAAAACATTTGGCTTTACCCTAGGAAACAAATGGAAGATCAAAGCTACAATAATTTTAATCTGTAAAAAATAATATAGGTACATATGTGTAACCAAATACCCACCTACGTATAAAACCAACCTTGTTATACAGCAGATTTGTTTACCAAATCTCATTTCCTGGACATATGGCCCTCTTTCAGTGGTAAACAAAAACCTCTCCCCAGCCCCCTTGATGTTGGGCAAGGCAATCTAATTGTCACTCATTGACGAAATGTGATTGGAAGTGATATGTGTCATTTATGGCTTGAGGCAATGAAAAGTCCCTGGATAACTCTCCAATCTTCCTCTTATCTTATTAGGATAATACTGGAGAAGACCTCAGGTTGGGGTCGCAGAATAACAAGATCCTTAGATTGCCAAGTAACTTCCTGAAAGATCTACATTCCTGGGGAATCACCCCAGGACATCCAGCAGACTTCAAAAAAGTAAAAATAAATTTCTGTTATGTTAATCACTGAAGAACTGTTACTGTAGCATGAGTTTAGACTATCGTAACTAATACAGCATCCATATAAAGTATAGTTCTCTGATGAATACCCAGATAAACTGGCTGCAAAACATACTTCTAAATAACTGAAGGAATTGAAGGAATGCACTCCATAGGCTCGCTATTTATGTCAGAAAAATGTTAGGTAATATCTACGAAATAAACAAAAATAAAGTTGGTTTTGGGGAATTCTGTGAATTCTTTCTTTCTGGCAGTAATTAAATAAGCCAGTGTCCAGTAAAGCCACTGTATCAGACAGGATCCTGGCAGTAAAAAGGCAGTATATTCAAATGGAATAATTGAGGACAATTTAATAAAGGGATACTTAAAAATTGTTGACAGGGTTAAAATAAAATAATATGGTAAGAAAAACCAAGTTCTCATTAATACTCCAGACTAGCAAAGGTACAGATGCATCACCACCCTAAAGCTAAAGGGATAATGAGAAAAAAATAGTTCCAGGTATCCAAATAAAGCTGAGACTCTAGCCTTTGGGAAAAAAATGAACCCACAGTCAACTTGTAACCTGATCTCTCTTTTCTCCAGCCTTCTGATCTTCTGTGAGTGCATGGGCTATAACCAACGAGAAGTGAAAGCAGAGTGGAGACTGTTGGTACAGTCCAAAGAAGCCCACCGTCCAAGGCACAAAGGAGGGTGGAGAAGGCTGGAAGATGAATCTGCAGGGAGAAATCCAAGATAGCCAACTAAAGCCATGCTATCTGCATAGTGGATAATTGTTATCTTTCTGTTACCTATAGAGGAAGAGGAAGACTATCACAATACCTCAGAAAAAAACATTCTGAGGTCCTGAGAAAGAATAGAAAGGAAGTGGAAAATAGGGACAGATAAGAGAGACATTCTGCAGGTTGAATGTATAGACTCGTGGTAATTGATTGTGAAGAATGAAGGCATTAAAAAAGAAGGTAAGGAAATGCTTCTAATTTGTTTGAGAGAATGAGTCAAGAAAACTAGTAATTCTGCCTTGGCATCCTGTAGCCAATTTGAATAAGGTCAGTGTTGGAGGACTCAGGTTATTCAGAACGACAGACTTGCCAACTGTTGGAACATCAGTGTAGTTGGATTAGGAAACAGAACCAAGCCCTCTTTTACTACCTATCCCTCAACTTTCTCGTGACAAGGAATTTACCCTCTGATCAAAGTAAGATGTGTAATTTGCTCCTTACTTAGATTTATCTGCTCCTTACTTAGATTCTTTTCATATGTGCTCCCATGATCTAGAGCAGAAAATGATACTTCAGGGTACATTCACAAACAAGAGACTTAGCTGCTTTTGCCTGCAATTATTAATCATTTACATGCAACATTATCTTTGCAAAGCATTTGGCAACCATTAATTAAATCTCATAACACTCCTGTAGGTAGCTTTCTAATAAAAAGAAACATTCACAGAAGCCCAGCCCTCATCAAAACTGAGAAATTGGCAAATAATTTCTTCAATGTACCCTTCCTCTTCCAGGCACCAAGGACCTACAAGCTACTCCCATATAGCCCATGTCTTCCTGCCACAAAGGCCCTACTGGACCTAGAAGGTGACCATCCTATGCTCTCAAATTCTCTTTTCCCAACTCCCAAAATCTAACCCCTCAGGGTAGTAGCATTCATTTACTGAAATAAACTTAACTCTGTCTAATTGTTACCAGATACCACAGTATCTTAATCCCAAAGAGATGCGATAAATGGCAGATTTCATAAACTGTGACAAAAGAGAGTACCAAAATATTTTTTGATAAGGGAAAAAAAAGTTTGGTGGATTTTTTTCCCAAGTCTACATTATTGAAGATTAGTCTTGGGTATACTTGCTTCAAATATATAGTATGATTATGACAATCAAGAATACAAGTGCAGGGCTCTGAACAATATTGATAATGCTATCCAGATTGAACAATTTGGACAGAACTCTCTAACAGGAAAAGAGCCAAAGAATGGACTTACCTGGGCCTACCAACCGTGGCCATTACAAATTACTCATCCTTTGAACAGGAAGGGAAAAGTCTGTCTTCCTTCCCCACATTCTAAATCTACTACTTCACCTATAATTTGAATCTCACTTAATAGTTTCACCATTTACAGTTTCCAAAACCAGAATCCTTGGATTTGTCCTCAACACCTTGTTCATCATACTACATACACAAAACAATCACCAGTCAAGTCCTGTTGATTCTATCTACAAAATTAAAAATGAAAGTTGCCAACTCTCCTCCATTTTCCTTCTATTCCCTTACTTCACATTATTGTCATCTCTTTTCTGGAAGATTAAACATTTTCTGATCTTGGCCTCATCCAATTTCTTCTCTGTTACCAGGGTAACTTTTAAAATACGAATCTGGAAAATACTATTTATGATAGTTCAGACTTCACTCCCTCTATGAAATCTACCCCAATGCCCCAGGCATAGTCTTCTCCTTCTGTGCCCATCTCTCCATTGTAGCAATTAATATATCACACTGTTATGCATCTACTTATATATCTATTTCTTCATTACATTTGGAGTATAGGGACTACATCTTCCTCATCTCTTTATATCCAGAATTGTGCCAAGACACACATTTTTTGCTACACATTTGTTAAAATATTTGCCATTGTAATTGCTTCATAAGGTTAACACTTGGAAGGTCTCAATTGAAATGCAAATATTATTTAATGGGTAATTACCCACTCAGCTATTAATGCATTACTTAGGCCATCCCAGTCACCCCATCACAGAACAAGACCCCAAAAGGGTGGATCCCAAGGTGTTTAGGTGATGAAAAGTGATCTGGAAAGGTCTGGAGCATTGAAATGATGTGAGCTGAAGAAGATCAGCATACATAGCTTTTAGGGAGCCACAGTCTTTCCCAAGGATAAGTGTATATAAAAAGGAAAAAATATAAAAATTATGCATAAAAGTGGCCAAAGGGGAATTCAAGTCAAATGGTGCTACATTTTCTATCATGCTCAGGATTGGCCTTGAATACAGTTAGGTGCTACTTTACTTTTCCCAAAAAAAGGATCCAATTAGTATATATTACTCATCTCCTTTAATGCTAAATGGACCCCACATTCTATATTATTCTATCATGCTAGGATTGGATGAAAGATTTGTCATCATCAATCATTCATTCATTTATTCACTCATTTATTATTTCACTTCTAAGGTCATCTATTTCTAGAACAAAAGGCTAAGCAAACCCCCTCTGGACACTCAAGCAAGTAGAAGTAGACTGGTTCCCACCAGTCTACTTAGAGGAATTAGACCTTCTGGTTTGTATTATAACTTAAAGCTATCCCCTAATCTGTTCTCAAATTGCTCCAAGCTATGATTTGACTGATAAAACACCAAGGGCACAATGTTGAATGGTTGGATTTATCCTATGGCATATAAAATTCATAACAATATGAGGAAAATTAAATGATAGACAGCTTTCATTTATATATATACATATCATAAACCTTAGTATGGGAGCCACAGATCTATTAGGCATGGCACTCCAATGTGGTAAGACCTAATTACATTTTTCTGATAAATGAGCCTTGGGATTTTTAACATCTTGAGGATATATGTGAATGTGCAGGAAATGATCACTAGGACAGTATCAAATGTTGGTAGTTTGAACCCACTCCAAAAATTTAAAAAATCCATCAATTAGTTAATGAAGTGACTAACAACTACTGTTGGATCACCTGTTCCTTTTAAACTATGGATGACAAATTTGCTTCTTTGGTGGTGCTGATTCTTTATTGATGTGCTTTTGACCATGCATCTGGCAAAATGAGTGCAAGGACTCATTTCTGATTTCCCTGCACAGTACCACAAGAGCTGTCCAGAGATGCAGCAACCTCTGTGACATAGGAGGCAAGACCTTAGATTCATAGTGAATGATGCTTAAACTTGAACCTCAGCTGTATACATAAAGTTATTGTTAAAATGACCATGACCCATGCAGCTCTTTTTACAATTGTCACAACTTTTTGCAATTGTAACAACAAAGCAAATGATGCTGTAAGAAGATGAAAGAGATGGAGAAGGAAGCAGAGAAGCAGAAGCAGTGGTGGAACAGGCAAAAAAAAATCTGCCTGCATGCAATAGTCCCATATTTGCAATACTTAGCAACTTTTCAGGTATGTAAACTTTCAGACAGAAATATAAACAAGCAAAAATAGCCAAGTATTCATTCTTTAAATATCTTGTTTAGGTCTTAGCACAGAAAATCATCCCATTGCATTAGGTTTGTTTCCAGCTCAAGATATGAATGAATAACACTGTGTTCCCTTGATGTTTCTCAATTATATGCCAAGAAAAACAATGTATTGATACTCTCATGTTAATGTACTATAATTTTTTACATTTCATATACCGAATTATATTTTCTCCTGATAGTGATGTAAGGCTTCAGTACTAAGGATTGAAAAGGCAGCTCTAGTATTTACATATTTAAATTTTTTTAAAAAAATACATTACACAGACAGTTTTCTGTTGTGGGCTTACCTTGTAAATGTGCTTTCCAAACAAATTAATTAATTCAAACTCTGCTTCCTATGCAAGATTTTCAAAAGTATGACTGATTGACACTTTTAAAAATGAACATGAAGGCTATATTAACCAAAATAACATATCCAACGAATAAAAAAAGGTCATCTGTATTTATTAACTTAAATGTCTGGCCATCGCTGTGACCTACAAAGTATATTGGACAGTGGCATATTGAGTGCTTATTTATTGAGCCCTACATTCAGGCACTGTGTACAGTAGGAAGGGAGTGAAAATTAGACAAAGTTCTTTCTTTCAAGAAGTTCACAGTGCAATACAGGAGATACATGCAAATATTTATCATACGGTAATACAATGAAGCTATGTAAATGGTTCAGTGATATCACGAAGAGGATAATTAACTCTGTCCAAGTGATCAGAAGTCTTCATCTAAAGGCTTCATCATCTTGAAGCGCAAACATTTGCTAGGTAGACAAAGGAAAAGAGATCACTCCATGGAATAATATGTGCAAAATCTCAGAGGCAATGAGAGCCTGAACTAAAGCAGTGACATTGAGGATAGAGTGAAAGGGAAGTGAACACAGTAAAAGAAAGTTAGGAGAAAGAGTGTCTAGCATCTTCGATCCTAGGGAGAATATGAACAGATGAGATCAACAGAACTGACTTCACAGAGACTACTTTAGAGCAGGGATCCTCAACTCCCAGGCCATGGACCAGTACCAGTCTGTGGTTTGTTAGTAACCGGGCCACACAGCAGGAGGTGAGCAGTTAGTGAGCCAGTGAAGCTTCATTTGTATTTACAGCCACTCCTCATCATTTGCATAACCACCTGAGCTCTGCCTCGTCAGATCAGCAGTGGCATTAGATTCTTATAGAAGCATAAACCCTACTGTGAACTGCACATGCGAGGGACCTAGGTTATGCACTTCTTATGAGAATCTAATGCCTGATGATCTGTCATTGTCTCCCATCAATCCTAGATGGGACTGTCTAGTTGCAGGAAAACAAGCTCAGGGCTCCCACTGATTCCACACTATGATGAGCTATATAATTATTTCATTATATATTGCAATGTAATAATAGAAATAAGGTGCACAATAAATGTAATGCACTTGAATTATCTTAAAACCATCCGCCACCTCTAGTCCATGGAAAAACTGTCTTCCACAAAACCAGTCCTTGATGCCGAAAAGGTTGGGGACCTCTGCTTTAGAGTAATAAAGTTTGAAATTGAAAGGTAAGATGTGACAGAATAAACTTTAGGAGACCAAAAACCTGGCTTTCAATCCCATTTCTCCTGCTAACAAGCTCCGTGACTTTGGAGGAGTCATTTCTCCCTCTGGATCCTAATTGCTCATCTGCAAAATATATTGAGTTGCTCGATGACCTGTGACATCCCTTCTATCTCTGTCATTCTATGGCTATAAATAAAGGTTTTGAGACAAGAAGGCAGGCAGCTCTTAACTTATGTGACTCTGTACTTCCCAAGGACAGAAAACCAAATTCCTGGAGTAGCAGGTGGGATGGAAGACACAAATGTCACTTGAGAAGAATCGTACGTAAACATAAGTGTAGTCACCTCTCATTATCGAGGCACTGATTATTCATTTTCCAGATTATCTGTGACCTCTGCTTCTCCTCCTCCTGACTGCCTGGCTTTTAGGAATGTCTTTGTTCATTAAGATCTCCAATGCAGGGTGAGAAGGGAAGGAGGAAAGCACAAGCACCACAGTTGGCTGCTTATTAGCAGATCTGTCTTTATTTAAAGTGGATTTAGGAAGAAGAAGATTGAAGGCAGAAGCTAAAAACAAGTCTTTATGATTATCAATGGATTTCAATTATACAGTTTAGCCTTATTTCCACAGATAACTGACAGTTTAATATCATAAGCTACTTGTGAAGAATAAAAACAAATAGTAGAAAAGTGAACTTTAAAATTGTAGCAGATGGGAAGCAAAATAAAAGCTCATTTAAAGATCAATTTTACTTCTTGGTGTGAAAACAATGTTGCACCACTGTTCCCCCCAGGACCTTCTCCAGAGACTGGTTTTGCTTAGCCTAAAATTATTTGGACAATAAAAGCCTTCATGACTTCTTTTGGAAAACTGTCCGGGCTCAAGCTAAGTCCTCTATCAGGATCCTGGAATAAGCAGGTGAAGTTTTTTATTTATTCTAGAGAAGAAAATCACAGGGTCTTGTAATTTATTGAAACACCGAAATGGGCATCAAATCTACATTATGGAGAGGAAAGGGGTACATTGGAGCTAATAATGCTCCAGTGGAAATATTTAGCTCTCCTGCAGAGGAGCAGGTAGGTAAATGCAGTGAGAGGTTCTGTGCTCCTCAGGAAACTAAACACTTTCCCTTTGGAAAGCCCAAATGAACTTACTAAAATAAACAAACAAACAAAAAACCAGAATGCCTATTTACCATTCACCCATACAATATATTCAATAAATATAAATCAGAAACAGGCAGACTGGCCTGGTACTACAAGGAAAACAAACAAAAGAAACTATGTAGTGAATCTGGACTTTGGAGGACTAAACCATCACATAAGTATCTAAACATCTAATTAAGAGGGCAGTTTTGTGATGTGTGAGGCTTTAACATATACAAATACATTATATATTGCACTTCTGTTAATATCATATAGCAAAGTATGCTTATATCTTTCTTGATCTCTTACCTTTACCAATCATATGAAAATTGTTCTCATCACTCAAGGGCAGTTTGAGTAGTAGAGGAACACTCAAGTGTTTTAATAAACAAGAATTAAGCACCAAGGTGATTTAGATACTCCAGAGAGCATAAGATCAATGCAACAATTCTCCAGACTTTAAAATATCAACTGTTTGAATAAAAATTATATGTGACATTTTACAGTTTGTAAGCATTTTCTTACACGTTATCTCATTTAACCTGTTTTTTTAATTTCTTTTTGAGACAGAGTCTCACTCCATCACCCAGGCTGGAGAGCAGTGGCACAATCTTGGCTCACTGCAACTTTTGCCTCCCATGCTCAAGTGATTCTCATGTATCAGCCCCCTGAGGAGTTGGGATTACAGGCACACACCACCACGTCCAGCTAATTTTTGTATTTCAGTAGAGAGAGGGTTTCGCCATGTTGGCCAGGGTAGTCTCGAACTCTGGACTTCAAGTGATCCTCCTGCCTCAGCCTCCCAAAGTGGTGGGATTACAGGTGTAAGCCACCATGCCCAGCTTCATTTAACCTTTAGAGCAGCCTTGTACCTTACGTATGTCATCCCTATTTTACAGATGAGAAAACTGAAACATTTGAGAAATTGATTAGGTCACATAGCTGATTAATATCAAAATTTGAATTTCAGTTTCAGTCTTCAGATGCCAGGTCCAGTTTCTATATTTCAGTTATTATGTTGATTATAAGATTTTATTCAGAAGAAGGGAACAACAGACACCAGCATCTACTTGAGGCTGGAAGGTGGGAGGAGGATGAGTATCAAAATGCTGTTACGCTTATTACCTGGTACTATGCTTATCACCTGGGTGACTAAATCGGTACACCAAACCCCCATGACACAATTTACCTATATAACAAACCTGAACATGTACTGGTGAACCTAAAATAAAAATTTAAAATAACCTATAAAAGCACCGAAAATGGTAGTCTTGGACAAAAATAAATTTCTTTTCAGGAAGAATAAATATTCATCTAAGCTAACCTGGATTGAACCAGTGAGACTTCTGCATTTAAGGAAGTTTGATAAGCCAAAATGCTCAGAGAACAGGGCTTCTGGTTACTGAAATCCTTTTTCGTTTCAATGTTTTCTGTTGTTGTTGTTGTCCATAATTATAATGTGCCTTCATTCATTTTTGTGACATAGGACATAAGGCATATAAAAAAATCCTTAGTGACTTGAGTAGTAAACTAAACAAATATATGTTGACTGATAAACTGCAGGGCCTCTTAAAGCAGCATTCTGGCATTCATTATTATTTAGGGGTGTAAGTAAACGTATAGAGTTCCAAACCAAATTTATACTGACTTCAAGACACTCCAAGGAAGTTGTTAGAATAAATCACTGATGAAAGTTTATTATCTTATTTGTTTCTTTCTTCCTGGAGTCAAGGTCAAAAAAAAATCTGTTAGTGATTTTGATGAATTTAATCTTTACTGCAATATATAAATATATTTCAGTGAAAGTTGATCTCCTTTTCAGCACATGGAGACACAAAGCCGAGTCACCATACTAAGTAAAACGTAAATGAACTGAGAACCATGGGTCAAGTGAAAACTTCTTCCATTTTTTTGAGTCCTCTATCAGGATCCTGGAATAAGCAGGAGAAGCTTTTTATTTATTCTCGAGAAGAAAATCACAGGGTCTTGTTATTTATTGAAATACTGAAATGGGTATCAAATCTACATTATGGAGAGGAAAAGGGTACGTACTGGAAGACAACACTAGAGCCATCCTGGTATGCTGAGGCATAAATCAAATGGCTGCTCTATGAAGTGGAATCAAGGTGCTTACGGAACTCAAGATGGATCTACATTAAGTACATTACAATGCATTCACAATGACAACTTCAACAAACAATACTGGAATCTGTATGCAGAAGAAAGTTTATTTGAATGTATTCTTTCCTCCAGTGAAGGAGATTTAGAATACTGGAACTTTAACAATTTTGATTAACATCTTTCTAAGGTCTTTTTAGCATTCTCTTCTGTCAAAGGGTATGAAGAACAAATCTTCAAAGCCCTCCCTGCTGGGATTTTGCTTGAAACCAAAGACATTCTCAAACAATTATTTTCTCATTAACACAAGGGAGAAGCAGGACTGTCACCACCTCTTCTTTGCCTGTGGCCCCTAATAACCCTACACAATATTTCAGAAGCTACCTTCCTCATTATTTATCATTTTCCAGTGAAATATTTTATCTTACAAAGATCAAGTGTGTCTTGCATTAATTCATATTATAAGCTAAATTTTGACATGCTCTGATCTATGTGTTTTATATATAATAGTGATCTGAATGCAACATACTAAAGCTTATAATCTACGTGCATTGCAATACTCAATAAAAAAGCTAACAAAATTTCCTCAATTAGCATAGGAATTAACCTTCATTTGTATCTAGTATGCTAAATCAACTGAATAATTACTCTGAAGACTAGACTAAATGATACCTACCTTAGTTTCCCAATTTCTGACTATAAGCTAAGTAATTTGTAAATTACTTATACCCCTAAATGTAATATGAATTGATGAACTTTTGGACAGCCCCATGCTATACCTAAACTCAATGATTCATTCTAAATTTCTTTCAATTACCTCCATAAAAACAAACTGTATTTTGGAAAATAGGTTAAACACAAGCAATCTTCAATGAACAACAGTTACGTTTAAATTTTTACATTTTACATTTTACATTTCACAGAAACTAGAAAACATTTCAAACTGATTTATTTTAATTCTTCAACCAGCAAATTAAAACTGAGTAGCTAAATCTTATCCCATTTGATTTTGCATTTTATTATACATTTACAAGAGGATTTAATTGAGTTGTAATAACAGTCACATCCCAAGGACTACTATTGTCCATGTAGTTTGAAAGTAAAAGTGACATTAATAAATCTTGGGTGGCTGGGAAACAGAAACCATCTATGAACAACCTAATTCTAGCCATAGAAGTAACACTGTAACTGTGCATCCAGGGCCCATAAGAAGTCAGAATAAAAATTTAAGTTGCAAAATGATTTAGCATGTTCCACCTTCTTTCATAGCCCCTTATTAGGTATCTGTGGACATCTGAGCAGAGCTAGCATTTTTGTTGAGCAAAGGCAAAGGGATTGGGACGTTTGACTAAGTCTCCAGTACTAAGAAAGTAAGAGCATGTTAATCAAATTTATATATATATACAATTTTTTTTTTTTGAGACAGAGTCTCGCTCTGCCACCCAGGCTTCAGTTTAGTGGTGCGATCTCTGCTCACTGCAACTTCTGCAACTTCTGCTTCCTGGGTTCAAGCAATTCTCCTGCATCAGCCCCCTGAGTAGCTAGGATTACAGGTGCATGCCACCATGCCCGACTAAGTTTTGTATTTTTAGTAGAGATGGGGTTTCACCATGTTGGTCAGGCTGGTCTTGTACTCCTGACCTCATGATCTACCTGCCTCAATCTCCCAAAGTGCTGGGATTACAGGAGTGAGCCACCATGCCCAGACTTTATACGATCTTAAAACTGGCAGTGTTATAGATACAGAAATAACATACAAATTGGCACTGATAAACTGGTAAAATGGTCCCACAAAGGGTATGAATAATGCCAACAGGAGAAAACATAAAGCATTCGGAACAAGCTTGGACTTAAAGATCAAAAAATTATAACCACAGATACAGGATGGAAGAGCCCCCATTAAAAATTAGTATAGCTTGAGAGACCTGGAATTCATAACTGACTATAAGCTAAGTATGAATCAGCATTGCAATACTATTGCAAAGATGCCCCAGGAATGTACTGAAAAATAATATACTGAACAAGTAACTAACATTTATTGGGCTTTTTCTGAGTGCCATGCAGTTTATTAAATGTTTTATACATACATTTCATTCAATGCTTCCAATATCTTATCACATAAAGTAATATATTTAGCACATAGATAGCACCTATATAGGTTTTATATATTTATGTACACAAATTTATTTATATATGTTTAGCACCATCTTACATGTGAGAAAACTGAAGTCCCAGACTCAACTCTTAGAATTCCTGTGGATATTGAGAAAATGGCTACCACGGTCTTGCAGAGTAAGGTGTTGTAACACTGGAATCAAAATTAAGTATTTTTCTTCTCCCTTGTATAATCTTTTTTTCTCAATAAAAGTGCACAAATGGCTATATAGGACAAATGATTTCGCCTTGTGATCTACTTTGATTTATTAGTAAAACTACAATGATGAATCATATTTAACTATGATCATTAAGAGTGATAAAACATACAAATTGCCTGTTCATCACAAAGATCATGAAAAATGTGCATTTTTGAATTCTGATGCTGAGAGAAGTAACCAAGTTTTCTGCCTGATCCAAAAGAGCTTTCATTCCCTATTGAAACTTCAGAGAATGTCGAGAATCTGAGCGTTAGATGAACCTTAGAGGGTCCATCTTCCAGCCTTCAGGCGGCTGGATAGGAAACATTCCAGGAGCAGTTATCAAGTCTCTTGAAGTCAATCAGCAAAATATTTTACTTCTAATAATATCAATCTTCCACGTGTTTTTCATTCTCTCCATGTTTACACAGTACCTAAAACAGCTGTGTTTGATTATTTTGTGAATTGAACAGCCTCCTGTAGCCAGCTTTGAAGCAAGTTTTTAAACCAGGAACAGGTTCATCAAAAGTCTTTGGTTGCCCATAGTGAGTTTTCTACACCTTGATAACCATAAAGGTTTTCGTTATGCTCAATAGAAATTTCTACTGCTTCTGTTGTAAGCACTTTTCCATTTTTAAATCTCTGAATAAAAATGCTATTAAATATCTCTCCCCATAACAACCACTGAAGATGAGATTCCAATTACCTTTTGCCTTTAAAGTGAAATCCCTATCCCAGTAGCATGTTCTCATATGAAGAGAAAAACCCACTCTAACCTTTTTTACTACTCTTCTCTGATTTTTTCAGTTTTGCATCTCTATTTTAAAAGTATGGTGAAGTTGCCACATAGTAAGCACCAATATATGAGAGCTATTATTACTATTATTATACCAGATGAAAAAGGAAGATACACTAGACCAATTATCAGAACATGACTGTTGAGCATAGTCCAAATCAACAGTTTCAATCTGTAAACTGGGGTACTCAGGAAGAAAAAACTGGAACTCAAGAGTCAATATAGAAGAACAGTTGTCAACATTAGAATACTGTATCATAGGTCCTATAGGCCACTAGTCTGTACAGACAAATACAAAGCGACTTAAGAACACTATAGGAGCCCAGAGATCAGTGCTAGGCAATCGTGTCCTGAGAAGACCAGCAGGGAGAATAACAATCATAAGCCTTAAAGAGGGATTGGTTTGGGAACTGAAACAAAGCTGATACTACAGGGGGGTAATACTACAGGGGGGTAATTCACTACTCCACACTGGGGGAATCCCAGAAGGTAGAAGCAGAAAAAAATGAGATTCCTTTGGTAAGAACTAAGATAAAGATGCGCTCTTTGGTAAGAGAAAATACTTTGTGCATAGCAATAGACACATACTATTATGCTGTTTACTGTGAGTCAAGTACCATTATAGATACTTTCTTTTGACAATAAGAAAACATTAGAATCCCAAGAGTCATGTGTACCTTTATATAAGAAATTATCCAAGTTATACTCTGCAAGGGTGAAATTAAGGAATTAAACTGCCCAACAAACTACATGTTTTTTTATCATGCCAACAGAGAAATGCTGAAAAAACAATTACTGCTAACAACATGGAAATCTAATCCACTAGAGAGTTCTCCATGTTTTATAGAACCTCAGCGCTAAAAGGAACCTAAAAGACCATCAAGGTCAATCTCCTACTAAATTCATGAAAGAACTCTACCACCACCCAGACCTCCGGTCATTTAGCATTTATTTAAACACTTCTACAGCGCTGAGGCACACATTAAATTTTCAAAATGTTCCAAGTTTTATATTTGAAACAAACTCTGCCCCCTGATACTTATTCATCTTTACCAGTTTGGATAGATGTGGATCCAAACAGTCACTAAAGAGAAATCTAAATCTAATCCTCCCTCCATCTGAAAATCCTTGTCAGTAAAGGGCACTGACATTGCCTTGCCAACTGGTAAAAAACTTTAACCTCCTACATCAAAGCTTTTCTTTTCTTTTTTTAAAATTTTTTATTATACTTTAAGTTCTAGGGTACATGTGCACAACGTGCAGGTTTGTTACATATGTATACATGTGCCATGTTGGTGTGCTGCACCCATTAACTCATCATTTACATTAGGTATATCTCCTAATGCTATCCCTCCACCCTCCCCCAATCCCACAACAGGCCCTGGTGTGTGATGTTCCCCTTCCTGTGTCCAAGTGATCTCATTGTTCAATTCCCACCTATGAGTGAGAACATGCAGAGTGTTTGGTTTTCTGTTCTTGTGATAGTTTGCTGAGAATGATGGTTTCCAGCTGCATCCATGTCCCTACAAAGGACATGAACTCATCCTTTTTTATGGCTGCATAGTATTCCATGGTGTATATGTGCCACATTTTCTTAATCCAGTCTGTCATTGTACATCAAAACTTTTCTTGATCATTCATATATTGTATACGTGGTAAACATGGTCAAGTCCACATGAAAACCAACTTCTGCTACTGAAGTGGCACAGTTATTAGATTTAGAACTCTCTTCAGGGAAATATTATGTCTAATTCATTACCATGTCCTGAATATCACCAGACTCTGGAACATATTAGATGATGAACACCTATTTTTGATTGAGGTAATGCAGTTTCAACAGAAGCAAAAAAATATATAATCAAAGGTCAAAACATGTTTTGACAACAATACAAGGTAAACAAAGCTAAGATCCTAGAAGACAGGTTGTCCTATTATTTCCAAACTATTCCTGACTCATTAAGGGCAATATTTTAATTTATAATATCAGGCTTATACATGCTGTTTACTTTCTGTGTATATTTACACATTGCCTAAAAATCATTAGACTAAATTGTTTTACAGAATTGTACAAATGTGTAGACACACAAAATAAGAAAAATAAACTTGTAAGCACTTTTTAAATCTAAAGGGAAATAATATGATTCCTTTACAAATAAGATGTGACGTTTACTATAAAAGAAAAATGATGATGGTGGTGATGATGATGGTGAGGATGATGATGATGATGATGATGATAGCAGCTAACATTTATTGAGCAGTTGCTACATGCCAGATACTGCACTCTTACATATATTATTTCATTTAAGCCTCATGAGTTATATGTTATCATCTCTGTTTTAAAGACAGAAGATAATAGAGTGTGGAGAGTTTATGTGACTTACCTAAAGTCACAGAGCAAGTTTGGATCTGGAATCAAACTCAGGTCTATCTACTCTTAACATGTGTTAATTATATCTTTGAAGACAAACCATAGCAAGAATCCTTAGGAACATGACTGGTGGCTAGATCTACTTCCATCCTTGTTCTCATGTTCAATCCTTTAATGGTTTCACCTTATTTAAAGCTAGATTGTCTCCATGAATTTTCCTCTACTTAGGCCCTGTCAAAATTATATGCAGTAACCTTAGGAAGCCAAAAGAGGCACCACTTATCTAAAAATTGCTCCATTTAGGATAGGAAAGCAAATAATTACCAGACTATATGCCACTTTCTAGAGTTGCTCTCCTTTCTCTTGCTGCAACAGAATGATAGATAGAAACTGGCCAAGAGAAAAATCACTGGTGATGAATTGTGGTCACAAGCCACATGAAACACGTTTAAAAGTGTCTAGAAATAAAGTTGAGTTTTTTCCAGGTAAAAACACAGACACACCCCCAAAACATCTGCACCAAACAATTCTATCACAGAATTGCCTATCCCATAGACTAAGTTCCATCCAGAGGTTTTGAAAGCAGTGAAAATGTCATCCAAGGAAGTGAGGTCAACCCCACAAAACATGTCATCACATTTGCTCCTTTAACACGTACCTATGCTTTTTCCTTTGGAGAAAGGAAACAAACAGCCAGAAAAGTATTGCAGCATTATATTTTCCTGTTATTGTATCTAACCAATACAGAAGTAACATGATGAGTGGTGTCAGCACAGGATTTGGAATTGGACAGGCATGTATTAAACTTTCTAGTTCTGCCATGACCACTTACTATAACTTATATGGTGAGTCAGCCTTAGCTCTCTGATCCTCATCTGTAAAATGTATGTATTACATATAAATATTTACTATATAATTATATGTGTATGCATATATACTTGTTATATTTATATACACACATACACATATACACATCCTTCATATGTTATAAACATTAATAATATATAATAATAAAGTGCCTACATTATAATAGGTTCTTGATAGCAAATTTAGTGGGTATAAATTTTTCTCCACATACTTGTGCATATTAGAAACATCAATTTTTGTTTAAATTTAACCAGATTTTACTCTGAGCCCTCATTCTATTGGACCTGCAGTAAATTAAATGGCCTTCATTACTGCACATCCAACAGTCTCCCATAGAGCAGAACATTGGGGAAGGTTACTGATTATAGGTTTACACCAGGCACCACTTATAAATTCTCATTGGTCTTTTAAAATTGGACCACTCAATAGCTTCTGTACAATTCTGGACATAGGAATCTTTGTGAAGAATAGGCCTCAGATTTAGCATCCTTATGTATACCACACAGCCTTCTAGACACACACACACACACACACACACACACAGCCCAAGCATTCCAGTTTTCTTGATAACCCAATCCACAATGCCCCAACTAGTTTCAAAGTCTCTTCCTTCACTATCCTACTGCTTCTTCCAACCCACTTTCAAAGGCCTCACTTCTAGACCTCTCCTTCCAGTTAAGCTCTCTGGAAAGCCTCTTGAGTTGAGGCTTTCTGAAAGCCAGTCATCGTATTCATGAATTTGACAAGATAAACTACACGCCACCCCTATGCAAAGCCACAGAATGGTCTATCTCCTAGAAATACAAAAGAAAACACAACAAAAAATATATAACTTTTTTTGTGTCTTCTAGAAAATAAGAAAAATAAATAACCCACACTATTTTCAATGATCCTGCCCCACTATTGTCATAGCATATCATCACCAGACAAAATGGCAAAGTAGGAGAAATGGGTCCTTCATTCTGATGTCTTCTCTGCTTCTCCTTTAGAGTCCTTCATTCCTAGCCAGGTACCCAAAGCCCTTATAGGTCTTGATGCCATATCCATGCCTATGGATACCAACTCATCTTGGTTTGCCCAGGACTGTTAAAACTGAAAGTCTTGTATCCCAGGAAACTCCCCACTCTTAGGCAAACTAGGAATATTAGTCACTCTAGGCATAACTTCCTTCCATAGGTATCACTCCATCTAATGATCTTTGGTTCCACTGTTAAAATCCATGCTCTCTTTGCTAGCTAATCTGATAAATAAATTCAAAGTAAGGTATTAATGTATCACCTCTCCCCAAAAAAACACCTGCAATTTAGCTAGGATATACAAATCCTAACATAGCTATATTAGGTGGTATGGCAGGGCTGATGCCAGAAAAATACCAAGGGACCAAACATATTTTCAGAGCACTTGAAATCTCACCATTTGGGTGCCACCTATTTGGCCTACGGGTGGAGCTAATACACGGGTCTAATTGAATTATTAGACTCTCAAAATCTTGCTTTAAAAAACAACTGAGGAACTTTAAAAAATAAAGTCAAATACCTCATGTTCTAACTTATAAGTGAGATCTCAAAAAGAATGTGGAATGATAAACATTGGAGAATTGGAAGGGGGAGGGTGGAAGCGAGGTAGATGATGACAAATTACTTAATGGGTACAATGTACCTTATTCGGGTGATGGATACACTAAAAGCCAAGACTTCACCACTTCCCAATATATTCATGTAACAAAAACGCACTTGTATCCCTTAAATTTGTTATTTACCTGGATCTCATCCCAGAGCCATCAAGTCAAAATTCCTAGGGTGGGGAGTGACCCAGGACTCAGGCACTGGATTTTGTTTTTAAAGTTCCCTAGGTGATTTCAATGTGCAGTCAAGGTTGAGGGCCACTGTCTTAGAGCCTTTGAGAGTTTAGGCAAGCAGACATCATCTCATATACTTTTCCCAACGAATAAAGTAAAAATGGGAAACTAAGGGCTGCCTTTATTAGATTTTTTGCAAAGACTGATCAATTCCTCCTTGCCAATTGCATTCCATCCCACAATGAAAACACTGTAATAGATGCTCACTTATTGATTGAGAACAAGAGTCCTCTGGTGTCTTCACCTTTATCTTTTGGACACCATATTATACCTTATTTATAGACATCCAATCCTCAATCACACCTGCACTAGAGATGTTCATTCAGTATATGCTTCAGTGTCCATCCCATGACCCTGGAACCTGGACAATAATAATTAGCAACCTGGTGACAAGGCAAGTTACAAGGCATTCCTCGCACCTGCTGAATCTGGAAATGTCCATAATATTACCCATTTGACCTGCTGGTTGTGCTGCCTTTGCTGGGTCTTGATGAGATATGTTAAAAAGTCTCTGTTTGATACTTTCTTGCAAATTCAAACAGATGCTTCCCATCTTATGACTCAATGATGCATAATGCAAACCTAAAGCAGTAAAATTGAGGGCACTTAAGTTTTTAATCAAATTAGAAGTCCATGACTTGACTTCTGCAGCACTAGCACCAAAGGTGGCAAATAGAACCTTGGCTCAGAGGATTTTAATCTCAGTCTTGACAGAGAGGAGCCTACCTGTTTTCCTTGAGAAGGATTTTGCCTTCATTGCCTCTTTAATTCTTTTGAGATCATAAATGTGATTGCTCAGTGGTGATGTGTTGTGCTGATAGATGCACTTGCCCACTAAGTTTGACCCTAGGCTATCATCAAATTTCCCATAGTGCATCTAGCAAGTTTCATTACTGACTTGGGTCAGATTGAAATTATCAGGCTAAAGCTAAAGTCCCTTGATCCAGTTCATTCCTCCTTGCTGTCATTCTGTAAGGGATTTCATTTTTGTCCTTACAGAATTTTGCTGCAGAATCTAAGAAGGTTAGGAAAACAGGATATTCAGATGAAAGGAAGATAATGATAATTGGATCTCTACCCGACCCCATCTCACCCCCAAACTAATCGATCTTTTATATTGTCAATTGTGTCAATTCTTATATTTATAATAAATTTTCAGAAACACAAAATGGTTGCATGATCTTCTGTGAAACTAGTACTAAGTGGGTGATACTTTCTTAACAGATGCATAAGCCTCTGACAGAATGATTCTGTGAGGATCACAGACAACAACCGGCACCCCTTCACTGCCGGCAGATGGCTCAAGTGAAAAAAGAGTTACACCCAAAAGGCCAGGCTGTGTGTGGTGCAACTAGCAAAGTCCCTAATCACCACCCATTATGACTTAAGAAGTAAAAGTATTATATAACTGACGATATCCAGTTAATACACATTTCTTTGTTACCTACTATGTACAAGTCGTGGAATATCCATGCAATCTATGTCCTAGGTATATTAAAGTACAAGAAGAAATAACCTTGTCATTATTCAAATTTATCTAAAAGTATAATTTCCCACAGTTTTCTTATTCTTTACCAAAAACAAAATATGGAAAGAGTTTTGCTATAATCATCACTATCTGAGTCAGCCTTATCCCAACATCTATGAGCTGTTGATAGTAACAGTCCACTGCCACACAGATGCTGAAGATATCCACAAGGATTTGAATTCCATGTGAGGAATAAATAATGAAGAACCTAATGGAGCATACACTCATTTCTAATTAAATGATCTCTTTACTCATTATATTAGAGTTCTCCAGAGAAACAGAACCAATAGTATGTGTGTATATGTGTATCTGTGTATCCGTGTGTGTGTATATATATATATTAAATATTTTATATCTGTGTATGTGTATATAACATATACTCATATGCATATATACACACATATGCAGATATAAAATATTTAATATATGTATATATATCCATGAATATATTGGTATAAAATATTTAATATATGTACATAAATATATTAATATAAACTATTTAATATATGTATATATAAAATATATTAAAAATATTTAATATACATATATATCCTTAAAGAAATTTATTACAAGGATTGTCTCATAAAATTATGGAGGCTCTAAAATATTATAGATATAAAATATTTAATAAATATTAAAACATTCCTAAAATATCTAATATATAAGATATTTAATATGTGTGTATATATATCCATAAAGAAATTTATTACGAGGATTGGATCATAAAATTATGGAAGCTGATAAGAACCAAGATCTGCAGTTAGACCCAGGAGAGCCTGTGGTGCACTTCTTGTCTGAAAGTTGCCAGGCTCAAGACCCAGGAAGAGCCAATGTTAAAGTTCAAGTCTAAAGGCAGAAAAAGACCAGTGTTCCAGGTCAAAATCAGTCAGGCATGAGAAGTGCCTTCTTATTCATGGGAGGTTCAGCCTTTTTGCTCTACTCAGACCTTCAACTGATTGGATGATGCCCACCCACACTAGAGAGGGCAATCTGCTTTACTCAGTCTACCAGTTCAAATGTTCACCTCATCTAAAAACACCCTCACAAACACACCCAGAAGAACATCTGACCAACTATCTTGGCACTCTGTTCCAGGTCAAGCTGACACACAAAATTAACCATCACACTAATGAAAGACTTTGGTCAAAAGTATTTTTTGAGTCTATGACTCAAAACTGGAAGTCTAGGTGTGGAAAAATCTAATAATTTTATATCGAGTATTATAAAAGCTACATTAAATATTACTTGAAGAAGAAAATAAGAATCACCAAGAAGAGTGATCTTTCCAATCACTGTTAAGGATTCTATTAATTCACATGCTACAGAATTTCAGGAGTGTCAATAAAATAGTAAATCAAAGTGATTAGAGCTGTCACTAGGTATATGACTCTTGATCTCATTTCAATGAACTTGCACATGAGCTGGCACAGTCGATTGTTATCTTCTTGACCTACTTTCTTCTCAAAAAGTAGATGTTTCTCTTGGTAGGTATTATAATTAGTAAATATTGAGTAAAATACTAGTAGGAGTAGGGATGGGTGTACTAAATAAATGAGTGGGTGAAATCAACATCCAAAACACTATCTGTCCCACGTGAAAGTAAGGAAGAGAAGAAAGACCCCAACATATTACTAGCATTAGCAATTTTTCAAAAACTTGAAACCGTGGTTAGCCACAGAAATAGAGAAGGAAGCCCCAATACCCCAGTATTTTCCCACTGGATGCTATCAGAGGTGGGGCATGAAAACAAGCTAACTTTCTTTTTTCTTTTCCTCTTTCAGTGAAATAATCTGAAAAAAAAAAAAATCCAGGAACCACAGTTGTGCCAGTGCAAGCCAGAGAATGCCAAACTAGAGAGAGCTCCTGTTTATTACTATTTCCACCAAGCAATATGCTTGCCATTTATGGAAAAATCACAAAGCAACGAAACAGAACTCACACCTTAGTGATATATTGCTCTGTGTAATTGGTTCTTGAAGATTTTTGCAAGTTTTATCCAAGAGGTTAGGAAATGCTGTTATGCCTTATTGCCTATTATCCAACTCAGTTTTATGATGACATACTCTTCCCTTCTGAATACTTTACCTTTCCAACTGGTGAAACAATAAAAAAGAGGCTTTCTGTTAAAAAATATTTTCCTTGCCACTATGCTGATTCCTCATTCAGCATCATTACTTCACAAATCAAACAAGCATATTCCACAGTATATCAGATAAAGGAATACAAACAGGTGAAAACTGCTAACTTATTTCTCTCTCTAATGATGCTACAGAGTCAAATATAGCTGTTTTCCTACAGATGATGACAGTGGAATAAATAGATAAATATGTGCAATAGACACAAATTGCAAATATTACACGTTTACCAGGACTTGAATGATTGGTGAGTTACTGTATGGAGCACATCTCTAGTTATGATTGATGACATTGCATAAAACAAAGCTCTGTGGGAAATTTAAAAGGAAGAGTTAGGAAAAAAATTAACCACTTCTAGACCCTAAAATATAGCTCTATTTAAGAACACACAGTATGACAAGTCATTCTTTTTCCAGAAGGCTTACCTTTCAAATGTAAAATCTGTGACTTTTGCCTTTCAAACTGGCAAATATTTTTAAATGGTCACAGCCAGTGCCTGCAAAGGTACAGAGAAACAGATATTCTTATTCATAACTAGAAGAAAATGTAAACTACAAGCAGGGAATTTTTTAATTTTCCAACATGTATCAAAAGCCTTAACAATGTATACAATCTTTGCCCCAGAGATTTGTCACCTAGAAACGTATCATAAGGAAATATTATAGAAGTCCAAAAATGAGAAAATATTAACTATAAAATCATTACAGTATTTGGTATAGGAAAGTTAGAAACAATGTATTTGTGCATTTATAAGGATATCAGTTAAACAAATTATTATATATCCATATGATAGAATAAGGCCACAAAATGTACTGTAAAAGTTTACTTAAAGAGATGAAAAACCCCATGACATAGGAAGTGAAAAAAGTAAGTCACCAAAGAGTATGATCCAATTTTTACAAAAGTATATAAAAATATTAACATTAATTTCTCTTAATAAACTTGAGTGCTTTTATTTACTTTTTTGTCTGTATTTTCAATAATTATCATTTACTATATTTAAATGAGGAAAAAAAGTTATTTTAAAAATTGGATATCTGAATTTTTGTTCAGGGACTGGCTCACAAGGAAAAAAGCGAAAGCCAAGCACTTCTAACCAGACTCCCTGGTAGATTTCTATAAATGTTTGCAAGGGGAAATAGCCTAATAAGAGGTTGAACAGAATTCTGCACACAGATTTTTAGTCAACATTGCAGTTGTAAAATATTTCAATTTTCAGTAATTTGATAATTTTCCAATATGATAATAATTCTGAAAGCATCAGTATATTTAACAAGGTGTGGGTTGACTGGAAGTGAAACAAATAACAAATATGGAGACAAAGATATTAATGAGAATTTTTGCAAAGGATAGGAGTAAGATGACATGAAGGCTGCCTACCCCATCTTTTGGGGCTAGGCTTGTTATCTAATCTCAAATATTTCTTATTCACAGTTAAACAACATATCATCATAAATTTTTTCTACTGTCCCCTGGCATTTTTTCATTTTGACCCAAAACTAAATCCTAAAGCCCATTTTTCTAGAATAAATCAAACTGCCAATTCCCTGCTGGAATCTACAGGCTTAGTCATCAAACAGCCTGTATATTGATACCCTTGCTCTCATACAAATATCAAGCTGAGCTGTGTCATCCTTCCTGGTCAGTATTTGGCCAGCGGATTTCTAGTCCAGGAACAAGTAAGAAAATAGCTAATATGAATCATTCTTCTAAATCAGCAATCCCCACTTTGATTTTCAAAAACACTCTTCCTTTTAAAATCAGGATACCATTCATCACTAGTAAACATATGACTTATGATTTCAGGAACATGATGGGAGAAGTCTGATACCTAAGCTAGGTATCAGTCAAAATAGGCTAGGTTATGCTGCAGTAGGCATAACAAAAATAAAAACACCAAAAGGTCAGTGGCTTAAAATAATAAATGTGTATTTTCTGCTGATGCCACATTTCTATCATGGGTTGCTGGAGGTGAAGGTGGTACTAGAAGAATGATTTTCTCATCGTAGTTACTCAGGGATCTCTCAGGGATTCGGGCTGAGAATGCAGCCACCATCTGGAACATCTCCAGCCAGAAGGAGACAGAGGGAAAGAAATCTAGAAAGCATCTCACTCAGGCAATTAAATGTTCTGTCCTTTCAGGTCCTGCAATGAGGTATGTCACCTTTGCACACAATCCATTGGCCAACACTATACAGTTCCGCCAAACCACTAGGGAGTCAGGAAGCACAATCTTAAAATGGGCACAGAAAGGGAGAGGAATGACAGCTATTTGCAGAAAAACACCAAAGACTATCTGCTATGGTTTGGATTTTCTGTCCTCCAAACCTAATGTTGAAATTTGATCCCCAGTGTTGAAGATGGGGCTAAATGTGAGGTGTTTCCGTCATGGGGACAGATCCCTCATGAATAGATTAATGCCCTTCTTCGAGGGTAAGTGAGTTCTCACTCCATCAGTTCCCAAGAGAGCTGACTGTTAAGAGAGTCTGGCATCTGTTCCCCCTCCCTTCTCTCTTGCTTCCTCTCTCGCCATATTATCTCTGCATAGCCAGTTCCCCTTTAACTTCTTTTTATTTATTTATTTTTTTATTTTTATTTTTTATTTTTATTATACTTTAAGTTCTAGGGTACATGTGCATAACATGCAGGTTTGTTACATATGTATACTTGTGCCATGTTGGTGTGCTGCACCCATCAACTCGTCAGCACCCATCAAGTCATCATTTATATCATGTATAACACCCCAATGCAATTCCTCCCCCGTCCCCCCTCCCCATGATAGGCCCCAGTATGTGATGTCCCCCTTCCCGAGTCCAAGTTTCCTCATTGTTCAGTTCCCACCTATGAGTGAGAACATGCGGTGTTTGGTTTTCTCTTCTTGTGATAGTTTGCTAAGAATGATGGTTTCCAGCTGCATCCATGTCCCTACAAAGGACGCAAACTCATCCTTTTTTATGGCTGCATAGTATTCCATGGTGTATATGTGCCACATTTTCTTCATCCAGTCTGTCACAGATGGACATTTGGGTTGATTCCAAGTCTTTGCTATTGTGAATAGTGCCACAATAAACATACGTGTGCATGTGTCTTTGTAGTAGAATAATTTATAATCCTTTGGGTATATACCCAGTAGTGGGATGGCTGGGTCATATGGTACATCTAGTTCTAGATCCTTGAGGAACTGCCATACTGTTTTCCATAATGGTTGAACTAGTTTACAATCCCACCAACAGTGTAAAAGTGTTCCTATTTCTCCACATCCTCTCCAACACCTGTTGTTTCCTGATTTTTTAATGATTGCCATTCTAACTGGTGTGAGATGGTATCTCATTGTGGTTTTGATTTGCATTTCTCTGATGGCGAGTGATGATGAGCATTTTTTCATGTGTCTGTTGGCTGTATGAATGTCTTCTTTTGAGAAATGTCTGTTCATATCCTTTGCCCACTTTTTGATGGGGTTGTTTGTTTTTTTCTTGTATATTTGTTTGAGTTCTTTGTATATTCTGGATATTAGCCCTTTGTCAGATGAGTAGGTTGCAAAAATTTTCTCCCATTCTGTAGGTTGCTTGTTCACTCTGATGCTAGTTTCTTTTGCTGTGCAGAAGCTCTTTAGTTTAATTAGATCCCATTTGTCAATTTTGGCTTTTGCTGCCGTTGCTTTTGGTGTTTTAGACATGAAGTCCTTGCCCATGCCTATGTCCTGAATGGTACTACCTAGATTTTCTTCTAGGGTTTTTATGGTATTAGGTCTAACATTTAAGTCTCTAATCCATCTTGAATTAATCTTTGTATAAGGAGTAAGGAAAGCATCCAGTTTTAGCTTTCTACTTATGGCTAGCCAATTTTCCCAGCACCATTTATTAAATAGGGAATCCTTTCCCCATTTCTTGTTTCTCTCAGGTTTGTCAAAGATCAGATGGCTGTAGATGTGTGGTATTATTTCCGAGGACTCTGTTCTGTTCCATTGGTCTACATCTCTGTTTTGGTACCAGTACCATGCTGTTTTGGTTACTGTAGCCTTGTAGTATAGTTTGAAGTCAGGTAGCGTGATGCCTCCAGCTTAGTCCTTTTGACTTAGGATTGTCTTGGCAATGCGGGCTCTTTTTTGGTTCCATATGAACTTTAAAGCAGTTTTTTCCAATTCTGTGAAGAAACTCATTGGTAGCTTGATGGGGATGGCATTGAATCTATAAATAACCTTGGGCAGTATGGCCATTTTCACAATATTGATTCTTCCTATCCATGAGCATGGTATATTCTTCCATTTGTTTGTGTCCTCTTTGATTTCACTGAGCAGTGGTTTGTAGTTCTCCTTGAAGAGGTCCTTTACATCCCTTGTAAGTTGGATTCCTAGGTATTTTATTCTCTTTGAAGCAATTGTGAATGGAAGTTCATTCCTGATTTGGCTCTCTGCTTGTCTGTTACTGGTGTATAAGAATGCTTGTGATTTTTGCACATTAATTTTGTATCCTGAGACTTTGCTGAAATTGCTTATCAGCTTAAGGAGATTTTGGGCTGAGATAATGGGGTTTTCTAAATATACAATCATGTCATCTGCAAACAGGGACAATTTGACTTCTTCTTTTCCTAACTGGATACCCTTGATTTCTTTCTCTTGCCTGATTGCCCTAGCCAGAACTTCCACCACTATGTTGAATAGGAGTGGTGAGAGAGGGCATCCCTGTCTTGCGCCAGTTTTCAAAGGGAATTTTTCCAGTTTTTGCCCATTCAGTATGATATTAGCTGTGGGTTTGTCATAAATAGCTCTTATTATTTTGAGGTACGTTCCATCAATACCGAATTTATTGAGCGTTTTTAGCATGAAGGGCTGTTGAATTTTGTCAAAAGCCTTTTCTGCATCTATTGAGATAATCATGTGGTTCTTGTCTTTGGTTCTGTTTATGGGCTGGATGACGTTTATTGATTTGCGAATGTTGAACCAGCCTTGCACCCCAGGGATGAAGCCCACTTGATCATGGTGGATAAGCTTTTTGATGTGCTGCTGAATCCGGTTTGCCAGTATTTTATTGAGAATTTTTGCATCGATGTTCATCAGGGATATTGGTCTAAAATTCTCTTTTTTTGTTGTGTCTCTGCCAGGCTTTGGTATCAGGATGATGTTGGCCTCATAAAATGAGTTAGGGAGGATTCCCTCTTTTTCAATTGATTGGAATAGTTTCAGAAGGAATGGTACCAGCTCCTCCTTGTACCCCTGGTAGAATTCAGCTGTGAATCCATCTGGTCCTGGACTTTTTTTGGTGGGTAGGCTATTAATTTTTGCCTCAATTTCAGAGCCTACTATTGGTCTATTCAGGGATTCAACTTCTTCCTGGTTTAGTCTTGGGAGAGTGTAAGTGTCCAGGAAATTATCCATTTCTTCTAGATTTTCTAGTTGATTTGCGTAGAGGTGTTTATAGTATTCTCTGATGGTAGTTTGTATTTCTGTGGGGTCGGTGGTGATATCCCCTTTATCATTTTTTATTGCGTCTATTTGATTCCTCTCTCTTTTCTTCTTTATTAGTCTTGCTAGCGGTCTGTCAATTTTGTTGATCTTTTCAAAAAACCAACTCCTGGATTCATTGATTTTTTGGAGGGTTTTTTGTGTCTCGATCTCCTTCAGTTCTGCTCTGATCTTAGTTATTTCTTGCCTTCTGCTAGCTTTTGAATGTGTTTGCTCTTGCCTCTCTAGTTCTTTTAATTGTGATGTTAGAGTGTCAATTTTAGATCTTTCCTGCTTTCTCTTGTGGGCATTTAGTGCTATAAATTTCCCTCTACACACTGCTTTAAATGTGTCCCAGAGATTCTGGTATGTTGTATCTTTGTTCTCATTGGTTTCAAAGAACATCTTTATTTCTGCCTTCATTTCGTTATGTACCCAGTAGTCATTCAGGAGCAGGTTGTTCAGTTTCCATGTAGTTGAGCGGTTTTGATTGAGTTTCTTAGTCCTGAGTTCTAGTTTGATTGCACTGTGGTCTGAGAGACAGTTTGTTATAATTTCTGTTCTTTTACATTTGCTGAAGAGTGCTTTCCTTCCAATTATGTGGTCAATTTTGGAATAAGTGCGATGTGGTGCTGAGAAGAATGTATATTCTGTTGATTTGGGGTGGAGAGTTCTATAGATGTCTATTAGGTCCGCTTGGTGCAGAGATGAGTTCAATTCCTGGATATCCTTGTTAACTTTCTGTCTCACTGATCTGTCTAATGTTGACAGTGGAGTGTTGAAGTCTCCCATTATTATTGTATGGGAGTCTAAGTCCCTTTGTAAGTCTCTAAGGACTTGCTTTATGAATCTGGGTGCTCCTGTATTGGGTGCATATATATTTAGGAGAGTTAGCTCTTCCTGTTGAATTGATCCCTTTACCATTATGTAATGGCCTTCTTTGTCTCTTTTGATCTTTGATGGTTTAAAGTCTGTTTTATCAGAGACTAGGATTGCAACCCCTGCTTTTTGTTTTTCTCCATTTGCTTGGTAGATCTTCCTCCATCCCTTTATTTTGAGCCTATGTATGTCTCTGCATGTGAGATGGGTCTCCTGAATACAGCAGACTGATGGGTCTTGACTCTTTATCCAGTTTGCCAGTCTGTGTCTTTTAATTGGAGCATTTAGTCCATTAACATTTAAGGTTAATATTGTTATGTGTGAACTTGATCCTGCCATTATGATATTAACTGGTTATTTTGCTCGTTAGTTGATGCAGTTTCTTCCTAGCCTCCATGGTCTTTACATTTTGGCATGTTTTTGCAATGGCTGGTACCAGTTGTTCCTTTCCATGTTTAGGGCTTCCTTCAGGGTGTCTTGTAAGGCGTGCCTGGTGGTGACAAAATCTCTAAGCATTTGCTTATCTGTAAAGGATTTTATTTCTCCTTCACTTATGAAACTTAGTTTGGCTGGATATGAAATTCTGGGTTGAAAATTATTTTCTTTAAGAACGTTGAATATTGGCCCCCACTCTCTTCTGGCTTGTAGAGTTTCTGCCGAGAGATCTGCTGGTAGTCTGATGGGCTTCCCTTTGTGGGTAACCCGACCTTTCTCTCTGGCTGCCCTTAAGATTCTTTCCTTCATTTCAACTTTGGTGAATCTGGCAATTATGTGTCTTGGAGTTGCTCTTCTCAAGGAGTATCTTTGTGGCATTCTCTGTATTTCCTGAATTTGAATGTTGGCCTGCCCTACTAGGTTGGGGAAGTTCTCCTGGATGATATCCTGAAGAGTGTTTTCCAACTTGGTTCCATTTTCCCCCTCACTTTCAGGCACCCCAATCAGACGTAGATTTGGTCTTTGTACATAATCCCATACTTCTTGCAGGCTTTGTTCATTTCTTTTTCTTCTTTTTTCTTTTGGTTTCTCTTCTCGCTTCATTTCATTCATTTGATCCTCAATCGCTGATACTCTTTCTTCCAGTTGATCGAGTCGGTTACTGAAGCTTGTGCATTTGTCACGTATTTCTCGTGTCATGGTTTTCATCTCTGTCATTTCGTTTATGACCTTCTCTGCATTAATTAGTCTAGCTGTCAATTCTTCCACTCTTTTTTCAAGATTTTTAGTTTCTTTGTGCTGGGTACGTAACTCCTCCTTTAGCTCTGAGAAGTTTGATGGACTGAAGCCTTCTTCTCTCATCTCGTCAAAGTCATTCTCTGACCAGCTTTGATCCGTTGCTGGCGATGGGCTGCGCTCCTTTGCAGGGGGAGATGCAGTCTTATTTTTTGAATTTCCAGCTTTTCTGCCCTGCTTTTTCCCCATCTTTGTGGTTTTATCTGTCTCTGGTCTTTGATGATGGTGACGTACTGATGGGGTTTTGGTATAGGTGTCCTTCCTGTTTGATAGTTTTCCTTCTGACAGTCAGGACCCTCAGCTATAGGTCTGTTGGAGATTGCTTGAGGTTCACTCCAGACCCTGTTTGCCTGGGTATCAGCAGCAGAGGTTGCAGAAGATAGAATATTGCTGAACAGCGAGTGTACCTGTCTGATTCTTACTTTGGAAGCTTCCTCTCAGGGGTGTACTCCACCCTGTGAGGTGTGGGGTGTCAGACTGCCCCTAGTGGGGGATGTCTCCCAGTTAGGCTACTCAGGGGTGAGGGACCCACTTGAGCAGGCAGTCTGTCCGTTCTTAGATCTCAACCTCCGTGTTGGGAGATCCACTGCTCTCTTCAAAGCTGTCGGACAGAGTCGTTCGCGTCTGCACAGCCCTCTGCTGCTTCCCCTGTTGTGCCCTGTCCCCAGAGGTGGAGTCTACAGAGACAGGTAGGTTTCCTTGAGCTGCTGTGAGCTCCACCCAGTTCGAGCTTCCCAGGGGCTTTGTTTACCTACTTAAGCCTCAGCAATGGCGGGCACCCCTCCCCCAGCCTCGCTGCTGCCTTGCGGATAGATGGCCGCAGACTGCTGTGTTAGCAATGAGGGAGGCTCCGTGGGCGTGGGACCCTCCCGGCCCGGTGTGGGATATATTCTCCTGGTGTGCCAGTTGGCTTAAAGCGCAGTATTGGGGTGGGAGTTACCCGATTTTCCAGGTGTTGTGTGTCTCAGTTCCCCTGGCTAGGAAAAGCGATTCCCTTCCCCCTTGCGCTTCTCAGGTGAGGCGATGCCTTGCCCTGCTTCAGCTCTTGCTGGTCAGGCTGCAGCAGCTGACCAGCACTGATTGTCCGGCACTCCCTAGTGAGATGACCCCAGTACCTCAGTTGAAAATGCAGAAATCACTGGTCTTCTGTGTCGCTCGCCCTGGGAGTTGGAGACTGGAGCTGTTCCTATTTGGCCATCTTGCTCCACCCTTCTCCCCTTTAACTTCTACCATGAGTGGCAGCAGCTTGAGTCCTCCACTAGATGCAGATGCCCAATCGTGAATTTATCAAGGCATCAGAATCATTAGCCAAATACATCTTTTTTCTTTTTTTTTTTTTTTTTTTTTTTTTTGAGACGGAGTCTCGCTCTGTCGCTCGGGCTGGAGTGCAGTGGCCGGATCTCAGCTCACTGCAAGCTCCGCCTCCCGGGTTTATGCCATTCTCCTGCCTCAGCCTCCGGAGTAGCTGGGACTACAGGCGCCCGCCACCTCGCCTGGCTAGTTTTTTGTATTTTTTAGTAGAGACGGGGTTTCACAGCGTTAGCCAGGATGGTCTCGATCTCCTGACCTCGTGATCCGCCCGTCTCGGCCTCCCAAAGTGCTGGGATTACAGGCTTGAGCCACCGCGCCCGGCCCTTTTTCTTTATAGATTACCCATCTTCAGGTATTCCTTTATAGCAACAGCAACACAGAAAGGACTAAGACACTATCATACCAAATTTTTCATTTAATCATTTCAATTTCAGTTTGCCAAAGCTGTTTCATGTGTATGTCTGCATGTATGTGTGTGAAAGAGGATGCTTTACATACATACTTGTAATTTATCATTCTCCCTTCTCCTTGGTTTCATTTTCCCAATTTCTCCTCATCTTTTTTAGGCTGTTCATTTGGTAATACAGTCTTTTGACAAATATTGGTGTTGTTCAGTAATAACTTTATGAGTAACTCTCATTTATAAATTGCCATGCTGTATATTCTTCAAGTCAGATCATTTAAGATTGGAAGGTGGTTAACCGAAGGCTTTAAAATGACTACAATTCCTAGACAAATACTCACAAACTTATTCCATAACTAAGGGCTCTTGCAACATATCAATAAACAGAAATGGGGTGCTAGACAGGATGTAAAAACAGAAATTCAACACTAGTGAACAATTCAAGGGCCTGGATAATGAAATTGAAGTACAAGATTTAGTTTATTTACAAGGATGAGGAAATATCCCAGTTACTGAGACAATACCAGACACTGGATGAGCATCACAATATGTTGCTGAAGCATGGAAGCACTATACCAAACTTCCCTAAACTCTTTCTGATTAAAAATAGTTTTAGTGCTACCAGAGATGAAGGTAAAGGCATTCCTGATGGTTGGGACTAAATGGCTACAGGAACTGAAAGGATGTGGAGGTACAGCCTCAAGCAGATGGACTCCACCAGGAGTCACAAACTCAAATATCAAACCTAAACCAGGCAAGAATAGCAAATGTGTGAAGCTGGCTTTATACAGCTCAATGGGTGCTGTATAAAGTACTGGAACCAACTATGGCATCTGCCAACTTACACTGCCTTTCAAAACCATTCATACCAAGCAAAACCTGTCCACACCTACAAACTACCATGAATTTATAGGTACTGGCCTGGTAATTCTAGTCTGGTCCCTCCATCTTATTTTATCTTTTCAGTTTCAGCTTATTTACCCGCATATTCTCTGAAGACTATATTTGGACCATATGCCTCTAGATTTCTTGCATTACCAATTGCCTTGGAAACAACACGAGCTTTGTACATCCTGCATTGTTTCTTCATTAACTGTACATTTGTTCTTTTCTATTCACCCGACTTTCTGATTAAACTTTTATCCTGATTATTGGTTTTACTGAACCTGGTTTGCTGCTTTGATTCAGACTTTCTTTCTTGGGTCCTTTAGTAGATCTTATTTCCTAAAACCTTGCTTAGAACAAAACTTCTCCCATTCTAGCTTCTTGATGGGCATCCATAATCTACTGCAGTAACATGATAGAACATTTGTTGGATATCTACTGTGCATTAAGATTGACTCTTAACAGTGTGAGTTAGGTGTCTGAATGCAAATCATGATCTCACTCTTTTTCAATTCCTAGGTTTCTGCTCCCACTCACTCCATTCCAAAGAACTAGAATTTCCCCTGACCTTAAAATCTCCTCTTTGCTACAGCAGATTGTTTTTCCTTGTGAAAGACATAACAATTGGTTAATGTTAGCTTGAGTAGATTAGTAGGGAACACAAACTAAGGTGATCCTCAAAGTTACTTCCCAGAAACAGCACAATAATCTACAAATCATATCCAAGTTCCCCAAATTAGCAAGCATGCTAACTAAAGAAAGGAGATACACTTTCCTGGATCCATTCATGTTAAAAGAAACTGTAATTCTTAATCTTTTCCTCCAAGTAAAGGCTACTAAATTAAATGCAAGGAAAAACAAGTTATGAGAAAAAATATACTAATTTAAGATTCCACAAAATATCAAAAATTTCAGTCCTGAAAAAACAAGGCCCATGTAGGAATTGTTTCCCAAATTTCTTAACAACACACTTGTCAAATTGTTCTGTGAAATATTTCTCTTGCCAATAGGAACAAAAGAATGTGCAGGTGTGCATTAGTCATTGAGGTCCACCAGAAAACCAGCCCCCACCCACAGTTTCCAGGTGCAGAAGGAACCAGGGCATGGCTTGTAAGCTGTGACAGTTAGAGCACTGAACTAAAGTGCTTGGAAAATTTCTTTTAAGAGTTGCCAGAGCTTGGTGGGTAAAGAGACTGATGGCAGTACTGATCTGTGGGTGTGGCTAGAAAGACAATGGGGGGATTAACAATCCCTTTTACACTGGGCAAGCTGGAAAACTGTTCATTGACTAGTGGCAGCAACTGCTATTTTGGGAACTAGACTTATTTGTCATTCTTTGTCTTGGATTTCTAGCCAGTTCAAAGCCTTGGCTGAGCTGCTTTCTCATCCCCCATTCAAATGGTTTGACCTGGGGACAGAATACTTGGCAGCTTTTAATTAGCGTTCTGCAAGTCTTAGTGCAACACAGTCTTAATCACTGCTTTCCAGGACATTCACCTATTTCTTTTTTATTTTTATTTTTTGGACCTTTTCCTTGCTGAATATACTGAGACCTCTTGCCTCTTTTAGCTGTGTGTGTTCTGGCCCTTTAAACTCATTGTAACAGTTTAAAATATAAATCATGTTACTTAATGGTGAGTCACAAATACCCACTTATATGGAGAGCAATAATTTTAGAAATTTTCCCTCCTTCCCATTCTACTCATTCTGAACCTCTATGTACTTACCCTATTTCCATCTAGCTTTGATCCTTGCCTTGACCTGCCTTTGGTATCTAAGCTTGACACACAGACTTGGTATCTCTGGCATTATAACCTGTTTTCCCCAGTGGTCTTGTTTGACTTTCCCTTGGGTTCCTAGTACCTGTACTATTAAACATCTTCAGTATGTGTCCCTGCTACAGATTTAATCCTGGAAATCCTGATACTGATTTTGGTCTTTAATTACCACCATAGTCCTCAGTTCCTCAGAGGGTTTATTTTCTCTGAAAGTTAGAAGGCACGAACATATCTGTGACCATATTCTCCTCCCTCCCTGTCTAAATTTCATCCCATTACTGGTTTTCTTGAAAAGAACTCAGGCTTTAGAGTCAAAATTACCTGCAAGTTTGAATCCCAGTTCCACCACTGAATAATTGCATGACCTTAGGCAAGTTACTTCACCTCTCTGAGCCATAAATTCTGTAAAATTAAGGTGTTATTCCCTCTATCAAGATCATGTAACAGTTTAAAATATTTGCAAAGCATCTATTAGATTTTAGGCACTCAATAAATGTTAGTTCTCTTCGCTGAGTTAATCCACTAGTATCTTCTCCACCTCCCAAGTGCAAGTAGTCTTTAAGATTCAGCACTCTGGGGCACAACCACTTCATCACACCCATGATTAACAAAAGCATAATTCTAACACTATCAGCAACAGAAATTTTGTATAAACTAAAAGATTAACGAAAAATATTCAGAACACAAGCCAGTAAGCAGAACAAAGAACACTGACAACTTAAGTAATGAGTTGCCTTGGCCTAAGAGTTTTTATACACTGCCCTTTCGAACATTAGCCAATCCCCAAACATGAATAATCTGGGGCGTTTCAATAGAGCCAAGTGGGAGCACATGGTTGAAATCAAGAGCTAAGAGGAAAGGATAGTGAAAGCTTATTGTAGACAATTACTCCTAAAGGAAGATCTTGAGACCAAGTGTATCAGGATGAGCTGAGAGGGATGCTCCTCTCACTAAGTTTCTTCTATTTCTAAATATATTCAGGCCAAAGCTATTATGCCACCAGTTCATGTAGAGGAACTGAACCCAAAACTTGAACATATTAAGAACCACCAAAATGCAGCCATGTAGCTGAGTGCAGAGAAAAAGAAGGCACTACATAGAGCTTTCTGAATACGTCTTCCAGACTTCTTAGGATGACATGTAACTCGTAGATTTACAGAAGAATTCTAGGTTCTTCAACAATCATTCCTGAGACAATTCTAGGCAACAAACATGTAATAAACAGCCTCCCTTCCCTATGTGATAACGTAGGGGCTATCAATCACAGTGATCTGCCTCTGACAATAGAGATGGCTATGTGACCAAAGTTCAGCCAAATATAATACCATATCCTTGTAAGAGATTGGTTTGTGTTTGGGTGCACAACTCATACTGTGCCAGAGCCTTCCCATAATATATAATATAGAAACAATAGTAAGTAAAGGGTTTCTCTTCTGTTTTCCTACCAAACATGAGGAAGTAGGCTTGGAGTAATCTTTCTTATTGTATAGAAAAAGCCTGACCCCACCTCACCCCACCCCAGCCCCCCCCCCAAAAAAAACATTACGAGAGGAAACTAACTTGAAATAAGGAAAGAAAGGCCAAGTCCTGACAACATCTAATGAGCCCCTTGATCCAGATAGATCTCAGGCCAGAATCAACTCTTGGACTTCATAGTTGTATGAGCTGTTATGGAATGAGTGTTCACCCTCCCCCAAACTTACATGTTGAAATCCTAATCCCCGATGTGATGATAGTTGGAGGTAGAGTCTTTGGGAGATGATAAAGTCATAAGGGTATAGCCTTCATGAATGGAATCAGTGACCTCATAAAAGAGACCCAGAATGCTCTTTCACCTCTTCCACCATGTGAGAACGTAGGGAGAAGATAGCCATCTATAAACCAAGGAGTGGGCCCTCACCAGACACTGAATCGGTTGGGTGCCTTCTTTTTGGACTTTCAGCCTCCATAACTGTGAGAAATGAATGTGTGTTAAGTGCCCAGTCAATGGTAATTTGATATAGCAGCCTGAACAAACTAAGACATGAGCCAATAAAGTCCTTTTGGCTTAAGTTAGTTTTCTGTTGAGTTTTAAATACTTACTACCACAAGATTACTCACTAAACTTTTTCAAGCCCCACTCCCTCCCCTACAATAATAAGACCTTGTTTTTAAGAAAGAATAATAACATTGTGTTAGACTACAATTTGGAATCATGGCAGCTGCTTCTACCAATTTGCTTACATTTTGTAATCCAAGCATTTGCACATACATAAATATACTGAAATGTTAACATTTAAAATATTAATTAAAATAAAATACTTACAAATCCCTAAATCCAGATAATGCTGTGTTCAGCAAGAATTATTTCACATGCATCAAAATAAGTGCATAATAGAACCCTATTCACATGACAATTTAACCAGAGATTTTCCATTGTATATCAAGTGAGATGTTATAAAGTTTTGAGGGTTTGTGTTTTTTGCAAATTTTAATTAACTAATTATAAATCTTAGGTTACAGTAAGCTGAATATAGTAGAAAGACACATCTATCTTTGGCATAATATATATTTACTAAAACTCCATCAGAAATAACAAACTCATAACAAGCCAGATAACCCCAACTACTCTCTAAACATTATTCAATAGCTATTCCTCACAGGATACAGATATCTTACAAATTTTAAATATCTGAAATGTGTCAAGTTATGACCACTTCTTCTAATTATGACAGAGTAGCATGTAGTGATTTAACTATACAATAAAAACACCTAGAAAAGCTAGATAAAGTACAAAAGAAAACGTGTCTGAAAATTTCAAATAGCTTCTAAGACAGGAATCGTGGGGACCAAGATCCCAGAGAAAAGGTAAACTCATTGAGGTAAGCTCAATATTCTGCATGCCTTGGAGCAGTGGCTGATATTTAGGAGAGAAACTAAGCAGTAGTATAGCAGGAGATAAATTAGTAAGAAATATCCAAGCTGAATAATGATAAAAATAAAGAATTGAAAAAAACTGAAATTCATAAGAAACATACAGGATGTAATAGAAACTCCTCACATGTATCTACTTGTTGTCCAGGGATAAAGGAGAAAACAAAAATTGGACAAAAGTATTTGAAGAGGGCATGGCCACAAATTTTTTTAATTGATTGAAAGCATCAAACCAAAGGGTTAAGAATTGTTGCAAACACTAAGTGAATAAAATAGAAAGAAACTCTCATCTAGGCACATCACAGTAAAACTATTGACAATTGAAGGAAAAAAATCTTACAAGCAGCTAGAGAAGAAAACAGAACATGGGCCAGGTACGGTGGCTCATGCTTGTAATCCCAGCACTTTGGGAGGCTGAGGTGGGTGGATCACAAGGTCAAGAGATCGAGACCATCCTGGCCAACGTGGTGAAACCTCGTCTCTACTAAAAATGCAAAAAATTAGCTGGGTGTGGTGGCACACGCCTGTAGTCCCAGCTACTCAGGAGGCTGAGGCAGGAGGATCACTTGAACCCAGGAGGCAGAGGTTACAGTGAGCTAAGATTGCGCCACTGCACTCCAGCCTGGTGACAGAGCGAGACTCCATCTCAAAAAATTAAAAATAACAAAAAAAAAGAAGAAGAAAAAGAAAACAGAACATGTTCATGTTTCAAATGAACAATAAGCCTGGCAGCCAACTTCTTGACAGAATGATGGAAGCCAGAAGACAATGGAATAATTAATATCTTTAATGTTCTGAATGAAAATAGCAGCCAACCTAGAATTCTATTACCCAGAAAAAAAAACCAGCCTTCTTAATTGAAGGCAAATTAAAAAGACACCTCTAGACAAATAAAATATATTTCAGTACCAGCAGACTCACACCAAAAAAAAAAAAAAAAAATCCCAAAGAGAGTTCTTCAGGCAGAAGGAAATGATCCCAAATTCAGGAAATAATAAATTCAGGAGATAATAAAAAGCACTTGAAAGACAGAATATATAGATAAATATAAATCAACATTAGATATATAAAAGAATAATAGTAAATTGCTGAGTTTAAATGTATGTAGAATTAAAATATATGATGACAATAATACAAATGTGGTAGAGGTAATTTGGGATTGTTGTATGAATAGTAGTAGTAAAAGTACTATAAAGTCTTATAATTGTAAAAAAAAAGTAATCGAATACTAAATTATATCAGGGTACATGTGAGGTATGATGTAATTTATAGGCAATCACTGAAAAAATAGTAGAAGTGTGTATAAATAAACAAGTAGAGGGTAAAATGGAATAATAAAATATTTGGTTGATTCAAAAGAAGGCAAAATAAAAGGGAACTAGACTATAGAAAATGCTGGATAAATATAAAACTAATGGCAAGATTACAATTTAAACCTAAGTATATTAGTAATTACATTAATTATAGTAGACTGTGCACTCCAATGAAAGAATAGTTGAGAATCCCAGGTGCTTGATACAGGAAGATATTAGCATTTACAAGAATGGCCCACTGAAGTTGTAAGTGACCTTGTAGATGGGCTTAAGGCATATAAGGAAGAGTATCAGCAACATTTGATACACTACCAAGCACACTCCTTGTTATATGTACCCATATGCAAACCAAAAAATGCACATGTGAAGCAAAAAAACATGAACAATAATGGTCATAGCAGCCATGTTCATGAGAGCAAAACTATGGAAACAACACAAATATCTACCAATAGTAGACTGGATAAGTAAATTATGGCATAATCATATAGCAGAATACTATACAGCTATTAAAATAAACTACAGCTACAACCAAAAATATAATTAAATGCTTTAGATATGCAAGCCTAATATTCAGCTAAAAAACAGATAGAAAAGAGCATATAATGTGTGATTCATATACATAAATTTCAAAAAGTAAGCAAAACTAATCAACTGGGACAGAAGTCAGAATAGTGATTTGGGGAGAAGACATAGTGACTAGAAAGGGGCAACAGGGGAACCTCTGGGATACTGGTAATGAATTATTTCTATCTCAGTAGTGATTTTGTGGGTATGTTAGTTTTGTTAAAAATTCACCTTCTGTACACTAGTGAGTTGTGGACTTTTCAGTAGGCACTTTAATATAAAGCTTACTTAAAACAAGAATTACTAACACAGAACAGATAACGTATGGTGGAGTGTTTCAATCATCCATTTATCCTTTCAATAATTATTTATTGAGCACCTACTGTAAGTTAATTTGTACTATAGAATTAAGAAAACAAGTATAGGCCAGGTACAGCTGCTCATGCTTGTAATCCCCACATTTTGGGGGACTGAGGTAGGAGGATGGCTTGAGCCCAGGAATCCAAGACCACCCCTGGCAACATAGCGAGACCCTGTCTCTACAAAAAATTTAAAAATTAGTTGAGTGTGGTGGCATGTTCCCGTAGTCCCAGCTACTCAGGAGGCTGAGGTGAGAGGAATGCTTCAGCCCAGGAGTTCGAGGTTACAGTCAGTTATGATCACTCCACTTCTCTCCAGCCTGGGCAACAGAGAGAGGCCCTGCCTCAAAAAAAAAAGTATAAATACTGCTTTAGGTATTTTTTTATGATCTTTGATAATAAGTTACCTGACCTTTATCTTCCATAAAAACAAGCAGATTGTGCTTATTATATTCTAGGGTCCCGTCTAGTTTTAAGGTGACATGAGTCAGGACTTGGACCAAGAATCTCTAATGGTAGTTTTATTATAATATCATTAGCAATAGAGTGAAAGTGTCTGTATCCATCACTACAAAGAAATTCTACTTTTTGTCCTTCTTCAATAAAATAGACAAAAAAAGTCACTTCCGGTATCTTTATTCTTATTTCTGAAAAGGGGACTAAATATTTTTGCCCCCGTTTTTATCCTGAGTATCACTTGCTTAGGCTTGTCACTGTTTTCATGCTGCAGACAGACAGTAAGTCTTCAAAGATACGCCCACTGGGAAAAAATACACTCAAAACATGTTATTCATTTCCACTTTATGTAACTCAGAAACAAGTAAATAGATTTAATTCTAACTTTCTATGACATTTAGCCCCTGGGCCTAGACCAAGAGCTACTAAGTTCAGTCAAAAATAAAAATTTGTGGTGGAAGCGGCCAACATGGACAACTAGAAGCAGCTAGTGTGTGTGGCTCTCACAGAGAGGAATGAAAGGGGCAAGTAAATACAGCACCTTCAACTGAAACATCCAGGTATTTGTTCTGCGACTAATCAAGGAAACAACTCGACCCGCAGAGAATGCTGAAAAGGAAGGCCAGAAGATGCCCACCTGGGAGTGACAGGAAGCCAAGGAAACCTCCCCCACCCAGGGAAGCAGTGAGTGAATGGGTAATCCCAGGAACTCAGGCTTCTCCCACAGATCTTTGTAACTCTCAGGTTAGAAGATCCCCTTGTGAACCCACTCCACCAGGAGTTTCAATCTGACACACAGAGATAGTGAAGTCTCAGCAGAGCAGCTGCTCAGGCACACTTGGAGACCTGGGAGTCTTAGATACCCAGGCTTTCTGGCCTTCCAGGCAAAAGTAGTTAGAACTCGCCCAAAGTGGGAAGTTACATACCGTACATACCCCTAGAAAAGGGGCTGAATCCAGGGGGTTGAGCAGTGACATTCCACAGGCCCCACTTTCATGGCACCTCACAGGATAAGACTCACTGACTTGGAACTCCGTCCAACCACCAGTAGCAGAATTGTACCTCCCTGAGACGGAGTTCCCTGAGACGGAGTTCCCTGAGACGGAGTTCCCAGGGGAGGTGAGTTCGTTATTTTTGTGGTTTGGGCAACTTAGTCATTCCAGCCTTTAGGCTTTGGAGAGTCCAAACTGACTGGGGGAGGAAGTGGTACCCCAGCACAGCACAGCACTGCTACTCTACAAAAACATGGCCAGATTGCTTTTATACACAGGTCCCTGATCTCATTTCTCCTCACTGGGCAGGACCTCCCAACAGGGGCCTCCAGCCACCCTCCCCAGTTTTCTCCAGTTGACAGAGATTTTAAACCTTCCTGGGACAAAACTCATAGAAGGAGGGGTGTGCCACCATCTTTGCTATTTGGGTGACTTAGCTATTCGAGCCTTCAGACTTTAGAGAGTCCAAGGTGATGAGGGGCTAAAGTGGACCCCTACCACAGCATAGCTGCTCTATAAAACATGGTCAGCCTGCTGTTTAAAGCAGGTTCCCAATCCTGTTCCTCCTCACTGGGCAGGACCACCCAACTAGGGTCTTCAGCCACCTCCTACAGGTATCTTCAGACCAGTAACAGATCCATACCTCCCTGGGACAGAGCTCCCAGAGGGAGGAACAGGCTGCTATCTTTGCTGTTTTGTAGCCTTCACTAGTGACACCTTCAGGTACTAGAAAATCTGAGGATACTAGGGAGCAGGCCCCCAGCATACTGCAGCAATCCTATGGAAAAGGGGCCAGACTGTTACGTGGGTGCCCATTTTCATATCTCCTTACCAGGCAGGGCCTCCAGGAACCCCCAACCAGAACTACTAAGCCAGTAACAACTCCCTGGACAGAGCCTCCAGGGACAACTGAAAGCCTCTCTGACACTTCCTCTGCAGTGGAACTGCCCTTGCTACCCTCAGACTAATGAAGGAGCAAAGAACTTAAGTGCCTTATCCACACCTTCAACAAGCTTCAGTCAGCCCAAGGAGAGGAGGCCAGTCCATCTCCCACAGGTCCCACACACCACCCACTGCTCATCACAGACGGGAACACCCTGCCTTGTGCCCACAGCACAGACACTCTATCCTGGGCTGATTGCACTGAATGATTGTTGACCTGTATCTCTCTTGGGTGGGGCCCCCAGGAGATAAGCAAAAGACCCTTGGCCACAGTCATTACTAAGGTCCCCTCCTCTGCTGCCTCCAAGTTGGGGAAGGAAAATAAACACTGAGATCACCCCAGAGCTGCAGTGGGCAGCCCAGGAATACCAAGCTGAAATCTCCAGTCAGCACTCGATGAGGAGAGGAACCCACACTTTCAGAGCATAACTATGAGGAAATATGGGGAGCCACACAAGAGTCTACCAACTGACAAATAAGCCTAAGTGTCACCTACTGGATCACACCCCAAAGCTTCAACACCAAAAATACCTTGCTAAAATACCCCTACTCTGAAACCAGGGACAAGAAGTCAGCTTCAAATAAAGACCCTGTACAAAGCCTTGGTCTAGTGAAAACATCCAGACAAAAAGTCTATTGACTGTACTCAATCTACACTGTAGTTAAAGGAACATCCACACACAGAGATGAGAAAGAACCAACACAATAATCTGGTAACTCAAATGGCCAAAGTGTCACATGTCCTCCAAATGACCAAAACAGACCTCCAACAATACTTTTTAACCAGGCTGAGCTGACTAAAATGACAGAAATAAAACTCAGAGCATGGATAGGAATGAAGATCATTGAGATTCAGGAGGATGGCAAATCCCAATCTAAGGAAACTAAGAATCATAACAGAGCAATACAGGAGCTGAAGGATGAAATAACTGGTGTAAAAAAGAACTTAACAAGTCTGACAAAGCTGAATAACACAATACAAGAATTTCACAATGCAATCACAACTATTAACAGCAGAATAAACCAAGCCAAGGAAATAATCTCAGAACTTGAAGACTGGTTCTCTGAAATAAGACAGTCAGAAAAAAATTGAGAAAAAGGAATAAAAAGGACTAAACAAAACCTCCAACAGGTATGGGATTATGTAAAGAGGCCAAATCTACAAATCATTGGCATTCCCGAAAAGGACAAGGAGACAGCAAACAACTTGGAAAACATATTTCAGGGTATCATCCATGAAAATTTTCCCAACCTTGCTAGAGAGGCCAACAATCAAATTCAAGAAACACAGAGAACTTGTACAATATTCTACACAAGAAGATTATAACCAAAACACATAATCATCAGATTTTCCAAGTCTGAAATGAAAGAAAGAATGTTAAAAGCAACTAGAAAGGGCAGGTCACCTACAAAGGGAATCCCATCAGGCTAACAGTGGGCCTCTCAGCTGAAACCCTACTAATGAGAAGAGATTGGGGGCCTATATTCAACATTCTTAAAGAAAAAACCTCCCACCCAGAACTTTATATCCAACCAAACTAAGCTTCCTAAATGAAGGAGAAATAAGATCCTTTCAGATAAGAAAATGTTGAGGGAATTTGTTATCACCAGAACTTCCTAACAAGAGATCTTGAAAGGAGCACAAAATATAGAAAGGAAAGATTGCTACCAGCTAATACAAAAGCACTTAAACACACAGACCACTGTCACTACAAAGCAATCACACAAAGTAGCCAACATGACAACCAGCTAACAATATAATGACAAGATCAAATCCACACATATCAATAATAACCTTGAAGGTAAATGGGTTAAATGCCCCACTTAAAAGGCACAGAGTGGCAAGCTGGATAAAAAGGCAAGACCCAATGCTATGTTGTCTTCAGGAGTCCCATCTCACACTTAATGACACACATAGGCTCAAAATAAAGGGATGGAGGAAAATCTACCAAGCAAATGGAAAACAGAAAAAAAGTAGGGGTTGCAATCCTAATTTGAGACAAAACAGACATCAAACCAAGGAGGATCAAAAAAGACAAAAAAATGGCATTGCATAATGGCAACGGGTTCAATTCAACAAGACCTGACTATCTTAAATATATATGCACTCAACACAGTAGCACCCAGATTCATAAAAGAAGTTCTTAAAGACCTTCAAGAGACATAGACTACTACACAATAATAGTAGGAGACTTCAACACTCCACTGATAGTATTAGACAGATAATCCAAGCAGAAAATTAACAAAGATATTCAGGACTTAAACTCAGCATTGGACCAAATGGATCTGATAGACCTTTACAGAACTCTGTACCATAAAACAACAGAATATACATTCTTTCATAGCCATATGGCATACACTCTAAAAGAAACCACGTAATTGGACACTAAACAATTCTTAGCAAATGCAAAAGAACCAAAATTATACCAAACATACTCTCGGTCCACAGCACAATAAAAATAAAAGTAAAGACTAAACAAATTACTCAAAAACAGGCAATTACATGGAAATTAAACAACATGCTCCCAAACGACTTTGGGGTAAATAATAAAATTAAGGAAGAAATCAAGAAGTTCTTTGAAACTAATGAGAACAAAGATACACCATACCAGAATCTCTGGGAAACAGCTAAGTTAGTGTTAGGAGGGAAATTCATAGCATTAAATGCCTAAATCAAAAAGTTAGAAAAGTATCAAATTGACAACCTAAAATCACAACTGAAAGAATTAGAGAAGCAAGAACACTTCAACCCCAAAGCTAGCAGAACACAAGAAATAACCAAAATCAAAGCTGAATTGAAGAAAATCAAGACATGAAAAACCATTCAAAATATCAACAAATCCAGGAGGTAGTTTTTTGAAAACTTGAATAAAATAGGCCACTAGAAGGACAAATAAAGAAAAGAGTAGATACACATAAACACAATTAGAAATGACAAAGGCAATGTTACCACCGATCCCACAGAAGTAAAAATAAACATTTGAAACTACCAAGTACACCTCTATGCACACAAACTAGAAAACCTAGAAAAGATGGATAAATTCCTGGACATATACACCCTCCCAAGTCTGAACCTGAAAGAAATTGATTCCCTGAACAGACCAATAACAGACTCTGAAATTGAATCAGTAATAAATAGCCTACCAACCAAAAAAGCCCAAGATCTGATGGATTCACCACCAAATTCTACCAGTTGTACAAAGTAGAGCTGGTATTAGTCCTACTGAAACTATTCCAAAAAATTAGGAGGAGGGACTCCTCCCAAACTCATTCTATGAGGCCAGCATTATGCTGATACCAAAACCTTCCAGAAATTCATCAAAAAAAGAAAACTTAAATATCTTTGATGAACATCAATGCAAAAATCCTCAATAAAATACTTGCAAAGAGAATCCAGTAGCACATCGAAAAGTTAATCCACAACAATCAAGTAGGCTTCATCCCCAGGATGCAAGGTTGGTTCAACATGCACAAAACAATAAATATGATTAATCACATAAACAGAACTAATGACAAAAACTACATGATTATTTCGATAGATACGGAGAAGGCTTTCAATAAAATTTAACACCCTTCATGTTAAAAATTCTTAATAAATTGGCTGGGCATGGTAGCTCACACCTGTGACCCTAGCATTTTGGGAGGTCAAGTGGGCAGATCGCTTGAGCCCAGGAGTTTGAGACCAGCCATAGGCAACATGGGGAAACCCCATCTTTACAAAAAATACAAAAATGAGCTGGATGTGGGGTCGTGTGCCTGTATTCTCAGCTACATGGAAGGCTAAAGCAGGACAATCACTTAAGCATGGGAAGCAGAGGTTGCAGTGAGCCAATATTATGCCATTGCATTCCAGTCTGACCAACAAGAGTGAAACCCTGTCTCAAAAAACAACAACAAAAAAGAAATTCTTAATAAACTAGGTATTGAAAGATCATACATCAAAATACTCAGAGCCATCTATGACCAACTGACAGCTATCATTATACTAAATAGGCAAAAGCTGGAAGCATTCACTTTGAAAACTGCCACAAGACAAGGATGCCCTCTCTCACAACTCCTATTTAATATATTATTGGAAGTCCTAGCCAGAGCAATTAGGCAGGAGAAAGAAATAAAGGAAGTCAAACTGTTCTGTTTGCAAATCAGGTCTGTTTGCAGACAACATGATTCTATATCTAGAAAACCCCAGCATCTTGGCCCAAAGGCTCATTCAGCTGATAAACAACTTCAGCAAAGTTTCAAGATACAAAATCAATGTACAAAAATCACTAGCACTCCTATAAACCAACAACAGTCAAGCTGAGAACCAAATCAGGAATCCAATGCCATTCACAATTGCCCCAAAAAGTATAAAATACCTAGGAATATAGTTAACCAGGATGGTGAAGGATCTCTACAATGAGAATTACAAAACACTATTCAAAGAAATCAGAAAAAAAACAAGCAAATGGAAAAAACATCCCATGCTCATGGATAGGAAGAATCAGTGTTATTAAAATGGCCATACTGCCCAAAGCAATTTACATATTCAGTGCTATACCTATCCAACTACCAATGACATTCTCCACAAAACGAGAAAAAACTATTTTAAAATTTATATGGAACTAAAAAAAGAGCCTAACAGCCAAAGCAATCCTAAGCAAAAAGAACAAAGCTGGAGGCATCATGTTACCTGACTTCAAACTATACTACAGGGCTACAGTAACCAAAAAAGCATGATACTGGTACAAAAACAGACATATAGACCTATGAAATGAATAGAGAACCCAGAAACAAGGCCACACACCTACAACCATCTGATCTTCAACAAAGCTGACAAAAACAAGCAATGGAGAGAAGACTCCCTATTCAATAAATCGTGTGGAATTAACTGGCTAGCAATACGCAAAAGACTGAAATTGGACCCCTTCCTTAAACCATATACAAAAACAAACTCAAGATGGATTAAAGACTTAAGTGTAAAACCCATAACTATAAAAACCCTGGAAAACAACCTAGGCAATACCATCCTGGACACAGGAACAGACAAAGATTTTATGAAAGACACCAAAAACAATTGCAACAAAAGCAAAACTTGACAAATTGGATCTAATTAAACTGAAGAGTTTCTGCACAGAAAAAGAAACTCTGTTAACAGAGTAAACAGACAACCTACAAAATAGGATGAAATATTTGCAAACTATGCATCTCACAAAGGCCTAATATCCAATATTTATAAGGAACTTAAATTTACAAGAGAAAAACAACCCAATTAAAAAGTGGGCAAAGGACATGAACAAACACTTTTCAAAAGAAGACATACATGCACCAAAAGGCATGTGGAAAAAAGCTCAATATCACTGATCATTAGAGAAATGCAAATCAAAACCGCAATGAGATATCATCTCGCACCAGTCAGAATGGCTTTTATTAAAAAGTCAAAAAATAACAGATGCTGCTGAGGTTATAGAGAAAAGGGAACATTTATACAATATTGGTGGGAGTGTTCAACTGTTGCAGAAAACAATTTTGGAGATTCCTCTAAGAGCTAAAAGCAGAACTACCATTCGACCCAGCAATCCCATTACTGGGTATATACCCAGAGGAATATAAATCATTCTGCAATAAAGACACATGCATGCTAATGTTCATTGCAGCACTATTCACAATATCAAAGACATGGAATCAACCTAAATACTCATCAATGACAGATTAGATAAAGAAAATGTGGTACATATACTCCATGGAATGCTATGCACCATAAAAAAGAAAAAGATCATGTCTTTGGTGAGAACACAGACGGAGCTGGAGGCTATTATCCTGAGCAAACTAATGCAGGAACAGAAAACCAAATGCTGCATGTTCCCACTTATAAGTGGGAGCTACATGATGAGAACTTACGTAGAGAAAGAAGGAAAAAACATCCACTGGGGTCTACTTGAGGGTGGAAGGTGGGCGGAGGGAGGGGATCAGAAAAGACAACTATTGGGTACTGGGATTAATACCTGGGTGATGAAATAATCTGTAAACAAACTCCAATGACATGTGTTTACCTATGTAACAAACCTTCACATGTACCCCCGAACCAAAAATAAAAGTTTAAAAAAAGGAAGGAAATTCTGACACATGCTACAACATGGATGAGCCCTGATGACATTATGCTGAATGAAATAAGCCAATCACAAAACGACAAGTATTGTATGATTCCGTTTTTATGGGGGACCTAGAGCAGTCAAATTCATAAAGACAAAAAGTAAAATGGTAGGTGCCAGGGGCTAGAGGGAATGAGTCAACAGTGGAGTTGTTTAATGGGTAGAGCTTCAGTTTTGCAAGATAAAAGTTCTGGATATAGGCGGTTGTGATGGTTGCACAATAATGTGAATGTACTTAATGCCACTGAAATGTACAACTAAAAATGGTTAAAACAATATGTTAAGTATATTTTACCACGATTAAAAATTTTAAAAATTAAAAATTACCCAAAAAAATGTTACTTGGCTGAGAATGGAAAGAGGTGAGAAAATTGAAATCGCCTTTATAAATGAGAGCTCTAGCATTTTTGCTTGTGATCTCTCTATCTTATGATATGTGTCTACAGCCAGATCAATGACAACAACATGTTTTTTGTTTTGTTTTGTTTTGTTTACATTCAAAATAATAGTTCAATTAAAGAGAAGACTTATACAGGTCTGTGGTGCCAAACCTACACATAGGGAAAATAGTTGACTGCTTACATGCACGATTGGAAGTACTCTAAAAACCTTTACCTCAACCCCAAAATATAACAGTTTGAAAAGGAACTCATTAATCAATGTAGAGATCAAATCTGAGGTCTAATTCAAGACACTGGTTCATACTGGAAAAAGCAGGCCAATTGCAAAAGCCAAGTAAGGAAGCCAGGGCATGAGTCCATGGTACTAGACTGGGCAAAAGCATCCAGGCAGAAACTCAGTCTCAGAACACAGGTAAGATTTACATTAATACCAAGAACACAGGCATTCCTGTTCTGGAATACATTCCAGGGTGAGAGATCAGACTATCATCTTAAAAATCTGAGTAAGGTCATTTTAACAGCATAAGCAGGCCTAAATGGCAAATCAGAGGCAAAGATAGTCAATCAGGAAATGCCTGCCTTTTGGAATTTTTCCCCCGCTTACATCACCCTTGGTAGGGCAGATAACATTGTGTAGATGTGTGCTACTTCCTGTTGTGACACAATTCTCCATAGGTATCTGGTGTTTCTGCACATCTAGTGAGCAGAGGCACTGAATGGCTTTGTTCCAGACTAGCGTTCCAAGGATGTTTGCATAGCTAACAGCCTTAAAAGATTGAGACAGTGGCTCCCTCTGGAACAAAGAGAAGATATACTTACTGCTGATTATAAATTATTTGGGTTTCCTAAGCTCAAGATTCATCTCCTGTAACTGACCCACTGCATGTGCAAATATCACTTGGCCCTCTTTATATTGCCCTGTGGGAATTGGGGCTGAGGAAACTGGTGCAAAGAAATGCTGTACTGACTACTGCTATTTGATGTGAGTAGTAAGATCCTTTGTCTCTTATTCAGAAATCTGTGCTTTTTAACAGCATTTATGAAACTGTAACAGCTTGAAAGTAGGACGAGATCTCAGACATGCCAGTTCTTGACAACTCCTGCGGGAAGGCTCTACAGGTGCCAATAGTAGGGACCCATTCCACCTTTCAAGGCAATAATAATAACATTAACAACAATATTAATAATAAAATATACTACTTGTACATGTACCCCTGAACTTAAAAGTTTAAAGAAAAGAAAAAAGATTTTTAAAAGACACTACCTTATTTTACCATTTATTATATCACTGATTGGTGGTTGTGTTTTTGGCAGTGGTATTTGGATTTTCATAGCTGGTAAGGTAATTTTTCTGATTCCACAAGTGATTACACAAATGAAAAATCATTTAATAAAAATTTGTTTACTGAATAGACAAATATACAAACAGCCTTGACACATGGGTTGTAGTGGCCAGCTCAATAATTAATTACTGCCAGATGAATAAATGAATGAACATTTGCTGAGTGTCTAGCATTCAGGTAGGTACTCTTTTACTTTGTCCTATCAAGTTATCCACTTACCCAAGCAACCCACTTTACAAGTACATTATTTAAAATGAGGAGACCCAGGTCATTACAAATAGGGCTTGTGGGGCTGTGAAACCAAGGGCTTTTAATGTCATGACTAAAGACGGATTTTCTCCATGAGAAGCTATAGTTACAATCATGACATAATTGATGATTGGTGATGTGGGAAGTTAAATAAGTGTTTCAAAGTTAAAAAAAAAAAAAAAAGAGAGAGAGAGAGACCTTATCCAGACTAATATCATGAATGATAACTCATGTTGCTATCATTTGTATCCTGGTATGATGTGAATAAGAAAAGGCATATTAACTCTGTGGCATTCTTCCCAAACATCCATAACTCCAGTCTGATCATGAGAAATCATCAGCCAAACCAGATTGATTGAAATTTTCCAAAATGTTGTGCTCAGTGTTCTTCAAAGTGTCAAAGTCATAAAAAACAAGGAAGATTGGTAAAAAATGCCACAGGTTGGAGGAAAGTAAGCAGACATGATGACAAAATAAAACATGAAATCCTGAATCGTATCCTGAACAGAAAAAGGACATTGGTGGGGAGACTGGAGAAATCTGAATACAGTCTGCAGTTTGGTTAATAATAATGTATCAATGTTAATTTCTTAGTTTTGATAAATCTACCCTGGTTATGTAAGATGTTAACAAGATGGCAAGCTGGGTCAAGGTTACACGAGAACTTTCTCTACTATTTTTCCCAATCTTCTGTAAGCTTAAAAGTATTTCAAAATAAAAAGTTAAAATATGGAAGGAAAAAGGTTAAAAGGGAAGAGAGAACAGCAGTTAGCAGAGCTATCATGTTTCTAGTTGACAAAGTTCTTCCAAAACAACCTTATATCGGCTGCTAGAACTGCTTAGAGTTTCTTTTCCCAGCTCTGTAACTGTCTTCATCAGGCTTCCTTCTGCAGTATTTTAGTCAGAAAGAAAATCAATTGAAAAGCAGGCAACAAAGTGCAATTCCAACAACCTTCTATCCCCTGAACCCACTCCTGATGATTATCAAGTTGCTCTACATTCTCCAGCCTTTGAGTACATACTGACTTTCTGAGTTCTGAGAAGCATTAGATGTTTCTAAGAATCCTAATGGCAGTTTTAAGGGAAAAAAAAAAAAAGGCATATCATAGACTCTCCCACAATGAAGTGTATTTTGCTGTATTTAAGACACTTTGGAAAGTAAGGTTGTTGTAAGAGGTAATGCTCTAAAGAAAAATAAAAGGTTGGCCTGTAGTTGATATTTCACAGTAGCTGCATGGCCATCTGGTTTGGTTTTGAATCATCCTTATTGATTTGCAAGAAAATGAAATACTAAAATCACCATGTAATTTTAAATTCCAAATCCATCTCAGCTTGTGGTTCCCCATCTGCAGAAGGGAACAGCATGCAGGCAGCCTGCCTCCAGCCTGACTCAAGCTATAACATATTTGCTTGTATCTGTGATTGACAGGTCCCTTACCAAACTTGTTTTGTAATGTCGGCTTGCAACCTTTAATGTTGTCACCTATGTCTTTCATGGCGCAAGTCCTTTGAACAAGAAATTCTTACACAAGTAACACCAAGACAGCACCAATTATTCTAATCTTGGGAACTTATTAACTTGTGACTAAAACTTCTAACTAAAAGCATTCCCAAAACCTCAGCTTGCATGCGGCTTTATGGATGAGTAGGATGTTTTCACACTGGCTTCCTTTGTACCTCAGATCTTCTTAGCATGAATTCCAAGTATCAGTTTTTACTTTCCGAAGTGGTGAGTTTTCAGTGTCCTCCATTTTTAAAAACTGGAGAGAGAAATCTAACTTTTAGGGGTTTTATGTTTCGCAATGAGAGGCACTGCTGTGCCTTCTTGATGAAAAGCACTTTGAATTGCCACATGAAATAGAAACCTTTAAACTTTATTTATGCAAGACAGCAAGAAGCTGTGTGGCTTCTCATGAGGGCCTTTTCTCTTTGGCAGTAATTTTAATAAACTTGTGACAAATTCCTCTTGCTGCTCTGTCCACTTTAGACCCCCTTATTAATTTTTCCACTTTTCACACCAAAATTTATTGAAAGAAAATCACTGTGAACCCACCTTCCCATCTCAATTCTACTCCTAGAAGTGACATTCTAGAGTGCAACCAGAAAACAGACCTGAAATGACCCAGATGTGTAAGCATTGAACTTAAAGTTGAGGATACTACTTTTAAGTAAGAGTGAAGCATACTTAAGGGTTAACAAAGAAAAGGGCTACCCAGTAGACTCATAGTGCTTCTTTTTGGATCCCAACACAGGACCGCTTTATAGGCTGAGGTGTCATTTCTCATTCCAGCAGTGCACAGGTTAAAAGCCATCAGAGAAGACAATGCTTCATAAAGGTACTTAAAGCCCAGATTTTTACCTATGATGAATGTAACTCAAAACTATTTCAGAAGAACATGAAGAGGTAACAGCAAAGAACTTGAGCTTTGTAAGCAAACAGACCTGAATTTCTGTGTTGACTTGGATACTCATCAGCTATTTCATGCTAAAAAGGTCAGGTAACCCAGCTAGGCGCAGTGGCTCACGCCTGTAATCCCAGCACTTTGGAAGGCCGAGGCAGGCAGATCATGAGGTCAGGAGATCAAGACCATCCTGGCCAACATAGTGAAACCCCGTCTCTACTAAAAAAAAATTAAAAAAATTAGCCGGGCATGGTGGCAGGCAACTGTAGTCCCAGCTACTCGGGAGGCTAAGGCAGGAGAATGGCGTGAACCCAGGAAGCAGAGCTTGCAGTGAGCCGAGAGTGCGCCACTGCACTCCAGCCTGGGCAACAGAGCTGTCTCAAAAAAAAAAAAAAAAAAAAAAAAAGTCAGGTAACCTTTCTGAGCTTTACTCAGATAAGAAAATTCACTGTCCCTAGATTACATTGTTTGCTGTAAAGAACCAAATGAAAGTATCCATGGAAAGTATTTGTTATGCTGTCTGGCCTTTAGTACAGATCACTACATGACTTTTGCTACTATTAACATTATTATTATTATTATTGTTAGAATCATCATCATAATTATTTTACTAGCCTCAAAAATAGACTGTAGCAACTGTGGCATAAATTAGATAAAATAAGTGACTTCCAAATGAGTTGTACTTTTAAGTTGACACTAGACCAATAGAGAAGAAGAACAAACAATGAAAAAATTACACAGGACCATTGTGGCATTATACTTCACAATCAACAGATCTGAATTCACAACTTGACTTGATCACTTACCAGCAGTGTGACCTTGAACAAATTTTTTAACCTCCCTGAGCCTCAGTTTTCTCACCTGTAAAATGAACACAATAATATTCCTTCACAGTTATTGTAAGACCGTATCGTATATGTAAGTCATTTGTCATAAGGCCCATTATAGAGTAGGCATACAATAGATGTTAGTTCCCTATACTTTCTCTAAATTATATCACCAGCTCAATCAAATCTTTTTCACTCTCCTTTTCCCTTCTTACCTCCAGACATTACAGTGGCATAAGAAGTTTTACAGTTCAAGGATTCAGTTTACAATTTCAGTTAAGAAGCTTACACAGATAAGAGTTATATAGACTTATATATTATGTGTTTTTATATATATTATATATGTGAGTTTTATATATATGTATATATTCTTCATTTCAAAAGGGTTGATTATTTTTGGAAGGTTCAAATTGGTAAATTACATTTCAGGAAGATCATGCAAATCTAGTTCAAGCATCAAGAATGTGGGAGGTGAAAAGGTAAGTTTCTATATATATGATTCTCCCAAACTTAGGTTGTGATTTTTACCTGGTCTCATTAACTAAAAAGGATTAGGATTAGTCAATGCTTCTATTCAGGATCGCAGTAAACAATCAAGATTTATTGAGCTGGAAGGCAGCAACTTTCTTTTTGAGTCAGGGCTAAGCTAATATTCTAGCATAGTTCTGTGGGTTTTACTAAATTATAAAGCTCACCCACAAGTCATAACCAACTTGACTCAATGAAGATTATGTAGATGAAACTGAAAGGCTGCAGAATAACAAATTCTAATTCCAGTATTGTACCAGGAGGTGGTTATCGCTCCCACTTCTGCTTCTCTGCCTCTTTCCTTCCTTGGTTCCTCATAGCTGAGTACCATGGTGCCCTAAATTGCAAACCTAAATTGTTTCCAGCTCCTGATCCAATTCAAATTGAAGGAGATATCAGCAGATCCAGACGCACCATCCATTTTAGTTTGGATCTAGATGAGCCTCCCTGAGATCTGATGGCTCAGTTAACATCTCCAACGCTTTTGCCTTTTTTCCCACACCCCCTTTGCTACCAACCAACAATAAAAGTCAGTAGTGAATAGTAATTATTTGCATAGATTCTGAAGCTAGACTGCCTGAGTTAAAATTCCAGCTCTGTCAATTACTTGCTGTGTGGCTTTGGGCAAATCATTTTACATTGATATGCCTCAGTTTCATCATCTATAAAATGGGGTAATGATAGTATCTAGCTCATAAACTTCTTGAGAGGATTAAAGGCGAGAAGACTTGTAAAGTGCTTAATGCCTGGAACATAATAAGCACTTCATGTTCATGGTAATGAATTTTAAAAGTCTGAGATCCATTTTCTCAGGGAAATGTTTCCCCTCTCCCTTTCTAATTTGTAGCTCTTCTTTCCACCCTCTCCTTCAACACCCACTCCCATGTTGACATTGTTCACTAAGCTTCTGACTTGGTCACTATTCTGAATCCCTACTAGATTTCACAGCCTAATACCTCAATCCTCTTCCAGGTTTGGGCAGACTTGAAGAGAAATATGAGATGATGAGCTAAGCACCAACTGACCGACTTAACATCTGACGTTCCGTATCTATGCTCCACCAGTCTAACCAGGTTTCCCAATACCTACAAGTTTTCCAAATTGTGACTAAGATAGAATGTCTATCTCTGGAATAGCATGTCCAACCCACCTAACTGAAGCTCTGTGGTCCTCTACCTTTTCCTCCTCTAGTTGCTGGTCCTCTACCTTTTCCTCCTCTAGTTGCCCCAGGATGCAAGGAACAGACAAGGTGTAAAATCTAGGGATGCAAAGCAATGTCTAAATAAGATGTCCTGTCCTCCCTAGGGCAGTATTTCTAAAAACAAACAGGCAAAAATTCTGTTTCACAAATGAGTAATCCCATCTTATTTGGGTAGAGTTCCTGGATGATTGAACAACACCAAAAGGCAAATGCTGATCTTATTCCAGACAGACTACAAGAATAGAAAGCACCATTCAAAAACTAGAAAAGATATTATAAATATGAAAAATACATTAAATGTTCTTATTTGATGAAGGAAAATTAAGAACAGGAAACAAAGGGCTTTCCCTGCTGAGTCTTAAGTCTGAATAAGCCTATTACAATAAATTAAAATATATTATGTAAATCTTCCATTTTTATTTGTAGAATATTTTCCTTCCCAGGATCTCAAAGTACTTTGCAAACATTAATTACCTATCAGTATCTGCCTGTGGTATGACAATTATCATTGCCTCCTAGATGATGAAACAAGAACAGAGAAAGGTTAAGAAACTTGCCCAAAGCCACATGGGGCAAACTCTGAACAAGAACCATTTGTTGTTTCTGAGTTTACAATAATGAGCAAATTAAAAGTGCAATAATTTTCTTTGTAATTCAGAAAACAACGTTCTTTTAACAGTCCTCCCTAACCATAAAAAAAGGAAGTTTTTTTAACTTCCCTTAATGTGGATACTTTTTTTCAGATAGTACCCAATTATGGTAAATTGCTTCATTCCCTAATTGTTACTGCAAGGCAACTAAACATTGTTACGTTGACTACTCAAGAGTGGATTGTTAATGGCCTTAATCATCAGATAATCTGGCAATATAATCAATGTAACTGGGAGATACCTTGTGGAAACAACAAGTAAATCAAGTATAAAACTTAAATTTACAAGGGAGTGTTCGATTCTATTGTTTTATGCTTTGTACGATAAGTTGAAAAATCTAATTTCACAAAGAAGCAGAAGGAGATGTTAATACTATTTTGTATACTCTTTGCCAGAACCCCACATGCCTTGATGTATAATGCTGGATTCTCATCACACCAACTTAGAACATCTTCACACCTTTTTGGCAGATATGAAAACAGTTTGATAATATTCCGTTTGTATGGCTGTGGGGTTTATTAGGCTGTTCTTGCATTAGATAATACATGTTTTTCAAATAATAAAAAGCAAATACATCTTCTTCCTAACCCTAGCTCTTCCATCTCCAGTTCACATGCCCCTAAATGGTAACCACTATTAATAATTTGTATTATCTTTCAAGAGCTTATTTTTATTATTTTTGTTTTTTTGTATTTTTGTTATTGCATTTATAGACGAATAGAATATATATTTTCTCTGTGTCCTACCCTAATCATAGATTACCATTTTGAATTTTAAATATTTTACTTAGCAATATGTCTTAGAAATATTTTCTTATCAGTGCCTAAAGAGTATCCTCATCCTTAAAAAAAATAGTTACAGTTCCATGGTATTCTATTGCCTCAATGTACCATATTTTATTAGCCAGTTCCCTACCAATATAAATTTAGAATTTGTCCAATCATTTCCTACTACAAACACAGATACAATCAGTAACATGGAACATATGTCATTTTACACATGAGAATATATTTGTAGAATATGTTCATAGAAAATATATTGCTAGGTTAAAAGGCAAATATACACTATGGTTTTGATGGATTGTCCTCAATAGGGATTGTATCAATTACATTCCACCAATAATGAATAAGTAAGAATGTCTATTTCTCTATGATATAGCTTGGATATTTGTCCTTGCCCAAATCTCATGTGGAATCATAATCCTCAGTGCTGGAGGTGGGGGCTGGTGGGAGGTGTTTGAGTAATGGGAGTAGATCCCTCATGGCTTGGTACTGTCTTCACAAGAGTGAGCTCTCAAAAGATCTGGTCATTTAAAAGTGCACGGCACCTCCCACCCTCACTCTCTTGCTCCTGCTTTTGCCATGTGATATGCCTGCTCTCCATTTGCTTTCTACCATGATTGGAAGCTTCCTGAGGCCTCCCCAGAAGTAGATGCTGCTATGTTTCCTATACAGGCTGCAGAACTGTGAGCCAATTAAACCTCTTTTTTTTTTTTTTTTTTTCTTTTTTTTGTGAATTGCCCAGTCTTGGGTATGTCTTTGTAGCAATGCAAAAACAGCTTAATATACCTCACAGCCATACCAACAGAATATTATCAAATTGTTTTCATGTCTGCCAAAAAGGTGAAAATGGTATCTCATTGCAATTCTCTAATTATGAGTGAGGTGAGCATCTTTTCATATGACTAAGAGACTTTTCTATAAAATATCAATTTGTATTCTTTGCTCAGTTTTCAATTAATTTTTAGTATTTTCTTATTGATTTATAGGAAACATTTATATATTAGAGATCATGGATATAAACCGCAATCATGGATATAAACTGCAAATACATTTTTGCCAGTTTGTCAATTATCTTTAAATTTTGGTTTGGTGGTTTGCCATAAAAGATTTTTTATTTTTAAGAAATAATATTATTAATATTTTATTATTTTCATTTTATGTCATAGTTAGACATGCTTTTGCCACACCCAGATCAAAAAACATCCCCTCTCTACAGTATAAAGATTTGGGGGGCTTTATGTTGGTGTGTGGAGGGGAGTGAAATAGGAATTATAAAGATGACTTCAAAATAAAGATCTGGTCTTAAGAAACAAATATAAAATAAAAACAAAAGGACCAACCCTATTAAATAAAAAGGCAAACGAAATGTTTTAAAGTTGAATCCTCACTAGGATAACCAGAAGATACTTTGTGTTTTTAGCATATATTATGGGCCAGGGGATGATTCTTTGAACCTAGAAGGGCTAACAGATGAATTGCACAGATCAAGAAGCAACAATTTTGGTTGCCTGCTGAATAACCAGGGCCTCCAGATAGTGCAGAAGTGCTGTATATAGAGAAAAACATGACTCTAGAGAGCAATAATTCAGTAAATTCACTACAGAATCAGCTCAGTGAACAACTAACACAATATGTGAAGTTGTTAATAATGATCAATTTAGACCTTAAAGAAATGAGGAGACACATGAAAGCTAGCATGAGTTTGTCAAAAACAAACCATGTGAAACCACAATGTCATCCTTCCTTCAACAGGATAAGTTTAGTGTGTGTATGTGTATATATATATATATATACACACACACACACACACACATACATACATATAAAATATATATGCATATATATATACACACACACACACACACACATATATATAAAACTTGGTGGAGACTTGGGCTAGCAAATAACTTTTTAAAGAGGCAAATTAGGTGAAAGTTCCATAGATGATATGTTAGATGTAAAACTAGTTCAAACAAATTGAATAAAAAGAGTTGTTACTAACAATTCAATACTGGATTGGGTGGAGGTGTCAAGTAGGTCCCTTAGGGGTCCACTCTGAGTTCAATACAATTCAATATTTTCATTTACTACTTTGAAAATAGAAGATAGAGGATACTAATAAAATTTGCAAGTGTTCCTGCACAATGCAGGATAGGCATAAAATAGAATGTGAGCAAGATAAACTTTTTAAATGGACAGAAATCAATAAAATAAGATTCAATAAAGCATTCACAAATGTAATGTGATTCACAAAGAATAATCAAATGCACCAATGTAAAATGGAATTACAAGAGAGTCTAAGGGTTATAGCAGAAAGTAAAATGAACATGTATCAGCAACAGGACTGTCAAACCCCAAAGGCAAGTGCTGATCAAATTACAAAAATGAATTTGTTTCCTAATAGAAGAAAAGGGGGAAAGGTTATGATAGTCTATAAGCACTTCAGCATCTGTCCAGGGTATCAACCTAAAAGATAATAGGTAAGTGGGGTACAGAAGAGTGTAAAATCAAAAGAATTCACATAGGAAAAAAATAAAACAAGTATAAAATAAAGATAAATATAGAAGCTAAGTGAAGAAAGTAAAAGTACATACAGTTGATGAGAGCAGAAGCCAGAGAGAGGCACAGGGAGAGGGTAAAGGAGTGGAAGGGAGAAAAGTGGAAAGCAGAGAGAGGCAATGGAGAAGGGAGAGGAAGGGAGAGAAGGAGGAAAGGAAAGGAAGCAAGACTTTTTTGTAGGGTTTTTTTTTTTTTTTAATTATACTTTAAGTTCTGGGGTACATGTGCAGAACATGCAGGTTTGTTACACAGGTATACACGTGCCATGATGTTTTGCTGCACCCATCAAGCCATCATCTACATTAGTTATTTCTCCTAATGCTATCCCTCCCCTAGCCCCTCACCCCTCTACAGGCCCCAGTATGTGATGTTCCCCTCCTTGTGTCCATGTGTTCTCACTGTTCAACTCCCACTCATGAGTGAGAACATGCAGTGTTTGGTTTTCTGTTCTTGTGTTAGTTTGCTGAGAATGATGGTTTCCAGCTTCATCCATGTCCCTGCAAAGAGCATGAACTCATCCCTTTTATGGCTGCATAGTACTCCATGGTGTATACATGCCACATTTTCTTTATCCAGTCTATCATTGATGGGCATTTGGGCTAGTTACAAGTCTTTGCTATTATGAACAGTGCTGCAATAAGCACATGTGTGCATATGTCTTTAGAGCAGAATGATTTATAATCTTTAGGGTATATACCCAGTAATGGGTCTGGTCAAATGGTATTTCTGGTTCTAGATCCTTGAGGAATCACCACACTGTCTTCCACAATGGTTGAACTAATTTACACTCCCAAAAACAGTGAAAAAGAGTTCCTATTTTTCCACATCCTCTCCAGCGGCTATTGTTGTTTCCTGACTTTTCAATGATTGCCATTCTAAGTGGTGTGAGATGGTATCTCATTGTGGTTTTGATTTGCATTTCTCTAATGAACAGTAATGATGAGCTTTTATTCATATGTTTGTTGGCTACATAAATGTCTTCTTTTGTGAAGTGTCTGTTCATATCCTACGCCTACTTTTTGATGGGGTTGCTTTTTTCTTGTAAATTTAAGTTCTTTGTAGATTCTGGATATTAGTCCTTTGTCAGACGAATGGATTGCAAAATTTTCTCCCATTCTGTAGGTTTCCTGTTCTCTCTGATGATAGTTTCTTTTGCTGTACAGAAGCTCTTTAATTAGATCCCATTTGTCAATTTTGGCTTTTTTTGCCATTGCTTTTGGTGTTTTAGTCACCAAGTCTTTGCCCATGTCTGTGTCCTGAATGGTGTTGCCTAGGTTTTCTTCTAGGGTTTTTATGGTTTTAAGTCTTACATTTAATTCTTTAATCAATCTTGAGTTAATTTTTGTATAAGGTGTAAGGAAGGGGTCCAGTTTCTGTTTTCTACTTATGGCTAGCCAGTTTTCCCAAAACCTTTTATTAAATAGAGAATCCTTTCCCCATTGCTTGATTTTGTCAGATTTGTTGAAGATCAGATGGTTGTAGATGTGTGGCATTATTTCTGAGGCCTCTGTTCTGTTCCATTGGTCTATATATCTGTTTTGGTACCAATACCATGCTATTTTGGTTACTGTAGCCTTGTAGTATAGTTTGAAGGCAGGTAGAATGATGTCTCCAGCATTGTTCTTTTTGCTTAGGATTGTCTTTGCTATGTGGGCTCTTTTTTGGTTCCATACAAAATTAGAAAAAAAAAAAAAGTTTTTTTCTAATTCTGTGAAGAAAGTCAATGATAGCTTGATGGGGATAGCACTGAATCTACAAATTTTCACGATATTGACTCTTCCTATCCATGAGCATGGAATGTTTTTCCATTTGTTTGTGTCCTCTCTTATTTCCTTGAGCAGCAGTTTGTAGTTCTCCTCGAAGAGGTCCTTCACATCCCTTGTAAGTTGTATTCCTAGGTATTTTATTCTTATTCTCTTTGTAGTAATTTTTTTATTTTTTTATTTTTTTTTGAGACAGAGTCTCGCTGTGTCACCCAGGCTGGAGTGCAGTGGCACGATCTTGGCTCATGGCAAGCTCCGCCTCCCAGGTTCATGCCATTCTCCTGCCTCAGCCTCCTGAGTAGCTGGAACTACAGGCACCTGCCACCAAACCTGGCTAATTTTTTGTATTTTTAGTAGAGACAGGCTTTCACCATGTTAGCCAGGATGGTCTCGATCTCCTGATCTCGTGATCCACCCGTCTTGACCTCCCAAAGTGCTGGGATTACAGGCTTGAGCCACCGCACCCAGCCCTCTTGGTAGTAATTGTGAATGGGAGCTCACTCATGATTTTGCTCTCTGTTTCTCTATTATTGGTGTATAGGAATGCTTGTGATTCTTGCACAATAATTTTGTATCCTGAGACTTTGCTGAAGTTGCTTATCGGCTTAGGGAGATTTTGGGCTGAGATGATGGGGCTTTCTAAATATACAATTATTCATCTGCAAACAGCGATAATTTGACTTCCTCTCTTCCTATTTGAATACCCTTTATTTCTTTCTCTTGCCTCATTGCCCTGGCCAGAACTCCCAATAATATGTTGAATAGGAGTGGTGAGAGAGGGCATCCTTGTCTTGTGCTGGTTTTCAAAGGGGTTTCCAGTTTTTGCCCATTCAGTATAATATTGGCTGTGGGTTTGTCATAAATAGCTCTATTTTGAGAAACATTCCATCAATACCTAGTGTATTGAGGAGTTTTTAGCATGAAGGGGTGTTGAATTTTATTGAAGGCCTTTTCTGCATCTATTGAGATAATTATGTGGGTTTTGTCATTGGTTCTGCTTATGTGATGGATCACGTTTATTGATTTGCATATGTTGAACCAGCCTTGCATCCCAGGGATGAAGCCATCTTAATCGTCGTGGATAAGCTTTTTGATGTGCTGCTGGGTTTGTTTTGCCAGTATTTTATTGAGGATTTTCATATCGATGTTCATCAGGGATATTGGCCTGAAATTTTCTCTTCTTGTTGTGTCTCTGCCAGGTTTGGGTATCAGGATGACGCTGGTTTCATAAAATGAGCTAAGGAGGAGTCCCTCTTTTTATTTTGTTTGGAATAGTTTCAGAAGGAATGTTAGCAGCTCCTCTTTGTACCTCTGGTAGAATTTGGCTGTGAATCTGTCTGGCCCTAGACCTTATTTTGTCGGTAGGCTATTAATTATTCCCTCAATTTCAGAACTTGTTATTGGTCTATTCAGGATTTGACTTCCTCTTGGTTTAGATTTGGGAGTGTGTATGTGTCCAGGAATTTATCCTTTGGAAGCAGGACTTTTTAAAGGGATGAAGAAGGACAAGGGGAGAATCCATTCAAAAGAAGTTTTATTTGTGTGAAAGCACAAACGAGTTACCCCAAAAATTGGTGGTAGGCTTCCCAATAAATATTTTAATTGGAACGTTTCCAAAGAATACACTTGTAGTAATTTAGATCCTTCATTGAATATGATCTTCAGATCAGCAAAGAAATTATAAAAAATCACCAGAGGCTTATAAGAAATTTGGGGGCAAAATCACACTTAAAACAGTAGAAGAAAGTACTTTTAATTTTTTTTTTTAATTTAAAAGCTCCATGAGTTTCAAAGCAATGTAAATTACCCATGAGCATATCAACAAAAGGAAAGCAAACAGAGCCATACATTTCCCTTATAAAGTAACATTTGCTATTTATTTAATTTCAGAAGTAAAATGTGGCCATAAGAAATTTTGAAAATTATTGGAAAATATTTCTGTAGTTAAAATTATCTATGGTCTCAACATCATTAACACTAATGTATTTACTTGACTCACTCAATATATATTTTTAATTTGTATAATTTTGTATATGTGATTGTATATCTGCATTTTTATTGTTTATCATTATATTATTAATATCTTCCCAAGAAGTGAATATTTTTTGAAAACATGACTATTAATAGCTGCATTGTATTCCATTTATGAATGTTTATAATCATCTTTCTATGGTTGGATATTTAATTATTAACTTTACATCATTACAAATAATGCTACATAGTTTAATATTTTCTTAGCATGCATTCTGAGAATGCAAACATAAAATGTGAACATTTTATAGTTTCATATATGTTGTGTGTTATATGTGCATATGTGTATATAAACACACATTTGGAAAGAGACAGAGAGAAAAAAAAAGTTGTTTTCCAGTAAGGTTGCTTGCATTCTTCCCAACAATATATTAAAATATGCATTTCACTTTATGCATGCCAGTATTACATGAGCAATCGTTTTAAGTTGTATTTTTTAAGTTACTATATTTGATTTTTAAAATTTCTGTGAACTCTCTTATTTATGTATTTTGTCTAGTCAACATCATTTTTGTTAAATTCTTATTTATATATTAAGAGCATTAGTTTTTGACCATATCCATCAGAAACATTTTCCTAACTTGCTTTCTGATTATAATATATTTTATGCTTCTTAGTGGATAGAGAATGTAATATTTATGTACATAAACACATTGAGTTTTTACTTCATGATTTCCTCTTTGCTTTTATGCTTTGAAAGTTCTTTTCCAACCTATTATCAGTTAATTATTCACTTATACTTTATTCTAGTATTTATGGTTTCATTTTTCATATTTAGCTCATGAATTAATTTGGAATTTATTTTAGTGCATGATGTGAGGTGAGGCTTTCTTTTTCAAACAGTTAACCAGTTTTCTCAACATTGCAAAATAATCTAATTCTTACCTCACTGATTTGTTATGATCCTTTATCATATACCAAGTGTGTTCATTAATTGGGTGTGTTTTAAGGATTTCATGAAAGATAAACTGACACGGAATATCCAGACAATGCAGGATAAAGAAGAGTACTTCTGCAAAAAGTAGAGAGGAGTAAAGACAACAGAGGAAGCAAGGGAAAGAAGACACAGGAACCAGAGATGAGCAAGCAGGACAGTTGAGGGAATGTGATGAGTTTCCAATGCTTACAAGAGACTGTGTAAAGTTACACAGACGAGAAAATGGACGAAAGTACTTGAGTAAATGTATGTGTGGTGACGGTGGGGAGGGGCACAAAGAAAGACCAAAGTGAAAGAGAATAATAGACCTTACTCTATATGGAAGCTGACTATCTGTAAAAAATAGGCGGGAGGAGGAAGAGCTCTCAGAAGAAAGGAAGTAACACAGAATTTGAAGCATGTCAAAAGATACAGAAAGAAAGGCATAAAAAGACAAAAAAGATGTGGTAAAGAAAATGACAGAAGCTAAAGGTCAAGATCCAAAAAAAAAAAAAAAGAAAGTACTATCAGGAAAGTTTTACACAAAGAACCATCAAAAAGGAACCAGGCTCATAAAGTAAAAATTGATGGACTCCTGAGGACATTAAAAAATGTCTAAGAAGCAGAAAGAAATAGAATATGACCAGGGTGAGGATGAGTCTTGTAGAACATTCTAATAACAAACAGGAAGTTAAAATGTGAGGGCAGCAGGAAAGATCTCTACCCAAAAGAATAGCATGTGGAGGAGGAAATGTAAGCCTTAGCCAATAGACTCTAAAAATGTTACATCATGACAATTTAGCATATTTAGAGAACACTTGGACACAGGGCGAGGAACATCACACATGGGACCTGTCGTGGGGTGAGGGGAGGGGGGAGGGATAGCACTAGGAGAAATACCTAATGTAAATGACGAATTAATGGGTGCAGCAAACCAACATGGCACATGTATACATATGTAACAAACCTGTATGTGGCGCACATGTACCCTAGAACTTAAAGTATAATAAATAAATACATACATACATACATAAAAAGTATAATTTAATACACTTTGAATAATTATAAGGTAGTATTAAATCAAAGTTATATGAGGTTTTTTTTTTTTTTAATGAGGTCTTACTCTGTCACCCAGGCTGGAGCACAGTGGCATGATCTTAGTTCACTGCAAATTGTGCTGCCCGGGTTCAAGCGATTCTCCTGCTTCAGCCTCCCGAGTAGCTGGGATTACAGGGATGCACCACCACACCTGGCTACTTTTTGTATTTTTAGTAGAGACGGGGTTTTACCATGTTGGTCAAGCTGGTCTCGAACTGATCTCAAGTGATCTGCCTGCCTCGACCTCCCAAAGTACTGGGATTACAGGCATCAGCCATCACACCCGGCAGGAAGTAATTGTATTTGACTAAGCTCTGCACCAGGCCCCAACAGGACACACTAAAAATCAATCAAAATGGAGTCACCAAACCAAAACAAAAAAAATGGAGTCACCAAACTCAATATAGGTTGTTATCGGACCTTCGCAAACAGACCAGCTAAATCTTCAATCGACATAATAATGAAATTCTCTCTGCTTCAATCTTTATGCAAAAGAACCAGCCTGAAGTAACCGGATGTTAACTAACCAGCTATTTTCTCTGATCTGTCTCCCTGTCCCTGCGTTATAGGAAAAGTAGCTTTGAAACAACGAATACACTATTTGTTCTTTGCATCTGCTTTCTGCAACTCTTCTCTGCCTACAAAGTCAACCTCTTCTGCCCAACTCATCAGAACATTTATTCTATTTTATGGAATGAAGTGTTGCCTGATTCTAGAATTGCAATAAGCCCAATACAATAAAATAAATAAATAAATAAATAAATAAATAAATAAATAAAATAAGTAGTCAAATTATAGCTTTAAAATGTTTCATAGAGTCTTTTTTAAAGGAAAGGGAATGAAAAAGGTAAAATAATTATGATCTTGGGTATTAAGACCCTCTGGAAAGAAAAAAATCAAAGGAAATTCCAATGCCTATGAACTAACTGGAGAGCCAGAAGAAAAAGCAGCTGACAGGATAAAGCATATAACTTGTTCACTCCTCATCAATTAAATATGTATGGGGGCCACCACATTAAGCAAGGTGGGGGTATGAAAGATGAATGCTAGCCTCTGCTTTCAAAGATGTCCTAGCTAGTGTAGAAAACAAAATAATAAATACAACATTCCAATGCTGTGGGATACATGCTCTAATCAATTATGTACAATGTGTTATAGAAATAAGAGGAATGATCGACTACCTTACTTTGTGGGGGATGAGGTAAGGAAAGAAAGTGAACTTTGAGTTGAATCTTAAAGGTTTCTTAGAAGCTGGCCAACCAGTCCAGGAAAGAAACAAGGTATGAAGGTATGAGGATGTATGGTGTACTTGGAGTACAGAAAACAATTAAATGTAACTGGATCATGGAATATGTAGGAGAGTTTAGTAGAAAATGAGGCCAGAAAGAGACAGAAAATAGGCCTTTCAACTATGCCAAAGACAACAGGAAGCCTTCAAAGATCTTTAAGCAAGAGAGTGAAACGACAAGATTTACTCAATAGAAATGCCAAGCTAGTTTTAATTGGAAGAAGGAAGGACTGGAGATAAGGAATTAGAAGCTTTCACAATAGTACAAATACACCATGGAATACTATGCAGCCAGAAAAAAGAATGAAAACATGTCCTTTGCAGGAATATGGATGGAGCTGGAGGCCATCATCATTAGCAAACTAATGCAGGAACAGAAAACCAAACACCACATGTTCTCACTTATAAGTGGGAGCTAAATGATGAGAACACATGGACACATAGAGAGGAAGGTGGAGGGTGAGAAGAGGGAGAGGATCAGGGCAAAAAACTAATGAGTGCTAGGCTTAATAAGCGGTTGATAAAATAATCTGTACAACGAACCCCCATGACATACATGTACTTATGTAACAAACCTGCACTTATACCCCTGAACTTAAATGTTTAAAAAAAAAAAAAAAAAACAGAAAAAGAGATTATGACGGCATAGATTAGAAAAATGACAGCAGAAATAGATAGAAATGATTAGATTTGAGATATATCAAAAAGGAAAATTAGCAAAGCTCGGTAAAAGATTGGCTATAGAATCTGAGAGATCATTTGAAAGATGCAGAGATGCTGCTAAGGTGTTTAGATTGCACTAGATGGATGATATTGGAAACACTGGAAAAGGTTCATGCTTGTAGAAGAAGATTGTGAGCTTGGTTAGGGATGGGATGAGTTTAAACGGCCTCTGAAACATTCAGAGGACATGCAGAAAGTGTTGGATATATATGCTCAGAGCTCAGTAGAAGGACCTGAGCTAGAGAAAGAAATTTAGGTCTACAAGTACAAAAAAAGAAAGTGAGTGGATTCGAGCATTTTAAGTGATAAAGGAAACGAAATCTGTGATTTATGGGAAAGAGGACAGTAAAAGAAATGTGTCAAGAAAACAATAAAAATTTAGTATATAGAATTTATGGAACATGAATAGCTTATGTTGTTAGGAATTCTAGCGTTCTGTAAGATATGTAGGAAGAGTAAATATGTATACTATATGGGTAATTATTCTTTTTAAAAAGCTTTGACAATAAAATCAAATAAAAAATGCCAGAGTATTTTTGCAATGTTAAATACCAAGTACTAAGATTTTTCTAATGAACTGCTCTTAAATCCACTTATCCCCCCCTGTCCAGACACAGTTATTTTCACCATCTGCCAGCAGTAGTCCCTCTCTTTAAAAAAAAAAAAAAAAAAAAAAAAAAAAAAAAAAAAAAAAAAAAAAAAAAAACTCTGTTAATTTTTCTTATGCTCAAAAATTGCAGAACAAATGAGAGATGGCAGAGCATAGCTGCTAAGAGCTATCAGAATGAGTGACAGCCCAAAAATGGAAATGAATTTTGACAAACTCCCTCAGCAACTACATACTCCTAAAGATGGCGAGGGCCTATCCAGTATGTTTCAGCTAGGACTTTTTCTTTTCTTCCCTTTTTTCTTTTTTGGAAATTGTCCAAGTTCTGATACAAACATGAAAGCATTGGAAATGCAATAAAAAAAAAAAATTGCAAAGACAGGCTCTCTTTCAAGATTTACCCGAAAGAGAAATAGATTTGAGAATCGTCTTGCATGATGACTCCCTTTACACAATAAGTCAGGTTCAAGGTCACAGTCTCAGGGCATTAAAGATTGGCTATAGGGCAACTGTAGTTTTTCACATGATGTGGACGACGCCATGATTTTAACACCCCTTCTTCCTGCAATTCAGTTTTATTGTTCACCAAATCAAGGCCCCATGAAATTAACATCATTATGGCACTAAAAGGACTGATTAAAATTTAAAAGATTTTAAATTTAATAAAATCACCCATGTTGCCCCAGATTTGAATTGTATTTTCTCTCTGATTTTCAAACTACAATCTTGTGTTCTTTTCCTTTCAGGATATTCTTTTTGGTGCAGCAGTCTATATACTAAAATACAAAAGCTACAATGAAGAGTCACCCTGAACAAAGCGAATATAAAATCATGTGTGTTTCATGTTTTATTCTTTTCTGCTTAAGAAAGTACCTCAAATACAAGAATAAAATCTAGTGAAAGTATGACAGGGAAATAGCTCCTATATAATGTAATTACTCAGCATTTTAATTAGAAAAATTACAAGCCCCTGGCCAGGCACGGTGGCTCACTCCTATAATCCCAGTACTTTGGGAGGCCAAGGTAGGCAGATCGCTGGAGTCCATGAGTTCCAGACCAGCCTGGGCAATATGGTAAAATACTATCTCCACAAAGAAATGCAAAAGTTAGCCGGGGATAGTGGTGCAAGCCTGTGGTCCCAGCTATTTGGAAAGCTGAGTTGGTAGGATCTCTTGAGCTCAAGTAGGTCCAGGCTGCAGTGAGCCATGATTGAGCCACTGCACTCCAGTCTGGGTAACAAAGTGAGACTTTGTCTCCAAAACAAACAAACAAAAAAGAAAAATTACAAGCCACCAGTAGATAAATGGCCCACAAAAAAACTGATAAGGCAGTTCTCACAAGAGAAAATGTAACTAACAAACAAAGACATAAGAATATATTCAATCTTGGAAGCAGTCAGAAGAGTTTAACTTAAAACTATAATGAGGTAATATTTTCAGTGACTTAATTTAATTTTTTTTCTAGTTTTCTGACAAGGTTGGGGTGAAATTAGTCAATTATTCCAGTGTTTTTGCAAATCAATTTGGCAGTATTTTTCAACAAAAATCCAAATATTTCTACCCTTTCACCCAGTGATGAAACTGCTAAAAGTTTATACTGAGGAAATAATTCAAGGGGTTATAAAAGTTTTATGCAACAAGATGTTCATCACATTGTTTATAATAGCAAAACATAAGAAACAACCAGAATGACCCATGACAGATTAGTTAAATCATGCTGAATTGCCCTAAGGGAATATTGTACAGCCACTAGAAATTATCATTATGAGGAATATGTACTACATGAGAAACCCACATTAAAAAGAACACACAAAAGCATCTCCATTATGTTTACAACTTCATACAATTGTGTATATGTGAAGGGCACATGGAAAAAAAACAATTAATATGTAGTGATATTGTGCTTTTTATTCCTGTATTCTTATTGTTTTTATAATATTGTGCACTGATAAAATCAGTAAAAATAAACAAGAACCTCCCTCCTGACTCTTCCACTTACCCTTCCTTTCCTCAGTTTGACAGGCACCTGGTTTCTGATGACCCCTGGGATTTCCATATAAACCCCAGACAATTCTCTGGACTACAAAGGTCACCCCCCCGAAAATCTGGCTGCCTAGAAAGGTCAGGCCTTGCTTCTGACTTGGGCAACTTTCATTTTCTTCCCGTTTCCCTGCCAATGGCCTAACCTCCTCTTTGTTTGCCTTTAAAGCTGCTATAGCCATTTGGGAAAACACACTTGAAATGGATTTACTTTCTGGGGCTGAAAATTTAACATGTTTGGTGTGATAAACATGTCTTCTCTATTACCATTAAAGCAAGAGAGAAAGAAGAGAATAATACAAGTGGAAATGAGATTCCGAAATCTCTGGGGTGAAACATTTTTAAGCAAACCATGGTAGATCCTGAGCCTTTCAAAAGTTGATTCCTCAGACAATTTATTTCAGAAGATTTAGCTTCCTAGATAATTGGTCTTTATCCTTATTGTGGGGCACTGCTGTAGTTCTCCTGAGACTGCCAACTTCCTCCATCTGGAGTCACAGCATGGACAGTTGTTTTCTGTCTGGACCAAATTACTTGAAGTGTTACATTCTTGCCCTAAATGGTTCAACATCTATTTAAATTCAACATATTTTTGCTCCTTGACCTTTAGTAGATCTAATTCCAATTCTGATAAAGATTGGAATAACACAGTGGAGAAAGTGCTTGGCCTTTTTTGAATGGCATGTATATGAGGGGGCACTATTCTAATAAATTAGATACTTCTATACAAGTTGTTGACAACCTGTACTTACTTGTTTAATCCTCCTCTTGGGCCTTTTTCATGTGCCAAGGGACTCAAAATATAAAAATGGCTTTGGCCTCTCTCAATATTTCTTCTAATGACCCCTGTTTGATTGCCTTCCCACCATCCCCATCCCTGAAGACAACATAAATGTTCATTTCAACCTAATTTTGTCTACATACAGATGATGAAGGGGGAAGACACACATTGTGATTTTACGCCAAGCGCCATGTCCACCTAAGGATGACCCTGGGCTCAAAAGCCCCAAAATATAGATACACAAAACTTGCTATCTATTCTCAGCTCCATTATCTTGTGCTTTCTTTATCTAAGTGCTTCAGCACAGCCAATCCCCAGCAACATGGTGTTCACTGGCATTCATAATGCTGATTTCATGGCTCTGTGCCAGTTTGAAAATGCCTTCTAAATCTTCACAGAAAGGAATTTTCTTCAGCCTAATTTTCATGCTGTATTTTATCATATTCTAATACATTGAAGTATGAAGTATGGAATTTCATAAGCTCACTGATAACCTTCTATTTCCTCAGCCATGCTGGATCCAGGAGAATTTACTTCAATCTCTAAATACATGAATATGTGGCTACCTGGCAAGTCAGCCCACTGGCTAAAGACCCTGCCACCAGCCTTTCCCTAGAGCTGCAACGTTAAGTCAGAAATACACAGGCAGGCTTCAGTAGGGAAAAACATACGTTTGTGGAACCAGCCTGCCTGAATTCCACTCCCAGCTGCAGCATGTCTTTGCTGTGACTTTCTCTTCCCAATGACAGTGCGATCCCTCAATATAGCATTTAGAGAGCATCAGATAAAAGGGGGTTATTTAAGGAGAAATTGTTATTTCTATTAGAACTGTTATTCTGTCTTTCTGCATGAATGTCTGGAGAGAGAGATACTTTAGCCACCAAAAGAGAGAAAAGATTATATGCAGCCCCTTTGAAGTTGCTTGAAGAGAGTGAGATAGAGACAGAGAGACAAAGACAAGACTGTTGCTCATATTTGTAACTGTTACAGCCCTGACTATCAAGTGAAAAGTATGTATGCATTTAATGGCAGCCCAGGGACTGAGGTGTGTGTGTGTGTGTGTGTGTGTGTGTGTGTGTGTGTGTGTGTGTGTTCTGAGATGCAGTCTGGCTCTTTCACCCAGGCTGGAGTGCAGTGGCATGACCTTGGCTCACTGCAAACTCCGCCTCCAGGGTTCAAGTGATTCTCCTAACTGAGCCTCCAGAGTAGCTGGGATTACAGGTGCTCACCACCACACCCAGGTAATTTTCATATTTTTAGTAGAGATGGGGTTTCACCATGCTGGCCAGGGCGGTCTTGAACTCCTGAATTCAGGTGATCTACCCACCTTGGCCTCCCAAAGTGCTGGGATTACAGGCATGAGCCACCTCACCCAGCCAGGACTGAGTTATTTTAAGCAGGAGTATGCCTAGATGGAAAAGAAAAACCATTGAGAAGGATAAGCTGGTAAAATGGAGGCAGTCCTTTATGTACCCTCCCAAATACACAGCTATTTGTTCATGTCTACTCTGATTCAAGTCCAGACTTTGACTTTTAAAATCACTTGACTACACTCAAAGTAGATTATCATCCACAGCTCAAGAAAAATGAGCCCTGTGATGGGCATGCCCTAGGGTAACCTACAATGTGCAATCCCTTATGTAATTTCCTCCCCTGGAGGGGAGGTAAAACCTGTAAACTTCTAAACAATAAAATATGGCAAAGGTGATGAGATGTAGCTCCCCTGTTTCTGTTATTTAATAAAGCAAAAGCGAAAGGGTTTTTCAGATGCAATTTTACTTTTAATTAATCAAAAGGATATTATTTTAGTTGGACCTGCCCTAATCAGGTAAGCCCTTTAAAAGAGGGATGAGGGCTGCCTTCAAATGAGAGAGTCCAAGCATCAGAGGCTCTCCATTGCAGCCTTTCAAGAAGCAAGCAGCTATGAATTGTAAATTCACAAGGTACTAGATTGTGCCAACAGCTTGATTGAGCTTGGAAGCAGATCCTTCCCTAGTCGAGCCTCCAAATGAGAAAGCAGCCTGGCTGACAACTTGACTGTAGCCTTATGAGACCATGAACAAGGATCCAGCTAAGCTGTGCCCAGATTTTTGATGCATGGAAACTGTAAGATTACAAATGTGTAATGTTTTAAGCCACTAAACTGAGAATTTTTTATGCAGCAATAGAAAACAAATACAAACAAGCACATTTATTTTCCTCCGTTTTCTAAGGACATCCTAAGAAATGTGGACGCAATGACAAGTGTGAGTAAGTGGGAAGAATGTTAGATGAGGCATGAAGGCATGGTTCAAGTCCTGATTTTGCATGACCTGGAGCAAGATACTTTACCTCTTTAAGCCTATAACCTCATCTGTCAATGGGGTTAATTTAATCTGCCTAGACTTTCTCACAGGGTTCTGAGGGAAGACTTTGAAAACTGTAAAATGCTGAACTCATGACACTTACCATGCTCCAGGTAGTATTCTAGTTTTCCTATATGTATTAACTCATTTAATCTTCAAACAACCCTTTAAAGTAGATACTTTTCCACAATCATTATCTTCATTTTACAGATGAGAGAAATGAGTATCAGGGAGGTAAAAAATCTTGTCTGAGATGGCACAATTATTAATAAGTAAGAATAAACATTTAAACCCAGACAGTCTGATTCCACATTCTGTACTCTTAAACATTACACTGTGTTGCCTCTTAAATCTTTAATAAGTCTAGGAAATCCACTCCCTCTGGAGCAAGCTGAACTGGGATACCAAGATGTTCTGAAAAAGATTCATGATCTTCTGATGAGCGTGATCCTTATAAGCCCTTACTTTGATGTATTCTTCCAGATTTATCTCAGTTTTTCTGATACACACAACCACACACTATTCAAAAGAAATTCACCAGGAGGCAATAATCCTCTTTTTCTTCTATAAAGTGTATTGGCACCATCCACAGGGCTCAGTCCCGCTGCCTCATACCCAGCACCACCTCCTTCTACTGTTACCCATTATTACTTAGCTGAGAGCACATGAACATCTGCTTACAACACACACACTTAATTTCTCCTCAAATACAGATTCACATAAAAACCAAGCATAAAGAGAATAGGAGCATTTTCATTGAATTGCTTTTAGGTACACTGCATGATTTCCATTATGTCTACTGTCTGATTTTGCATATCACTGGGCATGCAGAATCAGCTCTCAATTTATCAGGAAAAAAAAAAACACCAGAGCTAGAAGAAGATGCCTTGCTTAAAGGATTATATGGCACATTACCCCCCTGGCTTTGGAAAGTTTATTTTTTACCTTTAGATCTTCCCGAGGTTAAAAAAATTCTTACCTTTTTTAATGGGCCATTATAATGCTTAAGCTAATATTTAAAAGTTCCTCCACAAGTCCAATTGAAACCTCCCCTGCTTCAATTTAAGCAGGCAAGATTCTATTCAAACTTCAAAATCAGCTTTTAAAAAATCACTTTGTCCGACACCCCTAGATTAAGCTAACTCCTTAACCCTTCAGCATTCTAGGCACACATACTTTTATTACCCTATTTATATAATAATGTTGTTTTTTTAATATATTTGCAATCACACCAACAGAGGTAGGACACAATTTATCTTTGTGTCCATTACACCTGGCAGAGTGACTGACACATATTAGAAAATTGAAGGAAACATATTTTTTTCTTTTCCTTTTTTTTTTTTTTTTTTTTTTGAGATGGAGTTTTGCTCTGTCGCCAGGCTGGAATGTAACGGAGCAATCTTGGCTCACTGCAACCTATGCCTCCCGGGTTCAGGCGACTCTCCTGCCTCAGCCTCCTGAGTACCTGGGATTAAAGGCACCTGCCACCATGCCTGGCTAATTTTTGTATTTTTAGTAGAGATGGGGTTTCACAATGATGGCCAGGCTGGTCTCAAACTCCTGACCTCAGGTGATCCCGCCTCAGTCTCCCAAAGTACTGGGAATATAGGTGTGAGCCACCGTGTCCAGCCTCGTTGAAGTAAACATTTTAATGAATTAGTGAATGAAGCAAATTGTATACTGTTTCATATATAAGCAGAGCAGCTTTCTACTCATAAAACCTTTCTTACAAAGACCAACTTTAGCTCTCTCGTTTTGTCCCTTAATAATTAAACAGTTCCCAATTTTTTTTCCTGTCCATAAGACCTATTTTTCTAACCTGTAGGCCACAGTTTCCTTGACTAGTGATATCTTCATATCTATTTCAGCGAGACAATCAAGATCCAAGTCATTGTGCCATATACATTGATAACTATGTTTAAATGTACTTACACAATTAGCTTCCTTACAAAAAGCTGGTTGTGAAATGAAATAATACAAATCCATTTCTGTATTAAATTCACCAGGACAGCTTATTATTGGGAGAATATCCAAATAATTTCAAAATTTTAAAAAGTGTTTTTAACATGAGTAATATTTCTCTAATTTTTTTATTAAGAGGCAATATGATGTAGTAGGAACCACATCAGATTTGAGGGTAGAAGACCTGAATTTAAACCCAAAACTTCCTGTATGCCCTCAGGCATTTCACTTGGCTTTTCTGAGTTTTTCTCTTCTATTAAATGGGGATATACTAATGAATAACTCACAGGGTTGTTGTCAGGACCAAATAAACTAATAATGCATGTAAGAAGACTTTGCTCAATGTAAAACAAATATTAGTAATTATTCTAAGTAATAACAATAACATAACAGGATGTTTTCTTAAAACTGGATTCCTCAACCTACCAGGAGAATCACTTCTTGCATTTAACACAAGTTGTTTTTTTCTCCATGGTACTGCATAGCCTGTTCATATTTAGCTTTAGATCAACTGTGATTCTCAGTTCTTTGTCTGTGATGCTTGGGATGAGCCAGTCTTTTTCAACTCTGTTGTTGTGAATTTGGGTTTTCATCTCCTTGTGATAGCCCATCCTTTTATCTTTTTTCCAGTAAGATACTTTTTTCTAATTTATCAAGGTCATTTTGAGTTTTTCTATCTAACATCTGTCAAAATAGCTAGCAACAGACACCCTAGAAATGTATAGATCAGCCAACAATCTGCATGTTCTTCCTCCATACAGGATGAATGTGACTATGGGGTTCTCTCTATAGTGGGACCAAAGATACAAGAAGCAACTGTATTTGAAACAGTATTTGAAAATATCTATTGCAGATGGAAGAGGAAAACATCTCTCTCTGCTAGCAAACATAGCACAACCTTCCCACATACATACAGAGTGGCCAAAACAGCACTTAGACATCTTTCTATAAGTGAGCCTTTTGATAAATTAGCTTTTATCTGGCTTCATAGGCAGATATTGAAGGGGCTTACAAGTGGAGGGCACACCAAAGCCTGGAATATTTTAAGACAGAAGCAAAATAAACTACTTATTGGATGGTAATGATCTGAACTGATGCCATTTGCATATTTTGTAGCATGAGCAGTACTTTGCAAGAAGGCTAAAAACAATAGCTTTGAGGATTATGGTCAGGCTCAGTTATAATAATAGCCCAGGATTTTAGCAGTGGGATTAAAGTGAAATGACTGGGTAAGCCTAGTTTTAAATAAATGTCTAGATCTAGTAAGCACTATGACTTGAATTAGAGAGGAAGGAAAAAAGGAGGCATTTTAAAAAGAGTCCAAATATCTTGAGATAAAGCTATAGATCATGGTGAGAAAAAAAGGAGGAAAAAAAATGTCAAGTCCCACTTAGTACATAACGGGTTCAGTTTTGTCAGGATGTTGCCTCTACTTCTCCCTAGAAGAGTCTGCATAGAATTAAAACTTGTTAAATGTATGACATGACATTGGAAGACAAACATACTCTGGAAAAATCATAGCTGCCAGAGTCCAAAAGGGCACTCAGACTTAAAAACAAGAAGTAGCCAAAGAACACCCTTACATGAGCTTGAATTCCAAAGATCCTAAGGTACAGAGGGAGATTTGAATATTCGTAACACAAATACACAAACATAAATTTCACAACCATTAAAGACAATCTAAAAATTGAACCAAAATTAATTGTGCAAGGCACTAAATTGGCCAAAATAGTGGCAGGTAGGAGTAATAAATAGATTAATAAAGCACAGCCTTTGTCCTTAAATAGCTAACCATCTCTTTGGGATATGTATATAAAAACATTTGATTTTGGGGGAGAAAAGAATAATGGTGGAAGATTGACTCTACTGTATACTAAAACACGAATAATGATGGAAGACTGACTCTATTGTATACTAAAACATGAATAATGATGGAAGATTGACTCTACTATATACTAAAACACTCCAAAGCTACATTAATTAAAATAACTCGGAATGGTGCAAAAGCAAACAGATATATCAATGGAAGAAAAGCACAAACAGACTCTAGAGCTAAGACACCATATGAATCAAATAAATAAATAAAGTGCCATCATAAATGAGTAAAAGCAAGGGTTATTCTATAAAGACAGAATGTAAGTTATGACAGGATGATAATCCGTTTGAAACTTTGCATCCTACATCAACATAATGGACTAAAGAGTTAAGTGTTTTAACAACTTTTAAAGAAGAAAATATGTCAATATTAACCTGCTCTTGGAGGGAGAAAGAACTTACTGAGTTTAATAGCAATAGAAGAAAAGACAATGGAAAAGATTGACAGATACAACATTTAAAATGTTTAAACTTCTCCAGTGAGAAAGACGACATAAAAAAATATTTAAATGAACTGAAAATTTTTGAAATATGTTCAAGGGTTTAGAATATTAATATATAAAGAGCTTATTTGAATAAATAACAACAATCACAAAACCCCTAATAGATTCATGAATCTATTATTCATGAATAGATTATTCATGAAGTATCCAAATTCACTGGTATTTAGAAAAGTGCTTAATAAAAATATAGTATTTATACCGAAATTCCAACAACTTTTTTTTTTCACAAGCTGTTGGTGAAGAGCTGATCTTCAAATTCATATGGAATTTCCCAAAAACCTAAAACACCCTTGAAAAAGAAGAATGAAGTTGAAGGACTCACACTTTCCAACTTTGAAACTTACTACAAAGCTATAGTAATTAAAACAGGATGGTACTAGCACAAGGACTTACATATATACCAATGCGAAAGAACAGAAAGCCCAGAAATAAACTCTTTATCTTCACCACATACAAAAATTAACTAAAAATGGATTTTAAAAACAAAACATAAATATAAGAGCTAGAACTATAAAACTCTTAGAAGAAAACTTCAGGGAAAATCTTAACATCAGATTTGGCAACAGTCTGATGGATATGACACTAAAAGTGCTGGCAACAAAAAAAATAGATAAATTGGACTAAACAAAATGATGAAATTTTGTGCATCAAAGGACACTATCAAGAAAGTAGAAAGACAACCTACAGGATGGGAGAAAATATTTGCAAATTATATATCTGATAAGGGATTGATATCCAGAATATATAAAGAACTCCTAAGACACAACAAAAACCCAAACGACACAGCACAATGATTCCACTGGACTGAAAGTTAAGGAGACTGCCAACAAACCACTTTGAGCTCTTCATGCCTCTGAATCAACAGGTCAACAAGGGAATTATGATGTTGGCTGGGGTGAGCAACCAGACTGCTAAGAGGAAATTGGAGTACTACAGCACAAGAAAGGTAAGAAAAAGTTTGTTTAGAATACCAGAGATCCCTTGTGGTGTCTCTTAATATTATCACGCCCTATAATTAAGTTCAATGAAAACCAACAACAATCCAGTCCAGGTAGGACTATTAATGATCCAGACCCTTCAGGAATGAAGGTTCAGGTCACCCCAGCAGGTAAAGGACAACAACCAGCTGAGGTACTTGCTAAAGGCAAAGGGTACAGAACAAGTAATGAAAAAAAGTTATTTATAAATACCAGCTATGACTACATGACCAGTTACAGAAAAGGGGACTGTACTTGTCATGAGTATTTCCTCCTTATTTTGTTATGAATAAATATGGATGTGTGTGTGTATATATATACACACACAAATATATTAAGCAAATATCTTTATATCCTCTCTTATTTCATTATCATGTTACATAAGATGTAATGACTTTATATCACTATTTGGGTACAGTCCTACCACACTATCCATGGGGGATTGGTTCTGGTTCTAAGACGTCCTACAAATACCAAAAACCATGGATGCTCAAGTCCCTGATAAAAGTAATGTAGTATCTGCATATTACCTATACACATGTCCTGTATATTTTAAATCATCTCTAGATTATTTATAACACCTATTGCAATGTAAATGCTATGTAAATAGTAGTTACACTATACTGTTTAGGAAATAATGACAAGAAAAAGGTACAGATGCCATTTTTTCTGAATTTTTTTTTTACATGGTTAGTAGGGGTGCAGAAAATACTACACTTAAAACTTACTATGTGTTTGGCATTTTCTTTAGTTCTAAGGATTTTGGTTTTTTGGGGTTTTTTTAAGTATTTACAGGTTTTAATTATTATTATTATACTTAAGCTCTTGAATACATGTGCAGAACATGCAGGTTTGTTACATACACCATGTTCCATGGTGGTTAGATGCAGCCATTGATCTGCAGTCGGTTGAATCCACAGATGCAGAACCCATATATATAGAGGGTTGGCTGCATTATTAATTTTACATCATAGTAACTACCTTATGGAATATCAGGAGATGAAACATCACTCAAGAATTTTATGTCCTCTTCTAAGGAAGGGATTGGTAAGCTTTTGGTTGTATGAAGGATACCTGTGTCATATCAGGCAGAATTATGACCTTGTTATTGTCTTTATTTGTATATTAAGTTTGATTTAAGAAGATGCATATGGATACCATATTCACCAGGGATGACTTGTGATGGTTAATTTAATGTGTCAACTTGACTAGGATAAGGGATGCCCAGATACCTGTTAAAACATTATTTTTGGGTGTGTCAGTGAGGGTGTTTTCAGAGGAGATTAACATTTGAATCAGCAGACTAAGTCAAGAAAATCCATCCTTGCCAGTGTGAGTGGGCATCATCCAATTTGTTGAGGGCCTGAATAGAACAAAAGAGTGAAAGAAGGCTGAATTCTCATTCTCTCCCTCTCTCTCTCTCTCTCTCTTTCTCTCTCTCTCTTTTGAGCTGAGACATTCATCTCTCCTGAGCCTTCCTGGTTCAGATTAGGACTCCACGGTTCCCCACGACCACACCAGGGTTATCTGGCCTTGGGACTCAGACTGGGACTTACATCATTGGCTCCCCTGGTTCTCAGGCCTTTGAGCTTGGATCAGAACAACAACAATAGCTTTCCTAGGCCTGCAACTTTCAGGCAGCAGATCATGGGCCTTCTCAGCCTTCGTAATCATGTGAGCCAATCCATAATAAGAAATCTCTTTCTGTATATCTCTATACACTTCATTTGTTCTGGTTCTCTGAAGAACTCTAATGCAGATTTATAGAGATAATGATATATATATTTCACAATGCCTAGAAAGAAGGAAATATAATGATGTTAGCAGGGTTTATTGTCAAGTGGTAGGACAGTGAGTCACTATTTAAGATGTGTACTTTATTACACATTTCAAACTTTATACAATGAATTTGTACTGTCTGTATAATCATAAAAATATACAAAGAAAGTAGGAATATGAAAAAAAGGTAATATGGCCAGAGAAAACTTCCCAAAATATCTAGGATTCAGCAAATTCTAATAAGCTTAAATAATGGTTAAACGCATCCTAGGAAGGAAGAATAGAGGTGAGAATTCAAATGGCATATCAGCCCAGTTAGAGTTTACATAAGGAAGAAGGCATAAACTGGCAACCATCTTTTAACCATGCAGCTTTTTAAAGGGGTTAGTAACATCTAAAAATGATAAGATTTTATATAAGAATCTGAATTTCTAATTTCTCTTTTAAAAATGAAAACCTCTGGCACCACTGGGCTTGCAATCCCCACTTGGCAACGATCAGCCTAAGTTTAGCCACAAGCTATATACTTCAAATGGAAAATTTGCCTCCCAGGTTGCCACAGTCCTCACCAACCCAGACTCATCAATTTGCATTACCTGCCTGATGTTTATGGGCACTTGAGTTTCCAGACTCTCACAGAAGAAATGAATGAGAGGAGAGGGAGTTCAAGACAGTGCTTGGGGTCAGAATATAGGTGGCTCTAAATGTGAGAATATGAAATTTGCACCTTATTTAATAGGTAGCTTACTGCTAATAAAGGTATTTGAGTGGATGAGGAACAACAATATTGAGAGCTGGACATGAGAAACCTTAAGCAGTGCACAGCTTACATAATGAATTTGAGGTTGAAAAAAAAATTTGTAACCACCCCAGTATGAAGAGATAAGACCCTGAAGAGTGGTATTAAGGGGGAAAAAAGAGAAAGCGTTATATACAAGAGTAAAGAACTGGTACAATATGGTGACTGAACTCATGTGGGGCAAGAAGGAAAAGAACAAAGGAAGAAGACAGCTCAAGGAGAAGAAATGCCAAGATAACTAGATAAACCTGGGTGAGGAAGAAAATGATGGTGTTATTAAGGATGTAGGAAATTTTGGAGTCAGAGATAGTCTAAGGGAATACAATAAGTTCAGGTCAACTGTTATGCAGGTTTTTACATCTGTTTGTCCTATTAAAATGCAGGACCATGTCTTATTCTTCTCTGAATCTTAAGTACCTAGCATAGGGTCTGGAATACAAAACATACCCACTAAATGCTATTTGACTCCAGTATAATTGAAGGTGCTATAGCAAAATATTCAAGTAAAAATGTTGAAGGTGGTAAACTGGAGCTCAGGAAAGAGGTTAGAGAGAGAAATACAGGTCTAGGAGTCATCCATGTGAATAAGGAAATAAAAAATATAACAAAGGCATAATACCACTGAGTAGAAATTCAGATGAACAGAAAGCAGAGGACTAAAACTCAGAGAAGAAGCACACTGAAGATATGGGAAGAAATCAGGAAGGAAACCAAAAGAAGAAGGATAAGCAAGGTAAAAAGAGATCCAGGATGACAGAAAACCAACGGAGAAAATACTTCTAAAATGGAGTACTTTCTGTGAAAATGTTTTTTTAAAAAGCAAGAGGATTATTAATACAAATTTCAAATTAGTAATTACTTGGAGTATGGGCAGGGAGAAGGATGGAGGGAAAAGAAATAGAAGGTAGGCAAATATTCTATTTCATAATCTGGTGGAGATTACATGGGGGTTTGTTATATTATTAAATTGTCCATGTTTAAAAAGAGAGAGACAACTGAATAGCATTTCCAAATCTAGAAATTTTACTGTGGATATATTCACACAAGCAATCAAATCCAAATGCATTTGCTTCTATAAGCATGTTCACTGCAATACTGTGATAGCAATAATTTGGATACGACCTGAAGGTCCATTGATGGGAGATCAGTTCAATGAGCTATGATTCATCCTTACAAGAGATCGCCACTCAGTCATTTTTTAAAGAGATAAATTTGTATATGCGAATACGGAATACTCTACAGGACTTATTTTTAAGTGGAAAAAGAAATCTATGGAACATATTATACATAATGTGACCCTGTTTGTATAAAAAGATGTTTGATCATGCACAGAACATTTCTGGAAAGATATACAATAAACCATTTTTTGCTTTCATTTATTGCTTCTTGGGATAGAAATGTGGAATCCAGCACAAGGTTGGGTAACTTTCACTTTTTATTTTGCATCTCTCTAAGTCATTCCCCAAGGAAGTTGATTTGCCTACGGCAAAGTTGGAGAAGGAGTGAGGAAGAAGAGAAAGACTTGGACAGGCCACTATATGTGATGATTTTAAAGTCACTAGGGGCCTTGAATAGAATACTTTATTTACAGTGGTGGGGACAAAAGACAGACTGTGGGTAAAGGAAATCAGAGTAACAGAGTAAGTTATTCTTTTGAAAAATCTGGTGGTAAAAGGAAGAAAAAACTAGACAGTTGCTAGTAAGAATAACAAATATAACATAAATTAAGGGTTCTTTTAGGTCAGATTTTTTATGATTACAGTTGTAAAGGGCTTGTAGAACTGAGCTTGTTTATAGGAAAAAGGGAAGAAGTCAGTGAAAGAGAGAGAGATGTTAATGGTAGTAAAAGAGAGTCTTAAAACGTTCAGAATAAAGCCAAGGCGAGGGAGGGATGACCTGAAGCATTTCAAGGGAGCAGCTGAAAGAAGAAGACACTGATAGACAGGCTCTCCCTTGAGAGAGCATGAACTCAGAGAACCCAGAGGAGGGAGAGTTGATGTCTGGGGCAGCAGACTATCAAATAGGATTAGCACAGAAAAGCACTCTCTTAACATGGACAAAAGAAAGACTTTTTTTTAAGCCTATGGAAGAAGTTTCATGAGGAAGGAAAGTCAAAAGTGAACTCTAAGGGATCAAGGAGAGAACCAGAGAAAAGGACATCCAGGTACAGAAACTCAAAAATATGTCACTGATATTGCAGGTAAAGGAGAAGGGAGAGAAATACATGTGTATATATAAATTATATTGCATTCAGAGGACACAAGACAGGGAGAAGAGAAACAATGGTACATCAAGTTGAATTCCAAAATATATTATTTATGATTATTATAGTTTACACATGTCAGGGGGAAACATGCACACAAGAAATAACTTTCCACAAAGTTTTCTTCAGGCCTTTGGACATTATCACACTGTGCTGCTTTTACTTTCCTCAGGGCACTTTGAAGTCAGCTCCTATGCAGGACCCTGAAATCCGGCCCACTGAGGGGCTTTGGCTTCAGGTGCCAGGAACTCTTAAACTCAGAAGGGAGCAAGCTCTGTTTAAATGAAGCAGTCCACGTTTTCCCTTCCATGTGCAAAAGGATAAAAGAAGATAAGCTCAAATATATCTTTTTTATAGAAATAATCTCCCCCTTGGCCTCTCTGGATGAGTCTGCTCAAAACCAGCTGAAAATGTCAAGGCTGCCCTCCCTGGCCTTTGCTTCTTGGACTCAGAATTTATCTTTCAATAATGGTTTTTACTTTTTTGACCTGCATTTTTTAAAAAAAACAAGGCACACCTTTTATTCCCCCATTTTCACATGCAAGGGCTTTATTTTCATGATGGACTGAGTCTCTTCACAGTGTCATGCATGACATAATCCTTGAAAAAATCTAATGTGACATGACAGACAGATAGCATAGTCACAAAAAGTCAAAAAGAAAATTTTACAGTGACCTTCTTAAAACATAGACTGTAAACACACAACTATTTTCTCAAACCTAAAGCATCTCACAAGATGAGGGTCTAGCAGCCTTTGTAGGGTAAAGTTAACTAGTTAACTGAAAAAATAGTAGCCCGATGAGTACATACACTTCCTAATAGCACATACAAACAAAATCACTCTATTTAGACACTAAAAATGGTTGATTGCAGACAATAAAATGTATAATTGGGTCAAAAGGATGTGAAGTACATTTAGGTATCACGTGGGATATTTCTTCAGTCAAAAACAAACAGACTTGGGGAGGGTGGGCCCACCAGGTCAATACCAATAGCAACTGCCTGTGTTACAAAATGGGTAGGGTACTATGAAATTCTAAAGTAAGTGCCCCCAAGCCCTATTTCGTTAGGATGGACTCTGATTGTTTCAGTTTTCTATGGTGAATATAGTTCTTGTGTTTAGTTAGGCCTTGTGAAGAAGGCACTGGGGTTGGGAGTGTGCCAACCTTCAGAAAGCAAGGCCCTTAAGTTTTACTAAGTGAGAATAGATAAGTAGAAAGAAACAAGTCACACATCAGTACCATTGACAGTTATTATTCATGGATTCCATATTTGTGAATTTGCCTACTTGCTAAAATTTATTTGTAACCCCAGAATCAATATTCATGGAGATTTTGCAGTTATTCACAGACACATGCATGCACAGAACACTGAAAAATTTGCATCACACCGAGGCATGTTCCCTATGGTGTTAAAACAAAGTGGCACCTGCCTTCTTGCTTTGGTGCTCATACTATAAACAAGTATCCAGTTCATGGTATATTTAATGTCACAATTTTCTTTTTTTTTTTTTCTTTTTGCTTTTTCTTGGTGATTTTACTGTTTTAAATGACCCCCAAGTGTAGTACTAAAGTGCTGCCTAGTGTTTCTAACCTCAAGAAGGCTGTGATGTGCCTTAAGGAGGAAATACATATATCAGATAAGCTTTGTTCAGATGTGCATTATAGTACTATTGGCCATGAGTTCAATGTTAGTGAATCAACAATATATATTAAATAAAGTGTCTCTAAACACAAATACACATAACCAGGTTACATTTTGACCCACCGACAAAAATTTTGTGGTCAAAGGCTATAAGGAACTAACCCTGTATTCCTCCTAGAGGCAATAACTCAGTATTCACTAACTCTGTTTGTAGTAACATTAGAAAACATAACTATCATAAAAGAAAATTGACTGCATTTTCCCATGTTCTGATCCTGTCCAAGAAATACCACAGGGAGGGGAATGGCTGTAAGAGTCAGGAATTCACCATCACTCATTCTTTATTGGTCAGCCAAGTGAGAATGCTACTTATAAGGACACATTGTGAGAATACTAATGATAAGGAAAACATGTAAGAGCTAATTATATAATAGATGAATGCTATCTAACACATAACATTTGAATAGGAATACAAGAAGCTACGTCCCAATTCACTACCAAGAACCACTGGAAATCAACAGACTAAAAAATTGTTGGAGTCCACACAGAAAAGGTAACAATTCACATTTCCACCAGCAAGAACAGAGAGATCTTGTAATATATAGATTACAGGCTAAAGTCTTTAGAAAGACTTTGCCTTAGTATTATAGCTAAATTAGTCCATTAAGCACACTACTAAAGCTTAAAAGCAAAGCTCAGAAGTAACATGAATGTATGGCAGAACAAATTCCAAAACACTTAAAAAAAAAATACAACAAAGCGTAGCACTCAGCAACATAAAGTCCACAAGGTCTGGCATACAATCAAAAATTGCCAAGCTTACAAAAAATCATGGAAATATGGACCATGACCAAGAGAAAAATATCAATTGATAGAATAATATCCAGAATTGATAGACATTGTGAAATTAGCACATAAGATTTTTTAAATGATAATATAAATATTTTTCATATTTTCAAAAAGGTCAAGGAAATTGTGAATATGAGGAGAAAAATAGAAAGTATTAAAAAGACAAATGGAAATTAAAAAGACAATAGACTTGATGGCACAGAAAATAAGATATAGCAGAAGAAATGATCAGTGAACTTGAAGACATGGCAATAGAAACTATAGAAAATATAGAACAAAGAGAAAAAAGTCTAAAAAGATACACAGATCATCAGAGTCTTGTGTGACAATATCAAGCAGTCTAACATAAGTGTAGCTGGAGTCCCAGGAAAATGAGAAGGGACCAAAAAAATTTGAGAAAGTAGTGGCAAAAATATTTTCAAATTTGATGAAAATTATAAGTATAATAAAGCAAGAAACTCAAAAAATCCCAAGTAGAAGAAACATAAAGAAAACCCCAAGGTACAACATAATCAAATTGCTGAAAACCAGTGATAATTTTAAAAATCCAAAATGAAGGCAGTGGAAAGGAACACATTACATATAGCATAGCAGACATAACAATTACATCACACTTCTGTTCAGAAACCATGGAAGCCATAAAATAATAGAGACACATTCCCAAAGCACTGAAAGAAAACAACAAAAAAAGTGTCAACCTAGAATTCTAACCTCAGAAATAATAGGTTTCAAAAAAAAAGCCAAATGATTTCTTTTTCAGAATAGCAAAAGTTGAAAAAAAACTTGCAGTCAAAGACGTATTAAAGGAAATCCTTCAACCAGAGAAAAATTATATTAAATAGAAATGTGTATCCACTCAAACACTGAAGAGTGCCAGAAATGGTAATATAGATAAACATAAAATATATTTTTATCATTTTAAATCTCTTTATTACTTAACTGTAAAAGCAAAAAAGTAATGATAATAATATTGTGAAGGTTGTAACATATATAAAAGTAAAATGCATAAAACAAGAGCATAAAATATTGGAGGAAAACAGAAGTATACTCTTGTAGGTTATTACGCTATACACACAATAATACAAGATTATTTGAAAAGGTATACTGTGAGATCATAAAATGCATATTTTAAAGACTCAGGAAATTAGTGAAAAATATATCAAAAACATTAGCTAATAAGAGAGGAAGAGCGCATGGAATAAAATACTTTAAAAATGCACAATCCAAAAAAAGTCAAGAGAAGGTAAAGGAAATAAAGAAGAAAAGGACAAATAGAAGAGTCAATTAAACCAAAATATACAAACTAAAGAAATAATAAAGATAGGAAATTAATGAAAGAGGACACAGAAAAAAATAGAGAAAAATCAATTATATCAAAATCTGGTTCTTTGAAATAAGCAATAAAATTGATATACTTCTACTAGCCTCAGCAAGAAAAAGGAGTGGGAAGGCACAAATTACCAATATCAGGAATCGAGAAGAGAACATCACAACATATTCTACAGATATTTAAAGGGATAGTAAGTAACTCATTCCAAGTAACATTAAATAAATACATGCCACTCTTTCTGTCCAACTGATTACGAATATAAACCCAGACAAAATTCATGGACTAGCCATTTGAGGAGAGAAAATTAAATTACAACAGATTGGAGGATACCAGAATTCTAAGTAAAACAAAACCAGTGGTGATTTTACCAATTGTTTTGTTTTAGTATTTCGATCCTCAACTCAATGAAGTCTGAAACACAATACTGAGTCCTATGGTGCAAACAGAGAGATAACCAGGACAAACCTGACTCAAGGAATAGGAAAGAGAACTGGTAAACCTCAAAAAAAGTGGAGAAAAACACTAGGATTTTTTTCTCTTCATTTTCTCTGTCCTCTCCCATCCAAGCTTTCAAGTAGTCCTGTAGTGACAATGGCAAGGAAAACATCCTCTCCATTAGGTGGGGAGCTAAGGATTCAAGAGGATGAGACCAAACTCCACTGCTTTTTTTCTTTTCTCTCTCTCTGTCTCTCTCTCTCTCTCCCCCTCTCCCTCTTCCTCTCCCTCTCCCCCGCCGCCGCCCCTCTCATCTGTCCTCCCACACCCTATCCCCAGAAGCAGCACAATATTGGTGGTTTCTGACTGAAGAATTTATAAAGAAGCACCAGGGAACCAGCAAATACCAAAAAATAGAGCATGAGCAGCTCAGGAAAGAGAACCCATAAAGATTTTAAGAACACCTGGGCACAGCCCTGACCTGCACATGGATGGATATTATCCTAGTGACCATAAGAAGACTTTGAGAACTCAGCTAATAAATAGACTTCTGCTCATGTTTCAAACTGACCATTGGGTGTCACACATGGAAAAGTTTCAAATAGCATAAAAAATTGAACTGACATTGGAATCTCAGCCCTTAGAAAGCAAGTTGGACCTTGCAATCTGAACCTAAGGAAGTCAATTGTCTGCTAAAACAAAAAGTATCAGTATCCTCTATAATACGGAAACAACACATAGAGTCTCAAACTAATATCTAAAATGTCCAGAATATAATCCAAAATATTTGACATACGTATAGCTACAAAAATTTTAACTGCATGGGAAAATACAATCAGCATACAATAGTAACATTAAACAAATACAGACGCTTGAAAGCATCCATTTACAATGCTCAAATGAGTAACCACACTCTTGAAAGAACTATTAAAACAGAAAATAATCAGCCAAAAACAAGAACTTATGAAGAAAAATCAAATAGAAAATTTTTAAACTGAAAACTATAAAAACTGAAATAAAGAAACTCACTGGATGGATTCAATCACAGAATGGAGATGATAAAAGAGTGAATGAACTTGAAGACAGATCAATGAAAATTATTCAATATAAACAACAGAGAAAAAATCTTTTGGAAACAAACAGAGCTTCAAATACTTGTGAAAAAAACAACACAAAGTATAAATCTGTGTGATGAAAGTCCCAGAAAAAAAGGAGAAAAAAATGTGCTGCTAAAAATTTTTGAAGAAATAATGGCCAAAAACTAACCAAGTTTAATGAAAGGTATACACTGTATTTTCTATTGCTGCTGTAGCAAATTACCACAAATTTAGCAGCTTAAAGCAACACAAATTTATTATCTCACTGTTGTGTAGGTCAGAAGTCATGTACACTGTGGTTCAGCTACTTTATCTGCAGAGAGTCTCACAGGCCAAAATGAAAGTGGCAGCCATCCTGGTCTCTTATCTAGAGGCTGTGGGTTAGAATCTACTTCCTAGCTCCAGTAAAATTAAGTTTCATGTAAAACTACAGAAGTCACCACTTTTTTGCTGTTTGCCAGCCATGGCTTGTCCTCAGTGTCTAGAAGTTGGGGGCATTCCCTGGCTCATGGCTCTTGTCAAAGCCAGCAATGCAAATCTAGTTTCTCTCATGCTTCAAATCTCTCTTACTCCTGTCCTTCTGCCTCATCTCAATAACATGTCTTCTGCCGTATCTCTATAACGTTTCTCTCTTCCGCTTCTACTTTTAAGGATTCACGTAACTATACTGAACTTATCTGGCCTGTATTAAATAAGCTGATTGGTAATCTTAGTTACATATGCCAGATAACTATATATATGTATGTATATGTATTTTTTCCACAGGTTCTGGAGATAAGAGTATGGGCATCTTTGGAGAAAAATTATTCTGCCTTCCACATAAACCTGCATATTTAAGAAGCTGAGCACATCACAAACAGAAGAAACCCAAAAAAATCTACACTCCTCAGGTACATCATAACCAAACTGCTAAAAACTAAATATAAAAAGTATTGAAAGTAGACAGAAAAATGATACCTCATATAAACAAGAATAACAATTCATATAGATAATGATTGCTCATTAAAAACCAAGGGACAAGAGACAAAAGATAAGTTTCACCATAATATTCAAATGCTAAAAGCAAAGAATTGTCAACCCAGAATTTTGTGTCCATCAAAATTACTCTTCAAGAATAAAGAGGAAGTCAAGATATTTTTAGATGAAAGAAAAATATGATAATTCATTACTAGCAGGTATGCTCTAAAGACTTATTAAAGTAAGTTATTAAAGCAAAGGGAAATAATACTAGAAAGAAAATTGGAACATAAGGAATGAAGGAGGGCAATAGAAATGGTAAATAACTAGTTTCACCATTAAGATACAGTTTTTTACCAGCGAGATACAAGTGTTACCAGTAAAATACTACTTTTCTCCTTTTCAGTTCTTTAAAACATGTTTGATAGTTCAAACCAAAATATACAGCACTCTCTCAAGATATTTTCAATGTATACAGATGTTATGTAGAAAAGATGCCTACAGTGTAGAGGAGGAAGGGAAAATGTACTTATATGGTAGTGTCTACATTCCAATAAAAGTAGTAAAATATTGATATTAAATAGACTTAAAAGTTAAGTGTGTATTTTGTAATCCCTAAACCACTAAAATTATTATACAAAGACATACAGTCAGAATTTTAATAGATAAATTAAAATTGAACACTAAAAATTATATAAATAATTCAAAAGAGGGATGAAAATGAGAAACGGGATTACAAGACAGAAGGAACAGAGAAAACAAATAATAAAATGGCAGACATAACAAAAATTACATCAAGTGTAAATGATCTAAACATACCAAATAAAAGGTAGAAATTGCCTGAAAGGATGAAAAAGACATGATTCAATTACATGCTATCTGAAGAAATTTACTTCAAAGGTAATATAAATACATTAAAAGGAAAATAAAAAGATACCATACAAGCACAAAGTGAAATAAAGCTGAAGTGATGCATTAATATAAAAGTAGACTTCAGAGAAAACAAAATCAAAGGATTAAAAACAGACATTACATATTGACAAATGAGTCAATTAACCAAGAAGACATAAAAATTCTAGGTACATATTCACCTAATTACAAACATTCAAAGAACATGAAGCAAAAACAGATAGAACCAAAAAGAGAAATAAACAAATACAAAACTGTAGCTGAAGAAATCACTCCTTTTTTCAGCGACAGAACTGGTAGACATAAAATCAGCAATAAGAGAAAAGAACTGAATAAAACAATCAAACAACTGAATCTAATTAACATTTATACAACAGTCAACCTACAACAACAGAATACACACTTATTCAAAAGGCACATGGGACATTAACCAAATGATATGGTTTGGCTCCACCCAAATCTCATCTTTAATTGTAATTCCCATAATCCCCACATGTCATGGGAGGGACCCAGCGGGAGGTAATTGAATCATGGGGGCAATTACCTCCATGCTGTTCTCATGATAGCGAATGAGTTATCATGAGATCTGATGGTTTTAAGTGGCTTTACCCCCTTCACTTGGCACTTCTCCTTGCTACCACCATGTAAAGAAAGACGTGTTTGCTTCCTCTTCTGCCATGATTGTAAGTTTCCTGAGGCCTCCCCAGCCCTGCAGAATTGTGAGTCAGTTAAACCTCTTTCCTTTATAAATTACTCAGTCTTGGGTATGTCTTTATTAGCAGCATGAGAACGGAATAATATAGTAAATTGGTACTGCAGCGAGTGGGGCACTGCTGTAAAGACACTGGAAAATGTGGAAGCGACGCTGGAAATGAGTAACAGGCAGAGGTTGGAACCGTTTGGAGGACTCAGAAGGAAAAAGGAAAATATGGGAAAGTCTGGAACTTCCTAGAGACTTGTTGAATGCCTTTGACCAAAATGCTTCATAGTGATATGGACAATGAAGTCCAGGCTGAGGTGGTCTCAGATGGAGATAGGGAACTTGCTGGGAACTAGAGTAAAGATCACTCTTGCTATTCAAAGAGACTGGTGGTATTTTGCACATGCCCTGGAGATCTGTGGAACTTTAAAACTGAGAGAGATTATTTAGGGAATCTGGCAGAAGAAATATCTAAGCAACAAAGCATTCAAAAGAAAGCAGAGCATAAAAGTTTGGAAAATTTGCAGCCTGATGATGTGATAGAAAAGAAAACCCCTTTCTCTGGGGAGAAATTCAAGCCAGCAGCAGAAATTTGCATAAGTCACGAGAAGCCAAATGTTAATCACCAAGACAATGAAAAAAATGTCTCCAAGGCATGTCAGAGACCCTCACAGCAGCCCCTCCTATCACAGACCCAGAAGCCTAGGAAGAAAAAATTATTTCCTGGGCTGGGTCCAGGGTCCCCTTGCTGTGTGCAGCCTTGGGACTTGGTGCCCTGAGTCACAGCTGCTCCAGCTGTAGCTAAAAAGGGCCAACTATCACTCAGGCCATTGCTTCAGAGGGTGCACTCCCCAAGGCTTGGCAGCTTCCATGTGGTGTTGGGCCTGAGGGTGCACAGAAGTAAATTGAGGTTTGGGGACATCTGCCTAGATTTCAGAGGATGTGTGGAAAGCAATCCCCACAGCATCTTCACTGGGGCACTGCCTAGTGGAGCCGTAGGAAAAGGGCCACCATCCTCCAGACCCCAGAATGGTAAATCCACCCACAGCGTGCACCATACACCTGGAAATGCCACAGACATTCAATGCCAGCCTATGAAAGCAGTCAGGAGGGGGACTATACCCACCCAGCAAAGCCACAGGGGCAGAGCTTCCAGGGTGTGTGGGGGCCTACCTCTTGCATCAGCATGACCTGGATGCGAGACATGGAGTCAAAGTAGATCATTTTGGAACTTTAAGCTTTAATTACTGCCCTATTGGATTTCTGACTTGCATGGGGCCTGTACCTCCTTTGTATAGGGCCAATTTCTCCCATTTGGAATGGCTGTATTTACCCAATGCCTGTACCCCCATTGTATGTAGGAAGTAACTAACTTGCTTTTGATTTTACAGGCTCATAGGTGAAAGGGACTTGCCTTGTCTTAGATGAGACTTTGGACTTGGACTTTTAATTCTGGAATGAATTAAAACTTTAAAGGACTGTTGGGAAAGCATGATTGTGTCTTGAAATGTGAGGACATGAGATCTGGGAGGGACTAGGGGTGGAATAATATGGTTTGGCTGTGTCCCCACCCAAATCTCATCTTGAACTATAGTTCCCATAATCGTCATGTGTCATGGGAGGGACCTGGTGGGAAGTTACTGAATCATAGGGGCATGATTCACTTCCATACTGTTCTTGTGATAGTGAGTTCTCATGAGATCTGATGATTTTACAAGGGGATTTTCCCCTCCCTCACTCAGTACTTCTTGCTGCTGCCATGTGAAGAAGGACATGTTTGTTTCCCCTTGCACCATGATTGTTAAGTTTCCTGAGGCCTCCCCAGCCCTGTGGAACTGTGAGTCAATCAAACCACTTTCCTTTATAAATTACCCAGGCTTGGGTATTTCTTCACGGCAATGTGAGAATGAACTAATACACCAAAACAGACCCTATTATAGGTCATAAAACAACCGCTAACAAATTTAAAATAACTGGAATCATATAACGTATACTATTTTACCACAATATAATTAATCTAGAGATCAATAACAAATAGATTAAAATCTCCAATCAATTCAAAATTAATACACTGCTAAATAATACATAGGTCAATGAGGAAATCTCAAGAGAAATTTTAAAATATTTGAATTTAATATAAATGAAACATATCAAAATTTGTGACATGCAGCTAAAGCAGTTCTTAGAAGAAAATTTATAGCATTAAGTGCTTATATTAGAAAAGAAGGAAGGTCACAAGCAAATCATCCAAGTTTCAACCTAAGAAAATTTAAAAAAAAAAAAAAAAAAAAAAACCCTAAGCAAGAACAAAGAAGGAAGTAATCAAGATAAAAGCTAAAATCGATGAAATCCAAACACTGTATAAACAATAGAAAAAATTAATTAACTCATAAGCTGCTTCTTTGAAAAGATTAACAAAATTTATAAACCCATAGCAAGATTTATAAAGAAAAGAGGGGGGCCACAAATTACCCATGTAAGGAATAGAAAATGAGATATCACCACAGAATGCACAGATATTAAGACAGTAAGAAAATACTACAAACAATTCAACATACAAAAATTTAACAACTTTGATCAGAAAGACCATCTCTTAGAAAACTGAAAATGACCAAAACTCACCCATGATAAAATAGATAGCTTGAACAGCCTGATAACTATTAAAGAAATGGAATTTGTAGTAAAGACAACAAAACAGAAGAAATCTCTAGAAATATCCAGAAACGGAAGAAACCTCAGAAATATCCATTTCTGGTGAATTCTAACAAGCATTTAAAAGAGAACTAAAGAAACGGAAAGAAATCTCAGAAATATCCATTTCTGGTGAATTCTAACAAGCATTTAAAAGAGAACTAATACCAGTACTGCATAGCATCTTCCACAAAATATGGTTACAGGAAACACATCCCAACTCATTTTACAAGGCCTGTGTTATCTTGATGCCAAAACTAGACAAAGACACACACAAAAAATAAAACTACAGAACAATATCCCTCGTGAACACAGACACAAAAATTTTCAACAAAATATCAGCAGACTGAATCCAGCACTGTATAAAAAGTATAATACATCACAACAACATGAATTTTATCCAAGGAATACAACAAGGCTGACTCAATCTTTGAAAAATTAACCCATGTAATCAAACATATTAACAGTCCAAAAAAAAAGAAAAATCACATAATAATATTAACTGATGCCAAAAAGAACCTATTTAATAAAATAAAATATCCATTGATAATAGAAACTCTTAGCAAATTAGAAACAAAGGAGACTTTCCTCAACTTGATAAAGGACATTTATAAACTCCTACAGCTGATATCATATGAGATAAAGGAAAACTGAATGCTTCCCCCTAAGGTTGGAAACACTGAAAACTATAAAATCCTGCTGATATAAAGAAAACCTCAATAAATGGAGATACTATAAATACTGAGTCCATGAGTGGATGGCACAATTTTGTTAAGACATAAGTCCTACTGAAATAAATCTGTAGATTCAATGTAACACAATGAAAATCCCAGCAAATTTTTTAAAAATAGAAAGTGACAAGCTGATTATACAATGTTTATAGAAATTCAAAGGAATTAAGATAGTCAAAGAAATTTTGAAAAAGAACAAAAGGTTTAAATTATTTGATTATTGCAGCTTTATAGTAAGTCTTGAAGAAAATTTAGTATTAAAGAAGATTTAAAAAAGATCAGTGTAACAGAATGTAGAGTGCACACATAGTCCCACACACATATAGTATTAATTTTCAACAAAGTGCCAAGTTAATTCATTGAGGAAAAATATTCTTTTAAAGAAATTATGCTGAAAAAATGGATATCTGTATTTTTAAAATACTCTTGATCCTTACCTTACACCATATAAAAATTTACTTGAAATGTGTCATGTATCTATTTCTTTAATTTTTTAACTACTTTTTTAAAAAATGTGGGTGTATAGTAGATAAATATATTTATGGTTTACATGAGCTGCTTTGATCCAAGCATGTCATGTGAAATAAGCACATCATGGAGAATGGGTATCCATCCCCTCAAGCATTTATTCTTTGAGTTATAAACAATTTAATTACATTATTTAAGTTATTTTAAAATATACAATTATTATTTACTATATTCACCCTGTTTTGCTATCAAATAGTAGGTCTTATTCACTCTTTTTATTGTTTTTGTACCCATTAGCCATCCCATCTCCCCCACAATGCCTACCCAAAGTCTAGTAATTATCTTTGTACTCTCTGTCTTCATGAGTTCAATTGATTTAAGTTTTAGATCCTACAAATAAGTAAGAACATGCAGTGTTTTGCCTTTCTGTGCCTTGCTTCTTTCACTTAACATGACAAACTCCAGTTTCATCCATGTTGTTGCAAATGACTGGATCTAATTCTCTTTATGGCTGAATATTACCTCATTGTGTATATGTACCACATTTTCTTTAGCCATTAATCTGCTGATGAACACTTAGGTTACTTACAAATCTTGGGTATTGTAAACAGTGATGCAACAAATATGGGAGTGCAGATCTCTCTTCAGTATAGTGATTTCCTTTCTTTGGGGTATATATCCAGCAGTAGGATTGCTGGATTTATAGTAGCTCAATTTTTACTTTCTTGAAGAGCCTCCAAACTGTTCTCCACAGTGGTTGTACTGATTTTCATTCCCACTAACAGTGTACAAGGGTTCCCTTTTCTCCACATCCTCGCCAGCATTTGTCATTGCCTGTCTTTTGGATATAAGCCATTTGAACTGGGGTGAGATGATATCTCATTGTAGTTTTGATTTGCGTTTCTCTTATGATCAGTGATGTTGAGCACCTTTCACCTTTTCATATGTCTGTTTGCCATTGTATGTCTTCTTTTTAAGAAATGTCTATTCAAATCTTCTGTGAATTTTTTACCAGATTATTAGACTTTTTTCCTATAGGGCTGTCTGAGCTCCTTATATAATTATTAATCCCTTGTCAGAGGGGTAGTTTGCAAATATCTTCTCTCATTCTGTGTTTTTTTTTTCACTTTGTTGATTGTTTCCTTTATTGTACTGTACTTTTTTAACTTCATGTGATCCCATCTGTCCATTTTGTGCATTGGCTGCCTGTACTTGTGGAGTATTGCTTAAGAAATCTTCGCCCAGACCAATATCCTGGAGATTTTCCCCAATGTTTTCTTGTAGTAGTTTCATAGTTTGAGGTCTCAGATTTAAGTGTTTAATCCATTTCGTTTTGATTTTTGTATATGGCAAAAGATGGGGGTCAAGTTTCATTCTTCTGCATATAAATATTGTTTTCTCAGCACCATTTATTGAAGGGACTGTCTTTTCTCCAGTGTATATTCTTGTCACCTTTGTCAAAAATGAGTTCACTATGTGTGTGGATTTGTTTCCGAGTTCTGTGTTCTGTTCCATTGGACTTTGTGTCTGTTTTTATGCCAGCATCATGCTGTTTTGGTTGCTATAGCTCTGTAGCATAAAGTGAAGTCAGGTAATGTGATTCCTCCAGTTTTGTTCTTTTTGCTCAGGATAGCTTTGGCTATTCTGGATCTTTTGTGGTTCCATATAAATTTTAGGATTTTTTTTTCTGTTTCTATGAAGAATATCATTGATATTTTGATAAGAATTGCATTGAATGTGTAGATTGATTGCTTTGGGTAATATGGACATTTTAACAATATTGATTCTTCCAACCCATGAACATGAAATATTTTTCCATTTAGGGGGGGTCCTCTTCAAATGACTTCATCAGTGTTTTATATTTTTCATTATAGAAATCTTTCACTTCTTTGGTTAATTCCTAAGTATTTAATTTTACATGTGGCTACTGTAAATGGAATTACTTTTTTTTATTTCTTTTTCCCACTGTTCACTGTTGGCATATAGAAATGCTGATTTTTTTTTTTTTTAATTTCCAACTTTTATTTTAAGTTCAAGGGTACATGCGCAGGATGTACCCTTGATGGGATGATGATTTGCTGCATACATCATCCCATCACCAGGGTATGAAGTCCAGCATCAATTAGCTATTCTTCCTGATGCTCTCCCTCTCTCCATTGCCTCCCCCACCCCCGATAGGCCCCAGTGTGTGTTGTTCCCCTGCATGTATCCATGTGTTCTCATCATTTAGCTCTCACTTGTGAGAACATGTGGTATTCGGTTTTCTGTTCCTGAGTTAGTTTGCTAAGGATAATGGTCTTCAGCTCCATCCATGTCTTCATAAAGGACATAATCTCATTTATTTTTATCACTGCACAGTATTCCATGGTGGACGTGTTCCCCTTTTTCTTTATTCAGTCTCTCATTGGTGGGCATTTAGGTTGATTCCATGTCTTTGCTATTGTGAATAGTGCTGCAATGAACACCCAAGTGCATGGGTCTTTATAATAGAACAATTTATACTCTTTTGGGTATATACGCAGTAATGGGATTGCTGGGTTGAATGGTATTTCTGCCTCTAGATCTTTAAGGAATCACCACACTGTCTTCCACAATGGTTGAACTAATTTAAACTCACACCAACAGTGTAAAAGCATTCCTGTGAATGGGATTGCATTCCTGATTTGGCGCTCAGCTTGACTGTTGTTGGTGTATAGGAGTGCTAGCTATTTTTGTACATTGATTTTGTATCCTGAGGCTTTTCTGAAGTTGTTTATCAGCTTAAATAGCTTTTGTGGCAAGACTATGGGGTTTTCTAGATATAGGACCATGTCTTCTGTAAACAGGGATAGTTTGACTTCCTTTCTTCTTATTTGAATGCCTTTTCTTGCTCTTGCCTGATTGCCTGGCCAGAACCTCCAATACTATGTTGAATACAAGTGGTGAGAGAGGGCAACCTTGTCTTGTGCCAGTTTTCAAGGGAAATGCTTCCAGCTTCTTCCCCTTCAGTATGATATTGGCTGTGGGTTTGTCACATATGGCTCTTATTATTTTGAGGTATGTTCCTTCAATACCTAGTTTATTGTGAGTTTTTAACAGAAAAAGATATTGAATTTTATCAAACACCTGTTCTGTGTCTATTGATACAATCATGTAGTTTTTGTCTTCGGTTCTGTTTATGTAACAAATCACATTTATTGATTTGTGTATACTGAACTAGTCTCGCATCCTGGGGATGAAGGTTACTTGATCATGGTGGATAAACTTTTTGATGTGCTGCTGGATTCAGTCTGCCAGTATTTTGTTGAGGATTTATGTAACAATGTTCATCAAAAATATTGGCCTGAAGGTTTTTGTTGTTGTTGTTGTATCTCTGCCAGGTTTTGGTATGAGGATGATGCTGGCCTCATAGAATGAGTAAGGGAGGAGTCTCTCCTTTTCAATTTTTTGGAACAGAAATTTTCAGTAGGAATGGTAACAGCTCTTCTTTGTACCTTTGGTAGAATTCAACTGGAAATCCGTCTGGTCCTGGTCTTTTTTTGGTTCATAGGCTATTTTTTACTGCATCAATTTCAGAACTCACTATTGGTCTATTCAGGGATTTAGTTTCTTCTTGGTTCAGTCTTGGGAGGGTGATATGGTTTGGCTCCGTGTCTCACCCAAATCTCATCTTAAATTGTAATCCCCATGTGTCAGAGGAGGGACCTGGTGGGAGGTAATTGGAACATAGGAACAGATTTTCCTCATGGTATCCTCACGATAGTAAGCGAATTTTCATGAAATCCGATGGTTTTATAAGGGGCTCTTCCCCCTTCTCTCTCTCTCCTGCCTCCATGTAAGACATGCCTTGCTTCCCCTTTGCCTTCTGCCATGATTGTAAGTTTCCTGGGGCCTCCTCAGCCATGCAGAACTGTGAGTCAATTAAACCATTTTTCTATGTAAATTACCCAGTCTCCGGTAGTTCTTCATAGCAGTGTGAAAATTGACTTCTACAGAAAATTGGTACCAAGAGAAGTGGGGTACTGCTATAAAGATTCCTGAAAATGTGGAAGTGACTTTGGAAGTGGGTAACAGGCAGAGGTTGGAACAATTTGGGGGGCTCAGAAGAAGACAGGAATATGTGGGAAAGTTTGGAACTTCCTAGAGACTTGAATGATTGTGACCAAAATGCTGATAGTGATATGGACAGTGAAGCCAAGGCTGAGGTGGTCTCAGATGGAGATGAGAAACTTGTTGGGAACTGCAGTAAAGGTCTCTCTTGTTATGCTTTAGCAAAGAGACTGGTCGTATTTTGCCCCAGTCCTAGAGATCTGTGGAACTTTGAACTTGAGAGAGATAATTTAGGATATCTGGCAGAAGAAATTTCTAAGAAGCAAAGTGTTCAAGATGTGGTTTGGCTGTTCCTAACAGCATATAGTAATATGTTTTCACAAACAGATGACATGAAACTGGAAGTTAGGTTTAAAAGGGAATCAGAACATAAAAGTTTGGACAATTTGCAGCCTGACTATGCTGTAGAAAAGAAAAACCAAAACCAATTTTCTGGGGAAAAATTCAAGCCAGAAGCAGAAATTTGCATAAGCAACAAGGAGCTGTGAGAAGCTGTTAATAGCCAAGCTGTTAATAGAAGCTGTTAATAGCCAAGACAATGGGGAAAATGTCTCCAGGGCATTCCTGAGATTTTTGCAGCAACCCCTCCCAACACAGGCCCAGAGGCCTAGGAGAAAAAGATGGTTTCCTGGGCCAAGCCTGGGTCCTGGCTTCTCTCTGTAGCCTCAGGACTTGGTGCCCTGCATCCCAACCACTTCAGCTTGGGCCATTGCTTCAGAGGGTGCAAGCCTGTATAGTTCGTTTTCATGCTGCTGGTAAAGACATACCCAAGACTGAGCAATTTACAAAAGAAAGAGGTTTATTGGATGTACACATGACTGGGGAGGCCTCTCAATCATGGTGGAAGGTGAAAGGCATGCCTCACATGGCAGCAGACAAGAGAACAGAGTTTGTGCCGAGAAATTCCCCCTTTTAAAAACTGTCAGATCTCATGAGATTTATTCATTATCATGAGAACACGTAGGAAAGACCTGCCCCCATGATTCAATTACCTCCCACTGGGTCCCTCCTACAACCCATGAGAATTCAAGATCCATGGGTCTTGAATTTCATAGGCATGTGTTCTCATTGCTCAACTCCCACTTATGAGTGAGAACATTCAGTGTTTGCTAAACCATTTTCTGTTCCTTCGTTAGTTTGCTGAGGATGATGGCTTCCAGCTTCATCTATGGCCCTGCAAAGGACATGAACTCAGTTTTTTAATGGCTGCATAGTATTCCATGATGTATATGTACCACATTTTCTTTATCCAGTCTATCATTGATGGGCATTTGGGTTGGTTCCAAGTCTTTGATATTGTAAATAATGCCTCAACTAAAAAGAATACATAATGAAAGTCTAATCTAATACAGGTCAAAAATGTACAAAGTTCATGAACCTTAACAGGAAAAATTAAACAACTTTTGCTGGCCATTCCTGTTGAAATGAGAACCATAAAGTAACAGAAAAGTGGCTACAAACCCACCTAGAACACCAAACAGAGAGAAAATAAAAGTCAATTTTCATCTCTGTTATTATCATAAAATCCTGTGTGACTACAGCCCAAACTTCTGGTGGCAGAAACAGAGTTCTTTATAAACTGCAGATGTCCTGTACATTAAAAAAAATTTCACGGGAGTTGCACTAGTTCTAGAGACTTTTCTGTTTTAGCCTACCTACTGTATGTATCCAATCAAAGATAGATAAAGCCTCTTTCTGTAACCCCTGATTATTATTGGGCATCAAAAGTAAGAAAAGCAAGATGGGGTACAAAAATGCAAAATTTCAACAGTAATGACAATCTTTTTCTCTTAGTTCAAAAGGGTCCTGCAATCTCTCCCCTTTTAGTGATTTGACAAGTCTTTGTACTTAATCTTGGGTCAGCAAATCATGCAAGTGAAATCTGTCTCTGATATGTGGTTGAATATCTTCACTCAGTTCTACAAGCTTCTCCAGGAATGAAATCAATTTTAGGAGTTCACTGTCATCTTTATCCATAAACCAACTTTCTATAGGGGGTTCCATTAGAAAGCTTGTATGCAAAGGTTTGTGGTGGGTTGTCAATTATTACAGTTTTTGAAAGATCTCTTCCAAGAATATTTAAGTTCTTTATATGATTTCCTTGTACACAAACACAATGTTCACAGAAAAAATGGTGCCTGACCAATTGCTTTTTAGGGTCTACTATGTTCAGTAACGTGCCCGCACACACCTTCTTAGAAGCAGTAAAAAGAATAATATCATACATCTGAGAAATTCATTCCAGGAATTCCCTGAAAAATGTATTAATATCACATAAACCTGATAAATGACATCTTGGAAAAGGACTGGAAAAGTAAGTGCTGCATCTTCTACCTCATTTAGACTACAGTGCACTACTATTTCATCCAAGTCTAAATCTAGGGAGAATTTCGGTGTGCTTCTTGTTTTCAATGAAGAACAGATTTCCTATTTAGTTGTTCTTCTGTCAGTGGTAGGACATGTTTGATGAAATAATAGGGGTCAAATACTTCCAAGCCTTCTTCATAGGTGGCCTCTGCGTGGGCTGATGAATAACCACTATCTGGTCCTATAACGGGTGGGATATCACGATTAACTCTTTATTCTGCTTCTTCTAAACCACTGCGGGGTTTTTTTGTTGTTGTTGCTTGTATTTTTTAAAGTATACTTTAAGTTCTGGAATACATGTACAGAACGTGCAGGTTTGTTACATAGGTATACATGTGCCATGGTGGTTTGTGGCACCCATCAACCCATCATCTACATCAGGTATTCCTCCTAATGCTATCCCTCTCCTAGCCCCCCACCCCGTGACAGGCCCTGGTGTGTGATGTTTCCCTCCCTGTGTCCGTGTTCTCATTGTTCAACTTCCACTTATTAGTGAGAACATGCAGTGTTTGCTAAACCATTATTTATTGCTGGTCTCACCTGAACTGCTTGATTTGAGTAAGCTGCTCCATTAATTGATGTAGTAGAACTGGTAGTGAGCTCATTCACCCGTTCCATATCAAGTTGTTTTACTATTTCTTCAGCTCCAACAAAGTAGTCCTTGGAGGACTGCCAAAGGAAGGATTATTTTCTAATTTTCCGTTTTATATGTTGATTTGTCATTTCATAACTACCAACTTCTCCATTTACTTGACTTTTCTGTCTTACTCGAGGTATCTATATGTTAGGTTTCTCTCCTGCTCTTGGTGTTGACGTGATCAAATTATTACCTATATCACGTTCAATTCTACTCCATTTTGAAGGATTTTCTCTCACTTCCTTAGGTGTGCTTCCTTTAATGAATTTTTTAATTGAAGACAACAAGCCAGTTTCATTCTTCGGTGGTTTTTCTCCTCCTGAAGGCAGGGGATCATCATCCTATGAATATTTCCTCTTTGCTCTGGCAGTGAGTTGTGTTTGGATTTGCTTTGACTGTTGAGAAGCTTTCCATGTTATCAGCCTCATCTTTTATGGGTGCCGCATATAAAACTGTGATGACAGAGAAATGTCCTCAGGCTCCTGTAATGGTCCCAATTGGACAATACATGGTGTCTTTCCCACTTACCCTGTAGCAGCAACAGAACCAGCTCCTTCAGTCAGTTGCCATTTCTGGCCTACTTGAAAGTGATCTTATTTCTCTTTTGCTTATGAAGCTTAGTTTGGATGGATATGAAATTCTGGGTTGGAAATTCTTTTCTTTAACAATGTTGAATATTGGCCCCCAATCTCTTCTGGCATGTAAGATTTCTGCTGAGAGGTCTGCTGTTAGTCTGATGGGCTTCCCTTTGTAGGTGACATGGCCTTTCTCTCTGGCTGCACTTAACATTTTTGTTTCATTTTGACCTTGGAGAATCTGATGACTATGCCTTTTGGGAATAATATTCTTATGGGGTATCTTACTGGGGTTCTCTTCATTTTTCTGAATTTTAATGTTGGCCTGTCTATCTAGGTTGGGGAAGTTCTCCTGGACGATATTTTAAAATGTGTTTTCCAAATTGGTTCAACTCTCCCTGTTTCTTTCAGGTACCCCAGTGAGTCATAGATTTGGTCTCTTTACATAATCCCATATTTCTTGGATGTTTTGTTCATTCCTTTTTATTCTTTTTTCTCTATTCTTGTCTTATTTCAGAAAGACAGCCTTCAAGCTCTGAGATTCTTTCTTCCGCTTCGTCTATTCTGTTATCAATACTTGTGATTGCATTGTGAAGTTCTTATAATATGCTTTACAGCTCTATCAGGCCAGTTACATTCTTCTCTATACTGGCAATTTGGGCTGTCCACTCCTGCTCTGCTTTATCATGATTCTTAGGTTATTTGCATTGAGTTAAAATGTGCTCCTTTAGCTCAGTGAACATCATCTTTATCCACATTCTGAAGACTAATTCTGTCACTTCAGTTACCTCAGCCTCAGTCCATTTCTGAACCCTTGCTAGAGAGGTGTTGTGGTCATTTGGAGTAAAGAGGCACTAGGGCTTTTTGAGTTTTCAGCATTTCTGTGCTGACTCTTTCTCATCTTTCTGGGTTTATCTACCTTAGATCATTGAGACTGCTGACCTTTGGATGGGGTTTTTGTATTTTTTATTGTTGTTATTGTTGTTGTTTGTTTTTCTTTTAACAGTTAAGCTACACTTCCCCGTAGAGCTACTGCAGTTTGCTGGGAGTCCATTCCAGACCCTAGTCACCGCGGTTTTTCCAGTACCTGAAGGTATCACCAGTGAAGGCTACAGAACAGCCAAAATTGTAGCCTGTCCCTTTTTCTGGAAGCTCTGTCCCAGGGGGGTACTGACTTGTTTCCAGCCTGAACATGCCTATAGGAGGTGGCTGAAGACTCCAGTTGGGAGGTCTCAACCAGTCAGGAGGAATGAGATTAGGGACCCACTTAAAGGAGCAATCTGGCTGCATATTGATAGAGCAGCTGTGCCGTGTTGAGGATCCCTTCAGTTCCCAATCAGTTTGGACTCTCCAAGGCCCTCATGCTGGACTGGCTGACATGCCCATCAGCAAAGATGGCCACCTGCCCCACCCCCAGGCACCCTGTCCCAGGGAAAAATTAGAACTCTGTCAGCCATAGAACACAGGCAGGGGTGGACAGAGGCCCAGACTGGGAGGACCCACCCCACGAGGAGTGGCTTGAGGTCCCATTTGAAGAAACAGTCTGGCCACACCTCGTCAAAACAGCCATGCCATGCTGAGAAGCCACATCTGCCCCATCAGCTTGGACTTTCAAAACCCCACAGGATTGAACAGTTGAGTCATCTAAACAACCAAGATGGCAGCCTGCCACTCCCTCTTGGCACTCCTTCCCCTCTTGGCACTCCTTCCCAGGGAGAGATCAGAGCTCTGTTCATAGAATATGGGTGGGCAGGGGTGGCTGGAAGCCCCAGCTGGGAGGTCCTGCCCAATGAGGAGGAATAGAATGAGGTCCCACCTAAAGAAGCAGTCTGGCCATGCCTCAACAAAATAGCCATGCCATGCTAGGGAATCACCTCTGTACTGGTCAGCTTGGACTCTCCAAAGCCTACAGGCTGGGACTGCAGAGTTATCCAAACAACCAAAGTGGTGGCTCACCCCTCCGCCTAGGAACTCCATCCATTCCAGGGAGAGATCAGAGCTCTGTCCATAGACAGCTGGGAGGTCCCAGTTAGTGAGGCAGAATGGATCAGGGTTCCAGTTAACAAAGCAGTCTGGCCACATTCTGGAAAAGCAGGTTTTCTGCACTGGGAGCAGGGAACCTTCCTTGTCTAAACCATTTGGAGTGTCCAAAGCCCACAGACGGGAACAGCTGAGTTGACCAAACAGAGAAGACGGTGGCCTGCCCATCCCCACAGGGGCTTCATCTTGTCTCAGACAGACTCCACCCTGTTGCTGGTGACTGGATAGAATTCTAAGCCAGTGGGTCTTATCTTGCGAGGTACCATGGAAGTGGGGCCCATAGACCCTGGATTCAGCCTTCTTCCTAGGGATATGTATGAACCTCTCACCTTCCTGGGGATCCTGGGTGTGCAGTATGTAAAGTTCCTGGGTCTCTGTGCATGTCTGAGCAGATGCTCTGCTGAGACTCCACACAGATCTTTGTGTTGAACCCAAGGCTCTGGTTGTGTGGACTCACAAGGGGATCTCCTGGTCCAAGGGTTGCAAAGATCTGTAGGAGAAGCTTGGTTTCCCAGGGTCATACATTCACTCACTGCTTCCCTTGGCTCCATGTCACTCCCAGGTGGGCCATCGCCACATCCTGCTTTTCTTTATTCCCCTTGGGTCAAGTTGTTTTGCTGATCAGTCCCAATGGGAATAACTGGATATTTCAGTCGATGGTGCTAATTCACTCTCCCTTTTAGTTCTTCTCCGTGAATGCCATGCACCACAGATGCTTCTACTTGGCCATCTTAACGAACCAGTGCTAGTAATTTTTGTGTGTTGATTTTATATCCTGCAACTTTACTGAATTTGCTTATCAGTTCTGAGTTTTCTTGTGGAGTCTTTAGGTTTTTCCAAGTATAAAATCATATCATCTACAAACAAAAATAATTTGACTTCTTTCTTTCCAATGTGAATGCCCTTTCTATCTATCTCTTGTCTGATTGCTCTATCTAGGGCTTCTAGTACTACGTTGAATAACAGTGGTGACAGTGGGCATCCTTGTCCTGTTCTCAATCTTAGAGGAAAGTTTTTCAGTTTTTCCCTATTCAGTATGCTACTAGCTATGGGTCTGTCATATATGGCTTTTATTATGTTGAGGTATGCTCCTTCTATCCCCAGGTTTTTTAGTGTTTTTATCATTAAGGGATGTTGAATTTTACCAATGCTGTTCCAGCATCAATTGAAATGATCATATGGTTTCTATCCTTCATTCTGTTGATATGATGTATTACATTGATTGATTTCAGTATGTTGAACCAAACTTGCATCCCTAGGATAAATCCAACTTGGTCATGATGAATGATCTTTCATTATTGAATTGGTATTGTTGAATTTGCTTCACTAGTATTTTGTTAAGGATTTTTGCATGAATATTCATTAGGGATACTGGCCTATAGTTTTCTTTTTATCATATATCTTTGTCTGGCTTTGGTATGAGGGTAATACTGACCTCCTAGAGGGAGTTTGGAAGTGTCCCCCTCCTTTTCTATTTTTGACATAGTTTGAGTAGGATTGATACTAGTTTTTTAAATGTTTAGTAGAATTCAGCAGCTAAGCCATTAGGTCCCAGGATTTCCTTTGATAGAAGACTTTTTATTTTGGCTTCGAACTCATTACTCATTACTGGCCTGTTCAGGTCTTGGATTTCTTCCTGTTTCAATCTCAGTAGGTGTATGTATCCAGCAATTTGTCAACTTCTTCCATATATAGTTCCTCACAGTAGCCAGTAATGATCCTCAGAATTTCTGAAGTATCAGTTTAATATCACCTTTTTCATTTCTGAATTTATTTACTTGGATCTTCTCTCTTTATTCCTTAGTCTGGTTAAAGGTCTGTCAGTTTTGTTTTATTTTTCAAGAAAGCAACTTTTTGTTTTATTAATCTTTTATATTGTTTTCTTCATTTCAGTTTTATTTATTTCTGCTCTGATCTTTTTTTATTATTATTATACTTTAAGTTCTGGAAAACATGCACAGAATGTGCTGGTTTGTTACATAGGTATACATGTGCCATGGTGGTTTGCTGCATCCATCAATCCATCATCTAGGTTTTAAGCCCCACATGCATTAGGTATTTCTCCTGATGCTCTCCTCCCCTTGCCCCCAGTCCCCCAACAGGCCCCGGCGTGTGATGTTCCCTTCCCTGTGTCCATGTGTTCTAATTGTTTATCTCCCACTTATGAGTAAGAACATAAGGTGTTTGGTTTTCTGTTCCTGTGTTAGCTTGCTGAGAATGAGGGTTTCCAGATTCATCCATGTCCCTGCAAAGGACATGAACTCATTCTTTTTTATGGCTGCATAGGATTTCATGGTGTATATAGGCCACATTTTCTTTATCCAGTCCATCATTGATGGGCATTTGGGTTGGTTCCAAGTCTTTGCTATTGTGAATAGGGCTGCAATAAGCATATGTGTGCATGTGTCTTTATAGAAAAATGATTTATAATTCTTTGGGTATATATCCAGTAATGGGATTGCTGGGCCAAATGATATTTCTGGTTTTACATCCTTGAGGAATCACCACACTGTCTTCCACAATGGTTGAACTAATTAACACTCCCACCAACAGTGTAAAAGCGTTTCTATTTCTCCACATCCTCTTCAGCATCTGTTGTTTCCTGACTTTGTAATGATCGCCATTCTAACTGGTGTGAGATGGTATCTCATTGTGGTTTTGATTTGCATTTCTCTAATGACCAGTGATGATGAGCTTTTCAAAATATGTTTGCTAGCTGCATAAATGTCTTCTTTTGAGAAGTGTCTTTTCATGTCCTCCACCCACGTTTTGATGTGTTTGTTTGTTTGTTTTCTAGTATATTCATTTAAGTTCCTTGTAGATTCTGGATATTAGACTTTTGTCAGATGGATAGATTGCAAAAATTTTCTCCCATTCTGTAGTTTCCTGTTCACTCTGATGATAGTTTCTTTTGCTGTGCAGAAGCTCTTTAGTTTAATTAGATCCCTCTTGTCAATTTTGGCTTTTGTTGCAGTTGCTTTTGGTGTTTTAGTTATGAAGTCTTTGACCATGCCTATGTACTGATTGATACTGCATAGGTTTTCTTCTAGGGTTTTTGTGGTTTTAGGTTTTACATTTAAGTCTTTAATACATCTTGAGTTAATTTTTGTATAAGGTGTAAGGAAGGGGTCCAGTTTGTTTTCTGCATATGGCTAGCCAGTTCTTCCAGCCCCATTTATTAAATAGAAAATCCTTTCCCAATTGCTTGTTTTTGCCAGATTTGTTGAAGATCAGATGGTTGCAGATGTGTGGCATTATTTCTGAGGCCCCTGTTTTGTACCATTGGTCTATATATCTGTTTTGGTACCAGTACCATGCTGTTTTGGTTACTATAGTTTGTTGTAGTATAGTTTGAAGTCAGGTAGCGTGATGCCTCCAGCTTTGTTCTTTTTGCTTAGCATTGTCTTGGGTATATGGGTTCTTTTTTGCTTCCATTTGAAATTTAGAGTAGTTTTTTCTAGTTCTGTTGAGAAACTCAATGGTAGCTTGATGGGAATAGCATTGAATCTACGAATTATTTTGGGCAGTATGGCCATTTTCACAATATTGATTCTTCCTATCCATGAGCATGGAATGTTTTTCCGTTTGTTTGTGTCCTCTCTTATTTCCTTGAGCAGTGATTTGTAGTTCTCCTTGAAGAGGTTCTTCATCTCCCTTTTAAGTTGTATTCCTTGGTATTTTATTCTCTTTGTAGCAATTGTGAATGGGAGCTCACTCATGATTTAGGTCTCTGTTTGTCTGTTATTGGTGTATAGGAATGTTTGTGATTTTTGCACATTGATTTTGTATCCTGAGACTTTGCTGAAGTTGCTTATCAGCTTAAGGAGATTTTGGGCTGAGATGATGGGGTTTTCTAAATATACAATCATGTCATCTGCAAACAGAGACAATTTGACTTCCTCTCTTCCTATCTGAATACTCTTTATTTCTTTCCCTTACCTTACTGCCCTGGCCAGAACTTCCAATACTGTGTTGAATAGGAGTGGTGAGAGAGAGGACATCCTTGTCTTGTGCGAGTTTTCAAAGGGCATGTTTCCAGATTTTGCCCATCCAGCATGATATTGGCTATGGGTTTGTCATAAATAGCTCTTATTATTTTGAGACATGTTCCATCGATACCTAGTTTATTGAGAGTTTGTAGCATGAAGCGATGTTTAATTTTATCGACGGCTTTTTCTGCATCTATTGAGATAATCATATGGTTTTGGTCATTGGTTCTGTTTATGTTGTGGATTATGTTTATTGATTTGCATATGTTGAACCAGCCTTGCATCCCAGGGATTATGGCAACTTGATCATGGTGAATAAGCTTTTTGATGTGCTGCTAGATTCAGTTTGCCAGTATTTTATTGAGGTTTTCCACATTGATGTTCATCAGGGATATTGTTCTGAAATGTTGTTGTTGTTGTTGTTGTTGTTGTTGTTGTTGTTGTGTCTCTACCAGGTTTTGGTATCAGGATGATGCTGGCCTCATTAAATGAGTTAGGGAGGAGTCCCTCTTTTTCTATTGTTTTGAATAGTTTCAGAAGGAATGGTACCAGCTCCTTTTTGTACCTCTGGTAGAATTCGGCTGTGAATCTGTCTGGTCCTGGATTTTTTTGGTTGATAGGCTATTAATTACTGAATTTCAGAACTTGTTCTTGGTCTATTCAGGGATTCAATTTCTTCCTGATTTAGTCTTGAAAGGGTGTATGTGTCCAGGAATTGATCCATTTCTTATCATTTTTTTTGTGTCTATTTGATTATTCTCTCTATTCTTCTTTATTAGTCTGGCTAGTGGTTTATCCATTTTGTTTATCTTTTCAAAAAACCAGCTCCTGGATTTGTTAATTCTTTGAAGGTATTTTCTTGTCTCTATCACCTTCAGTTCTGCCCTGATGTTAGTTATTTCTTGTCTTCTGCTAGCTTTTGAATTTGTTTGCTCTTGCTTCTCTCGTTCTTTTAACTGGGATGTTAGGGCATCAATTTTAGATCTTTCCTGCTTCTTGATGTGGGCATTTAGTGCTATAAATTTTCCTCTTAACACTCCTTTAGCTGTTTCCCACACATTCTGGTACATGGTCTATTTGTTCTCATTGGTTTCAAAGAACTTGTTCATTTCTGCCTTATTTTCATTATTTACCCAGTAGTCATTAAGGAGTAGGTTGTTCAGTTTCTATATAGTTGTGCAGTTTTGAGTGAGCTTCTTAATCCTGAGTTCTAATTTGATTGCAGTGTGGTCTGAGAGACTATTTGTTATGATTTCTGTTATTTTGCATTGGCTGAGGAGTGTTTTACTTCCAACTATGTGGTCGATTTTAGAATAAGTGCTATGTGGACCGAGAAGAATGTGCATTCTCTTTATTTGGGGTAGAGTGTTCTGTAGGTGTCTATTAGGGTTGCTTGGTCCAGAGCTGAGTTCAATTCTTCAATATCCTTGTTAATTTCCTGTCTTATTGATACGTCTAATATTGACAGTGGGGTGTTAAAGTCTCCCACTATTATTATGTATGACTCTAAGTATCTTTGTAGGTCTCTAAGAACTTGCTTTTGGAACCTGGGTGCTCCTGAACTGGGCACATATATATTTAGGATAGTTACTTCTTCTCATTGCATTGATTCCTTTACCATTATATAATGCCCTGCTTTGTTTTTTCTGATCTTTGTTGATTTAAACTCTATTTTATCAGAGACTAGAATTGCAACCCCTGCCCTTTTCTGCTTTCCCTTTTCTTGGAAAACAGTCCTCCATTCCTTTATTTTAAGCCTATGTGTGTCTTTCCATGTGAAATGTGTCTCCTGAACACAGCAAACTAATGGGTCTTGACTCTATCCAATTTGCCAGTCTGTGTCTTCTAATTGGGGCATTTAGCCCATTTATATTTAAGGTTAATATTGTTATGTGTGAATTTGATTCTGTCCTCATGATGCTAGCTGGTTATTTTGCACATTAGTTGATGCAGTTTCTTCATAGTGTCATAGGTCTTCATATTTTGGTGTGTTTTTGTGGTGGCTGATATCAGTTTTTCCTTTCCATGTTTAGTGCTTCCTTCAGGAGCTCTTGGAAGGCAGTCCTGGTGGTGACAAACTCCATCAACATGTGCTGGTCTGGAAAGGATTTTATTTCTCCTTTGCTTATGAAGCTTAGTTTGGATGAATATGAAATTGTGGGTTGAAAATTCTTTTCTTTAAGAATATTGAATATTGGCTTCCACTCTCTTCTGGATTTTAGGGTTTCTGCAGAGAAATCCTGTTAGTCTGATAAGCTTCCCTTTGTAGGTAACCTGACCTTTCTCTCTGGCTGCCCTTAACATTTTTTTTCCTTTGTTTTGAACTTGGAGAATCTGACAATTATGTATCTTGGGATTGCTCTTCTTGAGGGGTATCTTAATGGTGTTCTCTGTATTTCCTGAATTTGAATGTTGGCCTGTCTTGCTAGGTTGGGGAAGTTCTCCTGGATAATATCCTGAAGTGTGTTTTCCAACTTGGTTCCATTCTCCCCACGTCACTTTCAGGTACACCATCAATCATAGGTTTGGTCTTTTCAATAGTCCCATATTTCTTGGAGGCTTACTCCATTCCTTTTCATTCTTTTTTTTTTTTTTAATCTAATCTTGTTTTCATGCTTTATTTCACTAAGTTGATCTTCAATCTCTGATATTCTTTCTTCTGCTTGATCGATTTGGCTATTGATACTTGTGTGTCCTTCATGAAGTTCTCATGCTGTGTTTTTTCAGTTCCTTCAGGTCATTTATGTTCTTCTCTAAACTGGTTATTTTAGTTATCAGTTCCTATAACCTTTTATCAAGGTTTTTACCTTCCTTGCATTGGGTTAGAACATGTTCCTGTAGCTGAGAAGAGTTTGTTATTACCCACCTTCTGAAGCCTACTTCTGTCAATTCATCAAACTCATTCTGCGTCCAGTTTTGTGCCCTTGTTGGAGAGAAGTTGCAATCATTTGGAGGAGAAGAGGCAGTCTGGTTTTTTTTGAAATTTTCAGCACTTTTGCACTGGTTTTTCCTCATCTTTGTGGATTTACCTACCTTTGATGCTGACAGCCTTTGGATGGGGTTTGTGAGAGGGCATCCTTTATGTTGATGTTGGTGTCATTGCTTTCTGTTAGTTTTCCTTCTAACAGTCAGGCCCCTCTTCTGCAGGTCTGCTGGATTTTGCTGGAAGTCTACTCCAGACCCTGTTTGTCTGGGTATCACCAGCAGAGGCTATAGAACGGCCAAGACTGCTGCCTGCTCCTTCCTCTGGAAGCTTCATTCCAGTGGGTTACCTGTCTGATGCCAGCTGGAGCTCTCCTGTGTAAGGTGTCTGTTGACCTCTCCTGGGAGGTGTCTCCCAGTCAGGAGGCACAGGGGCCAGGGACCCACTTAAGGAGGCAGTCTGTCCCTTAGTAGAACTTGAACACTGGGCTGGGAGATCTAATGCTCTCTTCAGAACCAGCAGGTAGGAATGTTTAAGTCTGCTGAAGCTGCACCCACAGCCTCCCCTTCCCCCAGGTGCTCTGTCCCAGGGAGATGGGAGTTTTATCTATAGGCCCTTGACCGGGACTGCTGCCTTTCTTTCAGAGATATTATGCCCAGTGAGGAGGAATCTAGAGAGGCAGTCTGGCCACAGCCTCTTTGCCATGCTGTGGTATGTTCAGCGTCCTTAACACTGTGAGGGGAAAACCACCTACTCAAGCCTTAGTAATGGCAGACCCTCCTCCCCTCACCAAGGTTGATCATCCCAGGCTGACTTCAGACTGCTGTACTGGCAGCAAGAATCTAAAGCCAGTGGTTCTTAGCTAGCTGGGCTCCATGGGAGTGGGACCCGCTGAGTGACACCACCTGGCTCCCTGGCTTCAGCCCCCTTTCCAGGAGAGTGAATGGTTCTGTCTCGCTGGGGTTCCAGGTGCCACTGGGGTATGAAAAAAAAAAAACTCCTCCAGCTCTCTCGGTGTCTGCCTGAACAGCTGCTTAGTTTTGTGCTTGAAACCCAGGGCCCTGGTAGTGCAGGCACACAAGGGAATCTCCTGGTCTGTGGGTTGCAAAAATCATGAGAAAAGTGTAGTACTTGGGCCAGATAGCATAGTCCCTCATGGCTTCCCTTGGCTAGGGGAGGGAGTTCCCTGGCCCCTTGCACTTCTAGGGTAAGGTGATGCCCCACCCTGCTTCTGCTCGCCCTCTGTGGGCTGCACCCATTGTCTAACCAGTCCCAATGAGATGAGCTGGGTACCTCATTTGGAAATGCAGAAATTACCCACCTTCTGCATTGGTCTCGCTAGCTGCAGACCAGAGCTGTTCCTATTTGACCATTTTGCCAGACTCCCCTGCTCTGATCTTTATTATTTCTTTCCTACTAATTTTGTGTTTGGTTTGCTCTTGCTTTTCCAGTTCTTTCTTTTTTTTTTTTTTTTTTTTTTTTTTTTGAGGTGGAGTCTCGCTCTGTTGCCCGGGCTGGAGTGCAGTGGCCGGATCTCAGCTCACTGCAAGCTCCGCCTTCCGGGTTCATGCCTGCCTCAGCCTCCCAAGTAGCTGGGACTACAGGCGCCCACCATCTCGCCCGGCTAGTTTTTTGTATTTTTTAGTAGAGACGGGGTTTCACCGTGTTAGCCAGGATGGTCTCGATCTCCTGACCTCGTGATCCACTCGTCTCGGCCTCCCAAAGTGCTGGGATTACAGGCTTGAGCCACCACGCCCAGCGCTTTTCCAGTTCTTTAACATGCATCATTTTTGTTTATTAGAAGTTTTTTCTCATTTTTTATGTAGGCATTTATAGCTATAAACTTCCTTCTTACTACTGCTTTTGCTGTATCCCACAGCAAAAGGCAGGGGGTTCCCTTCTCTCCTAGAGTGTATCTAGAAACATCATCTGGGAGCTATGGCCTGGAATGGGGGCCTTCTGACTCTGACTGGTGCCCTATCCTGCTGTGGCTGAGCTGGTATCCAGGATTCATGACGAAGTGTTCCCCACTGATATGGTTTGGCTGTGTCCCCACCTAAATATCAACTTGAATTGTATCTGCCAGAATTCCCACATGTTGTGGGAGGGACCCAGAAGGAGGTAATTGAATCATGGGGGCCAGTCTTTCCCATGCTGTTCTCATTATAGTGAATAAGTCTTACGAGAGCTGACGGGTTTATCAGGGGTTTTTGCTTTTGCTTATTCCTCATTTTTCTCCTGCTATTGCCATGTAAGAAGTGCCTTTCACCTCCTGCCATAATTCTGAGGCCTCCCCAGACATGTGGAACTGTAAGTCCAATTAAACCTCTTTTTGTTCTCAGTCGCAGGTATGTCTTTATCAGCAGCATGAAAACAGACTAATATACGCACTCTTCTTTCTCTTCCTTCTCCTCTCCTCACATGGAGGAAAGAGGTCTCTTTTGGAGCTGTGAGCTGAGTATCCTGTGGTTAGGAGAGGGGTGATTCCAGCACCCCCTTGGCTACCCTGCCTGGTATCTCAGTATTTCACATGCCACCTGCACCCCCAAGTCCACTATCTCTGGGCCTAGCTCAGCCCTAGGACTGGCCTACAAGTTGCAGTCCTTATGGCATAGGCTGCCTTTCAAGTTTGCTTGGAAACTGGGAGCACTTTGACCCTTGATGGCAAGGTTTGCAGGCACTTAAGTTTGGACTGCAGGATCAGCAACTGTCCTCTTGGTAGGGCTGGATTGAATGCTCCCTCTGTGGGGTGGGTGTTTGCTGAGTTCGGTCTTGTTTTCCTTTCTGGTCTAACAGGACAACACTGAGTTGAACATCTCAGAGTTGCTGTGTTCTTCCTCTCCAAGTGCCCAGAGAGGCTCCCTGGACCATGCAGCTGTTGCTGGGGTGAAGGTGGGGTGGCGTCAGTGATTCAGAACTGTTTTTTCCATCTCTTCAGTGCATCTTTCAGTGATATGGAGTTAAAACCAGGTACTGTGAGTGCTCAACTAATTTTTGGTTCTTATAAAGGTGTTTTTTCTGTGTAGATAGTTGTTAACTTGGTGTTCTTGTTGGGTGGTAGGCACCATCAGTGGAGCTTTCTATTCTGCCATCTTGCTTCACCTCCCTCTGGCATCATGTATTTATATGTAAAACCTAAGAGTATATAACTTCCTAAAGAAACCATAGGAGAGAATTTTTGGGACTTTAAATTCGGCAAAGATTTCTTGAATGTAATATAAAAAGCATAAATCATAAAAGAAGAATGATGAATTGGACTTCACCTATATTAAAAGTACTCTTCAATACTCACTATCAAGAAAATGAAAAGACATGCCACAGACTGTAGGAAAATACTTGCAAAACATATATCTTTTAAAGGACATGTATGCAAAGTTTATATATAACTCTTATGATTTTATAAGAAAAAGAGAACACAATAAAAAAATGGACAAAAGATTTGAAATAAACATGCCACAAAAAAATATAAAAATGGCAAAAGAAGCACAAGAAATTTTGCTCAGCATCATTAGTTATTAAAGAGGTACAAATTAAAATCACTGTGACATACCACTACACACCCACTAAAACAGAAAATATTAAAAATACTGATTATACAAAGTGTTGGTTTGGATGTATAATAACTGGAAGTCTCAAAATTGCTGTGTTGTAAAATCATACAACTTTAGGAAATAAATTGATGATTTCTTATAATGTTAAATATACACCTATCCTTTGATCCAGCCATTCTAATCCCAGTTGCATAACCAAGAGAAATGAAAATGTATATACACACCAGAAATTGTGGACAAATGTTTGTAGCAGCATTAGTCACAGTAGCCAAAAAGTGGAAAGTACCCAAGTGTCCATCAACTAGTGAATACATAAATCGTTATATTCCCACAATGGATTACTATTTAGAAACAAAAGGAATGAACTACTGATACATGTAACAACAGATATGAATGAATGGTTCATATCTGATATGATTCTATTTATGAGCAATTCTAGCAAAGTCTTGTCATGAATTTATAGTGACAGAAAGCAGTGGCCCATGGTGAGAGTAAGGAATTCACTGTAAAGTGGATTGATGGAACTTTTTGAGTTGGTAGAATTGTCTACATTTTGATCATGGTGGTAGTTACATGACTGTATACATTTATCAAAAGTCACCAAATTATACACTTAATATTAATAAATTTTACTACTATAAATTATTACTCAATAAAGTTAATTAATTAAAATTGATGCAATTTAACTTAACTAATTATTTATTCTTTCTAGCCATGCAAGGGGCACCACCTGTTATGAAGTTATAATATTTTAAGGACATACCTAGGTAAAAAGTGGGTAGGATTATTTCAGCTTATTGGAGCCTCTACCAGGGGTTTGAAGTGCGTGTTATATTACCTAATTTGTTTTTCTTAAGTATATATTTCAGTATCTACATCATTCCTGAATGTTTAGAGGTAAATTCAATCAACTGGTTACCACTTCTTAGTCTGAAATTAAACTATGTGCCTTTCATGTCACAATTTCTTAAAACACACACACACACACACTCACACCCCACACCAATTTGATATTTAAAATAACATTTAAAGTTAACGTTGCTGTACAAATTTCATAACAATGTTCATACTGAGAAGACTAATCACGTTAGTAATTGCAGAGGGAAAATTTTGGTTTTATGGTCTTTAGCTTTTTTCTGTAACTTATTCTGAAGGACTAATGGTATTTTACTTTTTGAATAGAGATGTAGGGACCCAGAGTCTATCTATATTTTGGGGCAAGTTAGGAGACTCTTCTTATAGTAAGGATCCTGGGAGATCTGAACCGTAAAATTTTCACCACCTTGTAGTTATGCTTGTTCCATGGAATCTCAGGAGTATCTTTGCAGTATGGGATCCAAATTTTATATTAAATTTTGACTCCAGAAGATAACATATCCTAGGAAATTATCCACAAATACAGAATTCCTGGAACAATCCCCATATTCTGGTAACTATTTCCAGTTTCCCTGAAGCCAACCGTATAAGGCATATGGAGAAAGGACATTGATAACTGAAAGACAAAGTGACCTTTTGAATCCTTTCACTTAATCGCGTGAAAGATGGTCATGTATGGAAAAAAAAAAAAAAACCACAGGCTTGGAGAGCAACAATTCGACCACTTACTAACTTTATAACATTGGCCTAGTAACTTAACCTTGTTAAGCCTCAGTCTCCTCATCTGTAAAAGGGAGATGATATATACATAATTTTTATACACACACACACGTCTTGCAGAGCTATTGTGACTATTAAAACTAGAATATGCATATATGTGTATGTATATCTAACATCTATCATATCGCAGATGCCTAAAATATACTAGTTATTATTATTGTTATGGCTGCCATACTTGAGAATGTCATTTGCAAGGCACTGTGGGGATAAAGGACTCACTCTTCTTTTTTTTCAAAGATGAAACTCATGTTGTTAATAAAAACTAACTTTGGACTCGGAAGCCTAATCAAAATTCAATTCTTTATTCCTTTGCTAGTTTCAATCTTCAGGCCTTCCTACCTTGTTTGATGTTCAAAATTAAATGTCATGAAAGAGGCCCTGATGTACCTTTTGGTCATCACCTCAAAAACAAATCTATAGCCATGAGATGTGGAATTCATCTTTGCAAGATGAAATAAAATTCAAACAAACTACATTCTTCTCAGAGCTGAATATTTGGAAATTAGTCTGCTTAGCTATCCCTAGTACTTCTCTGATGTCTCTCATAAATGCCTGCCAACAAGTTCCCACTCAAAAGTATAAATGGAAGACCACAGTTCTAGAAAACAAAAATAATTTGAATATAGGAACAGCAGCAGCAATAAAACTCTTTTTCATTTAAAAGAATTCCCAGCAAAGACTCAGGGAAGAAGTGAGGGACAAGGCAGCGATAGAGGGAGTGGTTGTAGTCATCAATAGGATTTTGAAAATATAACTTTTTCTTTAAAATATAATCCTTCAAACCTGCTGCTATATTCTCAGAAGCAGATAATAAAACAGAATGAAAAGCAGACTCTTATCTTAATACTGAATCCACATGCAAAGCAGCTATTGGATGCACTGCAGCGGAATGAATTCTTCATTTTATCATTATTGCAGGCTCATTCTGTGATTTCTCTCTCAATGGGTGACTGCAATAAGCCTGAAGGTACAGTTCACTCTTCTGAAAGAGCTATTAGAGTCACTCCTAAATGCCTGCCTCAAAGCTACCATTTTTTAAAACTTGGTTTTCCTTCATCTCCCAAGCAGCTGCAACCCATGCTTTTTACTGCTTAGAGAAAGAAGAAGAAAGAAAAAGACCAATAACTCAATGAAATCTCAAAGGAAGCTAGGTTAGTGATCTCAACTGGGATCTGGAGTGGTGGATTGAATTTTCATTTTCTTTGAGGAACTTGGAATCCACTTATGAGGAATTCACAATACGGTCAGATCCGACTGGGCAGGACTTGATTCATATATTCTACAGAGGATTGAAGCAGGCCAGAGAGAGGACAGAGTCATGGCTTTGTCACAGGCAGAAGGGAAAAGTAATAGCAAGGGAAAAGACTAAGCCATTCCATTATCCTTATTCTGACTCCTTCTCTGAAAGGAGGGTTTGACCAGTGCTGCAGGCCATCAACAGAGAAGTTTATTCTTTGCTCCTATCTCTGTCAGGCTCACCCCAGAGGTACAGTGCAGAGGCTGAAGAGGAAGAGAGAAAGTTAAAATATTTTCTAACAACTTACTGACTCTGCTAATGTAGAAAGCAGAGATGTGCATAGCTAGCTACCTTCCAGGTTGGGCTGCTATCAAGTCAAAATCTGTCACAAAGTGACCTGGAGGAAAAGAAAAGATAGATGAGCTGAGAGAGTCCCTCAGCCCCCTCCTCCCATAAGCAGGCACTGATTACTAAGGACATTTCCATGAGCGGTGCAGGATTTTTTTTCCTTTGCACATGACCTTTAAAACTACCTGATAAGCTATTTGCACTGCCTACCCTAGAAGTTTCAATAGACAGAGAGAAGACGAACATTAACCTTAATGGCTAAATTACCCAATGTCATTCTAAAGGCCTTTCCCCTTGAGAGAAGCCTGTACAGCAGCCAAACACTCATTCCTTTAAAAGTTCACAAAGAGGCTCCATTAAAATCAAAACTGCAGAGTTTTCCAAACTTGGGTACTTTAAAAGTCAACATGTTACCTCTGGTGATGGACTCTCTTTTTTAAAAAAAAATTAATAATTTGGCCAAATAATTGGAAGAAATTTTATTAAAGCTCTCTAAAAAGAGATTGTATACTCAAATGCTACAGTGGAAACTGAAGAAAGTTTTCAGCTTAATACTGAGAGCACTGATGGACATATACTTGCCTATTCCAGAAAAGGGTGGAAAAGACCTGTATGAATAAGAGAAGCCATCTTAGTGTTTCCAGACATTCCTTCATTCATTTATGAAGTGCTTACTCTCTACCAGGTACTATGCTAGATCCTGGGACTGTGATGGTAAACAAAATCAGATGTATCTGCCCTCCATCATTGGACTCGCAGTCTAGTAGAGGATGCAGACTGTAATCCAGGAATCACACAAACACAGAAAATATAGTGATGGTTCAAGTGAATGAGAGGTTCGTGGTGCTATGCTTATACTCTGATAGGTTTGGAGACAATGACTGCCCAGAAACTTCCATCTTCTCCATAGAAAGAGAACACATATCTCCCTGACCTGTAGAAAAAAACATGGATATCCAGTCCCAGACACATTCACTTAGCTTCTAATAAGTCAAGTGTTATGAAACAGCTAGCAGTCTTATAAGTGATAGAATCGTCGTGGTCTCTGTTTGGCCTCAGAGCCTTGATTAATGCTTTTCTCATTCATTTCTTCATTCAGTCCACAAGCATTTATCGAATTTTTACGCTGTGCCAGAAACTGGGCTAGACCCTAGGTACAAAGATAAATAAGGCAAAAACCCTGCCATCAAGATACTCAGTCTACTGGGAAAGGCAGACACAGATAATTACAATACAGCACAATAATTGCTCTACTAGAGAGAAGTACAAAGCGCTATGAGCATTCGAAAGGAAAAAAAAAACCTGCTTTCCTAATACTTTCTCAGGCCTAATCCATCAGCAAAATCCTCACTACACAGGGCTAACAGGAAAACACTGGCAGATCATTTGTCGTGTCACTTGGCATTCCAGCAGCAGTCAGAGGCTCCTGCCCAACAAAGGTAGGCAGGCAGTCGAAAAGAAAGCAGTAGCATTAACAAACATAGCACGTCATTCTAAACTCAGTGCACAAGTGAGTTTACTGCCTGGCAGCTTGTCCCTGACACCTCACTACAGTGAGAGAAACAAGCCCCCCCAACCCCACACTACTGCTAAGCAATTGTTAGGGATGGATTTGTATATTAGAAGCAACTTCTCTAACACATCTGTCTCAAGTGCACTTACCTGCCACCCAGGGCCCTTCACAGTCTTTTCCATTTTTTTTTTCCCTTTTGAAATAGTTTGAGACATAATTTATGTCAAGCAGGTGATGAGAGCTACTGCTTCACTTCAGTCTACCCTTCATCAAAACATTTTATCTGGGGATCTGAGAGTATGAAGAGACAAGAATTTTTAGAAAATAAAATAAAATAAATACTATATAAAGTATATACACCTTACCTCTCTTTTTCAATCATCAATTGCGGTAGAAGGAAGAAAATTCAAATAGCAATTAGCTATTGAATTGACCATATTCCCTTTTGCAGTAAGTTAGCAGATCTTATAACATGGCAGTCAGTCCCTTAACTCTTTCAGTTCATACCTGCAGCAGTATGTTAAAGCTCCAAACTGCCCCAGAATCCTGAATGAATAAAAGAAACTAATAGGTTTTTTTAAGGGAATCTCAAGCCTAAAGCCTGTCTTGCTGAAAGTCAAAGAACCAAGAGTTTCTAATGCTAAAACTACTTCCAATAGAAATATAATCATTTGAGAAAATTAACATTAATGTTTTCAGGCAATTTCTAAAGAGAATATATACTGGGAAAATCTAGCAACATAATGCATATTTTTTCCATCTGCACACAGTGTACATTCACATATACACACATGACCATTATATGCCATACCTCTGCAATTCACATAAACAGTTCAGATGTTCTGCATGTATATTTATTTTAAACATGCAGTGACTCCTCACTGTGAGCCACAACCAGTACTGATTGAGTTCTACTTAATTGTCACACATTTTTTTCCCTCCACTCCATTTGCAAGATTAAATAGACCTATTTCAGCATGGTAAAAAGAACCAAAACATCCTGCTTTTGCAAAGGTCACTCTCCTGCTTTGAGCATGGGTTATTTTTAATCACAGGTTATATATCTTAAAGGCAAGGCGTTTATTGAAACCTCCAGTTCATTTTTAAAAGTCTCTGGACATACTGAATAAATCAGAGCTCAGAAGTAAAATGTAGTGATACACTCTCTACCACCTTACATGCAAGGCCCCAGGGAGCCAGTTTCCAAATGTCCCCATCTCCAATGCAGATTAGCTCTTCACTCAGCCAAGATCAAGATGATAGTGCTCATCTCAGCATACAGACTAGGAAACCTCAACCCATTGGGGGCCACCGTACTGGTTTTCGGTAAGACATAGAACAAAAGGAGCTGAGCTTTATGGGTCACTTAAGATCTCCAGAAAGCTTTTCAGGAAGAGAAGCAAAGGGATAATGTCCTGGTTTAAGTTCCAGGCTGAAGAACAGGGCAGAAGCTGGACTCTATGTTCCTTTAACTATATAACTTCTATTGACTTGAGATGCCTCACTCTACAATTGTCTTAGTTCCTGTTGCCATGGCTCTGTAACAGTGATAACTGGATTTCTTTGGTGGCTGATATTAAGGAAGTCTTATGGATAAAATTCATATTTGTTGAGACTAACAAAAGGTAATGTATAGCTATTTATGGATTTTATTCTTCTCAGGCTCTAGCATTTTGATTCACAAAGTTGTTTATACTACTGTTTAAGGTTAAAGTTGTGCCTTATACCTGGAAATTGTCTACAAATAGGCCAAATTTTGAATCAGCTTGAATATTCAGAAGATAAAATGACTGACAGAATTTTCATTTGTTTTAGTCTGAATGCCAAATAACAAATAGCTTTCTCCAGATCCTAAAAGCCAGCAAAATGAATCAACTTTTCCACGTTCTATCATATTTTGTATTTAATATGTTAATATGAATTTGTTTCTTGGTTTTCAAAAAATTGCATTGGATGATTCAATATAAGAAAAAAGAGGCATAAGCTTGCATTCTCCAAAATGCAGTGGCCCTCAATCATCGTATTTCCATCAGCAATAAGGGACTATAGTGCATTCTGAGAAATGAAGTCCAATCATCACTGGGCAGTATTAAATATATTTGGCCCACCCACAGAGCATTCTACACAAATTTCAACACACTCTGCCATCTCATAATGACCACTAATAAAGCCCTCTCATGAGATTGTCAACCTCTCTTAAGCATTAACTTTCTCCTCCTTCTTGAGGAAAGGGCAATAAAACTTAAATTGCAGCAAGCACAGTTTTGCACAGATGAGCTTATGTTATGTATTATCATTATTAATGCAGTAACCACATCTGGCCTACTTTTCAGACATTCAAAACAGGGTATTTTTTAAGATGACTTAAAAATGAAAATTGTAGTCATTTCAAATTGTTTTTGTAAAATATTTAAGGAGAGCTTTAATTTAAGGCATGTTTGACTCAAAATGCTCTTCTGGAATAGGGAGTAAAACTTCAAATTAGATGACAATTTAAAAAAGAAATTGACATAATTTTTTAGAGAAACACTTCAGAGATCACAACAGATGAAATGTCACATCTAAATCATTTTATTGACAACATTCTCAATCTTCTCCGCTAAGGTCAATTCTTGCTTGATGAACAGGAATTTATGCTAATATAACATTAAGCTACCATCCCTCCATAATATCGTAATGTCTCAAAACCTTTCAAAAGTATTTTTTTCTTTGAGGCTTTTAAAACAGTCATCTAGTAGCAGATATCCCTCTGTGCTTACAGTTATCAGAAACTACAAGAGTCCAAGTCTTTGTTGTTTGTTTATTTTTTTTGCATTAAACAATAGTTGCCAGTACAGAAAGTATAGAAATAATGCCCCTCAGCTTAATTCATTCTTAATTGTTAAATCATTTATGAATTATGAATTATGAATTATGAATTAAAAGAGAAGAAAACCTCATTGCTCTTTTTCTGACTAAAAATTAATAAGAAGGGAAGAATTTTAGGTTAAATAACAATATATTTTATGTACCTGGCTGATATTATTGACTTTGTTTATTAAAATTCATTTCACAGAATTAAAGCAATTCAAAATTTAAAGTGTTTGTGCTTATTTTTTAAATAATGATTTGTCACTAAAGAAAAATATTTGTCACTAAAGAAAAATATTTATAACACTATGCCTTCTTATTTTAGTTAAACAAAACAATGTAAATGCCTGTTCTATTTGGTTTCATTTAGTTTGGTAAATAAAATAATTAGATAATCTTCAATTTTCTTATGGTGCTACAAATTTAGTCAAAGAAAGTATCACATAATTCCCAGTTTGAAAATGGATAGCATGAACCTTCTAAAAATAAAATGTTATCAAGTATACATATTATATGTTTATAAATATGCACAGTTCTCTCCAGAGCTGTCATCTTTTGGTCATGCCCAATTAAATGTAAGTTTTTGGTCTTGTTTTACTTTTTAAATAAGGGATCAGGCCTTTGGTGATAACAATCCATGTTTCCAAATTCTGTCTCATTCTTCTCATTAAGAGATAGAGTCTGAGGTCCCTCCCCTTGAACCTAAGTAGAACCTTGTGACTGCCTCAATAAATATCATGCCACAGAGGTGACTTCTGAGACTTCATGAGCTTTCTCATGGGACATTATGCCAGGAGTCTTTAGCTACCATGTAAGAAGTCTAGCCACCCTTAAACCACCATGTGGAAAGACCACATGGAAAAGCTACACAGAAATAGAGGGACATGCCTGGGGTGTCCTGACTGTTCCTATGACCAGCTGTTTGAATCTTCACAGAATAGCCCATGGCATAGAGTTATCTTTGAGATAACCCCAACTCCATTCACCATCTGACTATGGCCACATCTCTGATAAAACCAGAGAACTGAGCAAAAACTCCCCAGCTGAATCCAAGCAATTCTTATATTTATGAACAAAATTAATGACTGTTATTGTTGTAAGCCACTATTTTGAGGATGGTTTGTTACACAGCCAGAACAATATGTTACACCTTTTTCTATGCTTCCAGTAGTGCTTAGTAAAATTTGAGTATTTGTAGGCAGCTAATTAGGGGATTATCAAATATTAAAAATAACTTAGTCAGCTATTCTTATATCAGACAAAACAAACTTTAAAACACGGGCAGTTAAAAGAGACAGAGAGGGACGTTATGTAATGGTAAAAGGCCTTGTCCAACAGGAAAATATCAAAATTCTAAACATATATACACCTAACACTGGAGCTCACAAATTTATAAAACAATTACTAATAGACCTAAGAAATTAGATAGACAGCAACACAATAACAGTGGATCACCTCAATATTCCAATGACAGCACAAGACAGGTTATCAAGGCAGAAAGTCAACAAAGAAACAATAAAGTTAAACTCTACCTTGGAACAAATGGACTTAACAGATATATACAAAACATTTCATCCAACAACTGCAGAATACACATTCTATTAAACATCCCATGGAACTTTCTCCAAGATAGACAATATGATAGGCAATGAAATAAGCCTCAATAAATTTAAGAAAATTGAAATTATATCAAGCACTCTCTCAGACCACAGTGGAATAAAACTGGAAATTAACTTGAAAATGAACCTTTAAAACCATGCAAATATATGGAAATGAAATAACCTGCTCCTGGATGAGCATTGGGACAAAAACGAAATCAAGATGGAAATTTAAAAATTGTTCAAACTGGACAACAATAATGACACAACCTATCAAAACCTCTGCTATACAGCAAAGGCGGTGCTAAGAGGAAATTTCATAGACCTAAACCCGTACATCAAAGACTGAAAGAGCACAAATTGACATTCTAAGGTCACACCTCAAGGAACTAGAGAAACAAGAACAAACCAAACCCAAATATAACAGAAAAAAAGAAATAACCAAGATCAGATCAAAACTAAATGAAATTGATACAATAAAAAACAATACAAAAGATAAAACAAAAAGCTGGTTCTTTGAAAAGATAAATAAAATTGATAGACCATTAGCAAGATTAACCAAGAAAAGAGGAGAGAAAATCTAAATAACCTCATTAAAAAAACAAAACGGGAGACATTACAACTGACACCACTGAAATACAAAAGATCATTCAAGGCTACTATGAACACTTTATGCACATAAACTAGAAAACCTAGAAGAGATGGATAAATTCCTGGAAAAAGACAACCCTCCTAGCTTAAATCAGGAAGGATTAGATACCCTGAAGAGACCAATAACAAGCAGCGAGATTGAAATGGTAATTTTTTAATCACCGACAAAAAAAGTCCAGGACCAGATGGATTCACAGAAGAATTCTACCAGACATTCAAAGAAGACTTGGTACCAATCCCTTTGACACTATTCCACAAGACAGAGAAAGAAGGAACTCTCCCTAATTCATTCTATGAAGCCATCATCACCCTAATACCAAAACCAGGAAAGGGCATAACCAAAAAGGAAAACTACTGATCGATATCCTTGATGAACACAGACACTAAACTCCTTAACAAAATGCCAGCTAACCGAATACAACAACATAATATCAAAAAGATAATCCACCATGATCAAGTGGGTTTCATACCAGGGATGCAGGGATGGTTTAACGTACACAAGTAAATAAATGTGATACACCCATAAACAGAATTAAAAACAAAAATCACATGATCATCTCAATAAATGCAGAAAAAAAATTAACAAAATCCACCATCCTTTAGAATTAAAAGCCTCAGCAATATTGGCACAGAAGGGACATACCTCAAGTTAATAAGAGCCGTCTATGACAAACCCACAGCCAATGTTATACTGAATGGGGAGAATTTAAAACGCTTCCCTCTGAGAACTGGAACAAGACAAGGGCATCCACTTTCACTCACTACTCCTCTTCAACACAGTATTGGAAGTCCTAGCCAAAGCAACCAGACAAGAGAAAAAAATAAAAGACATCCAAATCCATAAAGAGAAAGTCAAACTGTCACTGTTTGCTGATGATATGATCATTTACCTTGAACACCCTAAAGGCTCCTCCAGAAAGCTCCTAAAACTGATAAAAGAATTCATCAAAGTTTCCAGATACAAGATTAATGTACACAAAGTGGTAGCTCTTCTATGCACCAACAGCAACCAAACAGAGAATCAAATCAAGAACTCAACCCCTTTTACAATAGTCACAAAAAAATAAAATATTTAGGAATATACGTAACTAAGGAAGGGAAAGACCTCTATAAGGAACACTAGAAAACACTGCTGAAGGAAATCACAGATAACACAAACAAATGGAAACACATTGTGATGGTTAATACTGAGTGTCAAGTTGATTGGACTAAAGGGTAAAAAGTATTGATCCTGGTTGTGTCTGTAAGGGTGTTACCAAAAGAGATTAACATTTGAGTTAGTGGGCTGGGGAAGGCAGACCACCCTTAATCTGGTGGGCACAATCTAATCAGCTACCAGCAAATATAAAGCAAGCAGAAACATGTGAAAAGGACTGGCCTAGCCTCCCAGCCTACATCTTTCTCCCATGCTGGATGCTTCCTGCCCTCAAACATCGAACACCAAGTTCTTCAGTTTTGGGATTTGCACTGCCTCTCCTTGCTCCTCAGCTTGCAGGCAGCTTATTGTGGGACCCTGTACTCAGGTAAGTTAATACTTAATAAACTTACATGTATATTATATACAGTATATATAGTATATATAATATACATATATAATGTATATATTATACATATAATATATATAGGAGTCTATATATAGAAAAAAGGAAAGATATATACATATACATATCCTAATAGTTCTGACCCTCTAGAGAAACCTAATACACACATCCCATGTTCATGGACGAGTAGAATCAATATTGTGAAATTGACCATACTGCCAAAAGCAATCTGCAAATTGAAGCAATCCCCACCAAAATACCACCATCATTCTTCATAGAATTAGAAAAAAGAATTATAAAATTGTTATGGAACCAAAAAAGAGCCCATGTAGCCAAAGCAAGACTAAGCAAACAAACCTAGAGGCATCACACTACCTAATTTCAAACTATACTATAAGGCCATAGTCCCCAAAACAGCATTCGTATAAAAATAGGCACATGGACCAATGGAACAGAACAGAGAAACCAGAAATGAACCCAAATACTTAACAGCCAACGTACCTTTGACAAAACAAGCAAAAACATGCACTTTATCTCGAGGTCCCGGAGCAAGATGGTCAAATAGGAACATCTCCAGTCTCCAGCTCCCAGCACGAGCGACACAGAAGACGGGTGATTTCTGCAGTTTCTTTTTTTTTTTTTTTTTTTTTTTTTTTTTTTTTTTTTTTTGAGGCAGAGTCTCACTCTGTCGCCGGGGCTGGAGTGCAGTGGCCGGATCTCAGCTCACTGCAAGCTCCGCCTCCCGGGTTTACGCCATTCTCCTGCCTCAGCCTCCCGAGTAGCTGGGACTACAGGTGCCCGCCACTTCGCCCGGCTAGTTTTTTTGTATTTTTAGTAGAGACGGGGTTTCACCGTGTTAGCCAGGATGGTCTCGATCTCCTGACCTCGTGATCCGCCCGTCTCGGCCTCCCAAAGTGCTGGGATTACAGGCTTGAGCCACCGCGCCCGGCCGATTTCTGCAGTTTCAACTGAGGTACCAGGTTCATCTCACTGGGGAGTGCTGGACAATCGGTACTGGTCAGCTGGTGCAGCCCAATCAGCGAGAGCTGAAGCAGGGCAAGGCATTGCCTCACCTGGGAAGCGCAAGGGGGAAGGGAATCCCTTTTTTGAGCCAGGGGAACTGAGACACACAACAGCTGGAAAATCGGGTAACTCCCACCCTAATACCGCACTTCACCAAGGGTCTTAGCGAACCGCACACCAGGAGATTATATCGCACACCTGGCTAGGAGGGTCCCACGCCCACAGAGCCTCCCTCATTGCTAGCACAGCAGTATGCCATCTAACTACAAGGCAGCAGCAAGGCTGGGGGAGGGGAGCCCGCCATTGCTGAGGCTTAAGTAGGTAAACAAAGCCCTGGGAAGCTCGAACTGGGTGGAGCCCACAGCAGCTCAAGGAGGCCTGCGTGTCTCTGTAGACTCCACCTCTGGGGACAGGGCACAGCTAAACAACAAAAGGGGAAGCAGCAGAGGCCTGTGCAGATGCGAACGACTCTGTCTGACAGCTATGAAGAGAGCAGTGGATCTCCCAACACGGAGACTGAGATCTGAGAACAGACAGACTGCCTGCTCAAGTGGGTTCCTGACCCCTGATTAGCCTAACTGGGAGACATCCCCCACTAGGTGCAGACTGACACCCCACACCTCACACGGCAGTATACACCCCTGAGACGAAGCTTCCAGAGCAAGAATCAGACAGGATCACTTGCTGTTCAGCAATATTCTATCTTCTGCAGCCTCTGCTGCTGATACCCAGGCAAACAGGATCTGGAGTGGACCTCAAGCAATCTCCAACAGACCTACAGCTGAGGGTCCTGACTGTTAGAAGGAAAACTAACAAACAGAAAGGACACCCACACCAAAGCCCCATCAGTACGTCACCATCATCAAAGACCAAAGGCAGATAAAACCACAAAGATGGGAGAAAAGTAGTGCAGAAAAGCTGGAAAATCAAAAAATCAGAGCTCATCTCCCCCTCCAAAGGAAAGCAGCTCATCACCAGCAACAGATCAAAGCTGGACGGAGAATGACTTTGACGAATTGAGAGAAGGCTTCAGTCCATCAAACTTCTCAGAGCTAAAGGAGGAATTACGTACCCAGCGCAAAGAAACTAAAAATCTTGAAAAAAGAACGGGAGAATGGATAACTAGAATAATCAATGCAGAGAAGGCCATAAACGAACTGACAGAGATAAAAACCATGACATGAGAAATACGTGACAAATGCACAAGCTTCAGTAACCGCCTCGATCAACTGGAAAAAAATCAGCGATTAAAGATCAAATGAATGAAATGAAGCAAGAAGAGAAGTGTAGAGAAAAAAGAATAAAAAGAAATGAGCAAAGCCTCCAAGAAGTATGGGATTATGTGAAAAGACCAAATCTAGATCTGATTGGTGAGCCTGAAAGTGACAGGGAAAATGAAACCAAGTTGGAAAACACTCTGCAGGATATCATCCAGGAGAACTTCCCCCAACCTAGTAAGGCAGGCCAACATTCAAATTCAGGAAATAGAGAACTCCACAAAGATACTCCTCAAGAAAGGTAACTCCAAGACACAACTGTCAGATTCACCAAAGTTGAAATGAAGGAAAAAATGTTAAGGGCAGCCAGAGAGAAAGGTCGGGTTACCTACAAAGGGAAGCCCATCAGACTACCACCAGATCTCTTGGCAGAAACTCTCCAAGTCAGAAGAGAGTGGGGGCCAATATTCAATATTCTTAAAGAAAAGAATTTTCAACCCAGAATTTCATATCTAGCCAAACTAAGTTTCATACGTGAAGGAGAAATAAAATCCTTTGCAGACAAGCAAATGTTTAGAGATTTTGTCACCACCAGGCCTGCCCTACAAGAGACCCTGAAGGAAACACTAAACATGGAAAGGAACAACCGGTACCCGCCATTGCAAAAACATGCCAAAATGTAAAGACCATCCATGCTAGGAAGAAACTGCATCAACTAACGAGCAAAATAAGCACCTAATATTACAATGACAGGATCAAGTTCACACATATTAACCTTAGGTTAACAATTTTAACCTTATTTAACAAATTTAACCTTATAAGGTTAACAATATTAACCTTAAATGTAAATGGACTAAATGCTCCAATTAAAAGACACAGACTGGCAAATTGGATAAAGAGTCAAGACCCACCAGTTTGCTGTATTCAGGAGACACATATCACATGCAGAGACACACATAGCCTCAAAATAAAGGGATGGAGGAAGATCTACCAAGCAAATGGAGAACAAAAAAAAGCAGGGGTTGCAATACTAGTCTTTGATAAAACACACTTTAAACCATCAAAGATCAAAAGAGACAAAGAAGGCCATTACATAATGGTAAAGGGATCAATTCATCAGGAAGAGCTAACTATCCTAAACATATATGCACCAAATACAGGAGCACCCAGATTCATAAAGCAAGTCCTTAGAGACTTACAAAGAGACTTAGACTCCCATACAATAATAATGGGGGAGACTTCAACACCCCACTGTCAACATTAGACAGATCAATGAGACAGAAAGTTAACAAGAATATCCAGGAATTGAACTCAACTCTGCACCAAGCGGACCTAATAGACGTCTACAGAACTCCCCACCCCAAATCAACAGAATATACATTCTTCTCAGCACCACATCGCACCTATTCCAAAACTGACCACATAATTGGAAGGAAAGCACTCCTCAGCAAATGTACAAGAACAGAAATTATAACAAACTGTCTCTCAGACCACAGTGCAATCAAACTAGAACTCAGGATTAAGAAACTCAATCAAAACCACTCAACTACATGGAAACTGAACAACCTGCTCCTGAATGACTACCGCGTACATAACAAAATGAAGGGAGAAATAAAGATGTTCTTTGAAACCAATGAGAACAAAGATACAACATACCAGAATCTCTGGGACACATTTTAAGCAGTGTGTACAGGGAAATTTATAGTACTAAATGCCCACAAGAGAAAGCAGGAAAGATCTAAAATTGACAGTCTAACATCACAATTAAAAGAACTAAAGAAGCAAGAGCAAACACATACAAAAGCTAGCAGAAGGCAAGAAATAACTAAGGTCAGAGTAGAACTGAAGGAGATAGAGACACAAAAAACTCTCTAAAAAATCAATGAATCCAGGAGTTGGTTTTTTGAAAAGATCAACAAAATTGATAGACCGCTAGCAAGACTAATAAAGAAGAAAAGAGAGAGGAATCAAATAGATACAATAAAAAAAGATAAAGGGGATATCACCACCGACCCCACAGAAACACAAACTACCATCAGAGAATACTATAAACACCTCTACGCAAATCAACTAGAAAATCTAGAAGAAATGGATAATTTCCTGGACACTTACACTCTCCCAAGACTAAACCAGGAAGAAGTTGAATCCCTGAATAGACCAATACCAGGCTCTGAAATTGAGGCAATAATTAATAGCCTACCAACCAAAAAAAGTCCAGGACCAGACGGATTCACAGCCGAATTCTACCAGAGGTACAAGGAGGAGCTGGTACCATTCTTTCTGAAACTATTTCGATCAATAGAAAAAGAGGAAATCCTCCCTAACTCATTTTATGAGGCCAACATCATCCTGATACCAAAGCCTGGCAGAGACACAACAAAAAAAGAGAATTTTAGACCAATATCCCTGATGAACATCGATGCAAAAATCCTCAATAAAATCCTGGCAAACCAAATCCAGCAGCACATCAAAAAGCTTATCCACCATGAACAAGTGGGCTTCATCCCTGGGATGCAAGGCTGGTTCAACATACGCAAATCAATAAATGTAATCCAGCATATAAACAGAACCAAAGACAAAAACCACATGATTATCTCAACAGATGCAGAAAAGGCCTTTGACAAAATTCAACAGCCCTTCATGCTAAAAACGCTCAATAAATTTGGTATTGATGGAACGTATCTCAAAATAATAAGAGCTATTTATGACAAACCCACAGCTAATATCATACTGAATGGGCAAAAACTGGAAAAATTCCCTTTGAAAATAGGCACAAGACAGGGATGCCCTCTCTCACCACTCCTATTCAACATAGTGTTGGAAGTTCTGGCTAGGGCAATCAGGCAAGAGAAAGAAATCAAGGGTATTCAGTTAGGAAAAGAAGAAGGCAAATTGTCCCTGTTTGCAGATGACATGATTGTATATTTAGAAAACCCCATCATCTCAGCTCAAAATCTCCTTAAGCTGGTAAGCAACTTCAGCAAAGTCTCAGGATACAAAATTAATGTGCAAAAATCACAAGCATTCTTATACACCAGTGACAGACAAACAGAGAGCCAAATCAGGAATGAACTTCCATTCACAATTCCTTCAAAGAGAATAAAATACCTAGGAATCCAACTTACAAGGTATGTAAAGGACCTCTTCAAGGAGGGCTACAAACCACTGCTCAGTGAAATCAAAGAGGACACAAACAAATGGAAGAACATACCATGCTCATGGATAGGAAGAATCAATATTGTGAAAATGGCCATACTGCCCAAGGTTATTTATAGATTCAATGCCATCCCCATCGAGCTATCAATGACTCTCTTCACAAACCTGGAAAAAACTGTTTCAAAGTTCATATGGAACCAAAAAAGAATCCGCATTGCCAAGACAATCCTAAGTCCAAAGAACAAAGCTGGAGGCATCACGCTACCTGACTTCAAACTATACTACAAGGCTACAGTAACCAAAACAGCATGGTACTGGTACCAAAACAGAGATATAGACCAATGAAACAGAACAGAGCCCTCAGAAATAATACCACACATCTACAGCCATCTGATCTCTGACAAACCTGAGAGAAACAAGAAATGGGAAAAGGATTCCCTATTTAATAAATAGTGCTGGGAAAATTGGCTAGTCATAAGTAGAAAGCTGAAACTGGACCCTTTCCTTACTCCTTATACGAAAATTAATTCAAGATGGATTAGAGACTTAAATGTTAGACCTAATACCATAAAAACCCTAGAACAAAACCTAGGTAATACCATTCAGGACATAGGCATGGGCAAGGACTTCATGTCTAAAACACCAACAGCAATGGCAACAAAAGCCAAAACTGACAAATGGGATCTAATTAAACTAAAGAGCTTCTGCACAGCAAAAGAAACTACCATCGGAGTGAACAGGCAGCCTACAGAATGGGAGAAAATTTTTGCCATCTACTGATATGACAAAGGGCTAATATCCAGAACCTACAAAGAGTTCAAACAAATTTACAAGAAAAAAACAAACAACCCCATCAAAAAGTGGGCAAAGGATATGAACAGACATTTCTCAAAAGAAGACATGCATGCAGCCAACAGACTCATGAAAAAATGCTCATCATCACTGGCCATCAGGGAAATGCAAATCAAAACCACAATGAGATACCATCTCACACCAGTTAGAATGGCAATCATTAAAAAGTCAGGAAACAACAGGTGCTGGAGAGGATGTGGAGAAATAGGAACACTTTTACACTGTTGGTGGGACTGTAAACTAGTTCAACCATTGTGGAGAACAGTATGGCGATTCCTCAAAGATCTAGAACTAGAAATACCATTTGACCCAGCCATCCCATTACTGGGTATATACCCAAAGGATTATAAATCATGCTGCTCTAAAGACACATGCACATGTATGTTTATTGCGGCACTATTCACAATAGCAAAGACTTGGAATCAACCCAAATGTCCATCAGTGACAGACTGGATTAAGAAAATGTGGCACGGCCGGGCGCAGTGGCTCAAGCCTGTAATCCCAGCACTTTGGGAGGCCGAGACGGGTGGATCGCGAGGTCAGGAGATCGAGACCATCCTGGCTAACACGGCGAAACCCCGTCTCTACTAAAAAATACAAAAAACTAGCCGGGCGAGTTGGCGGGTGCCTGTAGTCCCAGCTACTTGGGAGGCTGAGGCAGGAGAATGGCGTAAACCCGGGAGGCGGAGCTTGCAGTGAGCTGAGATCCGGCCACTGCACTCCAGCCTGGGTGACAGAGTGAGACTCCGTCTCAAAAAAAAAAAAAAAAAAAAAAAAAAAAGAAAATGTGGCACATATACACCACGGAATACTATGCAGCCATAAAAAAGGATGAGTTTGCGTCCTTTGTAGGGACATAGAAGCAGCTGGAAACCATCATTCTCAGCAAACTATTGCAAGAACAGAAAACCAAACACCGCACGTTCTCACTCATAGGTGGTAACTGAAGAATGAGATCACTTGGACTCGGGAAGGGGAACATCACACACCAGGGCCTATTATGGGGAGGGGGGAGGGGGGAGGGATTGTATTGGGAGTTATACCTGATGTAAATGACGAGTTGATGGGTGCTGACGAGTTGATGGGTGCAGCACACCAACATGGCACAAGTATACATATGTAACAAACCTGCACGTTGTACATATGTACCCTAGAACTTAAATTTTAAAAAAAAAGCAAAAACATAAAGTGGGGAAAGGACACCCTTTTCAACAAATGGTGCTGGGATAATTGGCTAGCCACATGCAAGAGAATGAAGCTGGATCCTCATCTCCCAGATTATACAAAAATCAACTCAAGATGGATTAAGGACTTAAATCTAAGACCTGAAACTATAAAAGTTCTAGAAGATAACATTGGAAAACGCCTTCTAGAAATTGGCTTAGACAAGGATTTCATGACCAAGAACCCAAAGGCAAGTGCTATGAAAACAAAGATAAATAGTTGGGACTTAATTAAACTAAAGAGCTTTTGCACAGCAAAAGGAACAATCAACAGAGTAAACAGACAATCCAGAGTGGAAGAAAATCTTCACCATCTACACATCTGACAAAGGACTAATATCCAGAATTTACAATGAACTCAAACAAATCGTAGGAAAAAAAAAAAATCCCATCTAAAAGTGGGCTAAAGACATAAATAGATAATTCTCAAAAGAAAATATATAAATGGCCAACAAACATATGAAAAAATGCTTAACATTGCTAATCATCAGGGAAATGCAAATCAAAACCACAATGCTATTGCTATTACTCCTGCAAGAATGGCCATAATCAAAAAAATCAAAAAACAGTAGATATTGGTGTGTATGTAGTGAACAGGGAACACTTCTACACTGCTGGTGAGAATGTGAACTACTACAACCACTATGGAAAACAGTGTGGAGATTCCTTAAAGAACGAAAAGTAGAACTACCATTTGATCCAGCAATCCTGCTACTAGGTATCTACCCAGAGGAAAAGAAGTCATTATTTGAAAAAGATACTTGCACATGCATGTTTATAGCAGCACAGTTTGCAAGTGCAAAATTGTGGAACCAACCCAAATGCCCATCAATCAACGAGTGAATAAACTGTGACATATTTATTCGATGGAATACTACTCAGTCATAAAAAGGAATGAATTAATGGCCTTTGCAGCTATCTGGTTGAGATTGAAGACTATTATTCTAAGTGAAGTAACTCACGCAATAGAAAACCAAACATTGTATGTTCTCACTGATATGTGGGAGCTAAATTATGAGAACACAAAAGGCATAAGAAAGATACAATAGACTTCGGGGTCTTGGGGGAAGGGTGAAATGGGGGTGAGGGATAAAAGACTATAAATAGGGTGCAGTGTATACCGCTCAGGTGATTGGTGCACCAAAATCTCACAAATCACTACTAAAGAATTTATGCAACCAAATACCACCTGTACCTCAATGACTTATGCAAAAATAAAAAATTAAAAAAATTTTTTAAATTACTTAGTCAATCAAGAAACCTTTAAAAGAAAGCCATCCAAGTTGAAAATAATTCTTATTACCACTATTTATCACTATCCAGTAAATAGATTCAAAATCCTCCGACATCGGTGGATTCTCAGAAGATATACACGTACATATCAGTACACCCACCCAGCAAATCAAAGCAAACACTGAGTTGAGTGTCCTGGAGTTTCACTCAACTTTGCCACAGTTCTTAATACATAGGAGTATTCATATAGCACGCTAAGAAATGATATATCAAGCTAATCTATCCTCAGATGTTCTCTGTCTGAGCTTCCCAAATAAGTGGGAATAGAGCATATAATTTTCTCACAAAGATGCTGTAACTGCTTCTCTCAAATTGGCCACTCCTTCCTTGCCACCATTCTAGTTCAAGTCCCCATCATCTTACAGTACTCTTAAATTCGTTTTCTCTTTTTTCCCCCCACACTAAATTCTTTGTACAACAAATAGACTGATGCTTTTAAAACATAAATCATGTCACGCCTCTGCTTAAAATAATTCAATGGCTTCTCTTTGTATTTAGGGCAAAATTCACATTTTTATGTCTATCAGAGCCTATGTGATCTGGCCCTTTCCTATTTGATTGGCCCTTCTACAAAACCTCACTCACTTGGTCCGGACACAGCGCCCTTCCTTCAGGTCCTAGACTATGACCATCTGTTCCCACCTCAGAGGCTCAACATAGGCTGTTTTCTCTGCCTGAAATATTCCTAGCCCAGTTACGCTTTCTTTTTGGCAAATTCCTTTGTAATAGGTCTCAACTGAAACATAATTTCCCCAGATTGACCTTTCCTAATAAACCTATCTAAAGTGGCACCACACTCCCCATCATTACTCTCCTTCAAAGCATAACTTGTCCTTCATAGAACTTATCACAATTTGTAATCATGCATTTATTTTTGAATTGATTTTTAAAATGTATCTATTGGTTATTAGAATGTAAGCTCCTTCAAGGCAGGAATAGTACCTGTTGTATTCACTTTATATGCAGTTCCTAGCACATTGCCTAGTATACATTAGACATGGATAAATATATGTTGAAGAAGAAACAAATGATTAGCAACTGATACATTCGGAAATTCTACAATACAAATTATTACATCACTAACAGTAAAAAAGGATCATGAATTAGACAAGATTTCAAACCCAGTACCTTTTCATTGGGCAACCATAGTGAAAAAATAAGTGGAAAGGGCAAGGACACAAAAGAGAACACCACTGCAGATATTCTGAGGTGCAGGGGAAAGTGGATTATCCAGAGATCCATACTGGACTATTCTACACTGTGTATTTGTCCCTAAAAGCCTAAGCCCTTCCCTAAAATACAGCTGTCAGGGGGCACATTTACCTACTTCTTGTTTTTCTCACTTATATCCTGGGAAGCTGCCTTGGTACATTTTCCACATCCAGAAAATCCAAATCAAGATGACTTCAAAAGAGAAGTATAGTGATGTTGAAAGTGAAGAAGGAAAGCCTTGGGTAGATTAAAGAAAGACCCAAGATTGGACATACAGCTATATATACTTAAGCTTACAATATAGAGGAACAAGTCTCATTTGGCATCCTGCATATGATTTTTTATATTGCCATTTAATGTTTTATTATTTTCAGGTCCAGCTATATTGCAAGGCCTTTCTTGCAGGCTGGCTTCCATTCACCTTTGCCTTGCTTATTATGCCTTGCCTAGTGACTTATACGTAACAGCACACAAAAAACATCATCGTCATCATCATCATCTTCTTCATCATCTTTATCATAAAACTTGCACATTTTCTCCAGGTTTCACCTTCCTTATTTTTTTACCCCTGCACTTGGAACATTACTTAAAGTTGACTATTCTATCAATGTGACAGGATAGACATCTCATTCATACCCGAAACATGGGAACCAATCGCCTTTGTGTAGAAACCCATTTCGTGGGATAGAGGGACATTCTCTTGGCTCTGTGAACTAAGTTCTGTTGCCTTGCGATGTTGTAACCTTCAGAAGAACTTAAAGTTCCAAATAGTAATGGTCAGTATAAAATCGAAGCTAATAGATGAAAACTCTGTACCAAAGGTCTTATACACTTCACTGCCATCTTCTTTTTAGAACAGCTGCTGCAGAGTGTAAATTAGAAGTTAAATGCCCCCCTCCCCAACTTTGTTTCACTTGAAGTCCCCAAACCACCAAAAACACAACAGAAACCAGCTTTAGCAAGTAAAAATGTATTATGCAGCTCTAGAGCCTTCATCTATTTTTAAGGAAACAGGTTTTTATTGAAACATCTCAGTACTCATCATGCTAGCTACATTGAGGGTAAGAATTTTTGGAAACATAAAATTTTAATTTGTTTGCTACCACAGAAAGCAAGAGGAAAAAGAATTTCTAAATGACCCTATTGTAGAGAAGCACATTAATCAAGATATAAACGTTGAGGTAAAGTTAACTAAACTTTGTGCCCTCACTTGGACTGTAAGCTTTTTAAGGGCAAGTTCTGTGCTTTACACATCTCTGTATTAACCAGCCTATAAAAATGTTTGTAATATTTTGCCTCACATACACTAAGCACTTAATCAATATTCATTAACTTATTTGTACATCCCTACTTTGGCAATCACTTAATCGTGGTGCAGAACTGGACTTCCTAGGAGGAAATCAGAAGGGCTGCAGTCAAATAGAGCTGGTAAGAGAGGGTCCACCCTACCTTTCTAACTCGCTAATGAAACTCCCCGTGGTGTTCATGTACTCTGTCTGTATAAAAGAACAAGATGGCACCTCTTGTGAAGTATGCAATTCCTCCAAGTGGGAATTCAAATCTGTCTATAAAAAAAAAATCACAAAACAGATGCAAATATAAAATCCATAATTAAGATGAAATAACAACTTCATAGTCCAATTCAGGATGTTTATTCTTATTACATTCTTGGTTAATTTTACTTCTAAGCAAACACTCACTCAGCTAATATTTACTAGGCATTTCTCATGTGCAAGGCACAATGCCTGGATTAGTGGCAGAGGATGTATGGAGCACAAAATTTATAAAATGTAACTGTCACTCTCAGGAAACACACAAATAACCATAACAAAGTAAGAAGCCATCAGAACCATAAAAATCTTTTAGTAAAGTAGTAGCCAAATTGAGAAGTGGTAACTATATGTACGATAACAAAGACTTCCTAAAGGGGGTGGTATTTGAATTAGAACTGGAATGATGAGTAGGTAGTGCATATCTAAATATAAGGAGAAAGAGCATTTCTGTCCCATACCATATTTCACTGTGCTGGATACATAATGAGGACAACCATACATAATTTGTTACCAATTGTTGCGGTAACAATTTATCACAAACTTAGTGGTTTAAAACAACGCAAAGGTATTATCCTATAGTTCTGAAAGTCATGAGTCTGGGTTTCACTGGGCTAAAATCAAGGTACTGATAGACCTGGATTCCTTCTGGAGAACCTAGAAGAGAATCAGTTTCCTTGTCTTTTCTAGTTTCTAGAGGCCATCTGCATTCCAACCTCTTGTTTTACCACTTTTCCTACTACTCACTCTGATCTCCTGAGTCCCTCTCATAATCACCCTTGTGATTACCTTATGCTCACTCAAATAATCAAGGAAAATAATAATCCAGTATAATCTCCCCATTTCAAGATCTTTAACTTCATCACTTCTGTAAAGTCCCTTTTGTTATATAAGGTAATATGGTCACAGGTTCTTGAGATTAAGACATGAACATTTGTGGGGTGGCATTATTCAGCCTATCACAAGTACTTAGTTTAATATCTGCCTATTTGTTTGCATATCTTTAAATACTTTACATTTACAGTTACAAATTTAGGTTTTTAAGACACATTTTCTTTTTAAAAGCTAAATAAAAGGGCTTTCTACCTTGGTGTCATGCTTTTCAATTGATTTCTATTCTTTTAATTCCTAAAATTGCTTGCCCATATGGTATGATTGGTGGAGTGATTAGAGCAAAACCATAGTAATGCACCTGCCCACAACAATCTTCCTAGCCACCTGCCACATCCCCTCCTGCCAAACTTGCCTTGAAATCCCTCAAAATAAAGGAAATTGCTTGTATTAGAGGATAAACCTAGGTTCTTTCTGCAGATATTACTTCCAAATTTACAGAGATTACTTGATGGGGGCAGGAGAGGAGGTATGATGAAGGAAGGTGATCTCAATGGAGCTATCTTCAGACATGCCAAAGTACAAGTATGTCTGAGAAACTAGTGAATGTGTAGAGTGTGTCATAACAGTTCTCCATTTGCATTGGGTTCCTTTGAGTGAGTAAAAGATGACCTGGGATCAGAAAAAAAGAAGAGGAAGGGTGAGATATATGGCATATTGGCTCTATTTCTGGCAGTATGGACTCGTATCTCTAAAATCTGCATGTGAGAAGGAAGGGGAAGGGGCTGAAGGCAGAAACTGAGAAGCTGTTTTCATGAAGGCCTCTTTGAGAAATGTAGACCCAGGCAGGGCTACTTTGGTGTTTTAGTGACAACATAGAGTTCACAATGAGAAAAAGAATAAATTTCCCAATTAGAGAATGGCTTCAGCTTACTGAAGATTACAGGACATTCCATAATGCTTTACTTTTAGAAATAAATGATTGACAATCTAATTGTCCATAAACTGATATGCGGATAAAGAAAATGTGTGTGTATATATGTGTGTGTGTGTACGCACATATACATACACCATGGAATACTATTCAGCCATAAAAAAGAAGATGTCTTTTGTGGAAACTTGAATGGAACCAAAGGCCATTATTCTAAGTAAAACAGTTCAGGAATCAAAAACCAAATATCACATGTTCTCACTTATAAGGGGAACTAAGCTATGGTTCTGCAAAGGCATACAGAGTGGTATACTGGACATTAGAAACTTAGGAAGAGGAAAGGTGGGAAGGGTGAGGACTGGAAAACTACCTATTGGGTACAATGTACACTACTTAGATTATGGGTGCACTAAAATCTCAGACTTTGCCACTATACAATTCATCCATGTAACCAAAAATCACTTGTACGCTTGTATCCCTAAAGCTATTGAAATAAATTAGTTAAAATAAAAAACACTTATTATAAATATAATAAAACTATGTTGCAAAAAAAGAAAGAAAAAATTATTCATAATCCCATCAAACTATTAGAATATTGATATATTGCTTTGCAGTATTTCTAATGCATATTTAACATAGTTGTAATTGAAGTATTTACTTTTTAAAAAGAAGAAATAAATGATATTTGGGAGACAGAAGGGTTCAGAGTAGGGGAGAACAAAGAAGAGGTGGTTAGATGTCTAGCATTCATTCAGTGGAAAAAGCCAATGGAATTTTAGGTTTATGATATACGATATGCCACACCCCTCCCCATTTTTATCCTCAAGCTGGTGAAGACTGAAGAAACAGGTAACTTCTGTAATATCTTCCTTCCAGGACCCTAACAACAATAAGGATTACTTGATCAGATTGAGTAGTCATTAGCTGGGGATCCAGAGAAAGCTAGGCCCTGAGGGGGAGGGATAAAGAATAGGTGAGGGTTGATAGCCACAAATCTAATGTGGCATGAATGGCATGAAGACATAGGATGACAAAAGATTTAGGTACAGGACTAAATGTATCTGGGACCCAGATAAAACCAAAAACCTACTCTGGATTTTTCTACCTATCCTTACCTGCTCTTTACCTAGCCAGTGTTTCTTCTGATAATATAGCCCTAGCACCACTCCTACCAGAATAATCTAAAGTGCATGTTGAATATGCAGCTAATCAATCCCCACTCCAGAATCACTGTTTGGAATATCAGAAAAAAAAGTAAGACCTGGAAGTGCACACTTTAACGAAGTCTTTAGATACTCTGGATGCACAACAAATTTAGAAACCATTAAACTAAGGTCTCTCTTTGTCCTTAGCTCCCATCTCTCCACCCCATCCTGAGATAAAAGACTGCAAGAAAGCATATATCCACTTTGGATGAATTTGTATAAAAATATTCTTTCTGAGATGTCTATTCCATTTATTTAAGCTATAAAGAAGTTCATTAAAAAGGTTTTATTGTTTTGTTTTGTTTTTTGATTGTCAAAGTTGCAAAGCCCCAGTGATAGGGTCAAAATAGTCACAATGGGATACACAGGATAGACAGTGTAAGTCCTCTCTATCCTTGTTTTTGAATGAGAGTTTTGCTGAATACACAATTCTTCCAGAGAAATAACAGCACAAATACTTGAATTATTATTTAAGGCTTCTTTCAATGAAGTTGGCCATTAAATGGATAACTATGCAGTGGATATATCAAATACTCAAACCTTTTAAGGATTACTGGACACTGGCTTTTAGTTAACGGTAATCCCTTAGGACCCATCAGTTGGAATGGAGGTCTTGTAGGCTTTAAGTGATAAATGGACTATTGGCTTGAGTCTACATCATGGCCCATTTAGTGAAAATCTTAATGCTATCTTAAAATTATTTCTCCAGTTCCTGAGTTAAATAAATATCCTTAACAACTGGCAGGATCTCCACTTACACTCTATGAACACTGCAATTAAGAAGTATGTTTTGTGAGAAGGTAAAATTTAGGTTTCATTGTGTTGTTTTATTTTTGATGGTCAGGGCAGAAAAACCTCCGTGGTCAGGTAAGAATGGTTAAAAAGGGTATATGGAATAAAGAGTACAGCTCTTCTCTAACCAAAGAAGATATCAGTACAAATATATGGAAACAAATATAGTATGGAAAAGGCACTTCACCCAAAGCTTTAATTTCCCAATTCGATCATATTCTTATTTTTTTTCTATTTTCTTATTTGTTTGACTGTCAGGAGGAACCAATACAGGATATAGTACTCATCCAATACTCAATACTCTTTGATTGAACAGACACAATGCTAGACGCTGTGTTCAGCTATGGGGTTGCAGAGACGAATAATGCTCAGTTTCTACTCCTTAGCAATTTACCATATAGCCATGATGACAGATAACCATAATAATAGGTGTATTACTACAAGTAGTATCACCGTGATCAAATCTGCCTGACTTATCTGGAACACAGGTACCAGGGAAACTTTCCAGTTAAATCTTTCATGTAGTTGGAGAAGTCTACATGCACTAACAGAAGGATGAACATTCCAGACAGAAGGAACAGAATGTGCAGAAGTACAGGAACACATTCCAACCTTCTAGGAACTGTGGTAGTTTGGCATTATTGGAGTAGAAAGTACAAGAGCAGTAGTGGCTAGAGAAGACATGTAGACAAGGAAGGGATTAAAGGGGGCATCATATGCCATATCAGTTAGAGACCAGGAAACACACCAATGACACATTTATATCTGGTAATCTGAGGAAAGTCCAAAAAAAAAAAAATAAGAACCACTTACACAGGTATTGTGCAGGGTTTAGAACAAGCAACAAGCAGTGCAGTACTCTGGGGCAAATAATATTAAGTGGTTACTACCCTTAAACATTGAAGAAAAGGGCCTATAGGAGTTGCAAAATTCATAAAAGGATGTAGCCAACTTACAGCAACCTGTCAGAGAGGAACCTGAAGAATAAATATCCCAGCTCCATTCTCAGCACCCTCTCCAGTCTCCTGCTGACACCTCCCATTGGCCAAACCCTACTGGAAGCCAGAGGGCAAGAGAGTCTATTCATGCAGTAAATATGGGGTCAGCCTCCCGGGGCACAGAACAGGAGAGAAAGTAAATCTGCAGAAGCAAATGGAAATTTTCTAGCACACATGCCATGCGAAGAATTTGAAGCTTTATTTTGTAGATGGTGGAAAGTCAAAATGATGGCTTTTTTAAGAGAAGTGATGATCTGATTTCTGTTTTAGACAGATTACTCTGTCTAAAACTGTCAGAAGGACATGGGAAAATTATTTTTAAAATATGCAGAAAATAACACTGATAATTAATTAATTAATTGAACAAATAACTTAGTAATCTCATTGACAGAAAACTTGTGTCCTATAAGGACAGTCACAAGTACTCAGAACCATGACTTGTGAATCACATGTGTGATTAAGCTGCACAATATAGCTAACGCTAAAGTTATGGTGGGGACCTGAAGAAATAATATGCCCTTTGCTATTTGATTCATTGAAGGCAATGTTCAAAAGGAGATTCTCAACTCATATGATAGTTGCTTAGAGATACACAGTCTGTTCATAGTCTATTTGTATATTCAACAAATAGGCATACTAGTCCATCATATAGGAGTCACCCCAATGTGACAGGGGCTGAAATAATCAGGCACTAATAAGCTACAATTGAGACAGTTTAGGTAAATATTGATTTGAGTATAGAGTCTTGTCCAAAGATGTTTAGGAAGGCAGCTCCTTAGGGAAACTTTGCTATAAAGCAGTTCATTATTTATTTTATAAATATTTAATGAATACCTACTATGTTCTAAACACTGTTGGATGGTTAAAAAAATAGCAATGGAGCACAAAACATACAGTGCCCTTAACCCTCATGGGACTTAAAAAATAGAGAGTAAGAAAGATAATAAATAAATATATAGTATTAGATAATGTTAAGTGCTATAAGAAAACAGATTTATCTGATAGTCATGTATGAAACCTACATCATACTGGAATGTTGCCAATTTGCTCCTGACAAACCACTATCTTCATATACTCCAAAATACTTCCCTATCACTGCATAAGGAACCAGCTTCCTGGGTATACAGGATACTAAGAAAATAATAATTTCTCCAGTATAGACTACTTTCAGGCTAATTCTCAAAAGCATTTGGTTTCTGGGATTAAAGCAATTGTGAAACCAGGTGGTTCTTGACTCAACCAGCATTCCAAAAGGACCAGACAGGCCCAACAATATACCTAGTGCCTCTGGCCTCTAGTTACACCCAAATGGGTGGAGTATTAGTCACAAAATTTGAATCATGGGCACATAGTAATCTTATTTCCCAAAATCTGATATAGGAATGGGGCTTTTATCAATCTGAGGGTGGGTTTTTGTGGTTATTTCTGGTGCTTTTTAACCACCCACACAAATTGCTTCACAAGCTTTCTAAATATTTTAGAAAAATAAAGCATGTTGGGTTTGAAAGATACTAAAATATCAACATTTTATTGAAGAAACAAATCATAATGTAATTTTTTAAACTGTTCATTGGGAACCTCTGTTAAAGAATGCAAAAACATTAAGGTAAGCATGGTTTTCTGATGTTATGCTTTATAAAAAAGCTGATGGGGCTTTTTTATAAAGCACAATAGAGCTACATAAAAGTGTTTCTTTTTCTTTGTTCTAATATAACCCGGCTAGTTTGTTGCTGATACCTATTCAGTATCCAGTCAACAATAACTTGGGAATCCATGGATTAACTCCATTTTTAATGAGCTGGGATGCAGACAGGAGCATTTGAATCTTGGAAAACCGTCTCAATCAACAGGCCTGACCATATCTGCAACTCTCCCCCAATCCTGGACCACAGGAGCCTCCAAACTAACCTAACATGTTAGCTTTGAATGCAAGTAGAGCAACATGCATTTATCAGGCTAAGTTCCTTTGGAACTACAAGCTTTAAATGCCAGCATCTCTATCTATAAAATCCAACAACTGGGCCAGGCATGATTGCTCATACCTGTAATCCCAGCACTTTGGGAGGCCAAGGCATATGGACTGCTTGATCTCAGAAGTTCAAGACCAGCCTGGGCAACATAGCGAAACCCTGTCTCTACTGAAAACACAAAAATTAGCCAGGTGTGCTGGCAAGCGCCTATTAATCCCAGCTACTTGGGAGGCGGAGTCATGAAGAATCCCTTGAACCTGGGAGATGAGTTTGCAGTGAGCCGAGACTGCACCACTGCACTTTAGCCTGGGCGACAGAGCAAGACTCTGTCTCCAAAAAAATAAATAAATAAATAACAAAATCAAACAATTAACACTGAGCTCTCAGCGTCTCGTTCAACTACTTTAAATAACTCTAGACACTACTTGGTACACATTTTTATCATTACAATTGCTAGATATCAGGTATATCAGGTGCCTAGGTTGACTTATTAGCATCATATCAGATCAATATTTTATTTCCATTTTCTGGATTGGAATTCCACTGCAGAGGAAATTATTTGTTTTCAGGACTAACATCTGGAATGAACAGTAAACTTACTATAAGGAATTTGGTTAGCACAGAGTGTGGAATTAAGTAGTTAAAACAAATGCAGTTAGTTACATGACAGATTGAGTTTTATTTTTCAACCATCCCAAAAGCCATCAAACAGTGAGAGAAACTGGAGCTTTCCTCTAGTGCAGAAGTCATCAATGCCATTCTGGCTCCCTGCCAACATCCAACATCGTGGGCTCAGCTTGGCCTGCTGCTCTGTCTGCCTGTTGCCACTTCCCAAACTCCATTCAATGTTTGTAGATGTATAAGGAAAATACACCCTGGGCTGAGGTGGAGGGTATCAGACTGTGGAGGGAAGAAGGGAAGTAGGGATTTTTTTTTTGAGGTACTTAAAAAAGTAAACAACCACAAAAGAACCCCAGGGCTTTCTGACCTGAAAATCTCTATGTTAATAGTCAAACTTTTTTTGAAGCTCAGTCAGCTCTGTCCTCACCCTCTTGGCAAATAAAACCCATTCACCAAAGCTCAAAGAAAGTTCATGAAAAGTGCATTTTGCTATAATAGATAAGTCATCCAGGCCCAGCCCTCAAGGAATTCTCATCAAAACACATTACTGGGGCTAACAATGATACAAACACATGGACAGCATCATGCCAAAAACATAAAATAGAAATGGCTGCCCCTTATTAAGCTCTTATTGTATACTAGACTTTGCTATGATTAATAATGTAATTATTATAACAGCCCTACAAGATAGATACTATTGATGTCAAAATTTTACAGATTAGGAAAATCAAGTAAAGAAATGTAATGTCCCCAAGGTCACACAGCTAATAAATGACAGAATTCGGATTTAATCTGAGGCACTCTGCTTCCAGATCCCACATTTTTTCCCCCAATCCCACCCAGACATTCTTATTCAGTACGGTATAGTGCCTCTCTATTCACCCACAGATGTTAGAGTAGGCAGATAGCCAGTCGTGAGCAGGAAAAGAGAGCCCCTGTGGGGAGGAAAGCCTAGAAAAATCTCACACCCCAGAGATTACCCAAAATATGCATGCTAGTTATAAGCACAGCAGAAGGGAAATACCTACACAGGAAGGAATGCCCATTAAGATGCCCAGTAATCATTCACTCTTCAGTTAACCTGTCAGAATGTAGCTAAGATGCATGATGATAAAAGAAAGAGGGCAAAGGAGGAAATTTCTAAGAAATACATAGGTGCAATTCAGAGCCAACAGCAGGCCCACGCATGTGCAACAACTAATAGTAAAAGACAGTACCACAACCCTGGGGTGGGAACTAGGCCAGGAAAAGGCAGAGACTTAAGGCAGGAGCTGGAAAACTAGACAAAGAAAAAAGGCAGAGACTTAAGACAGAGGCGGGAACTCTAAGACAAACCCAACATCATAAAAACCCAAGGGAGAACTCTCAGGGTGCTGCTGGCTCACTCCCTTTCAGGGGTCCACTCTTCTTTATCTTTTCAGAGTGTACTGTCTCTCTAAATAAGCTCTCTGCTCTCTATTTTCCTTCAATAAGTTCTCTTCTTTGGCTAAACCAGCTGCTTGGCAGAATTCTTTCTCCAAGACTAAGAACTGAGGATTCCTGCACTTCCTGGTAACACAGAGACATCAAGAACAGTGCAGCACAGTAAACTTACAGCATTTTCCCTGGTGGAGCCAGGATTAAAATTCAAATTTATTGCCAAAGCTTGGGCCTCTAACCACTACGATATACTGCAAGTATGGCTTTTATATGTGCTGGGAAGTAATACCTAGAAGTATATCTTAGTAGCAGTTCCATAAGTGGACCTTACAAATACAGATTTTAAACAGAAGGTCCTTTCATCATCACCTCTAGCTGACTGCCCAGATGCAGGTTATTCAGCTGTGTAAACATATGGGTTCAACTTTTGACTTGACACTCCTTAAGTAATTTAGCCCAGAAACTCCCTCCATAGCTTTATAATAGTATATTCACCAACCATCAGGGGAAGAATCAGGCACAATGTGCTCTTATTGATTAAGTATTCCATACAAACTAAGATGTGGTACAAAATGTGGAGTGCTAATGTATATATTTAGATAGCTAAAACAGGTGCTTATGTGTACAAATATCTATTTCAGAGGCCTGAGAGAGACTGTCATTGGACCTGCATGCCTAAAATTGGAAAAGATTATGCATAATATGTTCATGGGTTCATCTGTAATAAAAGTTGTATGGTGCCAGGTAACAAAAAAGGCATGTAAGGCAATGGTGGGCGCTAACTTTAAAAAACACATAAGAATTTATAATTTTTACAAATTTTATAAAGCACGTTGATACAGTCAGAGCATTAAATCATCAAGAAGCGTCACTATAAGGGTTTAAGTCCAGGAAAGGGCTTTTTTTTGTTTTTGTTTTTGTCAGAAGATGAGGAGTCCCAATGAGAGGAGATTGAAAAGGGAATAGTATCTCATTGTGGTTTTGATGTGCATTTCTCTGATGGCCAGTGATGATGAGCATTTTTTCATGTGTCTGTTGGCTGTATGAATGTCTTCTTTTGAGAAATGTCTGTTCATATCCTTTGCCCACTTTTTGATGGGGTTGTTTGTTTTTTTCTTGTATATTTGTTTGAGTTCTTTGTAGATTCCGGATATTAGCCCTTTGTCGGATGAGTAGATTGCAAAAATTTTCTCCCATTCTGTAGGTTGCCTGTTCACTCTGATGGTAGTTTCTTTTGCTGTGCAGAAGCTCTTTAGTTTAATTAGATCCCATTTGTCAATTTTGGCTTTTGCTGCCGTTGCTTTTGGTGTTTTAGACATGAAGTCCTTGCCCATGCCTACGTCCTGAATGGTATTACCTAGGTTTTGTTCTAGGGTTTTTATGGTATTAGGTCTAACATTTAAGTCTCTAATCCATCTTGAATTAATCTTCGTATAAGGAGTAAGGAAAGGATCCAGTTTCAGCTTTCTACTTATGGCTAGCCAATTTTCCCAGCACACCAGTTAGAATGGCAATCATTAAAAAGTCAGGAAACAACAGGTGTTGGAGAGGATGTGGAGAAATAGGAACACTTTTACACTGTTGGTGGGATTGTAAACTAGTTCAACCATTATGGAAAACAGTATGGCAATTCCTCAAGGATCTAGAACTAGATGTACCATATGACCCAGCCATCCCATTACTGGGTATATACCCAAAGGATTATAAATCATGCTGCTATAAAGACACATGCACACGTATGTTTATTGCGGCACTATTCACAATAGCAAAGACTTGGAATCAACCCAAATGTCCATCTGTGACAGACTGCATTAAGAAAATGTGGCACATATACACCATGGAATACTATGCAGCCATAAAAAAGGATGAGTTTGCGTCCTTTGTAGGGACATGGATGCAGCTGGAAACCATCATTCTTAGCAAACTATCACAAGAAGAGAAAACCAAACACCGCATGTTCTCACTCATAGGTGGGAACTGAACAATGAGATCACTTGGACTTGGGAAGGGGAACATCACACACCGGGGCCTATCATGGGGAGGGGGGAGGGGGGAGGGATTGCATTGGGAGTTATACCCGATATAAATGATGAATTGATGGGTGCTGACGAGTTGATGGGTGCAGCACACCAACATGGCACAAGTATACATATGTAACAAACCTGCACGTTATGCACATGTACCCTAGAACTTAAAGTATAATTAAAAAAAAAAAAAAAGAAAAGGGAATAGTATTCTTAGTGTTGTTTGGGAGGAGAAAAGTAGAAAAGATGGGACTGAAGTATTAGATCAGTTTTCCTCAATTTTTTTTTTAATCCTGGCTCCACCATTTGTTGACTGTGACCTTGGTCAACTCACTTTACCTTCCTATACCTCAGTTTCCTCATCTATAAATAGAGATAGTAATAGTATCTACCTCATAAATTCACCTGCGCTTTAAATGAGATGTTTTATGCAAACTAATCATCTAATGTTTGGCTGTTTGGCACATAGTAAGCAACTAATAAACAATGGTTATCAGTTATCATATAGTCTCCCAATTCTGTCAAAGTATTCTACCTTGTACATTCAGTACAAGGGGCATAGATGGGGCAGAGAGCAAGTTGTATCACATCAGCAGCTTCAAAGAAAATCTTAGGGCTCCCCTAAGGTAAAAAGAAAAACTGAGGCCACTGTGTTTGCGTATGTAATCCAGTCCTATTCTAGTTGATATCAGAATACACAGGCACACATTTTTGGCATGTGAAATAAAAGCAGGAGGAGGAAATTACAAGACAGTAAGCATGCACAATAAAATGCTCTTAATTTTCCCTGTAATGAAACAGAATCAAAGTGAATCATTAAAACTGTTCACTGAGGCGGGGCGCGGTGGCTCACGCCTTAATTCCAGCATGTTGGGGAGCCAAGGTGGGTGGATCACCTGAGATCAGGAGATCGAGACCAGCCTGGCCAGTATGGTAAAACCCCATCTCTACTAAAAATACAAAAATTAGCCAGGCGTGGTGGCAGCTTCCTGTAATCCCAGCTACTCGGGAGGCTGAGGCAGGAAATCACTTGAACCCGGGAGGCGGAGGTTGCAGTGAGCCAAGATGGCACCATTGCACTCCAGCCTGGGCAACAGTCAAAAAAAAAAAAAAAACCAAGTTCATTGAGAAATCAAGTAGCTCTCATATTAACACATGTGAGACAATGATAACTTTGCATGATTTTAGAATGAGAATGTGAGTGTCAAAATGCAAATGCCAAGGGGAAACCCAGTTGCCTCATTTTTTTCAATATTAATGTTTTTCTTTTGTCCACTGAATTCTAGAGCTATTTTATTTAAATTCAATGTTTGTATGTAATCTTGCCTGTGGTTGGCATTCTTCAGTAAAAAATGGTTCAGCAGAACAAAAACAAAATCTAGTAATTATGGTTGTAGCTACAATGTTCGTTAAAACTCGAAAGCAGACAATAGAAATGGTTGCTTAATCACTGAAATTCAAAGAGCAAAAAAAATCTCCCTGTTACCCCTTTGTTGAACCTGGCTCAGTGAAGGAGAATTATAGCTGAATGAACCAATGCAGATGTGTGTCTCTTTTTAAAATATTTTAAAGGTGCAAAACAGATTTCCCAAAGCAAGTTTGGTGCTGATGAGTTTTCTTCATTGGTAAATACTGCCTACCAGCCTCCAGTTGCCGACACCCAAGACAGGTGAAAATATGATTTTAAGAGGTGTGATAACGGCTCCCTCACCATACTTTATTAATTCCAAGATGCGTTTGTGTAGGTGTTAAGTACTTTTTTCTGCCTCTTACTGAAAGATTTCAGGATATTTTGAGCAGATGTGGCTAAGAGGTGATAAAGAAACTAGCTATATTTTACTGCAACATAATGTAATGGCAGTCTTGTGTCACCATGTGTAGTGGTCACTGAATCATTCATTCAAGCTTTCAATGAAAACTTATCGAGAGCCTACTATGTGCTGAGGAATCAAGAGTAAATCCTAGTGATGTGATCCACAATTTCATAGAGCTTACAGTCTACTAGACATGGACAATAAGCGAGTAAACAAAAACATATAATAATTTCAAGCTGTGAATAATGCAATGTAGAAGATATAGCATTGTTAAAGTGCCTAATGGGAAAGAAATATTTCTAGAAAGCATAGCATTCACTGGGGAAATTGTCCAGTTTGACCACTTCAAGGATGAATTGACCATCTTGAAGCATGAAGATTAATGACCCTGGTAAGTTTAGCCCAGTTACTCTACCTGTTCATAGCATTTAATTTACCTAAGGAAAACTTACCGAAAGAAAATAAAATGTGTTGACATGTCTGGTAACATAAATGCCCTCATTTATATCATGTGACTTATGGAAAAGGATCAGGTTTGAGCTTTTTTTCAGGATAGTTGCTGTTTAATTTTACAAAACATTCTTTTATTCCCACATCACAGGAAAAAGTATAAAGGTATCACTGTGCCCTCCCTCAATTGTTAACCGTATTTGTTCATCACTCCCCCATTCCCTCCCCTTCTTTCAAAACAGAAACACTCTAGAGTGCTTAAATCTTTCTTCTTCCAGGTATTTCTCAGGTATTTCGATTGTCGGGTTTTGTTTTTAATTTATTCTCCTTATTTTTTTGAAGGAACACTGATCATGAAATAAAGCATCCCAAGCTCACTTTCTGTAGCAAAGGAGTCCTTATTACATTGCTGACAGGATTCCATTAAAATGTTAGAGTGTAATCATTCATCTTATTAACCAGTCCCAGAACTAGCCAGAAGAGCACAAAGGAATGGAGGAGGTCTTGAACAGAAAATGCATCTGTTTGGTTACTATAAGGAATGGAGCTACTGAAAGACTTTGCCCTTCTTGCACCTGTTCATACTGTCAACAACATCCTTGCTTTCAAAAGGGCTGTTTGTTGTGGTGCTGGTTTGTTTGATTCTTAGAGTGGTAAATGATCAAATTCTGACAAATCTGTGATGTTATATAAAACCATGGTAATTCATCAACTTGGAGCACATTTCCTGGCACTCACACAAGGTCACTGCCCTTGATCAAGCCCTGCTCTGATCTCCTCTGAACTCTGTCAAAAACAAGGACTATATTGTTTATTACCATCATTCCAGGAAGGTACAGCTTTCCCTCAGTCTCCCCTTCCCAATCCTATTTCAAACTAGTTTGTTGTTTTTATCCTTTAAACCATATCTAATAGCCTCTTCTTGGAGGAAGTTGCTGTCACCTATAGGGAGGATGAAAGGAATCAAGATACTATATAAGGAAAAGCAAATGAATGGCTCCTCCACTGACTCTTAGGGTACAGAAAATGACAGATACTCCTTGGGGGAAACCAAAAAATATGGTTGTCAGTGCACACTCTTCTTTTCCTCTTTTCAAAATGATTGGAAAAGTGTAGCCAGAATAATGCCTAGTTTCCACACAGATGAAGTTCTAAACTGATAACTCATGTGGTTTTTCTTTTGGTTGTTGTAGGGATTTAAAAACTAATTTTAAACACAGAGATATTCTTCAAAATGTGTCTGGCAACAGACCTGGATCTCCAAATGATAAGACAGGTACGAAAGAAAACAATTTATTCAACGGGATTTCTAAACTACGGGAAATGTTCTGGCATTTTGGCAAGGAGTATTAAGCTCTAGCTGCGTGATAAATAAGTTGGTCTTTTAATAATGTGTTCTTTCTTAGTGTTTGTTCCTTTATCTACATAAGAGAGTGGGGGAAAATCCCTTGCACCACTGTCTCTCAGTATACTACATTTCTATATTGTTGGTTGGTACTGAAGGCAAGTTGAAATCAAAATTCTCACATAAATAATTCATTGGGATTTGTGGATCTCATAAAGATATGTAGAGTGAAGATTCCACCACTCTTCTTTAACAGTATTACTGGTTATAGCCCTCTCTGCAATGCACTGGTAAATTGTATTATCTGTATTAGTACTCCAAATAAACATAAGCAACTGCCCTAGGTAACAGGGCAATTAATTAAGCAGTCACTCTCTTTATGTAATCAGACCCTGTTGAATATGTCCTAAGAATCAATGAAAGAAAGACACACCTCTCATTTTAATTCACACAATATTCATCAAATTCTGTAGTTGGTGGTGTACGGAAGACCTGCACATGGACCTGGAAGAGGCTCCTTTATGGGCTTTCTGAAAATGTGTGTTCTCTTATAAAAAGCTTAACAGTAGCTCAGCCTATTCTTCGGGGAATAAAGGGTCTGGGCATAACACCTACGAACACAAGAAACAGGGAGGCTCAGAATAATCTTTTAAAAGCTGCTCCTTTTAACCACAAAAAAAAAAAATTGATGAAAAAGGGGAATGGAGGGATGCATACTTGGTAGGGTGTTAACACAATCACTCAACAAACAGCAGCATCCAACTTTACAGGAAGCAGAAATCAAGGGATTAACAACCTTGTCCATCCATACATGGATCTATAATGCAAAACAGCTTCTAGCAAACTAATTAAGGCTTGAGGTTGATCATAAGGTCACCATAGAGGTGGCTGGAACAAGCCCTTCTCCAAGACATTTCAAATAAAAATAGGTAAGAAGAAGAAGAAGAAGAAGATTTCATATTATTTGAATAAAACGTCTTTGGAATACTTGGAAAAAATTTAATTGATATAACATAAAACCTAAGTAAAAAGAGTATACTGTTACACTTTCAAGGCCAATTTTCTAGAAACATATCAAATATATAATTGCTTTTCATTTCCTGGATAGAAATTTTGGAGCCACCACAGTGGCTGAGAGTTAGAGGGTGGAGGTGGGGTTAGGAATAGGTTCTCATCAAAGTTACTATGTTTTGGGGTTAGGAATAGGCTCTCATCAAAGTTTCTAGGGTTTTTTTCAACCAGGCTTGCATGAAATTAGATGAATGACAGCCAGGAGAGAAGCCTAAACCAAAGTTTAAGCATGGTCCTTGATTTTGCCCCTGATGCCTCATAAATCTTCCTATCCCAAGGCCTCAACTTACAGTTGTAGTATGGGGAGAAGGGATATTTCAAACTAACCATTCATTCTACTATGATCTGAATGTTTTTGTCTCCCCAGAATTCACATGTTGAAATCATAACCCCCAAAGTAATAGTATTAGGAGGTATGGTTTTTAGATAAATGATTAGATAATAATAGAGGAGCCCTCATGAATGGGATTAGTGCCCCTATAAAAGAAGCCTTAGAGAGACACCCCCCCAACACACACACACCTTATTCCTTCCATCATGTAAAAACACAGAAGGTGCTACCTATGAGGAAGCAGGTACTCACCATACACTAAATCTGCTGGCAGATTTAGGTACTCACCATACATTAAATCTGCTGGACTTCTTAGCCTCTGAAACTGTGAGAAATAAACGTCTGTTGTTTATAAGCCATTCAATTTATATTATTTTGTTAAAGTAGCCTAAAGGACTAAGACAGGAAATTGATACCAGGAAGTAAGAGTGATATTGCACATAACAAATACCTAAAAATGTAGAAGAGGATTTGAATCCAGGTAATGGGTAGGAGCTGGAAGAGTTTTGAGGTTCATGCTAGAAAAAGCCTACGTTGTTGTCAAGAGTAATTCTGGTGAGGGCTCAGAAGGAAAACAGGAGAGCTGTAGAGAAAGCCTCAGCCTCTTAGAGAATGTGTAAATGGTTGTGAACAAAATTACTGGAAGAAATGTGGACAAAAAGGCCATTCTGATGAGGTCGCAGACAGAAAAAAGGAACGTTATTGGGCAATGGAGGAAAGGCCACCCTTGTTATTAAGTAGAAAAGTACTTGGCTGACTTGTGTTAATGTCCTAGTGTTTTGTGGAAGATAGAATTTGTGAATGATGAAAGTAGATATTTGGCTGAAGAAATTTCTAAGCAAAGTGTTGAAAGCATGGCTTGGCTCTTCTTGACTGCTTATAGTAAAATTGGAGAAGAGAGAAATGACTTAAATATATAGAATTGTTCATCAAAAGGAGAGCAAAACTTAAAAATCTGTAGATTTTGCAGCTGATCCATACTGGAAAAAATGAGAAAACCTGTTCAGGAAAGAACAAAGGTGCAGCCAAGAGACTATCTGATAAGGAGATTTATATGAATTGAACATCTCAACGGAAGTCAAGTACTATTCATCAAGACAATGGGAATATTAGTCAGCCATCTAAACAAAAGCCTGGATCTATTGTCTAAGACAATAGAAGAATGACCCAAAAGACATGTCAGAGATCATCAGGGCTTCTTCTCCACCATAGGCCCAGAGTGCCAGGGTCTAGGGGGCAAAATTACATCCAAGGAAAGGTTTAAGCTGCTGCAAATTGTAAGTTCCACCCTTCTTACTCAGTTGCCTTATTCTTTGGCTGCGCTAGATGTGACTCTAGTAGGTCTGGGTCAATGTGTACTTGTACCCAGCAAAACCGTACGGGCAGGGCTGCCTCCAGAGAGCCACAGGACCCAGGTAGAGAACAAATACAGGGGCAATGACACCACAGAGATCCCTCACTAGGGCAATGCCCAGTAGATCCATGGAGACAGAGTCACACCTGCAATTCCAAACTGCTAGAGCTACAGGCCGGCAACTCCAACATGTGAGAGCTATAGCATGGGCTTTGCCCAGCAGTGCCACAGGGTCAAGGTTGCCTAGAGCCTTAGGAACCCAGTCTCTGCCTTGTAATGTCGCAGAGGCAAGATAGTTGACTCAGTGGGTCTGGAAGGCAGGACCTCCACGGCAATGGGCCTGGAGGGCAGAGTATTGAGCCAAAGATTAATCATGAACCTTAAGATTTTGGATTTGTTTGGGATCTGCCACTCCTTTCTTCCCTATTTCTTCCTTTTGGAATAAGAATGTCGATCCTGTGTTCGTCCCATCATTGCACTTTGGAAGCACATAACACATTTGATTTCACAGGTTCACAGCTGGAGAATAATTTGTCTCAGGATAAATCATACCTTGAAATCACCCATACCTGATTTCAATTATATTTAGATGAGACTTTGAACTTCAGACTTTTGAGTTGACGTCAGAATGAGTTAAGACTTTGGGTGCTACTGGAATGAAATAAATGTATTTTGCATGTGAGACAGATACGAATTTTGGGGGCTCAGGGACAAAATGCTACGGTCTGAATGTTTGTGTCCTCCCAAAATTCATGTGTTGACATCCTAATCCCGAGGTGACGACATTAGGAGGCTGGCTCTTTGGGAGGTGAGTTGGTCATAAAGGCAGAACCCTCATGAATAGGATTAGTGCCCTTATAAAAGAGACCCAAGAGAAACACCTTTCACCACTTCCACCATGTGAGTACACAGCAAAAAGACACTGCCTACGAGCCAGAAAGCAGGCCTTCACCAGATACTGAATCTGCTGGAATCTTCATCTTGTACTTCACAACCACTAGAACTGTGAGAATAAATTTCTGTTGTTAATGAGCTACCCAGTCTAAGATATTTTGTAACAGCTGCCCAGACTAAGACAAATCTATTTTGTTAACTTCAAAATAGAATGAATTTTTAATTGAATATTTAAAATATAAAGGTATTTTACATCAGATGATATACAAGAATGAAAGCACTTTGAAAAATGAGAAAGTGTTACACAAAGCTAAAGGCTTCTCATGACAACTTTAGCTATAGTTTTGCTATAAACAGTGTTTTAAGGGGACTACACAATTTCACCACATGTTAGCATCGATGGTCAAAACAGACAACTGAGCACTTACATCTTTAGGTATCCCTTGGTAAAATAAGTCTGGTTGTGCATCCAAAGCTTGGTAATCTACCACCTTCAACTCTCACTGCTGTAGAAAATCTCAGCAAACTTCAAATATGGGCAAAGTGGGAGACCGCCTCTGCAAAATGTTAATGTTTAATTATCAAATTCCTATTAGACTAAAGAAGCGGTTTGGGGAAGATGCAATGCAACTGCACTGTTAGTGACTTCAGTGACAACTGAATACTAAATTGGAACTCAAATGGGATTTTTAGTACAAAAGTCACCTTTGTGAGTCACAGTCCAGCTGGCCAAGGGTTACCCTTAAAGACTCATTTACGATTTCATTTTTCCAATGTGTGCAATTTACTCAATTCATGAGTATCCTTGTTGACATGAAACACACTGAGTTTGGGTACACAAAATTAATCATTCATTTGCATTTAAACATTCTTTCCAAACAATTCTTCCTAAGCTGATGTCATGAAGCTGACTGGACTTGTACCAAATACTGAAAGCCAATATTAGTATATTTCTATGGAATTTCTAGAACTAGTGAATGCCAACTCAGGGATTCCTTATAATGTTTCTTAATATGAAGACTTATCTTTGGACATCTGAAGGCTAAACCTATGAACCATCAATTAACATAATTTGACTTATCAAGACAAATATAGTAGTGTTTGAGGTAAAGGGTATATCTCTCAAGTAAACAGGCTAACAAAATAAGAAAAATATATTTAGCAAAGCTCTTGGTTTGGGTTCCCCCAAGAACAGATCCTGAGATAAAACTCAAGAGCAGTATGTTTTTTGGGAGCTGGTCCCAGGAAATACCCAAAGAAAAGTGGGGAAGTGAGGCAAGGAAGTGAAAGAAGCCAATACAAAAGGGCAACAAGAGCTCAATCTTGGAGAAATCTCAATAAATTTCTGAAGAAATTTATTCCAACTGAGGACCAAGGAATTACAATATTTACCCACAAAATTCCCCTCAGACATTAGCTGAAGGATGTTTCCAGGGCCATTAATTCTCTGGCACTTCAGGCTTGCTTTGCATCTAGGACAAGTGCTCCCACAGGCAAAAAAAAAAAAAAAAAAAAAAAAAAAAAAATCCTCAGGCAGATAGTCAAGGGCATAAGCAGTCTCCAGGATGTATTGAGATGAGTGTTAAGAAATATGGATAGGGCACCACAGTGGCTGTTACACTCAAGCAGCAACATCAGAATAACCTGGAATCTTGTTCGAAATACAAAATCTCAGGCACCACTTCATCTCCATGCACATTAAAATTTGAGAGGTGCTATGGTACGAGATACATAGATTAGATTAGATAGATAGATAGACAGACAGACAGATAGATAGATAGACAGATAGACAGATAGACAGAAAGAAAGAAACAACAACTCCTCTCAAATAGAACCAACTACATCTAGATGCTGTTCTGAGCCAAAAGAAGCAAAAGAACAATCTGGAATTCTAATAAAGGAATCCCTTTTTGGTTGCCCACTAAATGCTTTGTCAGAGCCAATTAATCTAAAGTCCCACAGACAAACATCAGAAGGGCAAGAAAGTGCCCCTGCAGATGCAGAAATTTCTATAGTTTCAATACCTGAAGGGTCTGGGGCTACTGCCAGAGGCTGCCTAGGGTTTTAGCACCTTGTCTCCAAGCCGAAAACTAGTCAAGACCACCATAGTAAGTATTTCTTAATAAACTATTTCCATAATGATAGTTATTCTGATCCAAATCTGATTCATTTTCTTACGAAGTATATTAAAAATGCATCACAATGAGAAAATGTTGACCTGAGTAGAAACTTAAAAGCAGCAACTGACATTGTTAGGCTCTTCAGGCTCCCTAAATAATCCCTCAAAGCAAGAAGAATGCTGCAGATCACCTAGAAATAATTGTCAATGCTAGGTCTTCCATATATATACAAGGAAGTTGGGGATGAGAGAAGGCTCTGCTAACCCATAGAAAGTGAATAAAGTCTAAGAGGGACTACAGTCTGGGAATTAGCATCTGGAAAGCATACTGAGTTAACAAGCCCAAGATCATGGGGTAAGAAGCTTCAGATGGAAGGTATCTGTTACATAGGCAACCAGCCACCCACAAGGAGGACACATCATACTGAAATCTGAATTGTAATTTCGGTTACAAATTTCAGTACATTTTTCAGCACATTTTAATAGCATTATAACACATTGTTACCTCTATGAGGAAAGTATAAAATTATCATAAACATGACGTATAACATGTATTGAGTATTTATATGCCACACATATGCACTTGCATGCTTCCACTCACATGTAATTCTCAACCTGATGAGGTGAGGTGCTATAATTAATTCCTATGCTATAGATGAGGAAACTGAGACTGAGAGAAGATAGGTAACACACTTTCCCACTGTTATACAATTATCAAATTGCCCAGTGAGGATTTGAACACCAAGCCTACGGTGACTCTGAAACCCACACACTTACGCCCAAGAGTCTTCTATTTCATTATAAGATATTCTCTCCTTTATTAGTGAACCAGTCATATTTGAAAAACCGGCCCATCACAAATCAAAACAGGTTTAAAAATCATTGGACTACCATTGAAATTAGAACTGGAGGAGTTTCTTTTCTGCTGAGTTTGTTTTAATGTCAAAAGCAGATGATTTGTCCTCAGTGCACCTTCACCTTTGGATACACAAAACATTATCTATAGCAACATTACTCATACAAAATGTGGGAGATTAGTTGATTCTACTACCTTTTAGGGGCTGCTCATTCCCTTCAGGCTTCAATATGTCATTTGAAATCTGGCCCTGGATTTAGTTGAAAAGGGCCTAAACTTTCATAGCCAACCAAGGGAAAAGATTGAAGCCATGAAGAGAGCACAAAGCACCCTGAATTCTCAGGTTTGGCTTCCTGTTCAAGTTTCCTGTTGAACTGCAGGAAAAAAAAGAAAGAAAGAAATGCAGAGAGGTAACATAAGGGCTCTGAGGAGAGACCAGCAGTTCTATGAAAATCCCACCACGGAAAATGTGTCAAAATATGCTGATACCCTAAAAAGTACAAATGTAAAATAATAGACATTTAGACAGAGTTTTACAGATTTCTAAATAGGGGAACATTAGCAAAAGAATTCAGGTAAAATAGATAAATTTATCTTTTGCTTTAAAGCCTTACTGACTCAGAACTTGGTCAAACAAGTTTGATTTTTTGAAACAAAGAGAACCAGAAAAAAGTGTGGAAAAGAGTTAGCTAAAGACTATAAGAAAGGGAAGGGGGCCAGAGGATCAGGTGGAGAAGGAGCAAAGGGGAAAAAGAAGAATAAGTAACTGGAATAGTTGGGGCAGGAGGAAGAATATACTCAATTTAGTAGCTTTTAATGAAGTTGTCCAACATTTAAGTCCAGCAATATATGGTTAAGCAAAACATCAACTTATCAAAGTAAATACTTGTTACAGAATTACTATTATATATAAGGTATTCTGTACTTTTTTTAAATCAAGAAGAGTACATTAAGGAGAAAAGTGTTTGAGGGTATTTCAGGAGAAAAGTGAAACTCCCAGGAAACCTGATAAAATGAGACTATTTGTGGGGATGGGGACAGAGTTTAGAACAGAGTCAAGACAGAGAAAACAAGTCAGTAGCTGTTTCTGAAGAGTCAAAAGGCACAGAAACAATACTATAGAAACTTGACTTAGAAGTGCAGGTGGATTAATGGCCACATTCAGCATACTGCATGTGGCATTGCCTGTATTTATTTTCATGCTGGTAAAGGGTCCAAGTTACAAATCCAAAAGCCTCACAATCTATTAAGCCTCATGATCACTGCAGGACTGAATGCAAGAAGCATACAAGGGCTCAGTCCATTAGCCTCCAAGGCCCCAACCACACCTAGACATCCCAGAACGTCTTTACTTTCCCTGAGGTGAACTTGGTAACAATGGCTCAGGCCCATCAAATATGTCCCAAAGTAACACAGCAGGCACCTCTCTGAGTACAAACAGCACAAGATCCGCAAGTACTATTATTCTCCATTCCTCACATTTATCACCCTCTTGGAAGGCTAGTATAATTGAGAGTGTACTATTATACATGAATGCATCTCTGAGATCAAAGTTCAGAGAAACCAGTATCTGCATTATTTTCTCTAGTGCTCACCCAATCTACCTGAGAACGGGAACTTGTAAGTTTCAGCAACTTTTAAGTAACTTTCCAATAAAAAATTCAGGGGAAACGTGCTATTAATAATGATATCTAGTTTTATGGGACTGATGTAAGAACAGATGGGGCGCGGGTGTTCAAGGAAGCATCCGTGTGCAAGTGTGAAACTGCAGAGAGGTGTGAAGAGGCACCTCGTCTTCCCCTATGTAAGGGCTTCTGTGGGCATCTGTCACAGTCTCGTCTGAGAATTCACTGAGGAAACTTGGGAGTAGAACCCTCAGAGGGCACCTGAGGGAGTCCTGCTGCTTACTGGAAAAAAGAAAAAATAGAGAATCAAATCAGAGACAATCCCACAAACTCCCAGGACATTAATTGAGAGGAAGTGGAAAGAGAAACCAAATAAGAGGTGATTTAATGAAATGTGTTGCTTCCCTTAAACTCCAAAGTTATCTGAAATGTTGAAGGCTTCAGATGCATCTGCCAAATGGAACCACATAGTGCCTGAGTGCAGGCCAAGCCTGAACTCTAAGCAATTTATATCAGTAGAAAACACTACAGTGAAGAGCAGCCATATTCTCATTTGGCCAGGCACTGTGAAGATCACCAATACAAAACAGCATTTGCTCTATGAAGTGTCTTTAGCAAAACCAAAATCTTCCATCTTAAAGCAAACTTATGGTCTTTTTAAAAATGTATATTCTTTCATGGCAGCTTTGAGTCAGAGTACTTTGCCCACAGGTAAAATGGTTAAATGTTTTAGATACTTTATTTTTCTGGTTTAAAGGATATCAGAAGAAAGAAAACAAAAACCAAAAAGAAGGGAATTCTGAGAAAGGGACCAAACAATGTCCCCTCTTAGGGAAGAAAAAAAATCTTTAGCCATAGCTGGCTACAAAGTAGCCTCTAGAGTAGACACTGCATCCCAGTACCCTGTACACACATAGCAGTATCACAACTACTCTTGCTAGCTGACCAGGGAACTATTGGTTCAAAATAGTTTGATTCTACCAGTGCCCAAATCCATGATTGGCTGTAAAATCCATATTGAACTCTAGAAATGAAAAAATTTACCTTGACAGCATGGGGCAATTTTGAAAAATTCCACAAATTATGGAACATAATATTTCTGAAGATGATAAAATACAAGAGGGATAACACTATTTTATATACACCAAGTATAAATGCATATCATCCAAGCATCTAAATTCACAGTATCCTTGGCTATAAATAAGTAAAAACCAATATAAATAATATGTCAATTGTGTTCTAATGATCAAAATCACTAATGGTACAAATATCTCAAAATCCATAACTGGAATTAATGGGAAAATGCCCACTTAACAGTCCTGTAGTTGACCAATGGCTGTTCTTAGCAAAGAAACAAGGTTACTCGAGTTATCATTTACCACTTCTGTGCAGCCTAGATTCCTAGGAATTCTCTTGGGAGTTTCAAGGGGCCTGTACATCATCAGCCAATTAGAAAGTGATAGCCAATTAAAGAGAGTTCAATCAATAACTTTGCTTTAAATCTGACCACAGAACCATTGTCTGTTCCTTTCTTTGGAAATAGGAATGATTGAACTCCCTCTTCCCACAGGACAAGCATGAGGAACCATTGCAAATCACTCTGCTCTTACATTCTACATCAATAGTTGCAATGATGATGATTGTGTTGGTTTATAGCATGAATACTGAAGCTAGTGTTTTTCCAAGGAGGCTCTCACAAACCACTAAATCATTTCCCTACCTCACACTCGCTTAATTTAGAAGTTTTTTTTCTGGGCATTTGAGCGGCTAGAACATTTTAACAATTAATTACCCTAACCTCACAGTGCTGTCTTCCACTCTTATAGAAGACTCTCCTCTCTCAGGGATCAGGATACATGTTTTTCTACCTTTCTTTATGACGATCTTCTCTTTGCCCCTAGACCACATATCCACATTCTTCAAGGTCTTTGGTACCACTCTCTCTGTCAGTCACTGTACCTTAACTCGAGTCATTGGCCTGTACGTCTTAGCCATGCTATAAGCCCAATCATATAGCCCACAGTTCCTTGAGCTCTTTTACTCCAAGGACTTTCTCCTCCATTTCATTTTAGAAACCTACTCCCAGGGCCACACTCTGGACTTCATCTCTGACCAGAACTGCTCCACTTCAGAAATCTTGAATACCAACTGACCTTTCCTTGAGGACTAACTCTTGTTTATTAATCTCACTCCATGATTCTTACTTCACCTGTTCCTCATCTTCTTTGAGTTCCACAATCCTATGACCCTTCTGTTTTGGTCAGTGTATTGGTCCATTTCTGGCTTCACTTTCTTCCTTCCCCAGCCTCAAGTTTACAATCCAATCTGTAAGCATTCTTTTGCCAGTACCCTCAAATATACTGCCTTCTTAGGCGATTCTACCAAGACTATCTTGTAAATCTCTAGCCTTTATTCAATCCAACCACCTACTTTTTCTATTCCTACATTGAGGCATCTGAGCATGACTAGATTTAAAAATCATACAAATGTGTTGGTGTTCTGAAAAATGATTGTCTCCAAACTAAGGCATTAGTTAATTACTCCATAGGTGTCCAACAATTCTTCTAAATATCTTCGGTACAAAATTCCACTTATTAAAAAAGGAGAGAATGGTTATTGTCTCTACATTTTCACCTCCTATTTCACCCTTCAGTCTGATACAATCTTACTTCTGCCCTTAGAAACAGCTTCAGCTTATTTTACTCATTATTCTTTTTTTCTTTTTTTTTTTTTTTGAGATGGAGTCTCACTCTGTTGCCCAGGCTGGAGTGCAGTGGCAGTATCTCAGCTCACTGCAACCTCTGTCTCCCCGGTTCAAGTGATTCTCCTGCCTCAGCCTCCCAAGTAGCTGAGACTACAGGCACATGCCACCATGCCCAGCTAATTTTTTATTTTCAGTACAGATGGGGTTTCACCATGTTGACCAGGTTGGTCTTAAACTCCTGACCTCAAGTTATCTGCCCAACTCAGACGCCCAAAGTACTGGGATTATAGGTGTGAGCCACCATGCCAGGCCTACTCCTCATCCTTGAGGGCAAGAATGAAGGTTTCTTTGTCTCTCAGAGATAAAGCATAATAATATCAAAAATAGCATAATGTCAGTGTGCATCACTGGCATTTTACTGAATAAGGAATGGAGACCAAAAGAAGAGAGGTGACTTTTCCAGAATGTGTGGCCATTCCATGTGTTTAGGTATAAATGTCAATGTTTGACAACAGATTAATGTAAAGATGGTAAAATAAGGAGAATGGAACATTAAAAAGAATCTTATACTTCATAGTTTGTGCTCTCAACACCTGGTGAGAGTGACCAGAGCCAGATTTAAAGAATGCAAGCATGGCATGGATACTGAGTCCTAATGAATCTGTGTGGGTCTTACCCAGTTGGAAATTCATTTTGCTTCACTCATCCATGTGATCAGGATCCAAACAATCCACTCCACTTTCGGGCTTCCCTTAATTCTTTTATTACTATAAAATTATTCCACTCCATCCACTCATTGACCAAGAATCATGGAAGAGTATCCTGGAATACCTTACACTTTCAGCAGGTGTCAAGAGCACAAACTATGAAGTGTAAGGTTCTTTTTAATGTTTCATTCTCCTTATTTTGCCACTTTACATTAATCTGTTGTCAAGCATTGATACGTATGCTTAAGCACATGGAATGTTCACACACTCTGGTAAAGTCACCTCTCCTCATTAGGTCTCCATTCCTTACTCAGTAAAATGCCAGTGATGCACACTGACATTATGCCATGCCAGCCCGGAGCACCCTAAAGTTACAACTGTACCCTTTCCTTTATGTAAATGATACAAACCCCCATAGTCAGAGAATCATGCCTGGGAATGAGATGGCATAAGTTTCCTCTCTAAATCTATGTCAAATCAGCTTCTCACTGCATCTTAGAGGTATCAAAAGGCTTTTTCTTTGCGAAGCCATGTCAGAACTTTCTCTTTTCTCTTGGATGAGTTTTCATTTAGCATTCCATTGCTTTAGCTCAGCACACCATTCATTTAAGAGTCAACGGGTACAGGTACACTTTTCTTTAGGCAAGGTAAATTAAGTCTATTTATAAGCTCTTGAACCAATGAATTTTCACAGTAGGTTGCTCCAGAGTCATTTAGCTCAAGATTCTGTGTAATTGTGATACATTGAGACAATTCTCTACTGAACACTGGGGTTCAGTACAAAATGCATTGTAGTTGCAGGTGCTGATGTGAGACTTGAAGGACTGGACTGAGCCTGAGTGAAATTTCTCCCCAGGAAAGTGCTTCTCTAAAACTCTGAGTCATGCAAAGTTAGGAGAGTTTCAAAGGAAGCTCACAGGGCGAAGAGTAAAAAATAACAGAGTTAATTAGGAGGGCTATTACCACAGGAAGCTTTGGGCAGGCAGAAACCCCAGTTAAACAGACTCCCAGACATAAATCACCAGCGCTTACCAACTACATAGGCAAGTTGGCAGGCTTTACAAAAGACATGGTTGGCTTCCCAAGCCACACCACTTGAGAGTCAGAAATGGTGTAAAATGAGGAAGCACGGTAGCAGCTGAGATAGCCAAACTGCGAAAGCAATGGTCCCCTGGAGATTCAGCTATGTAGAGCAGGAGGCAGGCAGCAGTTAAATCATTCTTCAGTGGGGGTTTGTGCCTCACGATTTAACAGACTTAGAATTGTACACATTTTTATAAATTTTCAATTAAGCCACTGGATTATGTTCTTCCTAATTTGGTACTTCAAGTGTTAGTTTCTCCTCTGGAAATTCCTCTGCCCTGTGACTGTCTACAGGGAGCATGACCAGAGGAGCCACCTGGAGGCAGATAGGCCAGCTGTAAACTCAGGTTTAGGATTCCAGGCACAGCCCTCTAGGAGATTACCTTCTGATTTATTTACAGTTTTCCCCAGACTAACACCTCTTGGGAAACCTGGGGCTGTCTCCTGCCCTTAGGCACTGTGTTGTAACTCCTAAAAGGTCTGCACTTGCTTTTGTGTCACTAATGGAGGACTGGATTTCCTCATGCCCTAAGAGTCTTTTGGGAGGAGAGATGTTTGGGCCTCCCTCCTCCTTCCTTGAAAGTCCTTCCTTCTTTATCCAGGCTTCCTACACAGATTGTTTTCTCAGTATCCTTTTCTAATATCCTCAATGAAACCTTCTCCAGCTACCTCAGCTCACATAGAATTCTTCCTCTCCTAAACAGCTATGGCACTTAGGGAAGCAATGTGGCACAGTGAGAATAAAAGAAAACTTTGGAGTCAAACAAGCCTGAACTTGAATGCCAGCTCCAGCATTCCCTACCCATGTAACTTTGGAAAAGTTGTTTCATCTCACTAAAGGTCAGCTCTCTTATATGTAAAGTGAACATAACTGCAGTCCCTATTTCACAGGGATTTATGAAGACTAAATAAAAATCACAGCAACCATCACTTATATTGACAATGTGTTAAACTCTTTTGTAAGTACAATGCATACATTAATTCATTTATTGCTTTTTTATTGAACTTTAAGTTCTGTGGTGCATGTGCAGAACGTGCAGGTTTGTTACATAGGTATACACGTGCCATGGTGGTTTGCTGCACCCATCAACCTGTCATGTACATTAGGTATTTCTCCTAATGGTATCCCTCCTCTAGCCTCCCAACCCTCAACAGGCCCCAGTGTGTGATGTTCCCCTCCCTGTGTCCATGTGTTCTCACTGTTCAGCTCCCACTTATGAGTGAGAACATGTGGTGTTTGGTTTTCTGTTCCTGTGTTAGTTTGCTGAGAATGATGGTTTCCAGCTTCATCCATGTCCCTGCAAAAGACATGAACTCATCCTTTTTTATGGCTGCATAGTAGTCCATGGTATGTATGTGCCACATTTTCTTTATCCAGTCAATCATTGATGGGCTTTTGGGTTGGTTCCAAGTCGTTGCTATTGTAAATGGTGCTACAGTAAACATACGTGTGCATGTGTCTTTATAGTAGAATGATTTATAATCCTTTGGGTATACACCCAGCAATGGGATTGCTGGGTCAAATGGTATTTCTGGTTCTAGATCATTGAGGAATCACCACACTGTCTTTCACAATGGTTAAACTAATTTACACTCCCACCAACAGTGTAAAAGCATTCCTATTTCTCCACATCCTCTCCAGCATCTGTTGTTTCCTGACTTTTTAATGATCACCATTCTAACTGGCGTGAGATGGTATCTCATTGTGGTTTTGATTTGCATTTCTCTAATGACGAGTGATGAGCTTTTTTTCATATGTTTGTTGGCTGCATACATATCTTCTTTTGAGAAGTGTCTGTTCATATTCTTTTCATGGGGTTATTTGTGTGTGTGTTTTTTTTTTTTTTTTTTTTGTAAATTTGTTTAAGTTCTTTGTAGATTCTGGATATTAGCCCTTTGTCAGATGAATAGATTGCAAAAATTGTCTCCCATTCTGTAGGTTGCCTGTTCACTATGATGATAATTGCTTTTGCTGTGCAGAAGGTCTTTAGTTCAATTAGATTCCATTTGTCATTTTTTACTTTTGTTGCCATTGCGTTTGGTGTTTTAGTCATCAAGTCTTTGCCTATGCCTATGTCCTGAATGGTATTGCCTAGGTTTTCTTCTAGGGTTTTCATGTTTTTAGGTCTTACGTTTCAGTCTTTAATCCATCTTAATTTTTGTATAAGGTATAAGGAAGGAGTCCAGTTTCAATTTCTGCATATAGCTAGCCAGTTTTCCCAACACCATTTATTACATAGGGAATCCTTTCCCCATTGCTTGTTTTTGTCAGGTTTGTCAAAGATAAGATGGTTGTGGATGTGTGGTGTTATTTCTGAGGCCTCTGTTCTGTTCCATTAGTCTATGTATCTGTTTTGGTACCAGTACCATGCTGTTTTGGTTACTGTAGCCTTGTAGTATAGTTTGAAGTCAGGTAATGTGACGCCTCCAGCTTTGTTCTTTTTGCTTAGAATTGTCTTGGCTATGTGGGCTCTTTTTTGGTTCCATATGAAATTTAAAGTAGTTTTTTCTAATTCTGTGAAGAAACTCAATGGTAACTTGATAGGAATAGTATTGAATCTATAAATTACTTTGGGCAGTATGGCCATCTTCACAAAATTGACTCTTTCTATCCATGAGCATGTAATGTTTTTCCATTTGTTTGTGTCCTCTCTTATTTCCTTGAGCAGGGATTTGTAGTTCTCCTTGAAGAGGTCTTTCACATCCCTTTAAGTTGGATTCCTAGGTATTTTATGTTCTTTGTAGCAATTGTGAATGGGAGTTCACTCATGATTTGGCTCTCTGCTTGTCTATTACTGGTATATAGGATGCCTGTGATTTTTACACATTGATTTTGTATCCTGAGACTTTGCTGAAGTTGCTTACCAGTTTAAGAAGATTTTGGGCTGAGATGATGGGATTTTCTAAATATACAATCATGTCATTTGCAAATGGAGACAATTTGACAATTTCACTTTCGTTCTCTTGCCTGATTGCCCTGGCCACAACTTCCAATACTATTTTGAATAGGAGTGATGAGAGAGGGCATCCTTGTCCTGTGCAGGTTTTCAAAGGGAATGCTTCCAGTTTTTGTCCATTTAGTATGATATTGGCTGTGGTTTTGTAATAAATAGCTCTTATTATTTTGAGGTATGTTTCATAAATACCTAGTTTATTCAGAGCTTTTAACATGAAGGGGTGTTGAATTTGTTGAAGGCCTTTTCTGCATCAAGATAATCATGTTGTTTTTGTCATTGGTTCTGTTCACATGAAGGATTACGTTTATTGATTTGCATATGTTGAACCAGCCTTGCATCCTAGAGATGAAGCTAACTTGATCATGGTGGATAAGCTTTTTGATGTGCTGCTGGATTTGGTTTGCCAGTATTTTATTGAGGATTTTCACATCAACGTTCATCAGAGATGTTGGCCTGAAATTTTGTTGTTGTTGTGTCTCCACCAGGTTTTGGTATCAAGATGATGCTGGCCTCATAAAATGAGTTAGGAAGGAATCTCTCTTTTTCTAATGTTTGGAATAGTTTCAGGAGGACTGCTACCAGCTTCTTTTTGTAGCTCTGGTAGAAATTGGCTGTGAATCTGTCTGGTCTTGGATTTGTTTTGGTTGGTAGGCTATTAATTACTGTCTCAACATCTGAACTTGTTATGGTCTATTCAGGGATTTGACTTCTTCTTGATTTAGTGTTCAAAGGGTGTATGTGTCCAGGAATTTATCCATTTCTTCTAGATCTTCTAGTTTATTTGTGTAGAGGTATTTATATTATTCTCTGATGGTAGTTTGTATTTCTGTGGGATCAGTGGTGATATCCCCTTTATCATTTTTATTGCATCTATTTGATTCTTCTCTCTTTTCTTCTTTATTAGTCTGGCTAATGGTCTATCTATTTTGTTGATCTTTTCAAAAAACCATCTCCTGGATTCACTGATTTTTTGAAGGGTTTTTCATGTCTCTAACTCCTTCAGTTCTGCTCTGATCTTAGTTATTTCTTGTCTTCTGCTTGCTTTTGAATTTGTTTGCTCTTGCTTATCTAGTTCTTTTAATTGTGAAGTTAGGGTGTCAATTTTAGATCTTTCCGGCTTTCTCTTGTGAGCATTAAGTGCTATAAATTTCCCTCTAAACATTGCTTTAGCTATGTCCCAGACATTCTGGTACATTATATCTTTGTTCTCACTGGTTTCAAAGAATTTATTTATTACTGCCTTAATTTCATTATTTACGCAGTAGTCATTCAGGGGCAGGTTGTTCAGTTTCCATGTAGTTTTGCAGTTTTGAGTGAGTTTCTTAATACTGAGTTCTAATTTGATTGCACTGTGGTCTGAGAGACTATTATGATTTCCGTTTTTATATTTGCTGAGGAGTGTTTTACTTTATGTGGTCAATTTTAGAAAAAGTGTGATGTGGTGCTGAGAAGAATGTTCATTCTGTCAATTTTAGATGGAGAGTTCTGTAGATGTCTAATAAGTCCACTTGGTCCAGAGCTGAGTTCAAGTCCTGAATATCCTTATTAATTTTCTGTTTTGTTGATCTGTCTAATATTGACAGTGGGGTGTTAAAGTCTCCCACTATTATTGTGTGGGAGTCTAAGTCTCTTTGTAGGTCTCTAAGGACTTGCTTTATGAATTTGGCTGCTCCTGTATTGGGTGCATATATATTTAGGATAATTAGCTCTTCTTGTTGCATTGATCCCTTTACCATTATGTAATGCCCTTCTTCATCTCTTTTGATCTTCGTTGGTTTAAAGTCTGTTTTATCAGAGACTAGGATTGTAAACCCTGCTTTTTTTTTTTTTTTTCTTTCTATTTGCTTGGTAAATAGTCATCCATCTTTTTATTTTGAGCCTATGTGTGTCTTTGAATGCGAGATGGGTCTCCTGAATATAGCACACCAATGGGTCTTGACTCTTTATCCAATTTGCCAGTCTATGTCTTTTAATTGGAGCATTTAGCCCATTTACATTTAGGTTAATACTTATGTGTGAATCTGATCCTGTCATTATGACATTAGCTGGTTATTTTGCCCATTAGTTGATGCAGTTTCTTCATAGTGTCGATGGTCTTTACAATTTGGTATGTATTTGCAATGGCTGGTACTGGTTGTTCCTTTCCATGTTTAGTGCTTCCTTCAGGAGTTCTTGTAAGGCAGGCCTGGTGGTGACAAAATCTCTCAGCATTTGCTTGTCTGTAAAAGATTTTATTTCTCCTTTGCTTATGAAGCTTAGTTTGGCTGGATATCAAATTCTGGGATGAAAATTCTTTTCTTTAAGAATATTGAATATTGGCCCCCACTGTATTCTGGCTTGTAGGGTTTCTGCAGAGAGATCTGCTGTTAGTCTGATGGGCTTCCCTTTGTGGGTAACCTGACCTTTCTCTCTGGCTGCCCTTAACATTTTTTCCTACATTTCAACCTTGATGAATCTGATGATTATGCATCTTGGGGTCGCTCTTCTCGAGGAGTATCTTTGTAGTGTCCTCTGTATTTCCTGAATTTGAATGTTGGCCTGTCTTGCTAGGTTGGGGAATTTCTCCTGGAAAATATTATGAAGAGTGCTTTCCAACTTGGTTCCATTCTCCCCATCACTTTCAGGTACACCAATCAAATGCAGGTTTGGCCTTTTCACATGGTACCATATTTCTTGGAGGCTTTCTTCATTCCTTTTCAATCTTTTTTCCCTGATCTTGTCCTTATGCTTTATTTCATTAAGTTGATCTTCAATCTCTGATATCCTTTCTTCCACTTGATCAATTCAGCTATTGACACTTGTGTATGCTTCACAAAGTTCTCATACTGTGTTTTTCAGCTCCATCAGGTTATTTATGTTCTTCTCTAAACTGGTTATTCTAGTTATCAATTCATCTAACCTTTTTAAAAGGTTCTTAGCTTCCTTGCATTGGGTTAGAACATGCTCCTTTAGCTCAAAGGAGTTTGTTATTACCCACCTTCTGAAGCCTACTTCTGTCAATTTGTCAAACTCATTCTCCATCCAGTTTTGTTCCCTTGCTGGTGAGGAGTTGTGATCCTTTGCAGGAGAATAGTCGTTCTGGTTTTCGGAATTTTCAGCCTTTTTGCTCTGGTTTCTCCCTATCTTTGTGGATTGATCTACCTTTGGTCTTTGATATTGGTGACCTTTGGATGGGGTTTCTGAGCAGACATCCTTTTTTTGATGTTGATGCTATTCCTTTCTGTTTGTGAATTTTCCTTCTAATGGTCAGATCTCTCTGCTGCAGTTCTGCTGGAGTTTGCTGGAGGTCCACTCCAGACCCTGTTTGCCTGGGTATCACCAGCAGAGGCTGCAGAACAGCAAAGATTGCTGCCTGTTCCTTCCTCTGGAAGCTTCATCCCAGAGGGGCACCTGCCAGATCCCAGCTGGAGCTCTCCTGTATGAGGGGCCTGTCAACTCCTGCTGGGAGGTGTCTACCAGTCAGGAGGCACGGGGTTCAGGGACCCACTTGAGGAGGCAGTCTGACCCTGAGCAAAGTTCGAATGCTGTGCTGGGAGATCCACTGCTCTCTTCAGAGCCACCAGGCAAGGACCTTTAAGTCTGTTATAAAGCTGCACCCACTGCTTCCCCTTCCCCCAGGTACTCTGACCCAGGGAGATGGTGGTTTTATCTATAAGCCCCTGACTGGGGCTGCTGCCTTTTTTTCAGAGATGCCCTGCTCAGAGAGGAGGAATCTAGAGTGGCAGTCTGTCCACAGCGGCTTTGCTGAGCTGCGGAGGGCTCCTCCCAGTTGGAACTTCCCTGTGGCTTTGTTTACACTGTGAGGGGAAAACCGTCTACTCAAGCCTCAGTAATGGCAGACACCCGTCCCCCCACCAAACTCGAGTGTCCCAGGTCGACTTTAGACTGCTTGGCTGGCAACGAAAATTTCAAGCCAGTGGATCTTAGCTTGCTGGGCTCCATGGGGGTAGGATCCGCTGAGCTAGACCACTTGGCTCCCTGGCTTCAGCTCCCTTTCCAGGGGTGTGAATGGTTCTGTCACACTGGCATTCCAGGTGCCACTGGGATATGGGGGAAAAAAAAAAAAAAAAAAAAAAAAAACACCTGCAGCTAGCTCAGTGTCTGCCCAAATGGCCGCCCAGTTTTGTGCTTGAAACCGAGGGTCCTGGTGGCGTAGGAACCAGAGGGAATCTCCTGGTCTGTGGATTGTGATGACCATGGGAAAAGTATAGTATCTGGGCTGGAGTGCATCATTTCTCATGGCACAGTCCCTCATGGCTTCCCTTGGCTAGGGGAAGGAGTTCCCTGACCGCTTGCACTTCCCAGGTGAGGCATCACACCACCCTGCTTCAGCTCACCCTCCGTGGGCTGCTCCCATTATCTAACCAGTCCCAATGAGATGAGCTGGGTACCTCAGTTGGAAATGCAGAAATCACCCACCTTCTGCATTGATCTCGCTGGGAGCTGCAGACCAGAGCTGTTTCTATTTTGCCATCTTTCCAGCCTCCCTAATTCATTTATTTCAGAGGCACAGAGAGGTTAAGTAACTTCCCTGGGTCACACAGCTGGTGGGTAGAGAGAGGAGTTGAACCTCGGAGTCTAGTAACCACAGCTCATGACCTTTAACCTCTACATTATAATGATATGCTATATATGTGAAGGATTTAACAAGGAGCCCTGCAAATAATGGATGATCAAGAGGGATAAAGAAGCTCCCTACCTGTTTATCCACAGGAAACCACAGTGTATACTATAGAAAGAATACAGACTTTGGAGTAGGAGGCAAAATTTCAGATCTGTTACTACCTGTGTTACTAAAACAAAGTCACTCTTCCTATCTCAACTCCACCTTCCTCATCTGCAAAATGGGGCTGATCATAGCACCAACTTCATACGATTGCTGTGAGGAACTAATGGCCTGTGCAGATGCTCAGCAAATGCCTGTTTACTTCCTCATTGTTTGTATCTATCATTTGACACCTATGCTGCCTCCGATTGCTGCTTCTCTCTTGGTTTGTGGGTCCTATCTCTCCGGGTCTATGATAAACCCTTAAGGACTAAGACCATACTCTAAGCCTCTTGATAACCCTTTAGCATAATGCTATGCCCATTAAAAGTCCTCATTAATTGAATTCTTAACCTCCACTGGGCATGTACTCAGGCAGGCACTATGCTATGTTCTCAAATGCATTATCTCCTTCAAGTCTCACAACTATTGTCTGTGTTTGTTGATGAATTTTATGCTTTCAGGCATAAAATCTCCACTGAGAAAAGAGACATGCCCTTTTCTTTCAGACTAATTTCAATGGGTGAGGATAATTTCAGAGTCTTCCAAACCCCTTTGTTGACTAGTAGAAATAAAACTTCTTTTGCCCTCACCTCTAGATACCGTTGACTTACTGACATTTTCTAAACAATCGTCAGTGTTTGTGCAGGTGGGAGCCAAGTTCTTTTTCTGGGGCTCAGCTGTATGAATCACCTTGAGATTCTTTTCACTGGACCTTTGCCCTCAGCTCTTTTTCTCCCCCTTTTATTTTATTCACCATATTCAAACCTCAGAAGACACGCAAGGCAGGGCTGTGTGACAATACTAATTCTTAGCATATGTGGGGCCAAAAAGAAAAAATTGCAAATTGTGTGTAAAGAAATTAACCCTGGAGCATTATTTGAATGGACTGAGGAGTCATAACGCAGACATGTTGAACCATGTATCTGTGCTTATTATTTTCATGATGGTGGCTTCATAAAAGGAAATGAAAATTCAACATTGAAACATAAATAACCAACAAACCCTGACTGTGAGGGAAATGCACTCTATTAAAGGATTTACTTTCCCAGACAAAGGGGTGAAAATAAGTGGGTTTGCTGCTATTGAATTCAAAGAAATTGAACTCAGCTTCTCTCTGTAGTTCAAGTTTCCAGCAAATAATTTACAGTGTAAATGTAGCAGGGGTTTTTGCTGAACAAATGGTTGTGTATTGTGAATAGGATAAATTAAGGATAATATTTTTCTTCTAAATCTAGAAGTAAGTAACTTCCCATCATGTTTCCCTCTGTACCGCAGTTCTCTTTCCATGTGTGGAATGTGTTGCTTTGGAACAAAATCATGGAAACCAGCATCCATTCGAGTGGTGTGCAATCACAATGGGCGGAGGAGTGCAGTAATGCAATGTGGTGCTTTAAATGAGTTCAGGTTAATACCACAACTTAGGAACATCAATTTCTATTACTTACATTAAGGCTAAGCTATTGAACGTAGCAGTTATAGGTAGGAGGCATTGGAAGCCACACATTGAGCAAGATCTGCTTAAAGAGTCACCCGCAGTTGTTGTTTTTATCCCCTTGGCTCTGGATTGAGATGTTAAGTACCCATTACCAGAACATGTCAACTCAATAATCTAATTGTACCACTTCTAATTACTGAAACTGTCACCATTATTGGGTACCTGTGATCCACCAAGCTCTTCAATAGACATTTTGCTTATCTTGCTGCATTTAATCCTTACAACAACCATGCAAAGTAGACATTATGATCTTAACTTTATAGATTTGGCAACTGACAGACAGGTTAAGTAACTTACCCAAGCTCACACAGCTTCTAAGTTATACTGCAAAGATTGGACCAGATCTGTTTGAATGCAAAGCCTGTGCCCTTTCCAGTGTGACATGTTGCCTTGGCTCTATTGGGGCAGAGAAACAGAATAATCACTTTCAGCAGTACCCTTGACCTTCTGACTGAAAGAAGGTTCCACACCATCTCAAGAACTCCTTCTGCTGGGATTTGGTGGGAAAAAGACAGCATTATGGTTAAAATGTGGGTTTTAACATCAGATAAACCTGGAAGTTCTCCAGGTCTACCACTTGCTAGTTGTGGGATCTTAGATAACATACTTATCTCTGGGACTTGGTTTACTCACCTGAAAAATGAAGATAATAATGCTATGGCATATCCTACAGAAATTGCAATATAGATTAAGTGACATCATGCATGTTAACTATCTGACGTAGTACCTGGCATATACTAAGTGCTCAGTAAATCTTAGCTATCATTATTAGTGTATTATATAATATCTTCATGTATAAAGTAAAGGATTTCGCTCTCTCTCCTCAACTTGAAGCTATGCCTGTCTTAGCACTCTAGCACAAATGCAACTGTGGCTGGTATTTGCCCCCTAGCACCCCTGGAAGCTATGTTTCAGCTATAAAGCATGGCAGTTGTAATATGGCCTCAGATGCTCAAAGATCTTTCAAAGTGCCACATCAGGGGAAAATCCTTAGAGAAACAAGGGTCTCAGATTTTTAAACCTAACATAAGATTTTTCTCCCAAAATAACCAGATTCACTGAATCAGCCCTTCAATTCACCTACCTTAGGCATCCACCCAAATTTCAGAATTCTTTCTTGTAGCCATGCTCCCTGAGAACCTCTTCATTGGGTCATAATCCAAACAGATATTTAAGTCTCCTCCACAATACCCTTTTAGGTTGCTGTTACAAAGAGCTGCTCCTTTTCAAACACATTGCCAAGAATCAAATTCTTAGGCTGACTTACTTCATTCTGTATAAAAACCTGAGTTCCTAGCCCTGATACTGAAATATTTAGTGTGCGTGTACAGCACAGTCATACCTAGCATTTATTTTTAATTGCCACAGGATTATTTTTGCTATAAAGCAACTGTACAGTTTTTATTTCAACAAGGTAAGCAGAAGCAGTTCTTATAAAGAATGAGCTTCATCCCCAGGATCAAACAACTTAGCAAGGTTGAGTCAAATGGCCAATTTATAAAACTCCATTTAAGAAATGTTAAGGGAAACATTAGAAGAAAAGTAAAGTGCTGGGAAAGTGAGAGACCACTCTAATTTTATTACAGCTGCAACCATATACATTAAGCCTTTAGGACAAAGAAAGTCATTTAATAATGCCACCCCTAAAAGCTGTAGCACGGTATATAACTAGCAATCTGTCTTCTATAGCCACTCCCTAGGAAAAAAAGAGGGTGTGTCAAATGACAACTAGTACCCTGAACTCAGTGGGAAGACCAAATGGACTCAATAGGCAATCTCCAACCTTTCACTCTGCTTCAGACTGAGGAACATCCTCCAGTTCTTCCAATGTAGCATGCTTTCTCTCTCCTCCAGCCTTCACACGAACTGTTCCCTTTGCCTAAAATATTCTTGCTCTGCGCCATCACCTGTTTCACTCCTACTCACTTTTCTGATCTCATTTAAAATGTCACTTTGACCAAAAGCTTTCCCTGACCACCCCCTCCCCACAACTCTGGGTTTGTTAATACTGCTTTATGCAACCAGAATGCTATATACTATCCCTATCAGAGCACAGTTTATATCACACTGTATTATCATTGCTAATTTGTTTGCCTAATCATCCATTTTCAGCTGTAAGTTCAATAAAGCAGAGACAATGTGTTCCTTTTTCACTATTATATCTCAGCGCCTAGCACAGTGCCTAGGAAATATTTATTCAATTGAATATAACTGTACTTGAACTTCCATAGATAAGAAAGCTGCCAAAATAGTAAATTTATGATTGGGAAATTTAACCTTCTCTGGCAATACAGTGTAAAAGTTATGAAATAGATTTTAGAGTCAGCCAACCAGACTATAAGCTTCACAAGGGCAGTTACCATAACTATCATATTCTCTACTACATCCCTAGCCCATCGAACAGTGTTGAGGAATGATGAAAGTTCAGTAAATATTCACTGAATGAATGAATAAATAAATTGATAGCTCTCATTTTACATAGTTTCTCCCAATCAGGAAAAGTTCATTGCCTTGGAACATAAGGGGATCCCCACCTGACCCTAACACGAAATCTACCTCCTCCATGGAGTTCTTACCTCCACTACCCCTGACTTAACAGGAATCTTTATATCACACTGAATGAAGTCAGAAGGCAAACTTATAAAATGTGAACATTACTACAAAGCTTAGAAGAAATAGTCAATAGGATGGATGACCAAATCAAGATTCAGAATGATCTCAATAAACCAGAATAAAATGCCTAAACGAAAAAGATTCAATTTAACTGAAATATGAGCTAAGTCCAGCATTCAGGTTCAAAATATCAATTTTGCAAGTACAGCATAGGGAGAGACCAGTCTTGACAGCAGTTTGTGTGAAATAGACCTAGGGATTTTAGTTGGCCTCAAGATCAATATGAGCCAGCAGTGAGATTTGACTGCTAAAGATGCTGGCACAATCTAAAGCTACACTAGTAGAAGTATTTTGTCTGCTTCACAAAAAGCAATTGTCCCACTGTACCCTGTTATAGTCCAACCATATGTGTGATATTGTTTTCAACATTTTAAGAACATTTACAAACTGATTAAGTTCAGAGTAGATCAACTAGAATGATGACAGAATGTAGAAAATATAGTATATAACAGATAGCTAAAGGACCTGGGGACAGATACACTGAGAACAGAAAATCTGAGATCAAGGAATGTAGCAGCATTTCTAGGAAAGATGAAAGAAACAGGTGGTAAGGAGTGGTGAGGGGCATGTGTAATTTGAGGAAGTCCCATCAATACGTCAAATACACACACTATCTACCATACCCACACCACATACATGGCTGAGGACTACTGTCCCTGAGGAAATAAACCAGCCAGCTGAATATTATAGGAGGGTAATTCTAAAACTAATGTTATAATGCTATTATAGCTGAAGCAATCTAACAATGCAACAGCTTCTTATGAGGCAGAGGCCCAGTATCATTGGAAATATTTAAACAGAAACTGAATGCCCACTCTCAAAGATATTAAAAAGCAAATTGTTTTGGAGTCAGATATTGGAGAAGATGCCTTGAATAACCCCTCCATGTTGCACAGATAATAATGGTTCTATGTCCTCCTACTTCTCCGAATCCCTAAATCAGGAGTGTCCAAACTTTTACCTTCTCTGAGCCACACTGGAAGAAGAATGGTCTTCGGCCACACATAAAATACACTAACACTAACAATAGTTGATGAGCTAAAAATATCGCAAAAAAACTTATAATGTTTTAAGCAAGTTTACGAATTTGTGTTGGACTGCACTCAAAGCTGTCCTGAGTGGACAAGCTTGCTTTAAATCTTCCAATTAATTCTATTCCTCTGGCAATTAATATCCATTTCTTTGAATTGTATTATATAAGACCTTCGTAAGGGTGAAATCTATGCTAGTCTAGAGGGTAGATTCTATGGCCACTTGCAGAGTAGGCCTCCAAATGTATAGTGAACAAACAAATCCTTGAATTTATCTTCTGCACAGCAAAGGAAACAATCAACAGAGTGAAGAGACAACCTCTTGAATGGGAGAAAGTATTTGCCCTATTCATCTAACAAGGGATTCCTATTTAAAATATACAAGTAGCTCAAACAACTCAAAAGTAAATACATAAATAATAATTTCATCAAAAATGTGCAAAAAATCTGAATAGGCATTTCTCAAATAAACATATACAAATGGCCAAGTATATAGAAAAAAAATGCTCAGCATCACTAATCATAAGGAAAACGCAAATCAAAACCACAATGAGATATCATCTCAACCAAGTTAGAATGGCTATTGCCAAAAAGACAAAACATAACAAATACTGCCAATGATTCAGAGAAGAGGGAGCTCTTATACACTGTTGGGGGAAATGTAAATTAGTGCAGCCATTATGGAAAACAGCATGGCAGTTCTTCAAACAACTGAAAAAACTAAAGCTAGAACTACCATATGATCCAGCAACCCGCTATGGGGTATTTACCAAAAAAAAAAGGAAATCAATATATCAAAGAGATATCTCACTTCCATGTTTAATGCAGCATTATCCACAATAGCCAAGATATGTCCATCAGCAGATGAATGAATAAAGAAAATGTGCTGGTCATGAGCGGTGGCTCACGCCTGTAATTCCAATACTTTGGGAGGCCGAGGCGGGCGGATCACAAGGTCAGGAGTTCAAGACCAGCCTGACCAATACAGTGAAACCCCGTCTCTACTAAAAATAAAAAAATTAGTTGGGCATGGTGGCAGGTGCCTGTAGTCCCAGCTGCTTGAGAGGCTGAGGCAAGAGAATTGCTTGAACCTGGGAGGCAGAGGTTGCAGTGAGCCAAGATCGTGCCACTGCACTCCAGCCTGAGCAAGAGAGGGAAACTCCATCTCAAAAAAAATAAATGAAATAAAATAAAATGTGCTATATTTACACAACGGAATACTATTCAGCCATAAAAAAGAATGAAATTCTGTCATTCTTGGCAACATGGATGAGCCTGGGAAGACATTATGTTAAGTGAAATAAGTCTGGCACAGAAAGACAAATACCACATGTTCTCACTTACATTTGGGAGCTAAATAAATAGTAGAATTATGGTTATAAGAAGCTAGAAATTGGGGGAGGGAAGGACAGGGAGAAGTTAGCTAATGGATACATGTTATAGCTAGATAGGAGGAATAAGTTCTAGTATTCTACAGCCCTACAGGGTGACTATAGTTAATACTAATTTATTGTATTTTTTCAAACACCTAGAAGAGATGATTTTGAATGTTCCCAACACAAATAATAAGTGTTTGAGGTTACGGATATCCCAATTACCCAGATTTGATCATTACACATGGTATACACAAATCAAACTATCACTCTGCACCCCTAAATATGTAAAACTATTACTTGTCAATTAAAAATAAAAATACAAAAAATAAATAAATAAGAGGGCCGGGTGCAATGGCTCATGCCTGTAATCCCAGCACTTTGGGAGGCCAAGGTGGGCAGATCACCTGAGAGTGGGAGTTCGAGACCAGCCTGGCCAACATGGTGAAACCACATCTCTACTAAAAATACAAAAATTAGCCAGGCATAGTGCTGGGCACCTGTAAACGCAGCTACTTGGGATGCTGAGGCAGGAGAATTGCCTGAGCCAGGGAGGTGGAGGTTGCAATGAGCCGAGACCGTGCCACTGCACTCACACCTGGGCGACAAAGCAAGACTCTGTCTCAAAGAAAAAAAAAAAAAATTAAGAGGTTTCAGAAAACTGAGTGTTAACATTTGCTGGAAAGACACTGGGTTTGGATTCAGAATACCTGGGTTCTAGACCCTGTTCAGTAACATATTATCTTTTGACCTTTGTCAAATCATTTAAAATTGATTAATCTCTATTTTTCATCTTCAAGGTAAGAATAAAAATGCTTTCCTTGGCCATCCCATGGAGTAATCATTAATTGAGTCAGTGTATCATAAACTTTAAGATTTAAAAGTGTTTCATAACCTGTAAAGCACCAGGCATCATTCAACCCACTGGTGTATGAATAAATGGCTAATTACCTCTCTGGCAAATTTCTATGGCTATCAATATCACTATTACTCCTCACCCCACCCACCTCCAGTCTCACTCCAAGAACATGTAAACCTTCCAGTGGCTCAAGCCATTTGATACTTCTTCCTATGAGGCTCTATTCCTCTCCCTCCTTCTAAATACAAGTAGAAATAACTTTTTAATGTTATTAAATCTAAAGGTGTTTTTTTTTTATTTTTATTTTAGGTTCAGGGGGTACATACGAAGGTATAGGTATCATTACTTTTGCACCAACTGAATAACTTTTTGAGTAATTGCCATACTGCCTTCCACAATGGTTGAACTAATTTACACTCCCACAAACGGTGTATAAGTATTCCCTTTTCTCCACAACCCAGCCAGCATCTGATATATTTTGACTTTTTGGTAATAGGCATTCTGATTGGTGTGAGATGGTATCTCATTGTGGTTTTGATTTTCATTTCTCTAGTGCTCGGTGATATTGAGCTTTTTTGTGTGTGTGTGTGAAATGATTTTTTTTTTTTTTATACTTGAAGTTCTAGGGTACATGCGCATAACGTGCAGGTTTGTTACATATGTATACTTGTGCCACGTTGGTGTGCTGCACCCATCAACTCGTCAGCACCCATCAACTCGTCATTTACATCAGGTATAACTCCCAATGCAGATATTGAGCTTTTTTTACATATACTTCTTGGTCTCACATATGTCTTCAAAGGTCTAATAACCAACAACTATAAGGAACTTAAAGTAAATTTATGAAAGAAAAACAAACAACCGCAATAAAAAGTGGGCAAAGAATGGGAACTTCTTAACAATGTGTTGAAAGAAAAAAATCATTTGGTAATGGAAAATGGGTGGTTCCCCTACAGCCTTTGCAGCCTGTCTTTTAAGAACCTTCTTCACCACCATCAAAACCATTAGCCAGGCTCCCAATTTCCTCCTCCTATTCCTATGCTAATTAGAATCGCCATTACTGCATCTCCCCGTCTTCCCCTCCTCAGACAGCCCCTTGGGCCTCCTTTCCTTTCCTCTTCACTTTAGTAGCTGACTCTGGCTCTCTTCTGAAAACTGTTTCTTGGAAATGTTGTGAAAAAAATCTTCCAGGCTGAAGTATTAAACACTGACAGCATGTCCTTTCTCTCCTCCTTTTCTGGGAGCTGTCCATTGATAGAGATCAAATGCCTTCTTATCCCAAAGGAATGAGCCACTAGGGGACAGGATTGTCATTATTTGATGACACACAGAGCTTTTCATGGAATTTTTTAAATAGGCAACAAAAGGTGAAACCGTCTTTGCAAAATTATGACTGAGGCAGTGAAAGAGATCTAACTTAACTGACTCTATCTTGCTTCTAACCTCCAAGCTGTCCTTGTACATTCCTGGGCGTCGGCTGAACTAACTTTCAGAAAAACTTAGTTTATGGTTTATAGTTTAAACAAAGATGGCAACAGCCCTTTCCCAAAGCAGACCTCCTTCCTGCCTAGGGACTAGGTTGCCTTTATAGGACTAACATTTGCCACAAGATTGGAAATTATGGGTTTGAAGTCATGCAGCTGGAGGCTACAAGATTCTGACCCTCCCTAAAATACTCCTGAGATCAGTGCTTGAGATATTTTGCAGACCCTGTACTTGCTGGATCAGCTGGCACCACCCAGATCAATGAACTGGCTCATTTGATCTTGTGGCCTCCACCCAAGAACTGACTGAGAGTAAGAAGACAGCTCCCACTCCCTGTAATTTCATCTCTGACCAATCAGCACTCCTGGCTTGCCGGCTTCCCCCCACCCACCAAGTTATCCTTGAAAACTCTGCTCCCCAAATGCTCAGACAGGCTATTCGAGTAATAAAAAAACTCCAGTCTCCCGCACAGCCGGCTCTGCATGAATTACTCTTTCTCTATTGCAATTCCCCTGTCTTGATGAATCAGCTCTGTCTATACAGTGGGCAAGGTGAACCCCTTGGGTGGTTACATAGGGATAAACTACTCTGAAAAGAAATCCTCCCCTAGTGCATCTCTACTCTCTGAGCTCAGTCACCTTTGGGTTGTATCTAAGTATACAGGGTTGGCCACATAAGCTAGTCTTGGGTTTGAAAACTTTGGTAACTGAGAGCACCGAGATCCCAGTGATCTGTAGGTTGTAGTTTGAATAATAAAGTAAGGGCATGTGCCCCTTCAATTCTTCCTCTCTATGATTTTCTGAGATGAACATGGCACATGTAATGTCACTTGTTATGCAATCGAAATTTGTGAATATGAGGCTCCACATAGCAACAGGATTCAGTGAACGACTCTAAAGAAACACAAATATTTAAAGTGATATGAAGAGGAAGTCTCACCAACAATTGCAGATTTAAAAAACTGTACTAAAGCCCTTGGCAAGGTTTCATATTTAGACACTAATACAATTTAAACAATTTTCACAATCTTTTAACTTAAGAAATCATTCTTTGTATTTAACTTCTCCCTCTGCTTACTCTTGTAAAGTCAACTGAATAATGGAAGAATAAATTAAATCATGCAACCAGCTGTGTATCTCAAATCACATTCATCTCCTTATACAGACAGGGACAGTTTTTTTTTTTTTTTTTTTGACTCTGCAACTCATTTATTATGACAAGAGTTATATATGAATAATAGAAAAAAGGTTTCAGCCATATGCAGGTTGTTGCAGTTAACATTCTTTTTTTTTTTTCTTTTTTTTTTTTCTTTTTCGTTTTATTTTTTATTATACTTTAAGTTCTAGGGTACATGTGCATAACGTGCAGGTTTGTTACATATGTATATTTGTGCCATGTTGGTGTGCTGCACCCATCAACTCGTCAGCACCCATCAATTCATCATTTATATCATGTATAACTCCCCAATGCAATCCCTCCCCCCTCCCCCCCCATGATAGGCCCCGATGTGTGATGTTCCCCTTCCGGAGTCCAAGTGATCTCATTGTTCAGATCCCACCTATGAGTGAGAACATGTGGTGTTTGGTTTTCTCTTCTTGTGATAGTTTGCTAAGAATGATGGTTTCCAGCTGCATCCATGTCCCTACAAAGGACACAAACTCATCCTTTTTTATGGCTGCATAGTATTCCATGGTGTATATGTGCCACATTTTCTTAATCCAGTCTGTCACAGATGGACATTTGGGTTGATTCCAAGTCTTTGCTATTGTGAATAGTGCCGCAATAAACATACATGTGCATGTGTCTTTGTAGTAGAATAATTTATAATCCTTTGGGTATATACCCAGTAGTGGGATGGCTGGGTCATATGGTATATCTAGTTCTAGATCCTTGAGGAATTGCCATACTGTTTTCCATAATGGTTGAACTAGTTTACAATCCCACCAACAGTGTAAAAGTGTTCCTATTTCTCCACATCCTCTCCAACAACTGTTGTTTCCTGATTTTTTAATGATTGCCATTCTAGCTGGTGTGAGATGGTATCTCATTGTGGTTTTGATTTGCATTTCTCTGCTGGCGAGTGATGATGAGCATTTTTTCATGTGTCTGTTGGCTGTATGAATGTCTTCTTTTGAGAAATGTCTGTTCATATCCTTTCCCCACTTTTTGATGGGGTTGTTTGTTTTTTTCTTGTATATTTGTTTGAGTTCTTTGTAGATTCTGGATATTAGCCCTTTGTCAGATGAGTAGATTGCAAAAATTTTCTCCCATTCTGTAGGTTGCCTGTTCACTCTGATGGTAGTTTCTTTTGCTGTGCAGAAGCTCTTTAGTTTAATTAGATCCCATTTGTCAATTTTGGCTTTTGCTGCCGTTGCTTTTGGTGTTTTAGACATGAAGTCCTTGCCCATGCCTATGTCCTGAATGGTACTACCTAGATTTTCTTCTAGGGTTTTTATGGTATTAGGTCTAACATTTAAGTCTCTAATCCATCTTGAATTAATCTTCGTATAAGGAGTAAGGAAAGGATCCAGTTTCAGCTTTCTACTTATGGCTAGCCAATTTTCCCAGCACCATTTATTAAATAGGGAATCCTTTCCCCATTTCTTGTTTCTCTCAGGTTTGTCAAAGATCAGATGGCTGTAGATGTGTGGTATGATTTCTGAGGACTCTGTTCTGTTCCATTGGTCCATATCTCTGTTTTGGTACCAGTACCATGCTGTTTTGGTTACTGTAGCCTTGTAGTATAGTTTGAAGTCAGGTAGCGTGACACCTCCAGCTTTGTCCTTTTGACTTAGGATTGTCTTGGCAATGCGGGCTCTTTTTTGGTTCCATATGAACTTTAAAACAGTTTTTTCCAATTCTGTGAAGAAACTCATTGGTAGCTTGATGGGGATGGCATTGAATCTATAAATAACCTTGGGCAGTATGGCCATTTTCACGATATTGATTCTTCCTATCCATGAGCATGGTATGTTCTTCCATTTGTTTGTGTCCTCTTTGATTTCACTGAGCAGTGGTTTGTAGTTCTCCTTGAAGAGGTCCTTGACATCCCTTGTAAGTTGGATTCCTAGGTATTTTATTCTCTTTGAAGCAACTGTGAATGGAAGTTCATTCCTGATTTGGCTCTCTGCTTGTCTGTTACTGGTGTATAAGAATGCTTGTGATTTTTGCACATTAATTTTGTATCCTGAGACTTTGCTGAAGTTGCTTATCAGCTTAAGGAGATTTTGGGCTGAGACGATGGGGTTTTCTAAATACACAATCATGTCATCTGCAAACAGGGACAATTTGACTTCTTCTTTTCCTAACTGAATACCCTTGATTTCTTTCTCTTGCCTGATTGCCCTAGCCAGAACTTCCAACACTATGTTGAATAGGAGTGGTGAGAGAGGGCATCCCCAGACAGGGACAGTTCTAAACTCACATAAGTTGCTCCAGACAAATTTATTAATATAGAGTTTGTGGCAGCATCTGCTATAAAAAAAAAAGTTATGTTTTTTAAAAAATGTTCATAATATATGAACTCTCATGTCAAAAAATTCCTCTTCACTTTATGGTCTATTCCAGGACTGCAGAGAATCATCTACCAGACTCATAAGGTTCACATTCTAGCCTCACCTCTGTCATTACCAGTTGTGGGATCCTAGGAAATTACTTTTTCTCGCTATGCCTCACTTTCTTCAACTGTAGAATGAATGTAGTTGGACTAAGTCAATTGTTCCCAAATAATGGTCCATAAATAGATACCAGTTTGTGATAAAACATTTATCAGTCCTTTCTGAGCAAAAAAAAAAAAATGCATTAATACAATGTAATAAGGTTTTCATTAAGCTACATTTACTCAATTTAAAAAATTCTGAATGTGTGGCTTTATTGGTATTGGACCAAAAAAAGTCCATTATTTTATGATACAGTGGTGAGGAAAACAGTAATTTTTTAAATAATGTCTCTACTTGGGAAAATTGAAAGTTGTTAAGTCTATATCAGCTCTCATGTTTTGAAATGGTTTTGGTACATTACAATCAAAAGTCAATTGGATGGTATCTAAGATCCCTTCTAGCTTTAAAATTCCTAGGATTATGCATCATGTAGCCCTTTCTTGCCCAGGCTTTTTCCATTCTTTTAGGGCCACATTCAAAAGTTTTACCTTCAGAACCACTGTATTGAGAGCTTACTTCAACAACAACTCCAAGAGATACTGAAGGAATCTGTTAAAAAAATAAATAAATAAATAACTGGTGGGTCTCCTTCATCCCCTCATTGCAAATCCCAATAATCTATAATCTGCAACCTCTAAATGTTGGCCATGTCCCATATTGAAGGTCTCAACTATAGCTCATATTACACAGACACACACAAACACACACACACACACACAGAGGGAGACAGAGAGAGAGAGAGAGAAAGAGAGAGGATTCCACATTCCCTGTACCCAAAAGATTTGGGGATCCCAGTGGTTATGCCTTAAAATATTTCTGGCCCGAAAAAGTCGTGTCTTTCTCAATGCTACACACTACCCAGCTTACTAGGTTTACCCAGCTTGCCCTCACCGCAGTAACCACATATACCTTTTAATCCACAATGATACACTACCTCAAGTAAGTGCAAAGGTTTATGCTTTTTATAAACCTTTTCTATATTTTATCTTGTTGGAGTTATCTTGTATAAACTGAGCTTACCAGATGAGCAAGACAGGTCACTGACATGACACATATTACATAAAATCAAAGAATAGTTACCACTATCCCCAAAAAAGTCTCTATTATCCTGATTTAAAGTAGTCCTTTGAAAATGTCCCAGTTTACTCTCAGAGACTCAAAAGAGAAATAAACTTTTATTGTTTTTGTTTGTTTAAAGCACATTTGTAAAAACACAGCTCCAAGTCAAGTTTTTCCTGGCTTAGTGTTGAATCAAGTCTGGTTTTGCCGTTTTTGAGAACACGTCTCCCACAAAGAATTTCTAGAAAGTTGTAAGACATTAGCCTCCTGGCTGGCCAAGGAGTTTTCAAGACGAAAAAGAACATCAGAAACCTCGAATGAGGAAGCACTGGGAGTGAAATGGGCAAGAAAGGGACTCTTTGATGTCCTGTTTCAAAGACATTTGAAATGATCAGGAATCTCCTTCTCAATGCAGAGCCTTTGAAACCAAAGTTGCAATTCAGGATGGAAGCAGTATCAGGGAAAAAAAAAAAAAAAAAGAGCTTCCATTAATCACCCTGTTCCAAGAGAGCATAGATTAAGTGAAAAGCTAGCGACTAAGAAAGTTTCTTGCCAGTGACTTTGTGACCTGTCTCAACTTGCCATTCTTTGCTTCTTTCTGCCATACAATGAAGAAAAGAATCACCAGAATCAACAGAGTATTTTGTTGCATAGTAGCCCCACAGAATGGCAGCCAGCACAGTGCCTGACATATTGGGGACATTCAAAGTTTGGTTGCCTAGTCATGGACAGAAGATAACCATATATTTACTATTCAAACTGGGACATGTTTTGAATGTGAAAGTTCCAGCTATTAGTTACTATTACATGTGGACAGCAAGTTTAATCTACAACTGTCCCCAGGCAAACCAGCACATGTGATCCCTCTAGTCATGAAGAATAGGATTCAGATGGTGGATTTAATTTCAGACAGTGCTGACTAAAAAGAGGCTACTGCTCGACTCTGGAGAAGTCAGGTGATTGCTTAAGGATGGCCAGATGTTCTCCAAAGAGAACTCAAGAATGTCTGAGCATGTCTCTAATTTTAGGTTTATGATGTTTTTAATTATGTAAAACCGCTGATTAAGATAGACAACTGTCACAGCACAGAATTTAAAGTATGTAAACAATTAAACTGTATTATCATATTACCAAGAGTATATAACAGGAAAAAACTTTCCATTGGAGAGCCAGTGATCTCAAGAGGACACGAGAATTGTTTCTCCCCCAGCAACCCTCCAAAACAGCTCACTCTACTGACAATAAGTTAACTTACACCAAGATGCATATAGCTCCTACTGAATGCCCTTGAACCAAGTCTTCAGGAACCCCATGATTAGTAGAGTTGAAGGCTAGGCCTTCCAACCCTTCTTTGTAAGAAACTGAAAGGTGCAATGGATTCATAATGAAACCTCCATAGCATCTGACCCCCTCTCAGAATATGTCCAATAGAAGTCTTTCTGAATCAAGAGACAGCCTACCACCTAGTCATGCAGTAGCCATTTTCCTAGCAATCTTTTCAGCATCCTCAGAAAAAAGCTTGTCAATCAAGTTGATCAGAGAATCTACTCTGCAAGCAAAGGCAAAGACCACTTGACCAAAAAGCAGCCACTTGGCAACATTTCAAGGCTGGGTCCAGAAGAGCTGGAAGCAATTCAATCCTTGATTTTAGAATCAAGGAATCCCAACAGTTTGAACAAAATTGGGAATGGTTTTTCCAGATCCCTCAGGGAGAAGACAGTGTCCCTGTTTGTTAACATCAGGATTTACATTGTTCAAAGCCAACACAACTTGAGGATAAAGAAAAATGCACCTAGATATGTAAACCCAGTAAACACCCTCAGTTCTGTACTGCGAAGTGGATATTGGCAAAGAAAATCTTTAAATTACCCTCATAGCATGTGTCTCCTTGGCAAAGCACCAAATGTCCCTTTCTTCAATAGCCAAACTAATGAGGAAAAGATACATTCACAGATGGCAACAAGACCTGTATTGAGCTAATCATTATAATCCTCTCTCCCACCAATGCTTTTACCATACATCAAGCAACTATCAACATGCCAGAAAAATACCCAGAAGGTGAGTAGCAGAAGGAAATGTGGTCTGACTGGTCAAAAGTCTTGACAGTTATTGCTAAGTATTTAAGAGTGGGCTTAAACATTCATAGTTCCTAACCTTACATGTAAGGCCAGCTCCTGACTAACTACATAGTTTGCTAATTCTCCCCTCCTAGCCACTCCCTCTTCAAATCAACTGGCACTATACCAAAGCTGATAAGACTTGCTTATTTCTGATAAACTAAATACTAATAATATTACTTCTCTGCTGATTTATATTTTCCTTTTTAACAAGTTTTTTTGGTGTATAACAGTCGTACACATTTTAGGGGTATATGATATTTTGATACCTGTATACAATGTATAATGATCAAATCGAGGTAATTGGGATACTTATCACATCAAGCATTTATCTTTCTTTGTTTTAGGAACATTCCAAACTTCTCTTCTAGCTATTTTAAAACAAACAATAGGCCGGGCGCGGTGGCTCACGCCTGTAATCGCAGCACTTTGGGAGGCCAAGACGGGTGGATCACGAGGTCAAGAGATCGAGACCATCCTGGCTAACACGGTGAAACCCCGTCTCTACTAAAAAAATACAAAAAACTAGCCGGGTGAGGTGGCAGGCGCCTGTAGTCCCAGCTACTCGGGAGGCTGAGGCAGGAGAATGGCGTAAACCCAGGAGGCGGAGCTTGCAATGAGCTGAGATCCGGCCACTGCGCTCCAGCCTGGGTGACAGAGCGAGACTCCGTCTCAAAAATAAAATAAAATAAAATACACAATAAATTGTTAGCTGTAATTTCTCTACTGTACTATCACTATCTAATACTAGAACTTATTCCTTCTACATAACTGTATTGTAGTACCCATTAAACAACTTCCCTTCATTCCTCCCTTCCCCCTTGCCTTCCCAGCCTCTAGTAACCACTATTCTACTTTCTGACTCCATGAGATCCAGTTTTTAAGCTTTCCCCTATGAGTCAGAATATGTGATATTTGTCTTCCTGTGCCTGGCTTATTTCACATAACATAATGACCTCCAATTCCATCCATGTTGCTACAAATGACACATTTCACCTGATTTATGGCAGAGTAGTAATTCCATTGAATATATGTACCATATTTTCTTTATTCATCTGCTGATGAACATTTAGGTCGATACAATATCTTGGCTATTGTGAATAGTGCTACAATAAACTGAGTGCAGATATGATAAAATATTAGTGCAGGTATCTCTTCAATATATTGGTTTCCTTTATTATGGATGTATTATACCCAGCAGTGGAATTACTGGATCATACGGTAGCTCTATTTTTAGTTTTTCTGAGAGACCTCAATACTGTTCTCCATAGTGGTTGCACTAATATACATTTCAACCAGCAGTATAATAGTTCCCTTTTCTCCACACCCTTGCCAGCATTTGTTATTTTTTCATCTTTTTGCTAATAGTCAACTTGCCTTTAAAGATAAGATTAACTAGAGTAGGGTTAGGTATGGTACAGCCTGATTTTAAGGTAAATGTCACCAGAATGGCAGCCAAAATTCTACCTTTTTCAGCAACTCACTAATTTCTGTTAAGAAAGTTACTTTACCTCCTTATATTCTCTTCTGTGCAATGGAAGCTTTAAAGTAGATGACCTAAAACTGCACTTCCAATATTGACAGTCTAAGTTAATATTAGTCAGAAAGAATATTTATCTATAGAGAAGGTTGACCCTGTTCACAAGTGTTATTTGTGTAGACACCCAGGACCACTCCCACCCCATATACATCAAAATCCATATACTTGGATGATAGTTTCAGCCATGCCACTAGGTCATCTTGGGTAACTCACTTAACTTCTCTGGGTCTTTCTCTTTCTCTGTAAAATAAAGGAAAAAATGTAGCAGTAATTTTCAAACGATATTCCATGGTGGCCTTGGATTGCACATCCCTATAGCTACAAATGCCTCGAGATCTGCTACTAGAGAAGGCAAGAGGAAAAACAAGAGGAAAGCCAATTGTGTGAGACTCTTGAACATCTGTCCCTGTCATGACAGAACAGCTCTGCTTTCATCTATATTATATTTTTTGTCTGAGTAAAATTTCTTTTGAAAAGGGGGTTCACCATGTGCAAAAATAAATAAAATCCATAGGACTATTTGCTCCCTGAGTTTTGTTTTACAACGAGTAAGCACTTAGTATTTGTTAAATGAATGATTCTATAGTTCTAAACCAGGTGTTAGCAAGCTTTTTCTGGAAAAGTTACAGACAGTAAATATTTTAGGCTTTGTGTGCCATAAGGTCCCTGTCATACTGCTCAACTCTGCCATTGTAGTGTGGAAGCAGCCTCCTTGGACAATACATAACCAAATTAGCACGGGTGGCTGCGTTCCAATAAAACTTTATTTATAGACCATGAAATTTGAACTTTATGAAATTTTCATGTGTCATAAAATAGTATTCTTCTTTTGATTTTTTTTTCAACCATTTTAAAACATAAAACCATTCTTAGTTTACAGGTTATATAAAAACAGGTGGTGGACCAGATTTGGCCCATGAACAATAGTGTTCTGACTCCTATTCTGAACCATCTGTACCCACATGGTATTAAAAAGAAAATCAGAAATAACCACACCATTAAAGGCCATGATCAGTAAATAAACTTAAGAAAAATATTTACTTACAGCTAAACTGATCTCTCCCTGATGTTATCCACAATACAGTCTGAAAAATGAAAGCACTGGAGTCAAACAGACATGAGTTCACAGCCAGGTCTGCTATTCACCAGCTTTGTGACCCAAACAATTTATTTAACCTCTCTGATCCTTAATTCCCCCATCTGTCATGTAGAAATAAAGGTCTTTTACATTCTGCTCGAGGGAATGTAGTACAAATTATTTGGAGAGCAATTTGGCAAAATCCATGAAAAGTATAACTACATCTACTCTTTCACCAGGCAATTCCACCGCTAGGAATTTAATCCAAAGATATATTTGCAAAGGTATGCCAAGATAAATGTACAACATTGTTCACTGAAGTCTTATTTACACTAGTACAAAAACAGGAAACAACCCAAATGTCCCTTTATAGGGGACTGATTAAATAATGAAATCTGTGTGTGATCACCTGCTATGTAATCATTAAAAGAATGAGGTAGATCTGTATTAGAGGCTAAGAAACTATCTTCAAAGAAGACTATTAAATGGTTTTTAAAAGGTACAAAATCATAAATTAATAATAATTTTATTTGTTAAATAATTGTTTAATGGTGATGATAATGTTCCTATTTCATAGTATTGCTATGAGGATTAAACAAGACAGCGCACGTAAAAAATAGTGATTTAAGCTTTTTGAGGGCAGGGACTTTTTAATACTCGTATTCCCTGCAGCACCTAGCACTATTCTTGACACATAAAAGGGTCCTAAATAAAGTTGTAGGAGACAATGTCTTATAGATTAAGGGCATGGAATTTCATGTTAGGCAGACCTGGGTTTGAATCCTAGTTTTGCCATTTATTAATTGCGTAACCTTGAACAAGTCAATTAACCTTTCTGTTCATCAAATTCCTCATCTGTAAACTGGGGGTAGGGAGTAGAATAAAATATATCTTATAAGGCTATTGTGAAGCTTAAATCTGATAACATTGACAAACTACCTCTCATATAGGCTTTAGTGGATATTCTCTATTTATGCCTCTATATCCATTCTCCACCTTCTCTGCTCTGCTCCAGGCCTCAAGAAGATACGGACTGCATCACTTGGGCCCGTTTGCCCTCAGGCTTTCAGGTGATCCCAACCAATGGGAGACACTGTCAAGAAATGAGAAGGTGAGAGGAGATAAAGGTCAAATTATCTGTTCTGCCCACTCTCTGCCAGGCTGTGATTTGGCAGTTCCTATCAGGTGGCCCTATCTTTAAGGATCCTCTCTCCAGATTTCAGTAGCACAATTTTCTCCTCTTGTCTCTTCATGCCGTTCCTACTATTGTTAGTCTCACGGCACTTCACCATCCCTCAACCCTGTTCATATCTCTGTAAACACTCCCTTCATCAGTCTCTCTTCCATTGCCCTTTGAGCATGCCATATGCTTTCTATAGAACCGTGACTAACAAATACCTTCCAAGTAAATATTTTTGACCTCAAACTTTCTAAATACACATTTCTCAACATGCTGCTTTTCACTTCTTCTCTAATCTAGAAATAACTGTCTCAAGATACACTGCAGGTCCAAATCAATCATCTAAGCAGAAAGCTCTTTCTCTGTCCAAACCTGAATGATCCTTCATTGAAGAATTAGCAAATGTAACAAACCCCATAAAGTTTTAGCCTCATGTTTGCAAATGTTTGCAATTCATCTAAGGAAGGGAGAAGTGGGAAACCTGTCTACTAGATTTAACAGGAAACTCTTGGTATGAATTGGTTGACTCCTCTGAGGCCAAAAAATCTCTTTCCTTTATCTTTGGGAGTTGCAGTTCTGCTTTCGTGTATCTATGCACCAGGCCAATGACAACCTACAGCTACGTAACCCCTGAGCAAACTTTTAAAAGCAGTTGTTGATAATAGAAAAACTAGAGACCTCACATACAAAACTTATTGAAATTTTTATTTGTTTGCTTGCTTACTTGTTTGTGTAAGTAGGATAACGTGTTGGTAAAAAGGTGGGGAATGGATAAACTCTTGCTAATGACTGGTAAGATTAACATACGCTATTGGTAAACCCTTTTAGGAAAGTGAATTGAAAAATAAGTATTAGCATTCAAAATGAGTAAGACATTTAGTACATTTGATTAAGTAATTTCTGAAGAAACAGCAACAAACTAAAATACATATGTACAAGAATATCCTTGCAAAATTATTTATTAAAATACCTCCAGGACAAAATAAGGAAATTAATTGAATAAAATATAATAATGCATACAACTGAGCATTATATAGTAATTTAAAAGTATATTCTCAAATAATATTTAGAGTTATTAAAAATGTTCATCATCACACATGGACATGGCAGGGAGAACAACACACACTGGGGCCTGTCGGGTAGGGGGCAGGAAGAGAATCAGGAAGAATAGCTAATGCATGCTGGGCTTAATACCTAGGTGATGGGATGGTCTGTGCAGCAAAACCACCATGTCACACATTTACCTATGTAACAAACCTGCACATCCTGCACACGTACCCTGCAACTTAAAATAGAAGTTGCAGAAGAAAAAAAAATGTTCATAATCTAGTATTAAGTATTAAAAAATCAGGGCACAAAACTGTACCTAAAGTAGAATTTGAGTTTTTAAATCTGCATATATGCATATATGTGTATATATACGTGCATATATATATGTATATACTCCATATAGGTACACATATATAGAAAGTGTGTGTGTATATATATAGCAGCAGGCAGAATAATAGCCCCCAAAAAACGTTCACCTCCTAAACCTTGGAATCCGGGAAAAGGAACTTTGTAAATGTGATTTGGGTTAAGGAATTTAATGTGAGAAGATTATCCTGGATTATCAGGTGGGTTCAATCTAATCATGTGTGTTCTTAAGAGTAGAAGAGGACAGCAGAAGAAGACAGAGGGAGATATGACTACAGAAGAGTGGTCCAAGAAATGAGGTGTTGTTGACTTTGAAGATGGAGAAAGGTGGCCACAAGCCAAGGAATGCAGACATCCTCTTGAAACTGGAAAAAAACAAGGAAATGGATTTTCTCCTAGAGGTTCTAGATAGAAACACCGTCCTGCTGACACAACAATCTTAGTCCAACTAGATCCATTTCAGACACATATATATACACATACTGAAAGGATACTCACTAAAATGAAGTAACAGTTATCTCTGTTTGGTGTGGTTATAGATGGGTATGTTGCTCTTTATTTTTCTTTTCTCAATTACAAAATATTTCAGGTACAAAATAGATTTAGGTATAGATATACAGATAGTATATATTTGTATACGCATGCACATATATAAGTACACACACACACACACACACACAAAGTTTTACCAACCACCCCTTGGATATATTTTCCTAATCCATTGCTCCTTTCCTCCCTGCCCCTCCAAATCTTAGCTATTTATTATCTTTATTTTGGTGTTTAATATTTTCATGTATGCTTTTAAATGTCTACTAAATGGACACGTAGTATAATCTAGGAACAATATTCAGTATTTTCATTTGTTTAACTTTATATAAATGACATTATAGTCTATGTATTATTTTACCACTTGCATTTTTTATTCAAAATGTTTTTTCAGGCTTACTCATTTTCATACATATAGTTCTAGAGTATCCACTTTCAGTGACATTTCACTTTTGGTACCATGACCACACCACACCATTGTGTAATTATACCGGAATTTATTTAATCACTCTCTTGTTCATGTACATTTAGGATGCTTCTAATATTTTACTATTAAAACAATGCTTCCAAAATTGACAAATGACAATCTAATTAAACTAAAGAGCTCTGCACAACAAAAGAAACTATCATCAGGGTGAACAGGCAACCTACAGAATGGGAGAAAATTTTTGCAATCTACCCATCTGACTAAGGTCTAATATCCAGAATCTACAATGAACTTAAACATATTTACAAGAAAAAAAGACAAACCACCTCATCAAAAAGTGGGCAAAGGATATGAACAGATCCGTCTCAAAAGAAGACATTAATGTGGCCAACAAATATATGAAAAAAAGCTCAACATCACTGACCATCAGAGACATGCAAATTAAAACCGCAATGAGATACCATCTCATGCCAGTCAGAATGGCGATTATTAAAAAGTCAAGAAACAATAGATGCTGAAGAGGCTGTGGAGAAATAGGAACACTTTTACACGGTTGGTAGGAATGTAAATTAGTTCAACCATTGTGGAAGGCAGTATGGAGATTCCTCAAAGATCTAGAACCAGAAATACCATTTGACTGAGCAATCCCATTACTAGCTATATACCCAAAGGATTATAAATCATTCTATTTATAAAGACACATGCACATGTGCATTTACTGCAGAACTATTTACAATAGCAAAGACATGGAACCAACCCAAATGCCCATCAATGATAGAGTGGATAAAGAAAATGTGGTACATATACACCATGGAATACTATGCAGCCATAAAAAGAAATGAGATCATGTCCTTTCCAGGGACATGGATGAAGCTGGAAGCCATCATCCTCAGCAAACTAATGAGAGGTGACAATGTGCTAGCAGCCCTCATTCTCGGCGCCTCCTCGGCCTTGGCATTCACTCTGGCAGTGCTCGAGGAGCCCTTCAGCCCTGGTGCAGGATCCACTAGGTGAAGCCAGCTGGGCTCCTGAGTCTAGTGGGGACTTGGAGAACCTTTATGTCTAGCTAAGGGATTGTAAATACACCAACCAGCACTCTGTGTCTAGCTCAGGGTTTGTAAATACACCAATCAGTTCTCTGTGTCTAGCTCAAGGTTTGTAAATACACCAATTGGTACTCTGTATCTAGCTAACCTAGTGGGGACTTGGAGAACTTTTCCATCTAGCACTCTGCGTGTAGCTCAAGGATTGTAAACACACCAATTAGCACTCTGTGTCTGGCTCAGGGTTTGTGAATACACCAATCAGTACTCTGTATCTAGCTAACCTAGTGGGGACTTGGAGAACTTTTATGTCTAGCTAGAGGATAGTAAATGCACCAATCAGCACTCTGTCAAAACAGACCAATCAGCTCTCTGTAAAATAGACCAATCAGCTCTCTGTAAAATGGACCAATCAGCAGGATGTGGGTGGGGTCAGATAAGGGAATAAAAGCAGGCTGCCCAGCCAGCAGTGGCAACCTGCTCAGGTCCCCTCCCACCCTGTGGAAGCTTTGTTCTTTCTCTCTTTGCAATAAATCTTGCTGCTGCTCACTCTTTGGGTCCACACCGCCTTTAAGAGCTGTAACACTCACCACGAAGGTCTAGAGCTTCACTCCTGAAGCCAGGGAGACCACGAACCCACCGGGAAGAATGAACAACTCCAGACGCACCACCTTTAAGAGTGTAACGCTCACCATGAAGGTCTGCAGCTTCACTCCTGTCAGTGAGACCACGAACCCAATGGGAAGAACGAACAACTCCGGACACACCATCTTTAAGAACTAACATTCACCGGGAGGGTCCACGGTTTCATTCTTGAAGTCAGCGAGACCAAGAACCCACCAATTCTGGACACACCAACACAGGAACAGAAAATCAAACATTGCATGTTCTCACTCATAAGTGGGAGTTGAACACTGAGAACACATGGATACAGGGGAATAACACACACCAGGGCCTGTTGGGGGGGTGGGGAGTAACGGGAAGAAACTTAGAGGATGGATCAATAGGTGCAGCACACCACCATGTATACCTATGTATAGGTAAACCACCATGTAAACCACACGTATACCTATGTAACAAACTGTCACATTCTGTACATGTATCCTGCTTTTTTTTTTTTAGGAAAAATAAAAAATAGGATTAAGAGAAAAAGAATTAATAAACACACACACATGCAAAACAATGCCTCAGTGAACAATGTTAAACAGATATCCTTGTGCCTACCTAATGAAATTTCTTAGGATGTGAACCCATCACGCAGTTAGAACTTCTAGGAAGCTTTGTTTACACTGTGAGGGGTAAATCGCCTACTCAAGCCTCAGTAATGGTGGATGCCCCTCCCCTCACTAAGCTCAAGCATCCCAGATCAATTTCAGACTGCTGTGCTGACAGCCAGAATTTCAAGCCAGTGGATCTTAGCTTGCTGGGCTCCATGGGGGTGGGATCTGCTGAGCTAGACCAATTGGTTCCCTGGATTCAGCCCCCTTTCCAGGGGAGTGAACAGTTCTGTCTCACTGGCGTTTCAAGTGCCACTGGGGTATGATAAAGATAAAAAATAAATAAATAAATAAATAAACCCTCCTGCAGCTAGCTTGGTGTCTGCCCAAATGGCCGCCAAGTTTTGTGCTTGAAACCCAGGGCCCTGGTGGCTTAGGCACCCGAGGGAATCTCCTGGTCTGCAGGTTGTGAAGATTGTTGGAAGAGCATAGTATCTTGGCTGGAGTGCACTGTTCTTCAATGCACAGTCCCTCACAGCTTCCCTTGGCTAGGGGAGGGAGTTCCCGATCCCTTGCACTTCCCGGGTGAGGCAATGCCCCACCCTGCTTTGGCTCATTCTCTGTGGGCTGCACCCACTGTCTAACCACTCCCAATGAGATGAGCTGGGTACCTCAATTGGAAATGCAGAAATCACCCACCTTCTGGATTGATCTCACTGGGAGCTGCAGACAGGAGCTGTTACTATTCTGCCATCTTGCTAGCCACCGCCTATTTGCCAGCTCTTCTTACATCTTACTCCCTCTTTCTGAATTCACTGTTGTTCATTATTTCAACCTCACTTTGAAGCCATTATTCAACTTTCTTCCGACTTCTATTGCTGCTGTTGAGAATTCTGCTGTCAGACTAGTTGTCATTCCTTGCTGTTAAACAGTCCTGTTTCTCTGCTACCTTTTAAGCTCTTCTTTGTCCTTGATGCTCTGTAGTTGCACCATGATGAGTCAAAGTAAAAATTTATTTCTACCCTGCTAGGGATCCATTATACTTCCACAACGTAGATTCAATTCTTTACTCAGTGCTATAAACTTCTTAGTCATTATTTCCTTGAATTTTGTTTTCCCCTTATTCTCTGTTCTCTCTGTGTAATGTCAATCATATATATAATATGAATGTGTGCATATAAATTTGGCATTTCATGTGTTTTTATTATAAATACACACACACACACACACACACCTTCTCTACGTCTCTTAACCTTAGTTTTGTTTCCCATCTATGTTCCATTCTGGTTAATTCCATCTAATCTCTTTCAGTTTAATTATTTCTCTTTTGAGCTGCCTCTAATTTGCTATGATATCTATTGAGGACTTTTTAAATTTCAATGTCTATATTTTTATTTTGGATATTCTATTATTTATAATCTACCTGTTTATATAGTTTCTTATTATTACCTTTAATGTTTTTCAGTCCTTTATCTTATTTCTGTTATGGTTCTAAACATTCTAACTTGATGGGACTCTACAGGATCGTTCTATTTTATGATATTCTTGGGATTCTAATCCTGCTTCTTATCATACTTCCACATCTCATGGTAACGCGGTTTTTGTTTCATTTTGTTTTGTTTTATATGATATTGGATGGCAAGCTCTTCTTCAGCAGAACATTATATATAGAACTCTTTTGCAGCCTGGTTTTATCACTGTCCTGGAAACAATTCTATGTTGAATTTTTTGCCTTGCAGGTGCCTAACTAAACTCTGCAGGTAGTGTAAATAAAAACGGTGGACCTATGAGAGTCACAGACCTGTTGATAGAAATTTTCAGCAGAAACTTTTTTCTCACCCAGATCCTAGGCAAAGATAAGCTTCTTTGTTGTTTCTTAGTATTACGGCATGTATTTTTTTTTTTCTCACTCACCATGCCTTAAGGTTGTATCCCTTCAAAGTTATGGCTTTAGGTGAGAGGCACTTTTCCTTACTCAAAGTTTTATCTCTTCTCCCCAAATACATGTTAACTATAAAAAATAAATAAATAAATAAGCTTTTAGACTGAGCCTGGTACACCCTCTACCGCTTAGACCATTTTGTGTTTCTATAACAGAATGCTTGAGGTTGGGTAATTTGTAATGAAAAGAATGTTGTTTAGCTCACAATTCTGTGGGCTAAGTACAAGAAGCATGGCGGAGGCAGCAGCTGCTCAGCTTCTGGTGAAGGCTACATGCTAGGTCAAAACATAGTGAAGAAGATCAAAGGAGAGGTAGTCACATGCTAAATGAGGGGCATCTTGACTTTATAACTACTCACTCTGGAGAGAACTAACCCATTCCACAAGAACTAACCAAGTCTTGCCACAGCGAGAACTCACCACCTCAAGAACTCACTACAGTGAGAATGGCACCAAGCTATTCATAAGGGATCTGACCCCACGACCTAAACACCTCCCATGAGGCCACACCTCTCAATGCTACCAGTTTGGGGATTAAATTTCAACATAAGTTTTGGTGGGGACAAACTCAAACCATAGCAACCCCCTTCGAGGACATTCACATCATAAAATATGTGTTTACCCCTCAATGTTTAGCTCCCACTTTATTTCTGGATCCTAGAAATATTCTCCGCTTGTTTGAGAGTAAGTTACATATTTAATAGGTGGCTTGTTATGATTTGTCTAACATTTCTAGAACCTTCCTAGAGCATACTCATAGTATCTAATTTGCATTAAGTCCTTCAATATTGTTAAAAAATTCTTTTGGCCGGGCGCGGTGGCTCAAGCCTGTAATCCCAGCACTTTGGGAGGCCGAGACGGACGGATCACAAGGTCAGGAGATCGAGACCATCCTGGCGAACACAGTGAAACCCCGTCTCTACTAAAAATACAAAAAACTAGCCGGGCGAGGTGGCGGGCGCCTGTAGTCCCAGCTACTTGGGAGGCTGAGGCAGGAGAATGGCGGGAACCCGGGAGGCGGAGCTTGCAGTGAGCTGAGATCTGGCCACTGCACTCCAGCCTGGGCGACAGAGCAAGACTCTGCCTCAAAAAAAAAAAAAAAAAAAAAAAAAAAATTCTTTTGATTCATTTTAAAAGAAAGGCTAGATGGAAACATAAATGAAAGTTTAAAATAATACTGAAATAGGAAAGGCTTTTCTAATGAAGATACAAAACACAGAATCTCTGAAGAAAATATTTGACACATTTAGCTACATAAAAATTAAAACCTTCTGTATGGCAAAGAACAATTACCATTAAAAAGGCAGAAGACAAATGAAAAACTAAGAACAAATATTTGCTATGTAGTTGACAGAGAAAAATGGCTACTTTCTTTCATATTCAAAGAGCTCTTAAAATTCATTAAGAAAAACATATTAATAGATAATGTGTGGTTCACAGAATAAGAAATGCAAATCACAAGTAAACATACAAATACATATTCAACCTCACTTGTAATTAAATGCAAAATAAAACATGATGTCACTTTTCCACCCATCAAGTTGTCAAAGACTGTGAAAATATCAGTATCTTGAAAGCCATATATGGGTATATGTATGTGTACAAATATTATATATGCATAGAAAGTTTCTGGAAAACTTAACGGTGACTACTGACTACTACTGAGTAAGGATAGGTGGGAAAGGAAGAGAATTTTACTTTTCACCTTCCTCTTTAAAATTCGGATTTTAAACAATAACAAGAATTACTTTTGAAATGAAAACAGAAATGATAATAAAAATAACAACAATAATAAACGCCAAAAGGAATAGGGCTGCACTGCATACATACATGGAAGCAAAGAGGAAACGAAGCAGGAAGGCTGAGATCTAAGCAAGCACTGAGCTACTGTGTTTTCTGGCTGCTTCTAGAGATACTGCCCAAATAGAGATGAGAGACAAAGTGGCTATGAAGCTACAGGCTCTTCAATGGGAAAAGTAATGCCTAATTAGCCCATGCTTATTAGTATGGCAAAACTGTTGCCACATTCCATCCTGCACTGTAATTCTGTGTGTTAATTTGACTATTTTCATTTTCATGTACATTAATTGTAATTGTGTTCTTTCAATCCTTTTCTGAAGAATACAGGTGGCAGCCATCATCATTAGCTATTTACCAAGTGCACAGACATATTGAAAAGATTTGTTAATATAAAAAAGGAAGAAAAGAAAACAGACATTTGTTAGCAAGAATTATGTTTTCAGAAATTCAAACATGATTGGATCCCTTTCTCTTCCAGCTCAACCTGTAAGCCCTTAATCTCAATCCAAATGTTCAAGCTCCTCTAAGATACTGCCCTTTCATTTTCATAAAGCATATAGTACACAGGTTGAGAAGAAAGGGAAAAGCTTTGTCATCAAATCCAGGCTCTCCAACTTTCTAGCTGTGTGAGCTTGAACAAACTGCTTAAGTTATCTGAGTTCCAAGCACAGTTTCCTCATTTGTAAAATGGAGATTATGAAAGCACCTACAGGGGTATTAGGAGAACTGAACAAGACGACTAGCTTGTAAAGCACTTAGTACAGTGCTTGGCAAATGGTAAACAATCCATAAATGTGAATCACCAATCAATGGTATATTAAGGGCCCAGAACCATGTTACGATGATATAAGGGATACTCTCATCTTTTACAATGCTGTTGTGTAGAAGAACACGCAAATTCCAAGCTTTAGCTATTGAAACCATATATTGCTGATTGGTAAGTACCCAGTCAACGTCACCCTCAAAATAAAAATGTTCAGCAGCCCGAAAGTACAAAGCTCCTCTTGTCAACAATGGGTCCACTAATGCAACATTTTCAAAAGGTGGTGGGAGAGGACATCGTGGGCATGGAAAGAAAAGGAAATTCAGCAAGTGAGAAAAATCAGGCCTTCAGTAGGACTGAATAGTCCAAATCTACAACACTGATTATTCTCATGGCATATGATCCAAAAACAAGTCACTAATTACACTTTTACAGCTTTATAAAGCCAGGCCTACAACTATTTGATTTTGTTGATTTTGCATGGGCTACCCAGCCAGCCAGGTAATCCCTGCAGAAGAGTAAAGGCCACCACTTCCACAGGTGTTTCCCAGAAAAAAAAAAAATACATCAATCAAGTGGCTTACACATAGAAAACAACTGCCTCTGCTGATGCTGGAGGTGGTGGTGGAGATGATGATAACGACTACATCAACTGCTAATGAATTCCAGGAGTGTTCTTACAATGCCCTTATAACAAAATTGGGACTAGTAAAAATCTCATAGAAGCACAAAGTGTTAGAGCGTCAAAGGACATTAGGTCTCTTAAAGTGTGGTCTGTGGCTTACAGATATCAGAATTACTTGGGGGTGGGTACCTGTTAAAATGCAGATTCCTGAACTCACTTGGGTTCAGATGTATTCATTTTCATCAAGCTTTCTGGGTGATTCTTACGTCTAAAGTATGAAAGCATGCCTTTAAAGACCATAATTTCATTTTTCAAAAGATTATCTTCAATTAGGTAGAAAGTTACCAGCCATGGAATAACAACAACAAAAAAAACAACCATGCAGGATAAGAAAAAAGCGTGCGTGTAAAATCAGACAAATCTGTGTTCAAATTGCACTTGTGCTAAGTAAAGCCAAACTTACATGATCAACTAATTTTCAACAAGGGCACCAAGAGGAGACAACAGGGAGAGGATAATGTCTTCAATAAATGGTGCCGGAAAAACTGGATCTCCACATGCAGAAGAATGAAATTAGACCCTTGTCTTACACCATACACAAAAATCAACTCAAAATGGATAAAAGACCTAAATATAAGACCTGAAATCATAAAATTCCTAGAAGAGAACATAGGGGGAAAGCTCCTTGACACTGGCCTTGGCAATAATTTTTACATATATATATTACATATTATAATATATATATTTTTGCTTTTGTAGCCTGAGCTTTTGGTATGTGGGATATATATATATAATATATATATATATATAATATATATATAATATATATTATATTGTAAAGCACTTAGTACAGTGTTTGGCAAATGGTAAACAATCCATATATATTATATTTATATATATTTATAAATATTATATATTTATATATATTTATATATATTATATATTTATATATATTTATATATATTATATATTTATATATATTTATATATATATTTATATGTATTTATAAATATAATATATTTTTATACATTATATTTATAAATATATTTATATATATATAAATATAATATATATATATCTCACACACCAAAAGCTCAGGCTACAAAAGCAAAAATAAAGAGGACTACACCAAACTAAAAACCTTCAGCACAGCAAATGAAACAATCAATAAAATGAAACGGCAACTTACAGATTGGGAAAAAAAAATTTGCAAACCATATATCTCATAAGGGATTAATAACCAAACTTTATAAAGAACTCATTCAATTTCACAGTAGGGAAACAAACCCAATTTCAAAATGGGCAAATGATCTGAATAGACACTTCTCCAAAGAAGACATAAAAATGGCCAACAGGTATATGAAAAGGGACTCAACATCATTAATTATCAGGGATATGCAAATCAAAACCACAATGAGACACTACCTCACACCCATTAAGATGGCTATTATCAAAAAGTCAAGAGACAACAAATGCTGGCGACAGTGTGGAGAAAAGGGAACTCTAGTATACCACTGGAGGGAATGTACATTGATGTAGCCATTATGAAAAACAATATGGATGTTCCTAAAGAAATTAAAAATAGAACTGCTATATGACCCAACATTCCCTCTTCTGGGCATATATTCAAAGAAAATGAAATCATCATCTCGTAAAGATATCTGCACTCCAAAATTCAATGTAGCATTATTTACAATAACCAATCTGTGTAAATAACTTAAGTGTCCATTAACAGATGAATAAATAAATAAACTGTGGTACATATACATAACAGAATATTACTCAGCTTTTAAAAAGGAGATCTTGCCATTTGCCACAACATGGATGAGACTGAAGGGTATTATACCAAGTGAAATAAGCCAGACATAGAAAGATAAGTATTTCCTGATCTCATAGTGGAATCTAAAATAAAACTCAAATATACAGAGAAAATAAAACTGGTTACCGGGGTAGGATTGGAGGATGAAATGGAACCTCATTTCCTTCTCTGATGTAGATCAGAGGTTGCAAAGTAACAGATATATAGGATGAATAAGTCTAGAGATCTAATGTACAACATGAAGACTATATAGTTAATAAAATTGTACTGTATTTGAGATCCTTGCTAAATGACTAGACTCTAGCTGCTATTGACACAAAAACAAAAACAAAAAAAGGTAACTATGTGAGACAATGGATATGTTAATTTGCTTCACCACTGTATTAGTCCATCATCGCATCGCTGTAAAGAAATACCTGAGACTGGCTGGGGTGGTAGCTCACGCCTGTAATCCCAGCACTTTGGGAGGCTGAGGCGGGTGGATCATGAGGTCAGGAGATCGAGATCATCCTGGCTAACACGGTGAAACCCCATCTCTACTAAAAAAAACACAAAAAATTAGCCGGGCGTGGTGGCGGGCACCTGTAGTCCCAGCTACTCGGGAGGCTGAGGCAGGAGAATGGCGTGAACCCGGAAGGCGGAGCTTGCAGTGAGCCGAGATCAGGCCACTGCACTCCAGCCTGGCCGACAGAGCGAGACTCCGTTCCAAAAACAAAAAAAAAAAAGAAAGAAATACCTGAGACTCAATAATTTATAAAGAAAAGAAGTTTGATTGGCTCAGAGTTCTGAAGGCTATACAGGAAGCATGGTGGTATCAGCTTCTAGGGAGGCCTCCGGGAGCTTTTACTCATGGTGGAAGGCAAAGTGAGAGATCTTACATGGCAGGAGCAGAAGCAAGGAAGGGAGAAGGGGGAGGTGCCATATACTTAAATGACCAGATCTCACAAGAACCCATTCACTATTACGAGAACAGCACCAAGGGGATGGTGCTAAACCATTCATAAAGGATCCACCCCCATGATCAAATCACCTCCCACCATGCCCAACCTCCAATACTGGGGATTACACTTCAATATGAAATTTGGGTGGGGACACAGATCCAAACCATATCAACCATAGAAGCCTTTTTACTATCTATATGTATCCCATAACAGCACATTGTGTACCTTAAATATACGCAATAAAATTTATTATTTAAAAAAACAAATTGTACCTAGGATACTTATGGTTTGGTCTTGGGTAAACTACTTAATCTCGTAACCCTGTGTTTTTCAGTCGTAAAAAGTATAGATGAGATGATCTACTTCATGGTATTGTTTCACAAACAATCATATGTGTAAAGCACATAGCACATATTAAGTGTTCAATGTTACTTCTTTAACACCATATGAGCTGAGTATATCTGAAAGAAAAGGAAGTTAATATAGTATATATTGTGTGCTCTCTATGTGCTGGTACTTTACATACATGTAAGCTTCACAAGCCAGGGATCTTTGTTTACTTTGTTCACTGATGTATTTTGCCCACTGATGCCTAGAATAGGGCCTTGAATAAGGGAAGTGCAAAATAAGGAATATTTGATGTAGACATCCTCCCTCTTCTCTGAGTCTCATGCCATCCTGGATAGTCAAAAGATGGGGATGGGGAAGGTTAGGGTAAACTTCAGGAATGGGGTAAAAGGAAAGGTTGTTGTACCTATCATCCATAATAAATAGTGTTTTTGTGTTATATATATCTGGGGACAGCTATTTTGACACCTTGAACTAACAATATGGGGCCATAAATGGTTGGTGTCAAGTGTGGAGAGTAGACAATTGCTTTAGAAAGTAACTCAGCAAGGCCTTGTGTAGAAAACTATATTAGGGCTTGGTCTTTAAACATCGGCCAAATTCGACAGAAAGGCAGTAGGATTCAATAGAAAGGCAGTAGGATTCAGATAAGCAGAGCTATGCAGGAATTCTCTCTACCACATCCATGACAGTTTGCCATCTCACCTCTATTTAAACTTTTTCAGGGACACAAAGGTCATTCATTACCTGACTAGGCAGCCCCCCGTTTTTTTTTTTTTTTTTCTGAGCAGCTCTGATTGATTGCTTTGCCAAACCAAGTCTGCCTCTTCATAACTTCTGCCATTAGTCTTATATCTGCCCTCTGCAGCTCCAAAGAATGTCTACTCACTTTCCCACATGGCGACCCTCCACATTTTAGAAGGCAGTTCTTCAGTCCTCCTGAGTCAGGCAAAAGTGAGGAAGACATTCTTTCCTTAAATTCATGTACAATATGCCCAAGCCCAGTAGACTCAGGAACATCCCCATCCCAGTGCAGCCCACCCAAAGGGGAAAGCATTTCTGAAAAAATAAAATAGACACAGAAATGGGCCTGGTAAAATAATCACTGCTAAAAACAGCAACTTGCTGGGTGGCCTCCAATTCAAAAAAGCAAGCAGCCAACACAAATGTGTTCAAGTGAGGAACTGGGAAAATGGATCCATTTTCTCTTCAGCAATTATTCTTTATGAAATTGAAAATTTTCTCACAATCTTCCATATTATACACTAATTATTACCTGATGCTGAGGCCAGTGGAGGCTCCTTAACTGAAAATTCCTAAGGAAAGCAAAAACCCCTCCCTTCCACCCATAGCTGCATTTTCACTGTCTTGAGCCCAGGTTTATTTGTCCTAGGAATCTAGAGGAAAACTGGAGTGGAACAGATGAACCTGAAACATTCGTTTTCATGAGATGACAAGGGAAATAATTGCACTCACAGAATTTCACAGCAAATCTGACAGAATGTTGAGGATGTGAAGAATTTTACAAGAAATATGAACATTGTCAAAAGTAGCATATTTCTGTGAAATTATCTAAAATTCAGCTATACTCATCTTACAAAGAAATTGGTCACAACCTAATGAAACAGATTTTTAATCTTATACTCTCTCTATGCAGCTTTCATTTATAGTTTAACAGTTTTAGTGAAGAGTTCATATCACGTGATTTACCAAGCAGATCTATATTTCCTAGATGGATTGTAGGTACTGCTTCTCTCCACAAACTAGCTGTATCCTAACTTTCCAACTGTAGTTTTAATTCTACTCCACAAATCAGTCTATTGGCCATGTTCCAAAAATGCTCAGTGCTTTCCTACCTCTACAAGTTTCCCCAGTGACTTCTTCCACCAGAAAGTCTCGTTCTCTTGCTTCTACCTCTCTACACTCCTGGTTCTTTCAAGATCCAGCTCAAATTATTCTTTCTCCATGAACTGTCCATCATTCTTTCATCCCAGCCATTTCTGAGTTCTCACAGTAATCTATCTATCGTAGTGCAGGACTAAAGCACATTTTAGTATCGGAGGGAGAGGGACAAGATGATGCTAGAATTCAAGGGGGAAAACCTTAAAGGTCAAAAGCCAAACAAACTGCTACATCACAATGACCAAAGCTAGAATTAGAGTTAATTAATAGAATATATTTGTTCAACAAATATCTACTGAGTACTCCTTTATGCGCCAGACACCCTGAGAGATATAGTACTTATAGCACAAAGAAAGTCAGGGGAGGAAGCAATAACACCCAAGAGAAGCAAGCAGACATTGACCAAATAATCATACAAATAGAGACCACACAAACATCTTTTGCTTGAGCATCTGGATGGATGGTGGTAGCATTCACTGAGTTGAGGAAAACTGAGAGAGATGTCAGTTGGGGTGGAACTCTGGGAACTGAAGAGTTCAATTTTGGTCACTTAGTTTGAGAAACCTGTGCAACATCCAGGTGGAGATGTCAAGTAGGCAATTGGATATACAAGTCAGGGACTCAGAAGACAGGTCAGGGGTAGAAATAAAAAGAACAGTAAAAGTCAACAACTAGAAAGTCAAGAGACAGTTGAAAGCAAGTGAAATGGGGCCACTGCAACCAATTCTGTAAATGTCAAGAGTCTCAAAAGGTACTTTTTCTACATTGGTGACAGGCTTTGCAGGGTCAGGAGCAGAATCTCAAAAACAGCCAAGCCACACTTATGGTGCTTATCATATTCACCTTTTCTTACCATTATATATGGACTAGACTTGTCTCAAATCTCCTATTAGACTTTGGTTGGGGATGGAGAGGAGGCCAAATAAATTCTACTCCTCTGAATTCTGAGTCAATTGCATAGTAGGCAAAGAGGTCAGGCTGGTAAAAACTAAAATGTCACCTCTTTCACTGCTGAAGTCTAGAGTCAAGGGCATAGCTTAGATGGGCTTCCTAATTCTGAACTCCAGAATTTGACAGACTTAACCACCCAGTCACAAATGGCACTGGAAGGCAGCAGGCCTCCCCATGTGGGGACCTATACCTATACGAGTTAAGGCATGCAGGAGCAGCCTAGAATGTGTGTTTCCTGCAAGGCTGCTGGCTCTCAAATGGAAGCAGAAGGGCACAGCTGAGCCTCATCTGCCTACTACCTTCTCTCCAACTCATCAATCAGAGTAGTCACCAATTCCCTCCAGGAAAGGAGCAGGTTAGAAGGCACAGAGAGGCCAGGAGTGTTATACTGATGAGATATCACTCCATATACAAGCAAACATCAGGAATGGGGAATACGTGAACCTCCGTAACAGACCTGAAGCTCCTGGGGGAAGGCAGGGCTGGAACTTTGTACCTCTGTGTATCTCCAAAGTACCCTTCATAGTGCCATGCTACAACAGATGCCAAATAAATACCGAATAAAGGAATGGTGCCAGGAGCACTGTGTGTATGTGTTATGGGCCTCCTTCATTCAAAACTCAGCTTAAAATTTTCCTCCTCAGGGAAGCCTTTTCTTACTGACCTTGCTTCAGTAGGTCACCTCTTCATTCTGGGCTTCCACAGCCTCTCCCTATTCTAGCCGCACCACATTAATTTGCACTTATTTGTATGCTGTTTCACAAATGTTCTTGTAAGTCATTTGCTATCCCCTTAAAAATACATGTTTGCTCACACCTGTAATCCCAGCACTTTGGGAGGCCAAGGCGGGTGGTGGATCACAAGGTCAGGAGTTCAAGACCAGTCTGGCCAACATAGTAAAACCCCATCTCTCCTAAAAATACAAAAAATTAGCCAGATGTGGTGGTGTGCGCCTGTAATCCCAGCTACTAGGGAGGCTGAGGCAGGAGTATCACATGAACCTGGGAGGCAGAAGTTGCAGTGAGTCAAGATCACGCCATTGCACTCCAGCCTGGGCAACAGTGCAAGACTCCATCTAAAAAATAAAAAATAAAAAAAAAAAATACATCTTTGCTCAACTAGATAGCAAGCTCCTTGTAATCATGCATCCTATTATTCCCCCTCAGCTGTGTGCCTAGAAGAGTGAGGAACACACAGTGGGAGCTCAGACAGTGCCATGACTGGCATTGCTAATTGTTGAGGTTGTCAGTCTTCTTTGAGAAATGGAGTGCAGTAACCTCCAAGACAAAAGAATCTGCGCTGGGGCTCTGACTTCTGTACTGGATGCATTTCTACTGTTCTTCTGTACTAGGCTCTCAGAACAAGATTCCTCACCTACTGCCTTTTTCTATCCATCACAAAGGAGCACATAAAGAATGACAGGCTCCAAACAGACTGAGCTTCTTCCAGCCCTTTTGCGCTGAAGGAACACTCCACAGTGACAGGCTTTTGAAGGAGATGACAAAGAGAAGCCCCAAAATGAAAGCTGATGACAGAGATTTGTCTGCATGAAGTTGGTCTTACCTTAATTCCTCTGTGAGCTGAGTTATGGAGCAATCACAGGTCACACAAATTGATAATACATTCGATAGGGTATTAAAAACAGCAGATAGGAAAAGTTCTAGAAATAAGCTTTCACTCCATTGGAATTCGTAGAATAGAGGACTAACCCGGCAGATATTAACTGAAATGCCAGCTCTAAAACTATGAGCCTTCCAATTCCTAGTCCCAAATTGACTTTGCCCACTGCAGAATGATTTGGCATATGCAAAGAGTAAATTAAAAATAAACTCCACAAGGAAGGTGCAGCTTCAACAGGACTTTGATATGAAAATATTTAATGGGATCAAAGTTCACGTCTTAGTGTGTCTATGCATCATGCTGCCAGTGTGTGCTATGTATGTGTGTTAAATAGAAGTGGGACAGTGATTAAGGGCAGATTCATTGTATATGATTGGAGGAGTAATTATTCTGATCTGGAAATATATAAAATATCACAGCTGGAAAACTTTAGCAAACACCAAATTCAAAACCCCTATTTTATAACTAAGGAAAATCAATCCAGAGGCAGAGTATATTAGTTCTGAAACCCAGGCCTTAATTTCTAATGTGTGTCTTTCTGCTCTCTATAAGAAGGGAACTTGTAGAGAGTACACTATTTAATGGGACAGTTCTCAACTGATATGCCCTTTTAATCACATAAACTGTAGTAATGATATATGTTAATCATTTTTTCCTCCATAGTAACTCCACAGCCACTATCCGTATTTTTTTTGCCATGTAAATTGCAAGATGGCACGCTGCATCTTGCCATCTTGCAAACGCTGAAAGGACAGTGACAAAATGATCTTTACAATTTCACAGAGCTCATTATAAACTCCAGTATTCGACCTTTGTTCTGTAGGTGATATATAAGATTTGACTTTAGGGTAAAAATTGACCCATCTCTACTGCCTCCCTGAATATGCTGTGTGTTTTCTTTACATTATACCTTGACTCGTGCTATTCCTTTGCCTGGATTATCTTCTTACCATCCTAGCCCATCCCCATCCGGATCTATTGCAGGTTGGTGCAAAACAGTTGCGGTTTTTGCCATTAAAAATAATTCCAAAACCGCAATTACTTTACTTTTTCACCAACCTAATATCAAAATTCTGGCTCTGTTTCATGGCACATATTAAGTATTACCTTTTTATGGAGCCGTCTCTAATGCCAGGCTCTCAAACAAAATAATGCCTTTCTTCACTGAAGCTACAGAGTCCACCATTTATACTATCCTGAAGTATGTGTCACATTCTCTCTTTTATGGTGGCCATTCACTGTGGCAAACAATGTTGGTCACATACTCAACAACAATTTCCTCTACTTCTTGCTAAAAGAAACCTTGGTCAGAGGAGCAATGTGCTCAGTCCCAGAGAATGAATTATAATGTATGTAAGCCAAATATGATTATTCCATTTTCCTTTGCTGTACAATCTCTATTCCAACCTCCCTCACAGTAAGGGGTGACCATATGAAAAAATTCTGACCAATGAGACTCAGAACTGTGAAAGGTCAGAGATCTTACCCTACTTATAAGCTAACAAGTTAGCCTACCACAGTGATGTACTATTATGGATACTGGCAGAAAACACACAGCTCCTGGGACAGAGACAAAGGACTTCACCACTCATAGCAACAGCGGTAACCAGAGTATCAGCATTTTCTTAAGCCCATTCTCCAGTCCCCAATTACCACAAGTTGATACAAACAGGGCCACAGGACACCTGCACACTCAGTGGATTATGTTACAGGAGAGGAAACCTAAGTATAGAAAACCCAAATATTTTATGATAGGCAGTAAGCATGTTTGACATTTGCCCTGGAAGAAGGCATTATCTCTGTCTTCCATGGCTATTTACTATATAGGCATCCTTGAAAAAAGTAGTCCAGAACAAAAGCTATCAGTGTCTCTGTTCACAAGATGTGCTGAAATACAAGTGATGATTGTCTCTTATGTCTCCTAACAGAGACATAAGCAGAAATATGCTGTAAAGGCTTGTGTGATTTTTCTCCATAATAAAAAGAAAATGGCCCAGAACCAATATCACCACACACAGAGTCACCAGCAGGGCCTGCCCCTCAATTCTCCCCTCCTAGCTGCTTGCATAAGCCACTGTGGTGAACGCCCACAGAGAGGCAGGTACCCCAGCAACCACTAGCACCCTGATGCAGCCAATGAGCATGCACCCCACTGTGCTGCCACAATGGCTACTGCTGGCACATGCAACAAGGATGAAACCTGCTGTCATCACACTACAAAACACTTTGGCGCACACCACCCACCAAAGTGTAGTGACCAGTGGTCCAGGAGCACCTCAGCATGCCCCCCACCCCCACCGCTTCGAGGACAGTGGATTCCCAACCTCAAGGAGCCAGAAAACAAAGTCGGGGACAATACAAGTCCCCCAGAGTTAGAGCATGCAGTCTAGGAGTTGGAAGATGAGCACTGTCCCCCTAAAATCTTCCAGAAATGAAGCCAGTCAGCTGAATTCACCTTATAACACAACCAAACCCTCAAGGTTATCAAATAAGATAAAAGAAAAAGAACCCATCCAAAGGTCAGCTGCCTCAAAGATTGAAGGTAGATAAGTCCACAAATATGAGAAACAACCAAAGCAAGAACCCTGGCAACTCAAAAAGCCAGAATGCCTTCTTTCCTCCAAATAACTGCAACACCTGTCCAGCAAGCATTCTCAATTAGGCTGAGATGGCTGAAGTGACAGAAATAAAATTCAGAATGTGGATAGGAAAGAAGACCATTGAGCTAAAGTAATACATTGAAACTCAATCTAACGAAGCTAAGAATCAAGATAAAACAATGTAGGAGCTGACAGATAAAATAGCCACTATAGAAAAGAATGTAACTGACCTGATAGAGCTGAAAAACTCACTACAAGAATTTCAAAAATGCAATAATAAGTATCAATAGCATAATAGACCAAGTGAAGGAAAGAATCTCAGAGCTTGAAGACTGTCCTTCTGAAGTAAGACAGTCAGATAAGAATAGAGAAAAAAAAACAATTAAAAATGATCAAAAGCTCTGAAAAATATGGGATTATGTAAAGAGACAAAACCTATGACTCATTGATGTCCCTGAAAGAGATGGGGAGAATGGAACCAACTTGGAAAACATATTTTAGGATATCATCCATGAGAACTTTCTCAAATCAGTTAGGCCAACATTCAAATTCAGGATATGCAGAGAACCCCAGTAAGATACGTCACAGGAAGATCATCCCTAAGACACAATCATCAGACTCTGCAAGGTCAAAATGAAAGAAAAATGTTAAAGGCAGCTAGAGAGAAAGGTCAGGTCGCCTACAAAGGGAAGTCCATCAGACTAACAGCGGACCTCTCAGCAGAAACTACAAGATAGAAGAGATTGGGGGCCAATATTCTACATTCTTAAAGAAAAGAAATTCCAACTCAGAATTTTACATCTGGCTAAACCAAGCTTCATATGCCAAGGAGAAATAAGATCCTTTTCAGACAAACAAATGCTGAGGGAATTTGTTACCAGCAGATCAGCCTTACAAGAGCTCCTGAAGGAAGCACTAAATATGGAAAGGAAAGGCCATCATCAGCCTCTAAAAAACACACTGAAGTACACAAAACAGTGACACTATAAAGCAACTTCATAAACAAAACTTCAAGATGACCAGCTAACATCATGACAGGATCAAATCCACACATATCAATAATAACCTTGAATGTAAATGTGCTAATTGCCCCCAATTAAAAGACACAGAATGGCAAGCCAGATAAAGAACTAAGACCCATTGGTATGCTGTCTTCAAGAGACCCATCTCACATGCAATGACACACATAGGCTCAAAGTAAAGGGATGGAGGAAAATGTTACCAAGCAAATGGAAATCAGAAAAAGGCATGGGTTGCAATCCTAGTTTCTGACAAAACAGACTTAAACCAACAAAGATCAAAAACAAAGAGAAGGACATTACATAATAGTAAAGGGTTCCATTCAACAAGAAGATCTAACTATCCTAAATATATATGCACCCAACACTGGAGCACCCACATTACTAAAGCAAATTCTTAGAGACCTTCAAATAGACTTAGACTCCCACACAATAATAGTGGGAGACTTTAACAACCTACTGACAGTGTTAGACAGATCATTGAGTAAGAAAGCTAACAAAGATATTCAGGACCTGAACTCAGCACTGGATTATATGGACCCGATAGATATCTACAGAACTGTCCATCCCCTCAAAAAACAGAATATACATTTTTCTCATCGCCACACAGCACGTACTCTGAGATTGATCACATAATCCGAAGTAAAACACTCTTCAGCAAATACAAAGGAACTGAAATCATAACAATCTCTCAGACCACAGCACAATTAAATTAGAAATCAAGACTAAAGAATTCACTCAAAACCATACAATTACATGTAAATTGAATAACCTGCTCCTGAATGACTTTGGGTAAATAATGAAATTAGGGCAGAAATCAAGAAGTTCTTTGAAACTAATGGGAACAAAGATACAACATACCAGAATCTCTGGGACACTGCTAAGACAGTGTTAAAAGGGAAATTTATAACACTACATGTCCACATCTAAAAGTTAGAATGATCTCAATTTAAGAAGTTAACATCACAACTAAAAGATCCAGGAAACCAAAAACAAACAAACCCCAAAGCTAGCAAAAAACAAAAAATAATCAAAATCATAGCTGAACTGAGGAGACTGAGACATGAAAAAACATTCAAAAGATCAGTGAATCTAAGAGTTGGTTTTTGGAAAAAACATTAATAAAATATATAGACCTTTAGCTACACTAACAAAGAAGAAAAGAGAGAAGATTCAAATAAACTAAATCAGAAACAACAAGGGAAAAATTTATACTGACCCCACAGAAATACAAATAACCATCAGAGAATATTATGAACACCTCTATGCACATATATTAGAAAATCTAGAAAAAATGGATAAATTCCTGGACACATACACCCTCCCAAGACTGAACCAATAAGAAATTGAGTGCCCGAACAGACTGATAATGAGCTCTAAAATTGAATCAGTAATAAATAGCATATTAACCCAAAAAAAGCCCAGGACCAGACCAATTCACAGCTGAGTTTTACCAGATATACAAAGAAGAGCTGGTACCACTCCTGCTGAAACTATTACAAAAAATTGAGGAGGAGGGACTCCTCCCTAATTCAATCTATGAGGCCAGCATCATCCTGATACCAAAACCTGGCAGAGACACAACAAAAACAGAAAACTTCAGCCAATATTCTTGATGAAAATTGATGCAAAAATCCTCAACAAAATACTGGTAAACCAAATCCAGCAGTACATCAAAAAGCTTATTCATTACAATCAAGTAGGCTTTATCCCTGAAATGTAAGGTTGGTTCAACACATGCAAATCAACAAACGTGATTCATCATAAACAGAACTAATGACAAAACCACATAATTATCTCAATAGATAAAGACTTTTGATAGAATTCAACACCCCTTCATATTAAAAACCCTCAATAAACTAAGTATTGAAGGAACATACTTCAAAATAATAAGAGCCATCTATGACAAACCCACTAGATGTACAAAAGCTGGAAGCATTCCCCTTGAAAACTGGTACCAGACAAGGATGCCCTCTCTCACCACTCCTATTCAACATAGCATTGGAAGTCCTGGCCAGAGTAATCAGGCAAGAAAGAGAAAGAAAGGGCATCCAAAAAGGAAGAAAGGAAGTCAAACTATTCCTATTTACAGAAGACATGATCCTATATCTAGAAAACCCCATAGTCTTGGTCCAAGAGCTCCTTCAGCTAATAAACAACTTCAGCAAAGTCTCAGGATACAGAATCAACATACAAAAATCACTAGCACTCTTGTACACCAAGAACAGTCAAACCAAGAGCCAAATCAGGAATGCAATCCCGTTCACAATTGCCACAACAAATATATAATACCTAGGAATACAGCTAACCAGGGAGGTGGAAGATCTCTACAAGGAGAACTACAAAACACTGCTCAAAGAAATCAGAGATAGCAAAAAACAAATGAAAAAGCATTCCATTCTCATGGAGAGGAAGAGTCAATATCATTTAAAATGCCCATCCTGCCCAAAGCAATTTATAGGTTCAACACTATTCCTATTAAACTATCAACGATATGCTTCACAGAACTAGAAAAAAAAAAAAAAAAAAAAACCTATTTTAAAATTCATGTGGAACCAAAAAAGAGCCCAAATAGCCAAGGCAATCCTAAGCAGAAAGAACAAAGCGGAAGGCATCATGCTATCTAACTTCAAACTGTAGTACAGTGCTACAGTAGCCAAAACAACACGGTACTGGTAGAAAAACAGACACAAAGACCAATGGAACAGAATAGAAAACCCAGAAATAAGGCCACTCACCTACAACTATCTCATCTTTGAAAAACCTGAAAAAAAATAAGCGATGGGGAAAGAATTCCCTATGAAATAGATGGTGCCGGGATAACTGACTAGCCAAATGCAGAAGATTGAAACTGGACCCCTTGCTTACACCATATACAAAAATTAACTCAAGATTGAGTAAAAACTTAAACGTAAAACCCAAAAGTAAAAACTAAATTTAAACCCAAAACTAAATTTAAACACTTAAATGTAAAACCCTGGAAGACAACCTAGGCAATATCATTCTGAACATAGAATGAGCAAAGATTTCCTAATGAAGACGCCAAAAGCAATTGCAACAAAAGCAAAAATTGGCAAATGAGATCTAATTAAACTAAAGAGCTTCTGCACAGCAAAAGAAACTATCAACTGAGTGAACAGACAACGTACAGAGTGGGAGAAAATTTTTGCAATCTACAAATCTGACAAAAGTCTAATGTCCCACATCTATAAAGTACTTAAACAGATTTACAAGACAAAAAAATAAACAACCCCATTAAAAAGTGGGCAAAGGACATGAACAGACACTTTTCAAAAGAAGACATACATGCAGCCAAGAATCATATTTTAAAAAGCTCAACATCATTGATAATTAGGGAAATGCAAATTAAAACCACAATGAGATACCATCTCACACCAGTCAGAATGGCTATTATTGATAACTAAAAATCAACAGATGCTGATGAGGTTGTGGAAAAAGTAATGCTTGTGCACTGTTGCTGGGAGTGTAAATTAGTGCAACCATTGTGGAAGACAGTACAGTGAGTCCTCAAAGACCTAAAAACGTAAATAGTATTTGACCCAGCAATCCCATTACTGGGTACATACCAAGAGGAATATAACTCATTCTATCATGAAGACACAAGCACATGTATGTTCACTACAGCACTCTTCACAATAATAAAGATATGGAATCAACCTAAACACCCATCAATTATAAACTGGATAAAGGAAATATGGTACGTATACACCATGGAATACAATGCAGCCACGAAAAAGAAAAAGCTCATGTCCTTTTCAGGGACACGGATGGACCTGGAGGTCATTATCCTTAGCAAACTTGTACAGGAACAGAAAACCAAATACCGCATGTTCTCACTTACAAGTGGGAACTAAATGATGAGAACACAGGGACACATAGAGGGAAACAACACACACTGGGCCTGTCAGAGGATGTAGGGTAGGAGAAGGGGGAGGATCAGGAAAAATAACTAATGGTACTCGACTTAATACCTGGGTGACAAAATAATCTGTACAATAAACCCCCCATGACAAGTTTGCCTATATAACAAACCTGCACTTGTACCCCCAAACTTAAAACAAAATTTAAATTTAAAAATAAAATATAAAAATAATAAATAAATAAAACAATGTTATAGAGAAAACAAAAGAAAGAAGAAGAAAATGTTGCAAAAATAAAGCCCCTTCATTTCCTCCCTGTTTAGAACACTTGCCTGTGAGAACATGATGCTTACTTAATTCTTCTGCAGCCATCTTCAAACTGGAGAAAGGCAAAAAGAATCCCAAGGATTCTACCCCATGCCCAGGGATTACGGAGCTGCTGAAATGTCCCTGGAATTACCTGCTTCCAGGCTTGCTGGTAAGTAATAATATAACGGCCTTATGGCTTAAACCACTCTTCATTGAGTTTTCTGGTATGTGCAGGCAAAAGTGTCCAGCCTGAAACGTTTTTCATAGGTCTTATTATTCATTCATTTACTGAAAGCAAGAAGTATATCCAATATAATCATTAAGACGACACAGATTTGAATTATTAGTCTACAATGGACTAGCTGTAGTTTTAGATTGTCATCTAACTTCTCTAAACCTCAGTTTTCATGTCTGTAAAATGAGTATAGTAATAACATAAGCTACATCAAAGAGTTTTTGTGATAATTAAATGAAAAATAAATGACAAGTACTTATCCTAACTCCCAGCACACAGTAAACACTAAATAAAAGATAGCTATTAATATTTATCTGTTCTCTTATATATGGCCTAGGATAGAGCCATGTATAGAGTTGGAAGAATCTGTAAAATGAGTCATACCGAGTTACACAGCTTGTGACTTAAACAAAATTACTTCACAACTCTCAGGCCTAAAGAGAAATAGGAAGAAGATAGCTAAATAAAATCTCTGGATAATCTACCAAATTCATATTTGTCAATATTTTAAATTCCTAATCCCACTGTTTACTGAATATTTTTGAATACAAATTTTCTCAGTTATAACAGTAGAACATAGTCAGTGTAGACAATTTGAAAAAAATACCCAAAAAGTACAAATAAAAATCAGGAAAAAAATCAGTCATAGCACCACCACTCAAACTCAATCATTGTTATCATTCAGTTGCATTTCCTTCCCTCCTTTTCACTGTGTTTATATACATACTTTTAAATATGATTGTGCTCACTCTATGTATAAAGGCTTGTACTCTTTTTTTCTCCAGTTAATATTGAAACATAAGTATTTCTCTCATGTTATTAAAACCTCCTTGTGAACACATTTTTAATGACTGCCTGGTAGCACACCATGTGGATATGCCATAATGAACTTAAACATATTCCCACACTCTCATACACTTTGGTTGTGTTCAATATTTGGCTACAATAAATAAGTTACAATAAGCATATCTGTGCCTAAAACTTTACCTACCTTATATAACTCCCTGATGATATATAGATTCCCAGAAGTTGAATCACATCAAGGGGTATAAACACTGCCACATTGTTTGCCAAAAGTTGTACCAATTTATAGTCCAGCCAGCAACATATGAGTGCGCCTATTGCATCATACTTTCTTCGGCTCTAGGTATTTTCATTTTCCCTTCTTTACTATTTTGATTTGGGGGGGTGGAATCTCAATATTCTAATTTGTATTCCTTTGATTATCATTGAAGCTAAACATTTTTCCATGTTACCACTGAATCTTTTGATCAGAGATGCTGACATGTTATACACATCTTACTGATTCATACTTCCCTTATTCCTAGTCTAGAAGCAATCCCCAGAAGAAGGTGGCAAAAGCAATAACCAGTAAAAGTCTCAGAGGTGCAAGTTAGCACCTAAATAACTTGATTTGATTGTACAAATAATTGGCTAGAGGTTCTCATTCTCACAACGGTTCCCTGCTTCCAGGTCTGTCCCTCATAAATATTCCAGTTACTGGCTCAGCTATATCTGAGGTGGGTAGAAAGTGAGGTACTTTCCCCCTATCTCTGGGTTTTATAAACATAACTTATAAATGGCTAATTAAAGAACAAGCAAGAAGTGCCTGCTTTGAAAACCTCAAATTAGAAGATGTTGCATAATAGGTACTTAAATCAGTCATCATGCTTGCTTTTAACTTTCCTTACCACTAAGAGGCTTCACAATTTACAAGGAGTGCAGGACATACGGCAAACCTATGTGCATTATGACCCGACATATTTCTCACACTTGCCTCTCACCCCACCTCCCTTATAGCCACAAAGTAGTCAGTGGCATCTCCTGAAGTATGATTTAAACTGACCTCACTGGCTCACCACTCTGTATCAGAAGACTCGGGGGGGAGGAAAAGATGTGCAGCTACTCAATGAGTGCTTCTCTTGGGTGAACGCCTGTGCTTTGATATTTAGGAAAGAAACCTGGACAATCCTTCCACCAATTCTGCCTGCATAGCATGAGAAATACCTTGCAGTTCCCTATAAAGTTTTAGGCGCCTACTAGTCAGGTTTGTCACAATGGCCATCCATCCTGACCCAGCCATATGACTTTCCTGCATGAAGAAGATGGCTGTGCCCCAAATGTCCCTGCATTTGAGGGTGTTTGACTTCTGAGAATCAGCATGAGAAGAAAGTTAAAGCTATTTGGTATATGATGAAAAAAATTCACTTCTGCTTGATCCAGATTCCTTTTACTTGGCTTCCAAAGTTTAACTGGATCCAAGAACCAGCCAACATAATTTTCCAAAGCAAAGACACTGTTGTGTTAGGTAGGCAACACAATGAATCAACATGACAGGAGAAACCACCAAACGTATTTTAAGATCCCAGCCCATTTGCACTTACCCAGCTTGATATAAAGTCAGCACAAGCTTGAATCTTCTTTGAAACATAATGAGCATTCTTTTATGCAGCTCACTGAAATCAAGAGTGTGAGACTTATAATGGAGGTATCAACCACAATCATTTTCAGGAATAAATCCCCATAATACATACTTGCTCTGAGGTTGCATTTCCTTTATCATACTATCTTGGTCCGACTATCATGTCCCAGCCCACTTTTTCTCTCAACAGCCCTCTGATCCACTGCTGGAATGTCAGGTAAGGAAAAGCCAGGAAATTATGAACTCACCCTGCAGGAAGCATGTCGCAGTTGGACTCAAAGAGATGTAACTTCCATTGAGAAATCCATTTTTTGCCCCCAGTTGATAACCTTAACTTTCTTCTGTCTTTATTGTTAAAAATACAACTTTCTGTCCTGGTGAGAGTAGAGTGACTGCTTTGGGTGCCAGTACCCATGTCACAGAAGTGATTCTGTTTTGGCTTAACACACACATTCAGAACCAGAACTCAAGTGTCTGGCACTTGCTTAACATGTAGAAAATGTTGAATTGAATTGAACTGAACCACATAAAACTGAAGAGAATTAAATATAATTCATTTGGTTTGGATGTATTAAATGAGGCCTTTTCTTTCACATATATGACAGCCTTCCAAGTGTCCTATTTCAACCTTCCTCAAACAACCTGAGAATAACCAAATGACCAATAGAATATAGTATATATGAAGAACAAAGATAAAGCTAGGTTTTTATTTTTATAACGAGAACCATCTAAGTAAAAGAGAAGGATAATTGCATAATTGGCACAGAAAGCTAAGAGTCTAAGGCAAACTTGGCTTTGGAAAGCATTATGAACAGGACAAAGTTTGTCCTCAGAACCACTGACCTCTCCATCCTAGGCTCTCCTATGGCCCTCTCAATCTTCCCATACTGAGTACTTTCATAGGATCTCTTCTACTCCTTTCTCCACAAAAAAAATCAATGCCAATAAAGGATGAAATGCACAGACTCATGCTAAGAAGGAAGTTATCAAAAAGTCTTGAAAACATCAGCCCTCCCAGTGATGCTTACATGTTATAAGGACTTAAAAGCTTATCTTAAAGGGGTAAAGTGGAATATCAGCAGTCAACAGTTGGGGAGAAGTTAGAAATTTGGGGGTTTTGTTTGTTTTTCTCTGATTTGTTTTTTAATTAGGCCAATAGCTTAACCCCATGGTTTTCAGCTTCCTCATGATGGAAAAAGTTTGTGGTTTACAAATTAGACAACTTCCCATGGAGGCTCTTGGGAGGCTCTTCTAGTTAACTATCTGAAGGCCACCCAGACTGAATATCACTTTGGTTCCTTAAATTGTTTATGCTGTCTAGGCTGAGATGTTTGAGAGTGCATTTCTAATTAGTAGTGATGTTTGCAGTGGCTGGCAAGATAGCCTAATAGGAACAGCTCCAGTTTGCAGCTCCCAATGAGATTAACGCAGAAGGTGGGTGATTTCTGCACTTCCAACTGAGGTACCTGACTCATATCATTGGGACTGGTCAGACAGTGGGTGCAGCCCACAGAGGGCAAGCCGAAGCAGGGTGGGGTGTTGCCTCACCCAGGAAGCGCAAGGGGTCAAGGAACTCCCTCCCCTAGCCAAAGGAAGCTGTGAGGGACTGTATCTTGAGGAACACTGCATTCCAGCCCAGATACTACACTTTTTCCATGGTCTTCGCAACCCGCAGACCAGGAGATTCCTCTGGGTGCCAACACCACCAGGGCCCTGGGTCTCAACCACGAAACTGTACGGCCATTTGGGGACACACTGAGGTAGCTGCAGGAGTTTTCTCATACCCCAGTGGTGCCTGGAATGCCAGTGAGATAGAACCGTTCATTCCCCTGGAAAGGGGGCTGAAGCCAGGCAGCCAATTGGTCTAGCTTAGCAGATTCCACCCCCACAGAGCCCAGCAAGCTAATATCCACTGGCTTGAAATTCTGGCTGCCAGCAAAGCAGTCTGAAGTCGACCTGGGATGCTGGGGCTTGGTGGGGGGAGGGGTGTACGCCATTACTAAGGTTTGAGTAGATGGTTTTCCCCTCACAATGTAAACAAGCCTCTGGAAAGTTCAAACTGGGCGGAGCCCACCACAGCTCCGCAGAGCCACTGTGGCCAGACTGCCTCTCTAGATTCCTCCTCTCTGGGCAGGGCATCTCTGAAACAAAGGCAGCAGCTCCAGTCAGGGGCTTATAGATAAAACTCCCATCTCCCTGGGACAGAGCACCTGAGGGAAGGGGAAGCTGTGGACTCAGCTTCAGCAGACTTAAATGTCCCTGCCTGACAGCTCTGCAGAGAGCAGTAGATCTCCCAGCACAGTGCTAGAGCTCTGCTAAGGGACACACTACCTCCTCAAGTGGGTCCCTGACCCACATGCCTCCTGACTGGGAGACACCTCCCAGCAGGGATCAACAGACACCTCATACAAGACAGCTCCCTCCGGCTGGCATCTGGCGGGTACCCCTCTGGGATGAAGCTTCCAGAGGAAGAAACAGGTAGCAATCTTTGCTGATCCGCAGCCTCTGCTGGTGATACCCAGGCAATTGGTCTGCAGTGAACCTCCAGCAAACTCCAGCAGACCTGCAGCAGAGGAGCCTGACTGTTAGAAAACTAAAAAACAGAAATGAAGAGCATCAACATCAACAAAAAGGACATCCACACAAAAACCCCATCCGAACATCACCAACATCAAAGACCAAAGGTAAATGAATCCATGAAGATGAGGAAAAACCAGCGCAAAAAGGCTGAAAATTCCAAAAACCAGAACACCTCTTCTCTTCCAAAGGATCACAACTCCTTGTTAGCAAGGGAACAAAACTAGACAGAGAATGAGTTTGACAAATTGACAAAAGTAGGCTTCAGAAAGTGGGTAATAATGAACTCCTCCGAGCTAAAGAAGCTAAAGCAGCATGCTCTAACCCAATGCTAGGAAGCAAAGAACCTTGAAAAAAGGTTAGAGGAATTGGTAACTAGAATAACCAGCTTAGAGAAGAACATACATGACCTGATGGAGTTGAAAAACAGCATAAGAACTCTGTGAAGCATACGCAAGTATCAATAGCAAAATCAATCAAGCAGAAGAAAGGATATCAGAGATTGAAGATCAACTTAATGAAATAAAAGGTAAAGACAAGATCAGAGAAAAAAAGAATGAAAAGGAACAAACAAAGCCTCCAAGAAATATGGGACTATGTGAAAAGACCAAACCTACATTTGATTGCTGTACGTGAAAGTGATGGGGAGAATGGAACCAAGTTGGAAAACACTCTTCAGGATAGTATGCAGGAGAACTTCCCTAACCTAGCAAGGCAGGCCAACATTCAAATTCAGGAAGTACAGAAAATACCACAAAGATACTCCTCAAGAAGAGCAACCCAAAGACACAGAATTGTCAGATTCACCAAGGTTGCAATAAAGGAAAAAATGTTAAGGGCAGCCAGAGAGAAAGGTCGAGTTACCCACAAAGGGAAGCCCATCAGACTAACAGCAGATCTCTCTGCAGAAACCCTACAAGCCAGAAGAGAGGGAGGCCAATATTCAATGGTCTAAAAGAAAAGAATTTTCAGCCCAGAATTTCATATCCAGCCAAACTAAGCTTCATAAGTGAATGAGAAATAAAATCCTTTACAGACAAGCAAATGCTGAGAGATTTTGTCACCACTAGGCCTGCCTTACAGGAGCTCCTGAAGGAAGCACTAAATATAGAAAGGAAAAACCAGTACCAGCCACTGCAAAAACATACCAAATTGTAAAGACCACCAACACTATGAAGAAACTGCATCAACTAACAGGCAAAATAACCAGCTAGCATCATAATGACAGGATCAAATTCACACGTAACAATATTAACCTTAAATGTAAATGGGCTAAATGCCCCAATTAGAAGACACAGACTGGCAAATTGGATAAAGAGTCAAGACCCACTGGTGTGCTGTACCAAGAAGACCCATCTCACATGTAAAGATCCACAGGTTCAAAATAAAGGAATGGAAGAATATTCACCAAGCAAATGGAAAGCAAAAAAAGCAGCGATTGCAATCCTAGTCTCTGACAAAACAGGCTTTAAACCAACAAAGATCAAAAAAGACAAAGAAGGGCATTACATACTGGTAAAGGGATCAATGCAACAAGAAGAGCTAACTATCCTAAATATATATGCACCCAAAACAGGAGCACCCAGATTCATAAGGCAAGTTCGTAGAGACCTACAAAGAGACTTAGATTCCCACACAGTAATAGTAGAAGACTTTAACATCCCACTGTCAATATTAGATCAATGAGACAGAAAATTAACAAGGATATTCAGGACTTGAGCTCAGCTCTGGACCAAGCAGACCTAATAGACATCTACAGAACTCTCCACCCCAAATCAACAGAATACACATTCTTCTCAGCACCACATCACAATTATTCTAAAATTGACCACATAATTGGAAATATCACCACTGATCCCACAGAAATACAAACTACCCTCAGAGAATACTACAAACACCTCTATGCAAATAAACTAGAAACTCCAGAAGAAATGGATATATTCCTGGACATATACACTCTCCCAAGACTAAACCAGGAATAAGTTGAATTGCTGAATAGAGCAATAACAAGTTCTGAAATTGAGGCAGTAATTAATAGCCTACCAACCAAAAAAAGCCCAGGACCAGGATTCATAGCTGAATTCTACCAGAGGTACAAAGAGGAGCTGGTACCATTCCTTCTTCAACTATTCCAAACAATAGAAAAAGAGGGACTCATCCTGATACTGAAACCTGGCAGAGACACAATTAAAAAAAAGAAAATTTCAGGCCAATATGCCTGATTAACATTGATGCGAAAATCATCCAACATATACTGGCAAACCGAATCCAGCAGCACATCAAAAAGCTTATCCACAACGATCAAGTCGGCTTCATCCCTGGGATGCAAGGCTGGTCCAACATACGCAAATCAATAAACATAATCAATCACACAAACAGAACCAATGACAAAAACCACATGATTATCTCAACAGTTGCAGAAAAGGCCTTTGATAAAATTCAACACCCCTTCATGCTAAAAACTTTCAATAAACTAAGTATTGATGGAATGTATCTCAAAATAATAAGAGCTATTTATTACAAAACCACAGCCAATATCATACTGAATGGGCAAAAGCTGGAACCATTCCTTTTGAATACTGGCATGAGACAAGGATGTCCTCTCTCACCACTCCTATTCAACATAGTATTGGAAATTCTGGCCAGGGCAATCAGGCAAGAGAAACAAATAAAGGGTATTCAATTAGGGAAAGAGGAAGACAAATTGTCTGTTTGCAGATGACATGATAAAAAATGCCATCATCTTAACCCAAAATCTCCTTAAGCTGATAAGCAACTTCAGCAAAGTCCCAGGATACAAAATCAATGTGCAAAAATCATAAGCATTCCTATACATCAATAACAGAGAGCCAATTGTGAGTGAACTCCCACTCACAATTGCTACAAAGAAAATAAAATACCTAGGAACACAGCTGACAAGGGATGTGAAGGACCTCTTAAAGGAGAATGACAAACCACTGCTCAAAGAAATAAGAGAGGACACAAATAAATGGAAAAACATTCCATGCTTATGGATAGGAAGAATCAATATCATGAAAATGGCCATACTGCCCAAAGTAATGTACAGATTCAATGCTATCCCCCTCAAGATACCATTGACTTTCTCCACAGAATTAGAAAAAAACTACTTTAAATTTCATATAGAACCAAAAAAGAGGCCGTAGAGCCAAGACAATCCTAAGCAAAAAGAACAAAGCTGGAGGCATCATGCTACCTGACTTCAAACTATACTACAAGGCTACAGTAACCAAAACAGCATGGTACTGGTACCAAAACAGATATATAGACCAATGGAACAGAACAGAGGCCTCAGAAATGATGTCACACATCTACAACCATCTGATCTTTGACAAACTTGACATGTTATAAAACAGCAATGGGGAATGGATTTCCTACTTAATAAATGGTGTTGGGAAAACTGGCTAGTCACATGCAGAAAACTGAAACTGGACCACTTTTTTATACTTTATACAAAAATTAACTCAAAATGCATTAAAGACTTAAATGTAAAACCTAAAACCATAAAAACCCTACAAGAAAACCTAGGCAATACCACTCAATACATAGGCATGGGCAAAGACTTCATGACTAAAAGACCTAAAGCAATGGCAACAAAATCCAAATTTGACAAATGGGATCTAATTAAACTAAAGACCTTCTGAACAACAAAAGAAACTATCATCAGAGTGAACAGGCAACCTACAGAATGGGAGAAAATTTTCCAATCTATCCATCTGACAAAGGGCTAATATCCAGAATCTACAAGAAAAAAACAAACAACGCTATCAAAAAGTGGGTGAAGGATATGAACAAACACATATCATCAGAAGACACTTATGAGGCCAAAAAACATGAAAAAAAGCTCATCATCACTACTCATTATAGAAATGCAAATCAAAACCACAATGAGATACCATCTCACTCCAGTTAGAATGGCGATCATTATAAAGTCAGGAAACAACAGATGCTGGAGAGGATGTGGAGAAATAGAAACTTTTTTTTTTTTTTTTTTTTTGAGACGGTGTCTCGCTCTGTCACCCAGGCTGGAGTGCAGTGGCCGGATTTCAGCTCACTGCAAGCTCCGCCTCCCGGGTTCACGCCATTCTCCTGCCTCAGCCTCCTGAGTAGCTGGGACTACAGGCGCCTGCCACCTCGCCCGGCTAGTTTTTTGTATTTTTTAGTAGAGACGGGGTTTCACCGTGTTAGCCAGGATGGTCTCGATCTCCTGACCTCGTGATCCGCCCATCTCGGCCTCCCAAAGTGCTGGGATTACAGGCTTGAGTCACCACGCCTCGCCAATAGAAACGCTTTTACACTGTTGGTGGGACTGTAAATTAGTTCAACCATTGTGGAAGACAGTGTGGTGATTCCTCAAGGATCTAGAACCAGAAATACCATTTGATCCAGCAATCCCATTACTGGGTACATACTCAAAGGATTATAAATCATTATACTATAAAGACATATGCACATGTATGTTTATTGCAGCACTGCTCACAATAGCAAAGACTTGGAACCAACACAAATACCCATCAATGATAGACTGGATAAAGAAAATGTAGCACATATACACCATGGAATACTATGCAGCAATAAAAAAGGATGAGTTCATGTCCTTTTCAGAGACATGGATGAAGCTGGAAACCCTCATTCTCAACAAACTAACACAGGAACAGAAAACCAAACAACACATGTTCTCACTCATAAGTGGGAGTTGAACAATGAGAATACATGGACACAGGGAGGGGAACATTACACACCAGGCCCTGTTGCGGGGTGGGGGGCTAGGGGAGGGAGAGCATTAGAAGAAATACCTAACGTAGATGACGAGTTGATGGGTGCAGCAAACCACCATGGCACGTGTACACCTATGTAACAAACTTGCACGTTCTGCACGTGTATCCCAGAACTTTAAATATAATTAAAAAAACAAAGAGTTAGTAGTAAAGTAAACCAAATATATCCTTGAATTGCCTTATTCTCTTACCCTACATAATCTAAGTTGTGCACTTGGCAATCCCCCACAGTAAACTGGTTCCTTTGTCTACTCCCAAAAGGCACTTACTCTATTTAGACTAGACAGAATGAACTCTTAGCCATAGTTAATTTAGGAATAGGAAAATTGCCGACGAGTTTACTCTTGAATGTACTCTTGAATAGGAATCGAAAGAGGAAAAAAGCAGTGAAAAAAGAGGAATTTTTTTCTTACAAAAAGATGAGGGAAAAATCACTCTTCCTGCTAGTAAGGCTTACTACACAGATACAGTAATCAAGACAGTGTGGTATTGGCAGAAGGATAAACACATAGGTCAATAGAACAAAACAGAGAAGCAAGAAATAGACCCCACAAATAAGCCCAACTGATTCTGACAAAATGCAAAAGTAATTCAATGGAAGAAGAATGAGTGCTAGACTTCTCAACAAATGGAGTTATAGTAATTGGACAACTATACATCTATTGGCAAAATAATAACAAAAGAAAACATCTTTGGGATTTAGGGCTAGACAAGAGTTACTAGACCTGACACCAAAAGAAAAAGAAAAATTGATAAATTGTACCTCATCAAAATTAAAACCTTTTGTACTGAAAAAAAACAAGCAAAAATAATGTTCACGTAAAAAGACAAATTATATACTCGAAGGAAATATTTGCAACCACCTATCTGACAAAGGGCCTCTATCTGGAATATATAAGGAAATTTCAAAACTCAATACTAAAAATACAACAATTCAATTAGAAAATGGGCAAAAGACAGGAATAGACATTTCACCAAAGAGAATATAGAGATGTCAAATAAGCACATAAAAAACGTTCAACATCATTAACCATTATGGAAAGGACAATTAAAACCACAATGAAATATTATCACATAGCTACCAGAATGGCTACAATAAAAAATAGTCACACCACCAAATGCTGGCAAAGATGTTAATAAACCAAATCACTTATATGTTGCTGATGAGAATGTAAATTGATACAGCCACTCTGGGAAAGAGTTTGACAGTCTCTTGTAAAACTAAATTTGCAACTGCTATATGACCCACAAAGACCTGTACACTAATTTTCAAAGTAGCTTTATTTGTAATAGCCAAAAATTGGAAAGAACCCAGATGTTCTTCAACAAGTGAATGGTTAAACAGACCAAGGTATATTCATATTGTGGAATACTACTCTGCAAACACAGAAGGAATTATGAATACATGTAACACCTTTGGTGGGCCTCAAGGGAATTATGCTGAGTGAAAAAAAGTTTACATATGTTATGATCCCATTTATATAACAATCTTGAAATAATGTAATATATAAATGGAAAACAGATAGTAGTTGCCAGAGACTAAGATTTGGGAGGGAGGGGTAACTATTAAGCAGTAGCAAGAGGTTGCCTTGACGTAATGGAACAGTTCTACAAATTGTTTGTGGTGGTAGTTACATGAAGCTACATAAGTGATAGAATTGCACAGAACTACACATACACAGTAATACACACAAATGAGTGCATGTATAACTGGTGAAATCTGAATAAACTCTGTAGATTATACCAATGTCAAGTTCATGGTTTTAATAATGTACTATGATTATGCAAGATGATAACATTGGGGACAGAGGAGTGAATAGTGCATGGGATGTCTCTGTACATTTTTCTGTAACTGCTTGTGGATCTATACTTATTTCAAAATAAAAAAGGTAGAGGTAAAAATCCCGATCTCAACATGGGTGCGCTGTTGCCTTTCAGTGTGGTATCCTGCCTGTTAGGCTCCAGGAAGAAGGCTGGCTATGGCAAGCATTAAGTAGGCAAGTCCCTTTGCAGAGACCTAACCTTGGACTTTCCCTAGGACTGGACAGTAGCAGCGGCAGGTATTCCTGGCCTTGGACTTCTTTCTTGCCTCTGCTAATGCTTGAGATGAGGGCCAGATGCAATCAAATACATGGGCTGGAACTGATTTCTTTGGAGTCCTTGATACAGAAAGCCTGGCAGTGAGAAGAAGAAACAGCAGATCTCCCAGGATAGTGTGAGAACTAAGAGAGTAGAATGGAAATGGGTCTTGGGGAGAGGGGAGGGCAGGCATCAGGGCACTTCTCTGAAGAAAAACAAAATGTTTGGCCATTGCCCTTTTCAGAGACCAATCAAAATAAGAAAGAGGGCAGAAGCAGTCTTTCTTACTCAGTTGCTTTTAAACTGCAAAATTTTATGCCTGGCTGTTCTACTTGCTAGTTTCATCTCCTGTGATGTGAAGAAAGAATGAGTTTTTGCTTCACTGAAGATTCTACTTCTAAGTTGTGTCCTTAAGGTATTACATGTTAACAAAATGTTGACAGATCAGACAGCATTTTTAAATGCTTCTTCCTTTTTTTTTGTTTTTTTTTGGACTATGCTTTTTTTTCTTAAGCAGAAGTACCGCTAGCAGCACCTTCAGTGTTCATTTCATCAAAGGACTCTCTAAACATATCGTGTATTTATTGCATCTTTGGGAGTAATAATTTTCTTCCCAGCTTTCAAATTACTACATATTTGTTACTGCACCACTGAGGGAGGAGATCATTTGTTATTAGTTCCTTGTCTGACGTGAAACATTTAATTTGAACTGAAACCACTGCACAAGAAAATAAACAGTGCATTTCACACGCAAAAGTGTCTGCTTCCCTCACTGTGAGGCAGTGGGAATCATTTTGACCATATGGTGGGTGTTTATCATCAGATGGCTCATAAGCATGTCTGCTGTCTGCCTCCATTTTCCCTTCAGACCTGGGTACTGGCTCTTTTTCAAAGAAGCCAGGTCAGCTTGCTTTCAAACAGAGCATCTAAACTCTGAAAGCTCACCAGAATTCCAACAGGAGATTTTTTTAAAATAACGATGACCGGACCACACCACTCTCAGGTCTGTCAACAAAACTCTCTAGGGGTAAGACAGGTTAGTTATATTTACTTTCTTGGACTCTGAAGCCAGGCTGCTTGGGTATGACACCCAGTTTTGCCACTTAAGACTATCAGTTTGTATGCAAGTTATTTAAACTCTCTGGGCCTCAGTTATCTCAAATGCAAAATGAAGATAATATTACCTAAGTCATAGAGTTATGGTGAGGACTAAATAAAATTAATTATGTGAAATAATTAAAGCAAAGCCTGGTCATAGTAAGCACCTGATAATGTTAGCTATTACTGTTTCTGATGAGCACCCCTATTCTTAATATCTGATAAGAAAGCTAGGAGTTATTATATTATAAGCTGTTCTTACCACCTTGAGCTCTTCCCCAGCCATTGTTGATAAAATCCCAAACACCGCAAAAAAAAAAAAAAGAAATCTACAGAAGAGAGGAAAAATCCCAGGGCCAGTTTCAAAGGAGGCTCAATACACGGCAGGTTCTATCTATTTGTATTGCTTAGAATCAGAAATGTCAAAAGTGAGTGAAAAGAACTCTTTGAAGAAACTTGATGCTTTCTGTTTGAAAATTTTTAACACACACACATGCGTGTGCACAATGCCAAAGAGCCTTGATATTCCAAACTTTATGTCCAAATATTTATGACCATCAACAAATTACTAAAATATGTACAAAGCCTTAGGGGAAAAAATCCATCATCCAAATGATTAGAGCATTAGGATATGTGACTACAGACATACGACAAATACAGCAAACACCATGGTATTCCTTCTTATACCCAAATCCAGATCTGATGACCCTGGTTTTTATGCATCTGTAAATTCATACGAATTGCATTTCCAATGTATTCTAGTTTTTAGCTCCATTGGATGAGTTAGATTTATGGGAATGCTGTTACCTTGAAACATGTCCTTTGGGTTTCACAAATATATGTGGCATTACTTGGCTCTTTAGATTAAAATCTCATTGCTGTTAAGCAGACCCTTCAAACTGCCCTGGTATTGAAGATTGCCACATGTTGGATGAATTTAGGGGCATAGAAAGAAAAACATATTGGACAGGGCTCTGAGCTCTCTCATTTCATACGTGAAAGAGATCACGGTATACCTTTTAGTTCTTCCTATGGCACCTAGCAGTTCATTCAACAGAATAGGTGGACATTCAAGATTTTGAGGCTGTTGAGTAATACAAAGTGAAGTGCCCTGTAACTCCAGGAGAGTTTATACATATTTAAGATGTGATATATAATATTATTGCCAAAGCACTTACTTTAATTTTATTGCTTAAAAATTAAAACACACACACACACACACACTAAAAACCTCTTATTTCCAGACACAAAAGGGAGAGTGATGAAAAGCCTTTTACTTACAGTAATTTTTTGATCTCTTCTGGTTATTGCTTATTTTTTTCACTACTCATATTAATCTTCTTTTATTGATGCTCAACAACAAATCATATCTCTGTGTTTATTATGGCTTATTCATAACTCTGAATGAAACATTATTTGATAAGTGAGCATGAATCACTAGCCTCTTTTATCTAAATCTATCCCTCTACACATTTCTAGTGTCCATTAGCCTATCAGACGCCGGTACCAAGCCAAATATATTAAATATATGATCCTTTCCTGTTAGAGATAGAAATGACACTTCAGCATAAAGTTTGAGGGTCCCCAAATCACATTTTACTGCCATTTTTAAAATATACCTACTATATTATGTTAAATTTAACCCTCAGAATACTGCTACCTGTCTTTAATTGAGGCTTTTAAAAAAACTTGCTTCATTGTTAAAAGTCTCAGCTTTTTTCACTTCCAGCCACAATAGTAAGTTAATACAATGGAAAGTTACTAACACAATATTCTTTTAGCACGGCCCTGTCACATTATAATAAGATTTTACTTTTAGATCTTTGAGCAATTTAACACAGTATGGATTTCATTATCTTAAGAGAACTATTGACCAAAAAAAAGGTGGGGAGAAGGAAAAACGAAAGCGTACTACAATCACGAGGCTAATGGCCTTATGTGAAAAGAAACTTTGCAAATGCTTTTCCTCTAAAATGAAACTGGTCAAAGGCCAGACTGATTGTTGAGGGAAGAATGCTACCATGGCTAGAAGAAAGTGAGTTAATTGACCTGCTAGGTTATATCCTAATATGATAGCCATGAGTTTATCATTCAATTCTTACTAATGTATCCACAGACAAATGGACTGTGATATTTACATGTACACAGTACAGGGAAACATGTAACTATCTGAGCCATGGGTCTCTTAACAAAAAATTAATGTTGACATTGACACCTGGGAAGGTTTTTAACTCAGAAGACAATGTGTACTCACTTGGCATTTGCAGGTTCAAAGCTGCTAGACAAGGAAATACTCAGAAAGCAATCTGGTGAGGTGACAAACTTCAGTCTCCAATGCTCTGTGAATTTTCAGTCCACCCCACTCCCATCTGCTAAAAGTATAGCAGCCCCAGCTATGGCCCTGCACTCTGCATTGAGAGCAGATGTTCTCTCTGGAAATAGGTTTCTCTTTTAAAGATGAACCATCAGACTCCATTATAATCTATTCTCCTGTCATTTGCTTTGTTATACTTTTTGTGCCAACAGATTGTGAGGCAGCACACATTTTAAGTGAAGCTCTGTAAAATTGCTAATATCCAGCAACAACTATCAATGCTCAACTGTCACATGATAACTAGATGTGGATGTAAAGTTGGCTAACATTTGCTAAGTGGCAAATAATTATTTCATATTCATTTTAACAAATGTGGTCAAGAATGAACTCATTATTAGGATAGATATGAAATACAGTTTGTGTGTAATTCTGTTATATACCACTTTCTAAACGGAAAATTGTAAAGGATGAGTGGCAAGGATACTTTTTAATATTCTAGTCAATTGGCCTGTGAGATTGGTGGCAGTGCGATTGAGTTTATACTTTCATACCCACAGGCATGTGCACACACACATGCACACAAATACAGAGAGAGAGAGCACTGAAAAAATAAGTAGTTCTAATTTTTTTTAAAATATTGACTTTTCCCTCCTTTAGAGACTGTATCTAGAAAAATTTGCTTTGGGTGCTAGGAATCTAAAGTAGTAAAAAGGTAGATAACTTGCCCAAGGTCACTCAACTGGAAACAGGGAGTAAACTGGATTTGAACTCTAGTCTGTATAAGCCTAAAGATGACAACTTTAGCCACCATACCATACTGCTTCTTCACCCAGGGAGAGAGTGCCATTTTTGAAATGTCCTACAAAATGCTATTATGAGGCCAGGCACGGTGGCTCACACCTGTAATCCCAACACTTTGGGAGGCTGAGAAGGGTGGATCACCTGAGGTCAGGAGTTCAAGACCAGCCTGGCCAACATGATGAAACCCCCGCCTCTACTAAAAATACAAAAATTAGCCAGGCATGGTGGCAGCACCTATAATCCCAGCTACTCAGGAGGCTGAGGCAGAAGAATCGCTTGAACCTGGGAGGCAGAGGTTGCAGTGAGCCGAGATCGCGCCACTGCCCTCCAGCCTGCACGACAGAACAAGATTCTGTCTCCAAAAAAAAAAAAAAAACTGCTATTATAAAAGCAGCCTTTAGTACCATCACAAACCTAGCTGACCTTTAGCGACATCAGGTCAGCAATAAAATCAGAAATAGAACAGCTAATTTAGTTGGCCTTTCAAAGCTCTCACAGCAAAATACCTAGCTCCTACAGTGTGAACACACTACCAAAGATCAAGAAATGAGACTTTTGGTTTGAAAGTAAGTGGGAAAGAGGGCTGGGCATGGGGAGGTTACAACGTTGTTATTCTGTATGCAGGACTCTGTGTTCATGTATTTGTGTAATGTATTACCAAGGTGGTTAAGGACATGGGATGTGGAGCGTGACAGCTGTTTCACGTATAAAATGGAAATCATAATGTTATCTATTTTGGGGGGTTGTTAGGAAGTTGAAATGAAAGAAAACATGTCAAACTCTTCACACAAGGACTGAAACATAGTAAGCACTCACAGGTGTTAGCTACTGCTATTTTTGTTGTTTTACAATGATTAATTTTTTTGCCTTTCTCCCCAAATAGTCCATGAGCCCCTAAGTGCAAAGACTCATATTCCTCTTTGAAAAGCAGTAGAATGCAACTGTTAAAAGCCATTTCTAGAACCATACTACCTAGGTTCAAGCCTGGCTCTGCTACTTACTGCCAGTGAGATCTTTATCTCTCTGTATCTGTTTCCTCATTGATAAAATGTGGCTAATGTTAGAATCAATCTTATAAACGTGTTATAAAGATGAGAGTATAAGTCCTACAAGGACATAATTTTTGTCTGTTCTGCTCAACAATATAACCCCAGTGCCCAGAACATACCTAGCACACAATAAGTGCTCAATACCAATGTGCTGAATAGTTTACACATCAGGCATTTAAAATAGGCCCAGGTACTCAAATAGGAAAAGGTTAGCTATTATTATCATATGTACCGTCAGAGCCTAGTACAGTGCTTAGCACAGGTTAGGCCCTCAAAAAATGTTTGCAGAGTGAACAAATGAATAAATGTTGTCCCTCTAGTCTGAGCTAGCTAGGCATTGCTCATCAAAAATTATGAAGTAAGTGAAGTCTGATCTTTCATGCCCATGGCTTCCCTTACCTGCATCACATACTGTGTAAATGCTTTTAGTATTGAGAGGTGACAGCGTGCTGGCAGCCCTCGCAGTCCTCGCTCACTCTCAGTGCCTCCTCGGCCTCGGCGACCACTCTGGCCGCCTTGAGGAGCCCTTCAGCCCGCTTGTGCACTGTGGGAGCCCCTCTCTGGACTGGCCCAGGCAGGAGCCAGCTCCCTCTGCTTGCTGGGAGGTGTGGAGGGAGAGGCGCGGGCAGGAACGGAGGCAGCGCAAGGCGCTCACCGGCCAGCGCAAGTTCCGGGTAGGCGTGGGCTCGGTGGGCCCTGTACTTGGAGCGGCAGGCCGGCGCTGCCGCGAGGGGCAGTCAGGGACTTAGCACCCGGGCCAGCAGCTGCGGAGGGTGCGCCGGTCCCCCAGCAGTGCCGGCCTGCCGCCGCCCTTCCCTTCCCGCGCTGTGGACTCCTGCTCGGCCCAGTCTCCCCCACGAGCGCCGCTCCCTGCTCAGCGGCGCCGGGTCCCATCAATCGCCCAAGGGCTGAAGAGTGCGGGCCTGCCGCTGGGAACTGGCTGGCAGCTCCGCCTGCGGCCCTGCTGTGGGATCCACTAGGTGAAACCAGCTGGGCTCCTGGGTCTAGTGGGGACTTGGAGAACTTTTCTAGCACTCCCATCTGAACATCTGAAGAAACAAACTCCCAGCACACCATCTTTAAGAACTGTAACACTCACCGCGAGGGTCCCTGGCTTCTTTCTTGAAGTCAGCGAGACCAAGAACCCACCAATTCCGGACACTTTTTTTTTTTTTTTTTTTTTTTTTTGAAACGGAGTCTCGCTCTATGGCTGCGGGAGTCTCACTCTATCGCGAGGCTGGAGTGCAGTGACGCAATCACGGCTCACTGCAAGCTCCGCCTCCTGAGTTCAGGTCATTGTCCTGCCTCAGCCTCCCGAGTAGCTGGGACTATAGGCACCGGCCACCACGCCTGGCTGATTTTTTTGTATTTTTAGTAGAGACGGGGTTTCATCCTGTTAGCCAGGATGTTTTCAATCTCCTGACCTCGTGATCAAAGTACTGAGATTATAGTACTGACCTCGGCCTCCCAAAGTTCTGAGATTATAGGAGTAAGCCAGCGCGCCTGGCCTTAGTATTTTTTTTTTTAATTAAGGGGATGAAATGAAATAGACTATTAAACATGTAGGAGATCTTGCGGATCCACCATTTAAGTCCTCCATTTTGCTCATTTATTCTATATTAATTCCGTATTTTTTAATTTTATTTTTAAAATTTTATATTTTTAATTTTTGTGAGTACATAGTAGGTATGTATATTTATGGGTTACATGAGATATTTTGATACAGTCATACAATGTAAAATAATCACATCATGGAGAATGGGGTATTCATCCCCTCAAGTATTTATCCTTTGTGTTACAAACAATCCAATTATACTCTTTATTTTAAAGTACAATTAAGTTATTATTGGCTATAGTCACCCTATTGTGCTATCAAATAGTAGGTCTTATTTATTTTTTCTATTTTTTTCTACCCATTAATCATCCCCACTTCCCACCCACTCCCCACTTTTCTTTCCAGCCTCTGGTAACCATCCTTCTACTCTCCACCTCCATGAGTTTAATTGTTTTGATTTTTAGATCCCACAAATAAGTGAAAATATGCAATGTTTGTATTTCTGTGCATGGCTTATTTCACCTAACTCAGTGATCTCCAGTTCCATCCATGTTGTTGCAAATGACTGGATTTCATTCTTTTTATGGCTGAATCGCACTCCATTGTGTATACGTACCACATTTTCTTTATTCATCCATCTCTTGATAGACATTTATGTTGCTTACAAATCTTAAGTATCGCAAATTGCTGCAGCAAACACAGGAGTGCAGATATCTCTTTGATATACTTATTTCCTTTCTTTGGGGTATATATCCAGCAGTGGGATTGCTGGATCACATGATACCTCTATTTTTAATTTTTCAAGGAACTTCTTCCAAACTGTTCTCCATGGTAGTTGTACTAATTTACATTCTCACCAGTAGTGTACAAGTGTTCCCTTTTCTCCACATTCTCAACAGCATCTGTTATTGCCTTTGTTTTGGATATAAGTCATTTTAACTGGAGTGAGATGGTAGCTCATTCTAGTTTTGATCTGCATTTCTCTAATAATCAATGATGTTGAACACCTTTTCATGTCTGTTTGCCATTTGTAGGTCTTCTTTTGCGAAATGTCTACTCAAATCATTTGCCCAATTTTTCAGTGGATTATTAGATTTTTTTCCTATAGAGTTGTCAGAGCTCCTTATATTTTCTGCTTATTAATCCCTTGTCAGAGGGATAGTTTGCAAATATTTTCTCCCATTCTGTGGGTTTTCTCTTCACTTTGCTGATTGTTTCCTTCACTGTACAGAAGCTTTTTAACTTCATGTGATCCCATTTGTGCATTTTGGGGTTGGTTTCCTGTACTTGTGGGGCATTGTTCAAGAAATCTTTGCCCATGTCCTAGAGATTTTTCCCCAGTGTTTTCTTATAGTAGTTTCATAGTTTGAGGTCTCAGATTTAAGTGTTTAACCCATTTTGATTTGATTTTTGTATATAGAAAGAGATAGGGGTCAAGTTTCTTTCTTCTGTATATAGATATCCAGTTTTTCCAGCACCATTTATGGAAAGGACTGTCTTCCCCAGTGTATATTTTTGGCACCTTTGTCAAAAATGAGTTCACTGCAATTCTGTGGATTTGTGTCTCTGTTCTATATTCTGTTCCTTTGGTCTATGTGTCTGTTTTTATGCCAGTACCATGCTGTTTTGGTGACTGTAGCTCTGTAGTATAAATTGAAGTCAGGTAATGTGATTCCTCCAGGTTTGTTCTTTTTGCTCAGGATAGCTTTGGCTATTCTGGGTCTTTTGTGGTTCCATATAAATTCATATACATTTTAGGACTGTTTTTTTTTCTGTTTCTGTGAAGAATGTCGTTGGTATTTTGATAAGGATTGCATTGAATCTGTAGATTGCTTTGGGTAGTATGGACATTTTAACAATATTGATTCTTCCAATCCATGAACACGAAATATTTTTCCATCCTTTGGTGTCCTCTTCAATTTCCTTCTTCAGTGTTTTATAGTTTTTATTTAGAGATCTTTCACTTCTTTGGTTAATTCCTAGGTATTTAATTTTATGTGTGGCTATACTAAATGGGATTACTTTTAATTTCTCTTTCACATTGCTCACTGTTGGCATATAGAAATGCTATTAATTTTTGTATGTTGATTTTGTATCCCAAAACTTTACTGAATTTGCTTATCACTTCTATGACTTTTCTTGCAGAGTCTTTAGATTTTTCCAACTATAAGATCATATCATCTGCAAACGAGGATAATTTGACTTCTTTCTTTCTCGTTTGATTGCTGTAGCTAGGACTTCCAGTACTATAATAAATAACAGTGATGACAATAGGCATCCTGGTCGCGTTCCAGATCTTTCAGTTCTTCCCCATTCAGTATAATACTAGCTGTGGATCTGTAGCATATGGCTTTTTATTATGTTGAGATATGTTCCTTCTATACCCAGTTTTTCTGGGATTTTATCATAAAAGCATGCTGAATTTTATCAAATGCATTTTCAGCATCATTTGAAATGATCATATGGTTTTTTCTTTCATTCTGTTAATATGATATATCAAATTGATTGATTTGTGTATGTTGAACCATACTTGCATCCCAGAGATAACTCCCACTTGATCATGATGAATGATCTTTCTAGTGTAATGTTAAATTTGGTTTGCTAGTATTTTGTTGAGGAAGCTTACATCAGTACATCAGATATATTAGCCTATAGTTTTCTTTTTTTGATGTGTCTTTGTCTGGTTTTTGTATCTGGGTACTACTAGCCTCATAGAATGAGTTTGGAAGTATTCCATCCTTCTCTATTTTTCAAATAGTTTGCTTAGAATTGGTAGAAGTTCTTGTTTAAATGTTTCTTAGAATTCACCTGCTAAGCCATCAGGTCCCAGGCTTTTCTTTACTGGGAAACTTTTTATTACAGCTTTGATCTTGTTACTTCTTATTGGTCTGTTCAGCTTTTGGATTTCTTCCGGGTTCAATCACAGTAGCTTCTACGTGTCTAGGAATTTGTCCATTTCGTTTAGATTTTCCAATTTATTGGTATACAGTTATTCATAGTGGCCATTAATGGTCCTTGGAATTTCTGCAGTATCATTTGTAATATCTCCTTTTTCATTTCTGATTTTATTTATTTGGGTCTACACTCTTTTCTTCTTTGTTAGTCTAGCTAAAGGTTTGTCAATATTGTTTAACTTTTCAAGAAACCAACCTTTTGTTTCATTGATCTTTTGTATTTTTTTATTTCAATTTCATTTATTACTTCTCTTTTCTTTATTATTTCATTTATTCTACCAATTGTGGGTTTGGTTTGCGCTTGGTTTTCTAATTCTTTAAGATGCATTGTTAGGTTGTTTATTTGAAAATTTCTTCTTTTTTGATGTACGCACTTACAGTTATAATCTCTCTTAGTACTCGTTTTTGCTGTATCCCACAGGTTCTGGTATGTTGTGTTTCCATTATCAATTATTTCAAGAAATTTCTCAATTACCTTCTTGATTTCTTCATTGACCCACTGATCATTCAGGAGCATATTGTTTAATTTCCGTGTATTTGTATAGTTTCCAATATTCCTCTTATTAATTTCTAGTTTTATTCCATTGTGGTCAGAAAATATGCTTGATATTATTTCAATTTTTTGAATGTTTTCAGACTTGTTTTGTGACCTAAAATATGGTCTATTTTTGAGAATGATCCATGAGTTGAAGAAAAGAATGTGTACTCTGTAGCCATTGGATGAAATGTTCTGTAAATATCTATTAGATCCATGTGATCAGTAGTACAGATTAAGTCCGATGCTTCTTTGTTGATTTTCTATCTGGAGGATCTGTCCAACACTGAGTCTCCAGCTATCATTTCATTGGGATCTACCTCTCTTTAGCATTAATAACATTTGTTTTATATATCTGGGTGGTCCAGTGTTGAGTGTGTATATACTTTAAATTGTTATATCCTCTTGCTTAATTGATCCCCTTATCATCATGTAGTGACCTCATTTGTCTCTTCTTATAGTTTTTGTCTTGAAATTTATTTTGTCTGATATAAGTACTATATTGGTAAGTAAGGACTTACTCCTGCCATTTCGTTATTTATTTTCTGGCTGTTTTGTGGTCTTCTCTTCTTTTCTTCTTTCTTTTCTTCCTTTCTTCCAATCCAGATTACCAGAGTGATGTTCTCTGGTGATATAATTTAGGTTCTTGCTTTTAATTTTTTGTGTATGCATTGCATGTTGTTTTGAGGTTACCATGGGGCTTACAAATACTATATTATAACCCATTATTTTAACCTGATAACAACTTAACACTGTTTGCATAAACAAACAAGCAAAAAGAAAACTAATAAAAATTCTATGCCTTAACTTTGTCCCTCCACTTTTTAACATTTTATTGTGCTGTTTCTATTTATATCTTATTGTACTGCCTATGTCTTAAAAAGTTGTCGCAGTTATTATTTTTGATTGGTTTATCCTTTGGTTTTTCTACTTTGGAAGAGGGTAGTTTACACACCAGTTACAGTGTTATAATATTCTGTGTTTTTCTGTGTACTTACTATTACCAATGACCTTTGTAGCTTAGGTGATTACTTAGTGTTCATCAATGTCCTTTCCTTTCTAATTGAAGTACTCCCTTTAGCATTTTCTGTAGGACAGGTCTGGTGTTGATGAAATCTCTCAGTTTTTGTCTGAGAAAGTCTTTATTTCTCCTTCATGCTTGAGGAATATTTACGCCACATATACAATTCTCAGGTTAAAGTTTTTTATTTTTTTCTTCATCACTTTAAATATGTCATGCCACTCTCTCCAGGTCTATAAGGTATCCACTGAAAAATCTGCTGCCAGATGTATTGGAGCTCCATTGTATGCTATTTGTTTCTTTTCTCTGGCTGCTTTTAGGATCCTGTCTTTATCCGTGATCTTTGGGAGTTTGATTGTTAAATGACTTGATGTAGTCTTCTTTGGGTTAAATTAGCTTGGTGTTCTATAACCTTCTTGTACTTGGATACTGATATCTTTCTCTAGGTCTGGGAAGTTCTCTGTTATTATCCCTTTGTATAAACGTTATGCCCCTATCTATTTCTCTACCTCCCCTTTAAGGTAAATAACTCAGATTTGCCCTTTTTAGGCTATTTTCTAGATCCTCTAGGTGTGCTTCATTGTATGTTATTCATTTTTTGTCTCTTATTACTGTATATTTTCAAATAGCCTGTCTTCAAGCTCATTAATTCTTTCTTCTGCTTATTTCTGCTATTAAATGATTCTGCTGCATTATTCAGTATGCCCATTGCATTGTCCAGCTCCATAATGTCTGCTTGACTCTTTTTAATTATTTCAATCTTGGGTAATGTTCTCTGCGTTATGTTGAATTTCTTCCAGTTTCCTCACCTCAGCTCTTTTGAATTCTCTCTTTGAAAGGTCACATAAATCTGTTTCTCCATGATTGGTCCCTGGTGCATTATTTAGTTCATTTGGAAAGGTCATGCTTTCCTGGATGGTGCTGATGCTAGTAGATGTTCTTCGGTTTCTAGGCATTGATGAGTTAGGTATTCATTGTAGTCTTCACTGTCTGGGCTTGTGTGTAGCCATCCTTCTTGGAAAAGCTTTCTACATATTTGAAAGAACTTCGCTGCTATGATCTAAGCTGTATCTGATTTAGCAGGCATCCCAAGCTCAGTAAAACTGTCATTCTTGCAGACTCATAGAGATACCACCTTGGTGATCTTGGACAAGGTCTGGGAGAATTCTCTAAATTACCAGGGAGAAACTCTTGTTCTCTTCCCTTACTTTCTCCCAAACAAATGGAGTCTTTCCCTCTACTTCTCTCTCTCTGTTCTGAGACAACTAAAGCTGGGGGTGGAGTCACTCAAGTACCCCTGTGACCACCACAACTGTAACTACACTGGGGCAACCTGAAGCCAGCACAGCACTGAATCTCACCAAAGACCTGCTGTAACCACTCCCTAGCTACAGGCCTGTGGATCTATAATCAGCAGGTGGCAAAGCTAGCCAGGCCTGTGTCCTTCCTTTCATGGTGGTGAGGTCCCCTAGAAGCACTGCCCAGCAGTCAAGGACTAGAGTCAAAATCCTTACAAGTCTACCTGGTGTTCTATTGTACTGTGGCTGAGCTGACACTCAGAGCACAAGAAACAGCCCTTTCCATTCTTCCCTCCCCTTTCCAAAGGCAGAGGAGACTCGCCCTGTAGCCACTGCCACCATAGGCCATGAGGAGTGCTCTCAAACTAACACTGATGTTCCTTTAAGGCCTAAGGGCTCTTAAGTCAGCTTGTGGTGAATGCTGACTGGCCTGGGACTCACCCTTCAGGGCAGTGGGCTCCCCTATGGCTCAAGGCAAGTCCAGAAATGCCATCCGAGGGTCAAGTCTTGGAATTGGGGACCCCCAAGAGACCACTTGGTATTCTACCCCACTGTGGTTGTGCTGATACATAAGGTACAAAATGCGTTCCCTTTAATTTTTCCCTCTTCTTCTCAAGCAGTTTTGCCCTGTAGCCAGCACAGCTGGAAGTGTGCTAAGTCTCACTCAAAGCTTGCAAGTCTCAGAGGCTCACCCAAGGCCATCGATGTAGTACCTGGGTATTGCTGCTGGTTATTCAGGGCCCAAGGGCTCTTCAGTTAGCAGATGATGAATGCTGCCAGCACGGGGTCCTTTTTTTCAAGGAAGTGGGTTCCTTTTTCACCCAGGGTATATCTAGAAATGTTGTCTGGGAGCTGAGGCCTGGAACGGGGGCCTCAGGACTCTGACCAGTGCCCTATCCTGCTGTGGCTGTGGTGGTATCCAAGATGCAAGACAAATTTTTCCCTACTCTTCTCTCCCCTCCCCTCAAGCAGAAAGAAGGGGTCTCTTGTGGAGCTGTGAGCTGTGCAGTCTGAAGGTAGGGGAGGGGTAATGCCAGCACTTCCTTAGCCACCCCAGCTGGTGTCTCAGTATGTCACATCCCCTCCACCCCCAGTCCTCTGTCTGTGGGCCTAGTTCATCACTAGGACTTGCCTAAGACTTGCTGTCGTTATGGCATAGACTACCTTTCAAGTTTACTTAGAGACACAAAGCACTGTAGCCCTCAGTGGAGAGATTTGCAGAAACTCAAAATTTCCAACTGCTGGGATGGGTAATTCCCCTCTGGCTAGGGCTGGTTTAAATGCTCCCTCCGTGGGTGGGTGCTGGCTAGGTTTGGTCCGGGTTTCCTTTCTGCTGTAACAAGACAGCATTGAGTTCAGTGCCTCACAATTGCTGTGTTCTTCCTCCCCTAGTGCCCCAGAGTTGCTCTCTGTACCATGCTGATGCTGCGGGGCCTCGGGGAGGGATGGCATTCCTGATTCAAGACTGTTTTCCTTATCTCTTTAATGCCCTTTCAATAATATGAAGTTAAAACCAGGTACTATGAGTGCGAGTGCTCACCTGTTTTTTAGGTTCTTATGAAGCTGTTTTTTCTGTGTAGATAGTTGTTGAATAGGTGTCTTTGCGGGGATGGATGACAATTAGTGGAGCCTTCTATTCCACCATCTTGCTCCACCTCCCGCCGAAAGTCTCGTTCAATAACTTTTTTTATTGAGCACCTACTATAGAATTGACTTGACCCTGTGATTAGTAGCAGGGCCTACAATGGTGAGCAAAATAGTTATGATCTGCTCTTATAGAGCTGTGGATCTTACAGTCTAGTCATTTCTTTGTAATTCATTTTCCTCATCTGTAAAATTAGGAAGCTGAATGATTTCTAAGGCCCCTACCAGTTGAGAGAGAAAATATAGCATGCTGCTTAAAATCATGGGTTTTCAAATCAGGCTGCCTGTATTTGAACCCCTCTTACACTTGCTAGCCATTTGAACCTCAGCAAGTAAAGGGTCTCCACGCCTCAGCTTCCTCATCTGCAAAGTGGGAATGATAATAGTAACTATCTTACTATCATGTTAGGTGGACTAAATGAGAGAAAAAAAAAAAAAATATATATATATATATATATATATTCCACTTTGATAATGCCTGGTGCACACTAAATGCCCACACTAAATGGTGGTTGATGCTATACAAGTTCTGTCACTCTATGCTATACAATCTTTAAGTCCCCTTATGGGAAGTTGCTCCTTATAAAGTCCCACCTTGACTACAGAGGTTGAATAAGGCCAACCTGCATATCACACCTATTTTTCTGAAATTTCTTTGGAATCCACCTCGTTTTAACTGAGTTGTCAGATTAAAAATTGGAAGGACTTGGCCCTTGCTAAGATTTCTTGCCTGAAGCACATTGCCAGGAAGCATCAGCACCCCCAATCACCACTAAGTGGCAAACCAGGAGTGTGTGTGTTTTTCCTCAAAGTTCCAAATGTGCAATTCTCTTTCTTACGCAGTCCTGGGAAAGGAAGCCTTCTTGTGCTCACTGCCTCCTCACTGAGGCTACTGTTTTGATCATGTTACTCCTTGGTTTATCAAAGCCAGCTGCAGCTTCCTCACAACGTGTTGGGAGAGATTTAAAACACCTTCAGCTGCCTTTGGAGACTTCAAGAGGGATTGGTCCAGGTCAAATATTTGACTTGCCATCTGAAAACTAGTAAGTGAAAAACTACCATATGCTCAACTCAAGCTCCACCCAGGTGCAGGTTCTGGAGCCAGCCCAGTCCACACCACCACCACCCCCAGGGTGAGTCTATGGCAAATGACCATGACCTTCCCTGATATAGCTTCATTACAGTTCTTTGTGTCAAACTAGCTATTTTCTAAGCAAAATCATACCAGCCTTTGTCAGTTGGACCCCTTACTGGCAACAATTACCAACTGAAAAAATGAAAACGTTTGTAGGTACTCCTTCTCACTCACCTCCTCCAAGAACTTCTGAAGCACTCTTCCCCGTATACACACACCCACACATATCCAGTCACACACACACAAACACACACACAATTTTTTTGTTCCCAATGCAATCAAGGTCAGGGATAAGAGTGATGAAGATGGTGCAAAGTTAAGCTTGACATTTATTCTCTGAGGAAACACTACAGGAAACTGCAAAGACCTTACATCTTTCAAAAAACATAGAGCTTGAACTTTTTTTTTTTTTTTTTGAGACGGAGTCTCGCTCTGTCGCCCAGGCTGGAGTGCAGTGGCCGGATCTCAGCTCACTGCAAGCTCTGCCTCCCGGGTTCACGCCATTCTCCTGCCTCAGCCTCCCGAGTGGCTGGGACTACAGGCGCCCACCACCTCGCCCGGCTAGTTTTTTGTATTTTTTAGTAGAGACGGGGTTTCACCATGTTAGCCAGGATGGTCTCGATCTGCTGACCTCATGATCCGCCCGTCTCGGCCTCCCAAAGTGCTGGGACTACAGGCTTGAGCCACCGCACCCGGCCCTGAACTTTTAAATAATAAAAAAAAAATCAATGCATTGCAAAAAAAAAAAAAAAAAAAAGTAAGTGAAAGGCAACTATTGGCAAAGTAGATTACTTTTCCTATGGATTTCAATGATAAAATATAGCATTGAATTAGGATTTCTTCAAAAGGAAAAAATCCCATGTGGAATGAATGAACTGAGCGAAAAACTTTGAGGACAAAGAAATTAGCCATAATTGGCAACCCATAGCCTCTGGGAGGTTGTGCTCTACCAACAGCTCAGTGTTTTCTACTTTTCTTTAATAGAATTTTCCCAATTCTAAAATGTATCACACCTCCTCTGTCTAGCCTCCATTGTTCTTCAGTCTGTAAAACCTGGAGTTGCCTCCTATTTCTGGACCAGACTCTACTCTGGGTCTTCTGATTTCAGAGAGATCAAAATGTCAAAATTCCAAAAGACAGAGTCTAACTCGAGGGTTCTGCTTCTCTCTTTATTCTCTATGAAATACAAGCCCCAGATGTATTGATAAGTATTAAAGTTGTGTGATGGGGACATTGCATTTATCATACTATTCTCTCAATACTATATAGATTTGAAATTGTTCATAATAATGTTCAAAAACTCAAGGCACAAACAATTTCCAGATACTACCTAGTTTGCTTCCAACCTTCCAACAACAGGAAGGAATTCTGAGTTTTCATCTACCAACAGATAGTACTGAACCCCAAACCTGGGCATCACACACTTGGTGACTGGAGATCAGACAAGAGAGGGGACTTTGCCTATAGTCCGCTCATGCAGGAAGCACAGCTCCAAAAAATGTACTGGGCTATTCTGACCCATTAATTTCCTTTCCTGGGGCTGATTAGAATTTCTTTTCACCTCAGCTTGGAGAAGAACAACTATCTCCTTAATCTATGCATATTTTTTAAAAAGTCCATTATTTCAAAATGCTGCAAAACAAGTTACCTTACATGGACACAGATAAAGTGAAAAGCCATGGTGTTGAGTTAGTCTATGTAATCAGAAGCACCTGATATTGAAAATGGATTTAAGACACATTCTCATTTTCTGAGTTTGCTCTCCTACATGGCCCTATTTTTATTTCTCACAATTATCTTTCCTCCTCTCCCCACTGCCTATTCTCTTTTACTCACCAGGACCTCGAGCCTCTCCACCATTTTGCCACATTTCTTCCCTCTTTCTAGTCTTTATCTTCTATTAATATTAATAACAGCATCTGTGGTTGCATTGAGGCAGTTAAGAATGTAATGGGATCACTTCTTACCTACTCCAAGGCCACTACCCTCGTTCAAGCTACTATCTTATCTAGCCTGGATTATTGCAGCAACCTCCTAAGTGGGCTCCCTGCCACTGAGCGTTGAATCTGCACATTCTTTTGGCAGTATGGCCATTTTCACAATATTGATTCTTTCCATCCATGAGTATGGGATGTGTTTCCATTTGTTTGTGTCACCTATGATTTATTTCAGCAGTGTTTTGTAGTTTTCCTTGTAGACGTCCTTCACCTGCATGGTAAATTATATTCCCAGTTTTTTCCTCAGCTATTGTCAAAGGGATTGAGTTCTGGATTTGATTATTAGCTTGGTCTTTGTGTATAGCAGTGCTACTGATTCGTGTACATTGATTCTGTAACTTGAGACTTTATTGAATTATTTTACCAATTCTAGGAGTCCTTTGGGAAAGTCTTTGGGGTTTTCTAGGTATACAATCATATCATTGGCAAATAGCGAGTTTGACTTCCAAAAATAAGAGGTATAATATTTAAAGGGGACATTGGTGTGGAACTAGTCATGATTTGGGCCTGTGATTGTGGCATTGTGTGATACTGAAATGTCTCTAGAGCACTTACTACCTGGGGTGGAGGGTACAGCGCTCTGCATTCTGTAAACCAGGGAATCTTTGTCTGAGGGATGCAAAAAGTCCCTGGAGTTGTAAGCAAAAGTATTTGTGTGTGCTTCTTCAATGCTAAAATTTAGTAGTTGCAACAGATACCATATGGTTCACAAAGCCTACAGTATTTATTATCTGGTCCTTTGCACAAAAAGTTTGCTGACCCTTGGCATTCAGAATTGAATAGAATATATCAGTGCCTTTCAGGTAGTAAGGATAAGTATTGTTTGTGAAATGTTCATTTCAGTTATGAGCATGTGACACTGAATTGAGATGCAAAATGCATTTCTTAGTATGGAAAGCAAACAAAAAATTGAAAATCACTCTTGTAGTCTATGTTAAGGGATTGGATTTCATCTTAAGAGAAACCATTGTTGGGTTCTGAGCTGAGTTGTGATTTAACCAGTGTTGTGTTTTAGCAAGATCCCTCTGGCTACAGTATAAAGAATGTGATAAAGAGAGGCAAGGTGAGTAAGAGACAGATTAGGAGACTATTTCCATCATCCAGATGAGGGATGCTGAGGCCTGGGCCACTGTGGTAGCAGTGGGAATAAAGAAAGTTTATCAGACATTTTTGGAAAAGTTCCTGAGTGTTGATTTAGGGGCATAAAATACCTCTGTCTTGGTCTCTGACAATATCCCTATTTTTCTGCTAAAAGGGAAAAAAAGAATGCTAGAATGGCACTGGCAAAGCATCTCAGTGTTTACCATTGCATTTAATTCAGCTCTGACATCCAAAACCCTGGGAACTATATCCCAGACTGAGAAGTGCTGGGCCACTGAGGCAAATTAGGAAAACTTCAACAACAAAATATTTTAAATGGCTTGGTATTTAGCCTCTCTATATAGAGGCCTCCTTTGGAGAAGCTGGTCTACTCATTACGAGAGACTTTATGCATGTAGTTGGGATCATTCCTCCCCTCCCTTCCCATCTTTTTTTTAAATCTGACCTCACTTCTTAGTTTAGCTCCATGTCAGATCCCTTGCTAACTTAGAAGGGCCAGATAAAGGTCCTTTGGGGGCCTATCAACACCTCTTCAACTCCACTTGCACTATGAGGCAAGCATAAAAACCAATCCCTAGGCTTCTGATGGCCCAGTGCTTACAGCTGATTCAGCCACATTTCCCAGCTGATTGTTCCACCCTCTGATCTCTTTCCTCGCAGTGGCCTGGGGTTTCAATTTCTTTTTCAAACATGCCTCCCCTACCCACTACCACTATAACCTTGCCTCCTTAGCCATCAACCTCCCTCCCCCTCAACTAACTTTCTGGGTCTAAAAAAGTAGCCAAGACCTGTTGCTAACATATACTGGGATTGACTCCAACTGTGCTGACCTGTAACACACATGAATACATCCTTGACAGATTGCTTGAAACCCAGAGGGACAGATGAATATAGGGTTACCAGACCTTCATTTCAAGGGCTGTTGACTAGCTAGAGTGCACAGACTCTAAAAGGAGTCACAGTCCTGCCATGCATGACTAATGCAACTTGAAAGGCAGGCACTAGGTAGAGAAGGAGTAGGAACATGCCTAGGAGGCTGATCAAAAGCACCCTAGCCTGAAAATCCCAATGCTGCAATCACTTCTTTGGGCCATGACATTGGTTTCCCAAAGATCTCAGTTAAAATGTCAACATGTCCTCCAGGATGGATAAATGCTTTAAGACATTAGCACCCACTGTTACTACTCTAGCCAGGAAGAACTTATCATGTTGGTTGCTGATCCCTTAAGAGTAATTGAAAAGAATAGTAATTCCTAAGTAGACAAACATGGATTTGAATCCTAGCTCTGTCATTTAGTGTTCATGTGGCCCTGGGCAAAATTCCCTAAGCTCTCTGAGTCTCAATTTATTTGTATATAAAATGGAGATATCAGTATTTACTACATAAGTTGCTGTAAGGATAAAATGGGATAATGTTTGTAAAGTGTCTTGCACATAGTAAGTGCTCATGAAAAGTCTTAGTACCTTAAGCCCTAGCACTCCCCACTCTGCCCAGGTCTTGAATGTCCGTGTTAAATGAGTTGCCCACCAAAAAATGGTAAATGGATGGAAGTGTCAGATACGTACAAGCAGGTTATTTGTCAACGTGTAGAAAGGTTAAGACCTGAAACTCTCAAGGAATACCTCTCTGCTCCCATCCTAGAGAATTTTGTTCTCGAGATAAGAGTCCCACCCCTTTACAAGTGGTGGCAGTGCATTCAAGGTATACCTCTCTAAGGCACGTCTATACCCCCAAACCAAAATAATAAAAATGGTTACTCGTATCTTTGTCTCTGGAGCAGCTATCATCTCCTGTTGGAGAATGCCCTCTTACATATCAATTCCCATCATGGTTTCTTGACTTCACACACAGCATATCAGTGACATATATAAAATATGTCACAAGCACTTTGGATAGTTTTAATAATGTATTTTGTTTTGTTTTATAAATTTGAATCGATTTGAGGTTATGCCTATAATCTTGCCACTCACCCACACTTAGGCAGAGTTACTGGTGTTGTCAATGACCTTGGATATGCCTGTGTTGCATATGTAAATGCCCTTCATCATGTGAGACTTTATTTTCTCTTGCTCATTCCTTGGAGGATCTTATTTTAGGATGGAGTTGCCATTTCCTTTCCAGTCCCTCCCCCTGAAAAAAAGGTAGTTGAAATGTGGTCAAAGAAACATTTTCTTTGTGTTTTTGGTGTGAACTGACTCAGAAGCACTCATATAGCCTCCTATGACTTAATGTGCTCCAAGTCAGTCACAGAGCAGCCTCCTTCCAATATGCCTTTATGAACATCTGGGAGTCTGCGTGAACATCTGTACATACATCAGTAATGTGTGACTCCATGTGTCCCAGCATGTCTGTGCTTGCATTCTGATGCAACACCTGTTAAACTACAGTACCAAATTGCTGGCTATTGCTGTGACTTTAGGGCTAATTCTGGAGAATAAGATGCAATCTCAATTTAATACAGGTGGATAGAGATAATAGGAAGATGGAGATCCAGGGAGACAGTAGATTTCCTTGAGATCATTTTTAATTGTCCGGAGAGAATAGGTCATGCTGAAGCAATTTAGCCTTTAACCACTAATGGCACTATTTGGAAATGTTCTGCCATGCTCCTGTTTTTCCTCTGCTCTTGATTTTTTTTTTCTGCCAGTCGCAGGCAGAATGAATACTTACAGTCCAAGTGCTAAGTCCCAGAGAATAATGGCTTGGATAAAGAAAGCTTGTCAGGGTTTTCTCTGCAGCCTTGTTCTGTGCAAAGTCAGAGCCTCTCCTGTTGCTTCACTTTCAAACCTGAAGGCATCAAAGGGGCAGCCAGGTCATCTTTGTTTTAAACTCTCTTTTCCCCTGCTGTCAGCCTCTACTATTTCTCACCTTTTTTTAAATTAATTCTTCAGAGAAGTCTCACTGTGAAGTTGCCCTGAAATGATTTATTTTAAAGAACAGCTTTAGCACTCTTGTTTGAAGTACCATCCAGGAAAGTCTTTACCATTCCAGATATGTTTGGGTCTCCCTCCTCAGGCAACGGTATTCACTGGGGTAGGAAGGAGAGGAGGTGCTCAGGAAATAGCTGGAACCTGCTGGAGGAAGAGCCCACCCCCCCCCCCCCCTTAGTTGGAGGTCGTGAATGCTGTGAAATGGAAAAGGCAAAAGGATCCCTTGGGGTCTGAACATCAATGACTCCACTAAGGACTGGTGACCTCATAGGTCTAAGAGTCGCTTCCCGCGAGCCAACAAACACTCTCTGAAACACAGTCCACCAGACACTCAATAATTTTTCCATAATAGCCTTTAATACTAAAATGCATTAAATTTTTGAAGCAGAGAAAACACATTTAAAGGGGGAAACAGAGAACCACCAGATAAAAGGAAACAATGTGGCAGATAATACCATTTGAAACATAACTGTAATAATTTAATAAAGCTGCTTTATCATCTTCATAAAATAGTGGTGATTCTTTTTTGTCTTTTTTCTTTTTACAACGATTCAATCACTGTGAAAATGTACATAACATACAGATCAGCATATACAACAATTTCATCTTCATATAATCAGCAACAGAGACTGCTTAATGAGACATACTGTACTTGCATCCCTCTAAATTTCCACCCTGGTTTGACAGGTAAACAGTAATAGTGTCATCAGGCTCATTCCCCTCACTAGAGGAGCGAAGGCGTAAGCCTTTTGCAACTAATACCTTAGCATTCAAATAGCACAAGGAGGTATTTGTTGCTGATTTCTAGCTTGAGCTAGTCTGGCTCTTGGTCATTAAAGTCTGTATCCTAGCCTTCCTCAGCTGAACGCCAGCCAGTGCCAGTAAAAATCTACTTAACCAGTGCTGTAATGGTGTTAGCTGGTTTGTTTGCTAAGGTTGACAGCAACTTTCAGTTAGTAACAAGGTCATCTTGAATCGCCAACACAGCTGGATCAACAGTCAGCATCATCAGTTTTCCCTAATGACCTACAATGCTTTCCAATCAAGATCAGGTGTTTGTGGGTTTTTCTTTACCAAGAGCGCCTTCCAATCTATATATCAGACAAGGTGGTAAATTTTCTTTGTTTCACAAAAGCAATATGATTCCTATTTGAAATTAATTCACTTTTGCACAACAAGTGACCCACGGGCCAATTCCAGCGGCACAAGAAAACAAAGAGAGCTGCAACAACTTCATTAGGACAATGTGTTTTGCTCTGGAATATTTCATTATCAATATAAAGCCACCCGGTCCCAGCCCCACCCCCACACATCCCCTTTGAATATTACTTTGTTACATACTTAAACTAAAGAACAACATCTCAATACACTTCAGTGTCAGCAGATACATTTTGACTCATGAAATGACATCCTTAAATGTAATTTTACCAAGAAGGCAAACACTAGGACTGTATACAATGGATTTCTTAAGCTCATTTATGCCAGTTTTTCAAAGTCAATAAGGGTCTTCCTACCTGGGGTAAAGAGCCAAGTGGACCAAACTTGTCAGAATGCTTTGGGGGAACATTCAACATCAAAATGATCCCCAGAAAGTGGATTGGAATTCCAGCCAGAACTGCTATTATGTACAATAATAATCCTTTTCCACTCTGGATGCCCAATCGAGCTATCCCCTTCACCCTGCCTCTCCCTAAATTGCCCTTTGTCCTTGCTGCTTCAAGTGGACCACTTTTGTTTTGCTTTTTTTAATATGATAGGGCTATAGGGAAAAGTCAGCTAAACTCCCTTCATAAAATCAGTCAGTCATATGCTGAAGTAACACTATCAAGATGATACTCTGGTAGGTTCCAATTTTCAGAGACCTAAATTGTATTTTTTAAAAATATTTTTGATTAGAGATCAGTGGATCACTAAGTGAACAAATTTGTCTAAATGAACACCTTAGGTGCAATTAGCTCTATCAGGCAGGTTTCCACTACAGAAGTGGTACTCGAAGTATGGTCCCTGGATCAGCTGCATCAGTGTCATCTGGGAATTTTTACATATGCAAAAATGCAGACCCCACCCCAGACCAACTGAACTGAAAACTCAGGGAACTTTAATAAGCCCTCAACCTTTAATGGGCATCTGATTCATAAGTATTTTTGGACCCCACCCCCAGAATTTTTTATTCAATTGGTCTAGGTGGGGATAGAGAATTAGCACTTCTAACAAGTCCCCAAGTAATGTTGTTGCTGCAGATCCAGGAACTACACTTGAGAACCACTGCTCTACAGAAACTGCAGGATCCTTTGGGGGCCCATTATCTATTTCAGCAATAAGGTGGGCCATAATTTACTCTACTGGCTTTAAGAGGATCAAAGGGATGGTAAGTTTAATTCTGAACAGGTTCACAGATTAGTCCCTAAAGGGAAAAGAAAAAAGGGATTCCACATGGCGTTGTCCCCTTCTCCTTTGTTATATTGTATATCCCCATATTTGGAGGAAAGCAATCAATGTAAACCAAACCCCTTATTTTGGATGAAGAAGTTTACCTGTCTGGGGAACTGCCAAAGCAGTTATCATGAAAGTATGTCACACTTCAACACCAACTCCTCCTTAAAAGGGACATCAGAATAAACGGAATAGAACTGCCTAAGACTTAGGAACCAAAATCACTCCCTTGAGTTTACATGTGCAACATGTTTAGAGAACGAAAAGGAAGAACATTTGGCCCTGTGGACCTTGTAGCTTTTCACCAGACATGCCAAAAAGAAGAAGGTGGGGCGGGGGGTGGGGGAGTGGGGATCCATGAGCCAAAGGGAAATTTAGGATCCTTGCTCAGAATGCCTATTTGCAGGTACAGCCTGCCTTCAAAACCAGTTTACTTTACAAAGCCCTCCTAGTATGCACTTGTGCTTCTGAGAGGACAATTTCTTAATGAGAGGAATTCTCTGAACATGCTCAGTGAGATTTGGAAGCCAAAACAAATCTGACTGCCCACTGAGAACAAAGTATTTGGATAGGGAAGAAGGATGGATCTATAACTTGAAGATGAATTATGAAAATAAATGAAGAAAACCCAAGAGAAAAGCAAAATCAATGCCAGTGCCACTCTAACCATTTAAAACTTGGTTGGTAAGAGGCATGGCAGCCAGTGGCTTCTCTGGCTCAACAGCCACATGACAATTAATGTTCCCACTTTCCACAATCTTTTCTGCTCCCTCGTTCCCACTGAGCATAGCAAGAAATACACCTGTAGAAAACTGTGAAGTCTGACTTCAAAGTGACCTTGAAATGACAGCTAATAACATAATATCAGGAAGGATCAGGGTGAGAAACAGTCTAAATTCTATACAGGCAGCCATTATAACTTAAAGGGGAATTTAAAAAAAAATTTTTAATGTGTTAATCAAATAGTTGCAAAGAGAAATAAATACTTAATTCAAAATCCACTACCAAAATGAAATAAATCAGAGGGAGAAAACTGTATGAGAGGCAATGAAATGAGGAAAAATGAAGATGTTATGGTAATTCATCCTTAATTGTGTCAGTTTCAGAAGGAAATTTGCAGCCACACCAATATTTTGCATGAGGTAGTATTCAGCACTGAATAAGAAATAAGGATGGATTTGTAGCTTCATTATAAATTCTTTTTCAGAAACGTTCTCCCCTACCTAACCCCATCCCTACTGCCTTACCCACCCCCTCCCTCAAAACCCTTCTCCCTCCCATAAAAGAAAATACTCCTAGTAATGTGTAAAGCTAGGAACTCAGGCAAAAATAAGTAAAACATTCAAAAGAGCTGACTTATCTACCTAAACTTAAGAAAATAAATCCTTTTGCATTCTAGTGCCCTAACCTCTAGGCCTTCTCTCTGTGTACTCTTGAATTTCAAAAAATGAAACAAATGAAAACAGAACCATAAAACTTGTTTCTCTAGAAACAACTCTCTTAAGACCAAGGCAGAACAAAGGTGACATATTTCTTTAGTTTATTTTTAAATAATGAACTCTTAGGCTGCAAAAATACTATGTTGGCTAGTGAATATTAATAGACAAAAGATAAATGGGGGAGTTAGAGGAATGTTAAAACAGAAGAAAAAGGATGTACAGTTTAATTTAAAAAGGGTATATTCCTAGCCTACAGCAAAAAGGGTTGGCTAAATCTAAAGGATTTTTATTTTAATATTTTCTTGTTCACATTTTTAATCAAAAAAGTATTAGTCATAAAAAGACGAGTTCAAGTGTCTGAGTGTCTCCGTTTAGAAGGCACAGTAATGGGATTAGCGATGCTGTTACCTGTTACCTGTCTTTTCCAAAATGTACACTTTGTACTGCTTACTCTATCCCTATGTATAAGCCTAAGATACAGAGCAACATGGAGTTCTCAATTCCAGCCCATGACGTGCTTTGCAGTCTAATTCTAATCATGATTGGGAAACAATGAATCAGGAAGTGTGTGTCTGAAGAGATGCTAATTTAGATCTTAAAATAGATTCAGTCATCTTCAGTTTTAGATGATTGGAGAGAGGGAATTTCTAAGCCTGGAAACATAACTTCAGGAGCAACTTTCCTGTTCAGGGCCTGAAAATTTAAAAGACGGATGTCATAAAACTTTCAGCACAGTATTTCTGACAACTGCAAATTAGATAGCAGCCTATCCAAAAATGACTTTCTGCAATGATCTATCATGGACCTGGGCAGACCACCGAAAGGCAGGAAAAATACTTTGCAAAGTGGTGAGCAATCACTACATGAGTTAAAAAACGTGAGTATTCTCCAAGTACTCAATCTATATGTGTGGTGTTGCTCATTCATTTGCTGTCTCAGTTGTTTGCACTGTTTTTGTCTGTAGTTTTATTATTTTTTTAAGAAAAAGAAAACACCAACCTTTAAAAGCCTTTTGCCATCACCACACACATAGCAATTTGCAATATCAAATACAACAATAGCACAGCTAGCAAAAGGGTTTTTAAAGCAGGGGTGTCCACAGCAAAGTAGCGGCATTGGAAAGTACTCGAGCTTCAGAAACAACCTTTTGGGGGCTCAATTTCACATCACTGAATCAATGAATAGTACACAATAAATGACCATTAACTTGTCTACACTACAAAAAACAGTGGCGAGCTTATTAAAGGTGTCCAGAGCTTTTTTTTCACTTTTTGCTTTTTTAAATGTAATCCTCCACAAACAATGGTAATTTATATCATAATTTTGACATAGAAAAATATATAAATTCAAACACTTAATACATAATACTTTTCACAACTGAATTTGTCTCTGTTTCCCCAACATCAAGGCCCCATGAACAACTCAAGCCAAAGCTAATTTGCTCCAACTGAACACCCCTGCTGCCTGTTGAAACAAGGGATTGTCACGGAATGATAGTCACCTATAAACAATACATTTAGGAAAAGCTCTGAAATATAGCCACTCAAGAACCAACCATTGGTGAGCAATTAAAACAAGAAGCTCCTGCTTCTTCACTAGCCAGTGTGGTTTCTTTCTCTTCTTCCCGGAGACTGGTTTAGAGAACGATATCCTTCAGACGCTTCACACCAGGGGACTCTTTGTCGCGACCTTCCTTCAGAATGGGGTTGACCTCGTGCATGACTTTCTCGCTGTCAGCTCCACGGGGCTCAGCTTCAGAGGGACGAGTAGGGCCATTGTTGACGTTGTTGACATACTGCTCCAGATCACGGGCCGGGGGAGCCAGGGCAATGGTGTAAGACACGGAAGGCTTGGTGGGCAGAGGGCTCTTGAGGTGGAGAGGGGAGGTGACAGGGCTAATCGCCTCACAGCCATTGCCTGCCTCCCGGATAACGCTGCTGACCTTGGGGCTGCAGATGGTCACATCGACAGTCCTCTTGCCTTTCAGGGTGGGCCTCTCCTCAGCCGGGTGGTCGCTGACATCTTTCCCAAAGGTTGCGAAAGTCCGTTTGGTGGGGCCGCAGTCGTCATAAGCCTCAACATCAGCAGCAGTAGCTTCAATGGACAGCGCGATGATGTTCCTCACATGCTCAGGGGACTTGGAACGGATGGGCATGGGGTTCCGGGGCATCCAGCACCTGTCAGAGTGGCCAAGAATCCGGCATTCTTCCCGGCAATGAAATCCTTCATTCTGATCTGTTTGGAAAAAAAGAAAATATCAATTTCATCAGCTTTTCCCAGGAATCATTGTTACTCCCTAGTGCTCTGGTTTCTTAGATATCCACAGGCCCTTCTGGGAAATGGCACTTTTAGGTAGTCCTTTATTGCCTTTTGGGACAAGTGTGAAGAATTGGATTTTTAAAAGGCTATAGATCTCCCTCTATGTACATCCTTTTTAAGGTTCCCACTACTGACAAAACAAAAAACCTAAAGGGAAGCACATTATGATGAAAACACATATATATTCTAAAGTTCATCTGGAGTGTCAAGGTGCTGAGAGTCAGCATTTTAATCAACAGCTCCTGCTAAAAATCACCTGTGTTTAAAACTGGATTCAGCAGATGAGAGAGTGGAGGCAGGGAAGGGAATCCAACAGTCAGTATAATTAAGAAGCCTTGGCCATATTTTTGAACAACGGCACTGCCAAACACCCTTCCACTCTACCCATCACTGATACACAGCGCTTAATTTAAGTTTAGATTGATATCCTACTCTCTGTGAAAGCCCAATCACACCCCTTCTTTTTGACGACCAGTCCCACCGGCCAATCTCCTCACTATGCCACTTCCATGACTTGATTTCCCATCAGAAGGAATAAACTGAGATCCCTTCTTCCCAGCTGACCCATAAGCTTCAATTGGCCCTATGCAAACATCAGTCACATGTTGGGCATTGTTAATTAGACCCAACTAGCCATCCCTCCTTATCTTTCTTATCTGCAGTTTTGTTAGAGAAATATTTCTTAAATCTTTCATGGATTATTTTAACTCCATCCTGGAAGATCTCAGCAGTTACAATTCATAATTATTGGGGAGACATAGATTTATCTTTCCAGGTCAGGTTCACTAAGGGTTAAAGTTTCAATTTGGCTCTCAGAGAGGCTTACTACACAGGCTTTAGCAAGGCATGGACCCAGGGTTAACTTCTGCCTGTCACTGGAAAACTGTTCATCTCAATGTTTTATAGCCTCAGTTTTCCAGATCTATTTATATTTATGTTACATTCTTGCAAGAATTTTCATTAAGATGACCTAATGAAAATTTTCATCACATTGCACAATACATCAAAATATGAGCAGCTTAGCATTTACAGAAAAAAATATATATATACATATGTATATAGAATATATATATTTATGCTGTGACTGATTTTTTGCAGGGGGAAGATGTCTGCAATTCAGAGTCTTACTTGGCATCAGTCTGGATATAACACACCTTCCTTGTATACCTGTATTTCTATATTTTTGGTGTTTTCTTGTTTGCTTCTTCATTGTTTTTAAAGAGTAAATGGCATAGCAAAGCAAGGTACTGCTATGCCTCATTCATCAAAGGTTCTTTGGTGAAGGGGCACAAGGCAGAGGGCTCAAGGAATAATGGTTGAATTGGCTGTACACTTCATTATTTGGAGGAAAGACATTAGAAGCCTGTTAAATATCAAGGACCTAATCCAAGCTAAATCCAGCTTTCAACACAATTCTGGGCATGGCCCTTGACCTCATTTAAGCTACTTAAAAGCAAACTAAAGACAAGATCTCTTCAGTGTACCTGGACATAATTTGCCAATTTATCTTTAAGATGGGCACTTCCATCCCCCTTTCAGTGCTGGGGAACGAAACACTCAGAATTTTGCACAGTGGAACCAAATAACAAATGAACAACATCACAAACAGGGAAAGTGCCTTCCACATAGATAGGACAATGTTTCTGCAAACTCCAGCACAGTTCCACATCGGGCTGCACAGCCACTTCTGCAAAATGAAAGGTCAAGGCCCTTTCTCTGCTCCTTCCCTGCAAACTCTCTGTGTTGCCATCTGATACCCTATTATCATTCAACATGCATGTACCTGGGAGGCAGAAAATATGAAAGTAAGGGAAGCATTTTGGGATATACTTGAGAAGTACTTTGTGTAGACTAAACAGTATGAGTGGAAGAGTTAGTTGATCTACTTTTAATCAGTTTCCTCCAAATATAGTGCTTTCCACAGGAGGTCCCAAGATCCCTTAGGTAGAACGGAAGTCACATCTTTAGGGTTTCCCAGTAAGCTGTGTTTGCCTCTTCATCTCTTCCGAGGCCTATCTGGTAACTTTCCAAATAATACCTCTAAAAAATTAGTGAGAGTGTTTCAGGGTAGAGAGAGTAAGCAGTTGCAGGTGAGGGAAAAGTTCAATAAATTATTTCCATTTCTATAAATCAGAGTAAAAATCCCTGGAAGCCAGCAAAAAATGTCCAGAAGGCTATAAGATCTCTGTCCTTTTTGTCCCTAACTGAAAGGCATAAAAGCATAAAGACCTAACCCTTGAGCCCTGAAACCATGGACATATGACCAACTAAGAAAAGAAAATCCCAGCCAAGATTAAGACTGATATTTCATACCACTTGCTCACACTTCTAAAGCAGAACAGTAGTGAAGTACAATTTAGCAGAATCTGCCCAATGTCCTCAACATGAAGCTCAACATTTCTTTGAGTTTTTTAATATGAAGTGACGGTCCTCTAATTTTGAGGTTCAGTTTTTTCCAACACCATTCAATAGAATGCCAACCATGTGTCACCCTGAATCCGAGTACGGTGCTCCTTCCCTGTACTAGGCTGCCTCAAATGAACAGCATGAGGAGACTTGGATCCCAGAATACAGGGAGGGAGAATAGAGAGCCCAGAGACAGACACCTCCAAGATCTAATAAATCTAGGAAGACCAGAGCAGGGAATTCAGTCTTCTCTGAGGCTTCTCTGCATAGACAGTACTTGCCTTCAGCTGACCCACTGTCTAAATGAAACAATCACTGTTGGGAAAAGGGAAACGTAGACTAACTCAGGACACACCCAACAATGCAATCAGTCTAAGCTTCCCCACCAAGCTCACTAAGCCTACCTCAGCTCCATGTGAGCTGGACTCATATGCAGTTTTCTCAGATTACTTATGTAAACTTATATGCACTGCCCTTACCTCATGCAAGTGAAGACTTGAATCTAAGAGACTCTTTTACCCACAATGTCTCATCCTTGGCTTGGATCTAATACCTATATATTTTTTTAAGTCCTTACCAAGGGCACTGAGTTGCTGTTTCTTATTTTTGTGTTTCAGATATTTTGTCACATTTTTGTCTATACAGTTACAATGAAGTCTAACTTAGCTTAAATATGTTTATAGCCACTTTATATATGAAATAAAAATGGTTAATACAGACAGGCAGGAAGAGCATCTCTGCCCAGCACAGGGTAATTTACATTCATAAATATACTGCAGATGAACTACCTTTCAAAAATCAAAATTTCAGTTTAGTAAAGAAATTGTATAGTAAATGTGAGAAAGTCACAATACAAAGCCCCTTAAATATAGCAATGAAGACAGACCAGATGTAAAAAAATAAAAATAAAAAAGACTACTTCTGTAACTGTATAGGACTTATAAAGATTATGTGCCAGCCCTCATGTAGTATAGTGGCTGGGAAGGGAGTTATGAGACTAGAGAAGAACCATTTTGTAGCATCACAAACTGTCAAGGTGCTGGTTCCAGCTTACATAGAGAGGTGGGCTAACAATTCACTAATTTCCTGCTAAGATTCTTCTTATGAGCCTATTTGTGACTTGATACTTTGCTACATTTTTATCTGAAAGTTCTGACCTGAACCTAGGCAAAGCAAAATGTGGCATTCTAAAATCCACATATAGTTGTGGAAATTCATGTATAGATGAATGAAGGCAGGTATCTTTAAACATAATCATGATTAGGGTTGACTAATGAATTTGTAAATTGGTTTTCCCTGCTTCTGAAGTTGTCCCTAGGATTTGCAAAACAAACAAGAAAAAGAGAGTGCATAAATTTGGAAGAGGAACACAGATCTTGAGACCAGAGAACTCCTTAGTTCAAAACAAATGTGATTATTTTAGACCACAAAAAAATACAGAAAAAAGTGAAAGTTTCTTCAATCCACATGGTAATAAGTATTTGGGGGTCACAATTTGTCATCAGGAAACTTGGTGAGAGAATCCCAAAACCCCTGGCAAAAAAAAAAAAAAAAAAAAAAAAAAAAAAATTAAAGCATCAGTCTTGTCAGGGTACAAGAGGCAAAAGAGGCAGTAAGGCAGTAATGACTAACTCATGATGGATTAAGGAAGTAAGTCAAATAGAAAAAGACCAGAATATGTTATTTTGTGCAGATAATAGCAAAATTTTATGCAGCAATTACTACTCTCCTCAGGATATGAAACTGCCGTCTCCTCAGATGTGGGCAAACAATGTATTTCCACACTAGAAAGAGCCTACCCATGGTCCCCACCAAAGTAATAAAAGAAAATGATGAAAACATCATTTCAGGCTTTGCTAAAACTTTCAAAGTCCTGGTGGGATAGATGAGCTAAGAGGCTCTGCTGGGCTTGTATAGATATCCAGTCACAATGGATGTGTTCGATAATGCTGGCAGTTCTTTACTGTGATTCAGAGTTTGGGTGTATTAACTCAAAGATCCTAATGATCACAGACAAAAATCCAACACTAAAATAGTTCAAGGTTACAGTTACAAGAGCAATATGTTTCCTCTTCAGAAATAATCTGCAATCAGTGAAGCAGAAAGAAAAAAGTTAGAGTGAGTTCCAGTTCCTGAGAGCTCAAGTAGTTGGCTACTTCTAAGTGGCAGCAATAATAGAACCAGCAAGCAAGTGATGTGCATATCAGAAAAGCTTCCTGAATTGTACTCTTATACATCTACTTAGCTTATTCTGCATTACCTCATGAACAAGACAATCTGTAACCAAAGAAGGGCCATTTTTTTTGTGAGATATAATGGAGGAGATTATGGCAATGATTATGAAGAAGTTTAGTGGTGTTAAAATTGGTCACATGTGCCTAATCAAGGAAACATAACTGTTAAGAAGTCCACCACGCACCCTTGACCTATCTAACACCTACTCGATGAAGCAGAGATAACTAATTACCTGCCAAATATCTTTATCTGTTTTTGTTAAATAGAAACAAAGCCCCATTTCTGTTAGGGATGGCAATGTGCTCAGCTAAAAGAAACTACATTTCATAGGCTCCCTTGTAGACAAGGGTGGCCATGTAACATAAGATTGGACCAATGTTATAAAGCAAGATATTAAGAAAATTCCTTAAAAGGGGAGAGCTGACTTAGGTGGGAGACTATTTTGTCTTTATTCCTTCCTGCTTTGTCCTGTCTGGAATGGAGACATAATGACTGGTGCTGCAACATTCGTCTTACTACCATGAGGCAACCATGAAGATAGAAGCCATGTGCCTGTGGGTGGCAGAATAGAAAGGTATAAGGACCTTGGGTTATTAAAGATACTGTAGAGCTACCCTCACCAGACTTGAACTTCTTTAATAAGAGGAAAAATAAATCTCTCTTATTTAAGGCATTGATTTATTTTCTTTAGTAGGAGAGGGGTGTCTTTATTACTAGCAGTTAAACACAATTCATGATTAATACATTATCCCTGAAATCTCCATTTAAATTCCACTTCCCCAGGGAGTCCTTCTGTAATCCTTTAGACTAAGGTAGATCTCACAGCACTTCCCTTTTATGACATTCATCACATGCGTAATTACAGTTGGCCCTTGAACAACATGGGTTTGAAATTGCATGGGTCCATTTACAGGTAGATTTTAAAAAATAAATATGGTCAGCCCTCTGTATCTGCAGGTTCTGCATCTGTCGCAACATGTGAATAGAAAATACAACATCTGTGGGATGCAAAACCCTCAGATTTGTAGGGTCAACTTTTCATTTATCCACAGGTTCCACCAGATTCCCCAGGGCAAACTGCAGGACTTGAGCATGCACAGATTTTCGTATCCTCAGGAGTCCTGGAACCAATCCTCCATGGATGCAAGAGACAACTGTACTTGTTTAATGTCTATATTTTCTGCCACCTTTTAAGCTCTGGATGAGCAAAGATTACATCTATCTCAACCTAGCAAAGCGTCCAGCACAGAGCTGTCAATTAAACTGTCGATAATAGTTCAATTTAATTGAATGAAAAATGCACAGAAGGAAGGAAGAATCTTGGTCAACGCCCCAGATACTGTCCCACCCCAGATACTGTGCAACTCCTAAAAGTGGAAATAACTATTTTATCATAAACACTACAGAAACCTACAAAGTAAACTATGTAGCTTTGTCACAGGCAGTAAATTTAGAACTTTTGAGAAACATTAAGTTTCCTCTTAGCCTCTATGTGGTTTCTTGCACACTATATACAGATGTTAGAGAGATCTAGTACCCTCTAACATCCAGTTGAAAATACATTTGCCATAGATCTGCAAGTTTTCTATCCTAACAATAGTTAATAGTGCTCTCTCCTGCACTATTAGTGATCCCATCTCTGTAACTTAACAAGGCAAGCAGAGCAGCAATGGGCTCAAAGGAAAAGGAAGGAAATGGAAGAAGGAAGGAAGGAAGGAAGGAAATAAAATATTGTCAAGGCTTTAGGCATTTTATTTTGGTTTTGATATGATTGATATCTTGAGGATTGGGCTTATTTGAGTGTTTAGATATCATATGGAAAATATCTGTTATGTATCTAGCAAAAATTCAATATGGGCATAATGACAACTTCCTAGAGCCCTCCCAGGCTGTAATGTTGCAGGGGGTTTACAGTCATATTCTAAAGTAAAATTTTAGCAAAAAAAAAAACAAAGATGATATTCCATCTGTAAAACATTCAAGGGAACACCAGTGACGGCTGAGATATTTGTAGACACTCATGAACCAATGACACCAAGCTATCCTGTAGTCACTCTAAGTGACAAGAAGTACATCAGAAATTACACTACAAACAACTACTTGTCTCTTTTTCACTCCCTTCTTCCCTTTTTTTTAAATTTTTTAATTTTCTCCACTTTTGGTTGCTCCCTAAAACTTTCTTTTTGTTCTCCTGTTTCCTAGCCTCCTCCTTGTTAGCAGCCCTCCCCTACAACACTATGGAATGACAGACATCAGGCAGAAGGGAAAGGATGCCAGCACTGATTGGCATTCAAAACACTGATGTGGTATTACTTGACAGATGCCAAAGAAGTGCTATCCAAGAACCAGCCCTTGTAGCATAGAGAAAAATTTCCACATTTTTCACTAATCTGGATACATGCATTTAAAAATGCCTGTTAAAGTAAGATGATCCAGCATCCACACTACAGTACTGCAGCTGATACACTCTGGAAAGCATCACCTCCTGGCTGGAGGCCAACCAACACAAAACCAGTGCACTAAACAAAAATACAGCCAAGGACCCTCACAGAGTCCACTTCACTCTCCTGCTACCTCCACTGGAGCAGGTGCCAATATCCACGACTGAAAGACCTGAAGAGAGATCATGTCACAGGACTTTTTGCAGACACTCCCCAGTACCAGCCCATAGCCTGGTAGCTCCACTGGGTGGCTAGACCCAGAAGAGAAATAACGATCACTGCAGTTCGGCTCTCAGGAATCCCCATCCCTAGGGGAAGGGGGAGAACACTACATCAAGGGAGCACCCCATGGGACAAAAGAATGTGAACAGCAGCCCTTGAGTCCTAGATCTTCCTTCTGACACAGTCTACACAAATGAGGAGGAACCAGAAAAACTATTCTGGTAATATGACAAAACAAGGTTCTCTAACACCCCCAAAAGATTACACTAGCTCACTAGCAATGGATCCAAACCAAGGAGAAATCTCTGAATTGCCAGAAAAAAAAAAATTCAGAAGGTCGATTATTAAGCCAATCAAAGCGGCTCCAGAAAAAAGGTGAAGTCCAACTTAAATAAGTCAAAACCATGACACAAGATAAGATATGAAAGGAAAAGTCTTCAGTGAAATAGATAGCATAAACAAAAATCAATCACAACTTCTGGAAATCAAGGACACACTTAGAGAAATGCAAAATGCACTGGAAAGTCTCAGCAATAGAATTGAACAATAGAAGAAAGAACTTCAGAGTTCAAACTCAAAGACAAGGTTTTTGAATTAACCCAATCTGTCAAAGAAAAAGAAAAAAGAATTTTAAAAAATGAACAAAACCTCCAAGAAGTTTGAGACTATGTTAAGCATCCAAACCAAAGAATAATGGGTGTTCCCAAGGAAGAAGAGAAATCTACAAGGTTGGAAAACATATTTGAGGGAATAATCGAGGAAAACTTCCCAGCCTTGCTAGAGATCTAGACATCCAAATGCAAGGAGCTCAAAGAACACCTGGGAAATTCATTGCAGAAAGATCATCACCTAGGCACATAGTCATTAGGTTATCTGAAATCAAGACAAAGAAAAGAATCTTAAGAGCTGTGAGGCAAAAAGCATCAGGTAACCTATAAAGGAAAACCTATCAGAATAATAGCAGATTTCTCAGTAGAAACCCTACAAGCTATAAGGGATTGGGGTTCTATTTTTAGCCTCCTTAAATGAAACAATTATCAGCCAAGAATTTTGTATCCAGTGAAACTAAGCTTAATAAATGAAGGAAAGATACAGTCTTTTCCAGACAAATGCTGAGAGAATTTGCCACTACCAAGCCAGCACTATATGAACTGCTAAAAAGAGCTCTAAATATTGAAACGAGTCCTTGAAATACATGAAAATAGAACCTCCTTAAAGCATAAATCTCACAGGAGCTATATAACAATAACACAATGAAAAAAAGGTATTCAGGCAATAAATTGCACGATGAATAGAATAGTGCCTCACATCTCAATACTAATGTTGAATGTAAATGGCCTAAATGCTCCACTTAAAAGATACAGAATGGCAGAATGAATAAGAGTTCACCAACCACGTTTCTGCTGTCTTCAGAAGACTCAACTAACACATACGGACTCACATAAACTTAAGGTAAAGGGGTTAGAAAAAGATATTCCATGCAAATGGACACCAAAAGCGAGCAGGAATAGCTATTCTTATATCAGACAAATTGTAAAACAACAGCAGTTAAAAAAGACAAAAAAGGACATTACATAATGATAAAAGGATTAGTCCAATAGGAAAAATATCACAATCCTAAATATATATGCACTTAACGCTGGAGTTTCCAAATTTATAAAATAATTACTACTAAACCTAGGAAATAAGATAGATGGCAACACAATAATAGTGGGGGACTTTAATAGTCCACTGGCAGCACTAGACAGGTCATCAAGAAAGAAAGCCAGCAAAGAAAAAATGGACTTAAACTATAACCTACAGCAAATGGATTTAACAGGTATTTACAGAACATTCTGCCCAACAATTACAGAACATACATTCTATTCATCAGCACATGGAACATTCTCCAAGACAGACCATATGATATGCCACAAAACAAGTCTCTGTAAATTTCAGACAATTGAAATGATATCAAGTACTCTCAGATCACAGTGGAAAAACTGGAAATCAACTCTAAAAGGAACCCTTAAAACCATACAAATACATGGAAGTTAAATAACCTGCTCCTGAATTATCACTGGGTCAACAATGAAACCAAGATGGAAACTGAAAAATTATTTGAACTGAATAATAATAGTGACACAATCTATCCAAACCTCTGGGATACAGCAAAAGCAGTGCTAAGAGGAAAGTTCGTAGCATTAAATGCCAACATTAAAAAGTCTGAAAAGGCAAAAATAGACATTCTAAGGTCACACCTCATGAAACTGCAGAAACAAGAACAATCCAAATGCAAACCCAGCACAAGAAAAGAAATAACCAAGATCAGAGCAGAACTAAATGAAATTGAAACAAAAGAAATAATACAAAAGATAAATGAAACAAAAACCTGGTTCTTTGGAAAAAATAAATAAAACTGATTGACCAAGATTAACCAAGAAAAGAAGACAGAAGATCCAAATAAGCTCAATTAGAAACAAAATGGGAGATATTATTACTGATACCACAGGGAAACAAAAGATTATTCAAGGCTACTACGAACACCTTTATTATGTGCATAAACTAGAAAACCCAGAGGAAATGGATAAATTCCTGGAAATATTCAACTCTCCTAGATTAAACCAGGAAGATATAGAAACTCGTAACAGACCAATAATGAGCAGCGAGATTGAAATGGTAATAATTGTCAACAAAAATAGTCAGACAGATTCATAGCTGAATTTAATCAGATATTCAAAGAAGAGTTGGTACCAACCCTATAAACACTATTCCACAGGATAGAGAAAGAGGGAATCCTACCTAAATCATTCTGTGAAGCCAGTATCGTCCTAATACCAAAACCAGGAAAGGACATAACAAAAAAAGAAAGCTATAGACCAATATCCCTGATAAACACAGACACGAAAATCCTCAACAAAATACCAGCTGGCCGAATCCAACAGCATATCAAAAAGATTATCCACCATGATCAAGTGGGATTCATACCAGGGATGCAGGGATGGTATAACATATGCAAGTCAATAAATGTGACACATCACACAAAATTTAAAACAAAAATCACATGATCATCTCAATGGATGCAGACAAATAATTTGACAAAATCCAATATCCCTTTATGATTAAAACCCTCAGCAAAATCAGCACAGAAGAGACATATGTCAAGGTAACAAGAGCCGTCTATGTCAAACCCACAGCCAACGTTATACTGAATGGGGAAAAGTTGAAAGCATTCCCCCTGAGAACTGAAACAAGACAAGGATGCCCACTTTCACCACTTCTATTCAACATATTACTGGAAGTCCTAGCCAAAGCAATCACACAAGAGAAAGAAATAAAGGGCATCTAAATTGGTAAAGAGGAAATCAAACTGTCACTGTTTGCTGATGATATGATCGTATACCTAGAAAACCCTAACAAGTCATCCAAAAAGCTCCTAGATCTGGTAAATGAATCAGCAAAGTTTCAGGATACAAAATCAATGTACACAAATCGGTAGCACAGCTACACACCAACAGCAGACACACTGAGAATCAACAAGAACTCAATCCCTTTAACAACAGATGCAAAATAGTAATAATAATAAGGAATATATTTAAGCAAGGAGGTGAAAGAACCCCTACAAAGAAAACTATAAAACACTGCTGAAAAAAATCATAGATGACACAAACCAACGGAACCATATCCCATGTTCATGGAGGGGTAGAATCAATATTGTGAAAATGACCATACAGCCAAAAGCAATCTACAAGTTCAATGCAATTCCCATCAAAACACCACCATTATTCTTCACAGAACTAGAAAAAACAATCCTGAAATTCATATGGAACCAAAAAAGAGCCCACACAGCCAAAACAAGACTCAACAAAAGAACAAATTTGGAGACTTCAGATTACCTGACTTCAAACTATATATAAGGGATAGTCACCAAAACAGCATGACACTTATAAAAATAAGTACATAGGCCAATGGAACAGAATAGAGAACCCAGGAATAAAGGTAAATACAGCCAACTGATCTTCGACAAAGCAAACAAAAACATAAAGTGGGGGAAAGACACTCCATTCAACAAATGGTACTGAGATCATTGACAAGACACACGTAGAAGAATGAAACTGGATCTTCATCTCTCATCTTCTACAAAAATAAACTCAAGGTGGATCAAGGACTTAATTCTAAGACCTGAAACCATAAAAATTCTAGAAGGTAACATCAGAAAAACTCTTATGGACATTGGCTTAGGCAAAGACTTCACGACCAAGAACCCAAAAGCAAACACAGCAAAAACAAAGATAAATATATGGGACTTAATTAAACTAAAAAGCTTCTGCACAGCAAAAGAAATAATCATCAGAGTAAACAGACAACCCACAGAGAGAGAGAAAATCTTCATAATCTATACATTTGACAAAGGACTAATATCCAGAATCCACAAGGAACTCAGACAAATCAGCAAGAAAAAAACAAACAATCCCATCAAAAAGTGGGTGAAGGACATGAATAGACAATTCTCAAAGGAAGATATACAAATGGCCAACAAGCATATGAAAAAATGCTCAACATCACTAATTATCAGGGAAATGCAAATCAAAACCACAATGCAATACCACCTTACTCCTGCAAGAATGGCCATAATAAAAAATAATAAATGTTGGCATGGATGTGGTGAAAAGGGAATATTTTTACACTGTTGGTGGGTATGTAAACTAGTATAACCACTATGGAAAACAGTGTGGACATTCCTTAAATAACTAAAAGTGTACCTATTTGATCCAGCAATCCCACTACTAGGTATCTGCCCAGAGGAAAAGAAGTCCTTATATGGAAAAGGTACTTGCATACTCATGTTTAATAGCAGCACAATTCACAATTGCAAAAATATGGAACCAGCCCAAATGCCCATCAATCAACGAGTGAATAAACAAAATGTGATGTGTGTGTGTGTGCGCGTGTGTGCGCATTCCACCCACCCACCATGGAATACTACTCAGCCATACAAAGGAACAAAATAATGGCATATGCAGCAACCTGGATAGAATTGGAGACTATTATTCTAAGTGAAGCAACTCGGGAATGGAAAACCAAACATTATGTGTTCTCGCTAATAAGCAGGTGCTAAGCTATGAGGACGCAAAGGCATAAGAATGATACAATGGACTTTGGAGATTCAGGGGAAAGGGTGGGAGGAGGGTGAGGGATAAAAGACTGCACATTGGGTAGAGTGTACGCTTCTTGGGTGATAGGTACACCAAAATCTCAGAAATCACCACTAAGAACTTATTCATGTAACCAAACACCACTTGTTCCACAAAAACTATTAAAATAAAAAATAAATTTCAAAAAAATTTTTAAAGAGGCCCCACTATCGAATTGAGATTATCAGATTTTTTTTGGTTATATAACAGAGCCCTGAATGAGGGTATCGAGGATACGAGAGTTTTGATGGGATTAAAAACACTAGAAATGTCTGCATGTGGAGATGCCTCAGGAAGGATGAAGGATGGGGATGGGGTGTGGGAACAAAGTTCCTGAGACTGGCAAAGGGATGTCACCAAAAGAGAAGATAGAAGAAAAAAGGCCAGCCCTGATTAGCATAACTTGGCATTTTCAGTATGGCTGACTAAACAGCAGAAATTCTGCAAAGTTTAGTTTTAGTTTGAGATAGGGAGAATGGCTAAAAAGACTGATGAACCCCAACCTTGTCCTAGATCATTTGACAGATCAGCATCAGTTAGCAAATGCCACCCAATATTCGGCCTCTGTGATGCCAAATGGCACATAGGCCTCTCCCATCATTCACAGGCTATGCACCTGAAATTCACTTAACTCCCAGTGCAACATGAAAATAGATTAAAAAGATGCCCCTTTCAGAATTCAAAGCAATTGAATTATCTTCAATGGAATCTTTAGTGCTGAGCTGGTCAAACAAAGTTAAAACATATTGAAGTATAAGTGCTTGAGAATTTAATATTTATGATAGATGAGAGTGTGGCACATACAGTCATAAAATCCAAGTTGCAATTTGGGCAATCACAACAGTTCCTGGAGTTTTCATTTGTATTGGGGCTCAATTCAATTCAATCCATAAAGAAGAGATTTCAAGATGTATATAAGTATAAATCATTTGTGCTGATACATGGGGAGCAAGGAAATCAAGCAGAAGGCTGCCTGGAAAATTGAGACTAAGAAGTAAGAGGTGCTGACAGTGACTGAGATAAGCAGAGATTGACTAGACTGGAATCTTTGTATTTTGGCTTCTGTGAAGGAGAAAATAATCTGACAAAGTGCTGGACTTCATCTAGGTGCTTATAAACCATTTGAAAAAGCAACTTTATAAGTAAATATGAGGCGACACAGAAGGCCAATGAACTATTCCCCAAAAGGTAGAACACTGAGATACTACAACTCTGAACAACATAGGACCGTTTTTGAAAGTTTCATATGAAGATGCCCACAGAATTAAGTCCCTCAAACCTGTATTAGTGGGATACCTACAACATCTTGTCACTTCTGTGAAGAGTTCAAATCAGTTATTTGACTTGGTGTAGATTAAAAAGTCAGGCACATTCTACATGCAGTTATACATCTAGGATGACAGAGCCTTTACAAAAATAAATAAATAAATAAATAAATAAATAAATAAATAAATAAATAAATAAATAAAATAAAATAAAACGTCTTTAGAGACAAGGTTTCACTCTGTTGCCCAGGCTGGAGTGCAATAGTGCAGTCAAAGCTCATTGCAGCTTCCAACTCCTGGACTCCAACAATTCTCCTGCCTCGGTCTTCCAAGTAGCTGGGACTGCAGGCTAATTAAAAAAAATATTAGAGGCAGAATCTCACTATGTTGCTCAGGCTGGTCTCAAAATCCAGGACTCAAAGGATCCTCCCACTTCAGCCTCAGGAGTAGCAGGGTTTACAGGAGAGAGTCACTGCGCCCAGTCACAGAGCCTATCACACTTAAAGAGTAGTTCTGAACCTAAAGTTATCTCCAACTTGGTTTCACTCTTTCGTGGAAAATAAGGAAACTGCTAGCAGATCATCAGCTTGTGAAGAAGCCACTTTTATGATGGTCATGAGCTTCTAGGAGAATACATAGTGAAGATGGCACACATAAGACTAACACAGAAAGCAAGAGTAGACAGAGTACATTGGCCAAGAGAAAAATCTTCCCTTTTTTTAATGAAAACTTACCATTGAATGGAACAAAAAAGGCACCCAGCAGCTGGTGTTCCCCTTAACAGGAACTGACACTTCCTTCAGTCAAGTCCCAGGACATTCAGTTTTGTAGAATAGGCCATACTACACATGAGTCAATGAAAAATGTTGCAACTGTAACTACTAAATTCCTTAAAGGTTCTTGACTACCAAAATGTTCCTAGGACTGGGTGGGGAAGCTAAGAAACAGCTTTAGTAAATCTCCAATCACTTCTTCCACATTTGGAAAATAAAGAGCTCGGTAAACCAATCACTGTCTCTTGTAATGATTCAAAGGGATAGTGTGTGTGTTTTGTCATCAGCTGGGTATCACTAGAAACGGTCCTTGGAAACAAATATCTGTTAATTAATATCCATTAACTACCTGGGATGGACTATTCATTACCAATAGAGGCGTCATAAAAAAAGTCTAGCATTATCTTGATGTTTCAGTGTAACTTCGGGAACCATCTGGAATACTGTAGTTGTGATGACACTGCTTCTGGGTACAGCAAACAGCACAATCATTAAAAAAATTCATTTCAAATATCTTCCTGGAAGCTAATAAATTTTACAGCAGTTTTAATCCTTCCTTATTGCAACAAAGAAAAGCTTAGCTCCAGACAAATTAAAAGTAAATTGATAGCCTTAGGGGACTCTACTCAAATATCAGTTTTCCACATTAGAAATCTTTTTTCCTAAAACATTGACAGAGAGAGAGAAAGAGAGAGACAGAAGAGAGAAGAGAGAAAGAGAGAGAGTAAAACATTGAGTGGGAGAGCAAGGCTGATGATGGAGACAAAGGGTGTAAAAGGGGCTAGAAGCCAGCACTATATATGAAAAGACAAGCAACAGAGGAAGAGTGAGAGGCAGCCCAAATCATTAAATCCTTGTTTGCAAAACCAGGTAGAAATCAACTTAAAATAAAATGCAAATGTGTTACTGGGGCACAAGCCTAACATTTGTGCTGGAATTTATGAATAATAGCTATGAATAATGAATACCAAAATTGAAGGGATCAAACACCACCTTCTGTGTTTACTTGTCATTATCCATCTTCCATGGACAATGCTAAATTTTACTCTTTTGCCCTTTTCTTTAAAATTTACTTTGAATGATTCTTTTTCCATTTGTCCACTTAATTATACTAGTCAGAAAAAGTAAGCTATATTTTTTCAGGGTGTTGCCTCAAAAGCAATTATACAAATTCAGAAGAAAGGCTAATTGATCTATTGTTTGAGGAAGTCTGGTAATTTGAAGGCACCCTATGCTTGTCCCAGTACTCTTATTAAGAAGAAAAGGTTCTTTACACCTTTCAGCACATGAAGATTACGATATAATCCTCTGGCCTCCAGCTTGCCCAACTTGTCTTTGATAGACAGAATGGCTCTTCCATCTGAAGTTTCAGAGAAGTCTTGGAATCTATCTGGGCCACAGCTGTGAGGACTTTTTCTGAGTTGACTCAAGCCTTTGCACGTAGGAGTAGCAGAAGGCTCTCTGGTTAAGATGACCTGAATTAAGACACTCAGACACAGCTCTATAAAAATCTCTTCAGGAGCTGATGCATAATAAGCCTGGATCATGGCCACAAAACCACACACACACACACACACACACACACACACACATTCACCACCACTACCACCAGTCCTCATCATCCTTAAGATGCATTTTCATTCACAAGTTAATGGAACAAATCAAAAAATCACTGAAAACCAGGCTGGTAAATTTAAATGCTCTGTCCATCTTTAGATCATGTATCTTTACATTCTTGGAATAATCTGTTTTTCCAAAACATTGCATCTCCTGAACTCCAATTTTATTGTGTTTTCTACTTGTTGGTTAACATGCCAGTTCTTCATGACTGGGTCTGGGAAACATGGGGCTAATGGAGGAATGCCATGCTGTGGTGGGGGAAGCCCTGAGGAGTCTAGTTCTGTGTACAGACAATAAGACAACACTGGGAGAATTTGAAGCTCCGTTCAAGCCTGCATGATTTCCATTCCAAGATTCCAATTCGGCAGTTATAAGAGGAAGGGTGCACATATGTTTAATATAAGATGTTGAACTCTAGCATTAAAATATTGTAAGAGTAAATGGAAATTATTAAAGAAAAAGACTTGTTTGGCTCTAGCACTTTCTTATCCCCTTAATTCCACTTTGCAATCTTTTTTTTAATTTGCTTTCACAGTTAGTGAACAGCAAATAATCTGGTCTGCTATTAAAACTGCAGATAAAATAATCAGCTTTGGCAAAATGCAAACAGCACCTAGCTGAAGAGCTAAGGATCATCATTTGCTCATATATTAAGACATGGTACAACTCCTTTATCTATCCTAATGGCCCTGGATGGGTCGGTGGTGGGAAGGGAGGTAGAAAAGGGTTGGAAAGGACAAGAGAGAGGGGCAGATGCAGAATTATATTTTAAAACCTCCTGCTGGAATTCAAAGAGTCCTCTGCTGTTAATCTCTCTCTCTCTCTCTCTCTCTCTCTCACACACAGACACACACACACACACACACACACACACACACAAAGTCTACACAGAATTGTAATGCTGACACAGCTTCCTGAATAAGATGCTTATAGGACACTAATAAACAAGGACATTGACGAATGGTTTTATTCTCCTGGGGAATTTTTGTCCCCCTTCTTCCCGAGTTTATGCAAACTAAAAAGTTTATATTTTTAACACCCTGTTGTGCATTCCGATATGGGAGGTCAGCAGTATTTCAACAAAGAAACCACTCATGAGTAACGATTTTATGGAGACAAGAGTGGGGAAACGAACTGCTTGAAATGAGTCTAATTCCTTGTGCGATGGCTAATAAAAAGAAACATCTGAACACAGTGCTTGAGAAGCATTTTTGTACTGTTCAACAGACTGAAAATAATACCCTTTTTTCTGGTCTGCATTACCATTAATAACAGCCTTCTCTTCTGGTCATGTGTGTTTACAGAGGGAATAAAGATTGATACCAAGAGCTTGCCTTTTTTTCTTCCTGACTCAATTAGACACAGACTGTCCACGTGATATTTTTAGCACAAACTAACTTTGATTTTTAAAAGTTAAACGAATAATAGTCTCTAAATATTTCAGAAATTACTTGGATTGGTGAGGAAGCTAGAAATTTTTCCAGGTAGCTCTCAGAAAAAGTAGTTTAGAAAGTAAAAGGTTATGCTCACATCTTGCCTTTGTTTAAGGAAGCTCTTGAACTCTCCTGAGAGGAAATCTTCCATCTGTTCTATCCACTTTATCTTGACCACACCCAGAAGAATGTCCAGGGTAGGAAAATAGAAGAGTGACTGTGCACTAGATAGAATAATCCATAAACTGCAGGTTGTCAGCTCCCCCAGTGTATTTAAGATTGAATTGCCGTTACAAAATTTCAACATATTCACAAGCATTTCATATAAGAAGGGTCCCCTTGAGTTCAATGAACCTTTTATTCCAACTTATAAATAATAAGTGCTTTCATGAATTCATTCCCACTCCTCTTCTCATCTTGTCTCCATTCCATCGTGTTCAACTCATCTCTGCCATGACCAAAATAGCCTCTCACTTAGTTTTATATAGACCTCATCTCTCTTCCTTCAGTTTTGTGGCTTTCCCTCACCACAGCAAATCTTTCTGCTTAGAAACTCATACCTCCAAGAAAGCTACAGGGAGGCAATCAGAGACAATGGCAGTGGCCAGGATTCTGCCAGAAAATCCACTAATATGGAAAAGGCCTGGTCTCTGGGGCCTTTCCTCCTTCCCACCAAAGAACCTTGAGAGTAAGCCTGACAATTCTGTAGGGCGGGGCACCTATTATTAGAAACAGCTGTGCCTGGAATTTCCTTAGTAGGATATGTTATCAGCACCCCTTACAAGAAAAACACAGAGAAGAGTATTAACTGTACAACTACATAATATGCACACCCTATAAAAGAGCCCACATTTCCCTATTAGGAGAGTGAATGGTTAACATGTACTATAAAATAAAATTTCAAGTCTTACATGTCTCTCAAATTATGAATTTTGCGTTTGCTCCACCAAAAAACCAACAGGGTATTCAGTAAACCATTCCAACTATTTGCTCATTAGAAACTCACAGCCTAATGTAACATTGTTCCTCTCCTGTCCTTCATGTCAGGATTGTTGGGCCATCAGCCAAAACCTAGAGAACTAAGCTTCATCTTTGTGAATTGGGATCTCTACTGTCAGATACAGTCAGCCTGACTAATGGGAACCACAGCTTGCCAAAATCTACAGCCTCCCTGTCTGTTCCGCCCACCAAATATGCTTAGAAGTCCCATGGCACAAGCCCAGCAGTTCACATATCCTAATCAACTATCAATAGTTTAAGTGTAAGTGATTGTGGATGAAGTACAAGCCAAATGTGTTTCCTTTTTAGCTGCAGGAATTCCCGTGCTATTATGGCACCCATAATGTTCATACCTAATGATTCAGACAAGCATCCATGAGCTAAGTGTTGTGGCATGTACATGCTACAATGCACATGCTACAAATATAAAATTCAGTGAAGCACTAATAGGCATCCCAGTCTCAAGTTCCAGAGGTACCACATGGGCAATATTGACAGGATTACCCCCCACCTGTAGTTGAATATGATGGAAGATGGAGGGGTTCCCCTATGCCCTGCTGGTACTCTGGAGGCATGTTTCTGCCTCTTCGGGCTACCACAACTAGTGAACAAAAGAATGCATGTGTGTACATCATAGACTGGAAATCTCTAGTGAGTCTCTTATCACTCTGACCATCCAATATTGCATCAACATAATTTATTGCATTTTCCTCTCTTTCTGCTCTTGAACACTTTCCATATGATTCAAACTCAGTGCTTTATCAGCCTAGCCTTTCTCTTTTTCAATCCTGAGCTCTCCATCCTATAAAAGAATATTCTGTCTCAGAGACATTTTGAAGTGAGTTTCTCAGAAAAAATAGTTTTTCAATAGCCAGTTGTAACAGGAACCAATACTATTGATTGGGTTATTCCTAAATGCATTAGAATCCCCAGCACATTCAAAAGGTAATGCTTTGTTTTCTTCCTTGATCAGGACCATGTCTTGACATTCATATCCAGTAGGAAGCCAAGTACCTTTGTGTTAACTATCAATGATACTCCCCCAAGAATAACCTGGAGAATCTAACAAAACAAAACCTGCTATATCATCAGAAATCCCATCCTTTAGGGCTCAGGAATATGTATGCCCATGTTCCTCTTTAGACAGACAGAACAATTACTAGATCTAAGACTCTACTGAACTGAGCAGAGCCAACACTGTACATAATTGTGGGTGCAGGAACAAGGACAAAGGAATTGGATGATCCATAATATTTGTATTTGTTATGAAGAAATTGCATTTCCTTCCATAATAATAGTGCTCCTTTATTAGAAGTCTTTAGCATTACTTAGCTATTCATTGTTTAAACAAATCTCAAGAACAAAATTGAGTCCAAATATTAGAACAAATCAATCTTTTACAATCAATATTTCTCTACTCTTGCTTCAAGTGACCACAAAAAAGAATCAACTGGAATATAAATGCAGCTACAATTTCAATAGATATTTTATTAGATTTTTTTCTTGTCATATTTAATATTTGGGGATTCCTTATTTTGTCCAATGTCTTCTATTTCTTTGTTTCCTACTGCCATAACTGGAGCATATTTGAGGATATAATTTTAGATCTTCCTAGCCCTTGCCTAGTTCTCATCCCCTACCGATAAGAAGCTATAAAACAGTATAATTAACTCCAGCTGCCCCATCTTCACTTCTGACTCGAGGAGCTGAGCAAGCCGACTCTGCAGGGTGTGGACTGAAGTGGGTGGAAGAATGTCTGGCTCCAGCCCAGCTATGGTGTGCCACTCCTAAATTGCAATCCTCCCCCATTAGACAATACTTAAGTTCTGCAAGCATGTTTACACAGCTGGAACTGTGCAGACCCTGAAAATCATGCAAAGCACAGACTAAGACTGCTCCTTGCTTCATTCTGAATTTAATCCTATTTATCTAAAGAAGAACAAATGAATGCATTAAATTCCCAATGCTGGGGTAACGGCTGCTGGGAAAGAGAATGAATGCTCCCCTTCTGAACAGAATGTTCATTGTCATGATTGCAGCAACCCACAGGTGTGAATCATTCTGTCTACTAGTAAGTAAGCAGCAGTCAATAAAAGTTCAGTCCAGAAGGAAAAACAGTAATAACAGAAAACACAACCATCCACCTCAGAAAACAATTCATTTTATCACCACATTAAAAAAAAAAAAAAAAAAAAACCTACTTATAGTGAAGAGACTAGTGCTACCTGAGTGAAGCATGGTTTCTAATCATACTTGCCTTGAGAGTGTGGGTGAGTCTGCTCTCCCCACCATGGACGCCCCCCCGCCCCCGCCCCACCGACCCTGAGTCTGTCATATTCATGCTCACCAACACCAAAGAGAACCTCCCGCCCACAGACACATACATAGCTCCCTCAGCTCTGAAGGTAGAGAAAAGATAGAGTGTAAGCTTGGTCCTAAGCATTTGGCAAATATCCCTACTGATGACTTAAAACTACAGGGACTGGTGAAGAAAGTTTTTAATACTTCTAAGTTTTGAGGTGCAGAAAAGCAAAGGCAAACCTTTCTGCTGTAGCACTGTGTCCAAAGGCTAACTTCACTCCAGAAAGAATGAGATATGAGCCAGATCTACTGGAGCAACTCAAGACTTCATGTGTTCCTTGCCAAAGGGAAGCTTACTACCCAGCAGCACATCTGAAGTTAGCTTTTCTGAGTGAAGTGTACATGTGAAAAAGGTACCATCCTTCTCCCAGAGGCAGTGCAGCAAACAGTCTAAGACTATGGGCTCTGGAGCGAGACTAACCTTAGAGTCCCAGATCTAAGACTTAATAGCCCTATCCTATAGAAGCTACTTAAAGTTACTCTGTGTGCTTTTTTTCTATTCCGTAAGTCAGGACTAATAGCACTGATGTTCATAAGGAATTGTTGAAATGATTAAAAGAGAAAATGCATGTAAGCTGAGCTACACAGTGCCCGGCACTAAGGAAAAATTCAATACATGTTAGATAGGTATTATTATCCATCAAGCAGCTCTAACTCTCTGGGATAAATGGAGTCCAAGCTAGCCTTATCATTTGACCATGTAGCCAACTATTGGTGGGATATAAAGGAACTGATGCTGGGAAAAAGACCGTATCCTAAAGACATCACCCCATCAGGCTGCATTGGTGACCCAAACGCCACCATTAGGTATTCTTTTGGATTATCATCACATTAAGATACAAATACTATTTGGAAAGAAAGAACAGATCATTTTAACAGGTCCCTTGAAATAATTAGGATCTCAGGGAAATGGAACATGGACCAAATAAGTTTTTATGGGGAAAGTAGGAAACAAGGAAAGACTGGGAATGCAGGGCCCTGACTAGAAGGGTTAATAGTGGCAGAAACTAAGAAAACCCAAAGAGAATACTGAATGCCTGTGCTCCCAAATGGAGGGGAAGGTGCAGGCAGATAGAGATAGTGGCACGGTATAAATAATTGTGCCAAGGGCTGGCGCTCACATACACCTTCTGAGAATGTGAGAAATATTCTTTCCCTCTGTGCTTTCCTTTCCTCCTAGGCACAGAGCTAATTCTGGCTCTCTGTTGCAGTAGATCTCATCATTTAAGAAGAAAAAAAAAAAAAACCCTACACATGCAGAATGCATTCAAATTTTAAAAATAGACCTCAGAAAGGAAATATTGACAAGAAGCCTAATATGCTAAGTATATGGAATTAAATTGAATGAGGCATTTGGGGTGGGGAAGCAAAAACGGGCTGCACCACACACATTTGGAACAGCACTACTAAACCCACAATGCTTTTGATTGATTAACAAGGAGCATAATGTGAGAGGGGAACTGGAGTGGAGTGGAGAAGTTGACTTGATATCTTAAGTGTAAGGGACACATATGATAAAAGGAAATCCCAACAATTAACAATGGATATGAAATCATAAAATTAAAGGTTGGAGGGGCAGATGAAGTCAAAGTACATGAGGAAAAACAGCAATCACTTTCTTAAATACTGGTACATTAAAACTAAAATGGAACAGGCAAAAGGGCTTTTCAGAAACTGAAGTGGAGATCCTGTGACAAATGAGGACTATTTGATTCAGGAACAAAATAGACTGAGGATCTTCTCATCTTCTATTTCTCCAGCAAAACCACATCGGGGACACCAGGCTAGGTTCTCCTCGTAGATCAGCATCTCAAAAGGCTGAACAATGAAATCACTTGAGATAATGTGATAAATGGCGCTCTGTAAGATTGATAAATCCTCCACTTCATATGAATTAAGTCCCCAGAAGACTAAAAGGCACTAAAGGCAAATTGGAACAATTCTGGCCATGGGATTTGGTAGTTCCATCACACAGGAAATGGGCTAGTAGTCCTGAACTAATGGCCAGCTAAAAAATCAAAGGAAAGAGCTAATCATTCCATTTTGGGAAAGACAGAGGCAGTTGCCAAAGTATCAGAGGAGAAACAGCTGTGTTCTTCACTTAGGGGAAAGACCTCATTAAGTTGAAAATTGCTAACTATTCAGAAATGGATGATTCAGTAAGGGAGAAGGAAGATGAGAATATGAATTTGGTGTAAAAGGAAAAGAGGACCATTTCCACGAAAATACACACACTTGAAAGCAGAGTTAAGCTAAACATGTGCAAACAAAAGCCTAAGAGAAGGAAGGAGCTCAGAATGTTTAACAAAAGCCAACTTCACCAATGTCTCATCCACATTCCTTTTGCCACAACGGAAGGATTATTACAGCCCAAAGCCCCAGGAGTAAGAGTCAGATTTCCCACCTTGCCTTGGTCTTTAGAAATACACAGGAAAATCCAGCCAAAATGCCATCCACTTTCCAAACAATCTTTCCATACTAAATATACAACAAACAGTAATAGAGTATTACCAATAATAAGCGCCTATAAGTCATTCCAAGTCCAAACTCTTCATTTACAGATGAAAAAAACTGGAACCCAAAGACAGGAAGCAAGTTGCTTGAGATCACACAGAGTTAGTGGCAGTTCCAGGACCTGAATCCAAATGCCTGAATCAGGGCTTTTCCCCTTTCCTATGCAATAAAAACCCCAATTAAAAGAAAAAGGCAATAAGAAACACCTTGATAACTATTGGGATGTTAAGAGTAATAACAATGTGTTTAAACAATGTGGAAAATCGTTTTTGGATCATTTTTGAGAAATGACAATCACCAAAATGCCCATATAGTACCACAAAGAACTAATTGATCTTGAGTGACTGGGCCTTAGTACACTTGCAGTCCAATAAGCCAAAAAGAATAGAGTCATCTGATAAAACTTTTGAAAACATCCTATCTAAAACAGCCCAGATCAGTGGAAATGACAAGAGGAAAAGAAGCTAAAAACTTGCATTTCATCAGGCATTGTTTTTGAAAGAAAAAGGTTTTTTTTGTTTTTTTTTTTTTTACTTTTTTTTCCCATAAGTGATTGGCATACAGGTGGTATTTGGTTACACGAGTAAGTTCTTTAGTGGTTATTTGTGAGATTTTGGTGCACGCATTACCCGAGCAGTACACACTGCACCCCATTTGTAGTCTTATATCAATCGCCCCTCCTTCCACCCATCCCCCACAAGACCCCAAAGTCCACTGTATCATTCTTATACCTTTGCGTCCTCATAGCTTAGCTCCCACATACCAGTGAGAACATATGATGTTTGGTTTTCCATTCCTGAGTTACTTCACTTAGAATAATAGTCTCTAATCTCATCCAGATTGCTGCAAATGCCGTTAATTCATTCATTTTTACTGCTGAGTAGTATTCCATCATATAAACATACCATAGCTTCTTTGATGGGCATTTGGGTTGGTTCCACGATTTTGCAATTGTGAACTGTGCTGCTATAAACATGTGTGTGCAAGTATCTTTTTCATATAATGACTTCTTTTCCTCTGGGTGGATACCAACTATCAAATGATAGTTCTCCTTTAAATCTTTAAGGAATTTCCACACTGTTTTCCATAGTGGTTGTACTAGTTTACATTTCCACTACATTTCCACTAGCAGTATGGAAGTGTTCCCTGTTCACTGCATCCATGCCAACATCTACTGTTTTCTGATTTTTTATTATGGCCATTCTTGCAGGAGTAAGGTGGTATCACACTGTGGTTTTGATTTGCATTTCCCTGATCATTAGTGATCATTGAGCATTTTTTCATGTTTGTTGGCCATTTGTATATCTTCTTTTGAGAATTGTCTATTCGTGTCCTTAGCCCACTTTTTGATGGGATCGTTTTGTTTTTTTCTCATTGATTTGTTTGAGTTCACTGTAGATTCTGGATATTAGTCCCTTGTCAGATGTGTAGATTGTGAACATTTTCTCCCACTCTATGAGTTGTCTGTCTACTCTGCTGACTGTTTCTTTTGCCATGCAAAAGCTCTTTAGTTTAATTAGGTCCCGCCTATTTATCTTTGTTTGTATTGCATTTGTTTTTGGGTTCTTGGTAATGAAATCCTTGCCTAAGCCAATGTCTAGAAGGGTTTTTCCAATGTTATCTTTTGGAATTTTTATAGTTTCAGGTCTTAGATTTAAATCCTTGATCTATTTTGAGTTAATTTTTGTATAAGGTGAGAGATGAGGATCCAGTTTCATTCTCCTACATATAGCTAGCCAATTATCCCACTGCCATTTTTTGAAAAGGGTGTCCTTCCCCAACTTCATGTTTTTGTTTGCTTTGTTGAAGATAAGTTGACTGTAAGTATTTGGCTTTATTTCTGGGTTCTCTATTCTGTTCCATTGATCTATGTGCCTATTTTTATACCAGTACCATGCTGTTTTGGTGACTATGGCCTTATAGCATAGTTTGAAATCAGGTAGTGTGATGCCTCCAGATTTGTTCTTTTCGCTTAGTCTTGCTTTGGCTATGCAGGCTCTTTTTTGGTTTCATATGAATTTTAGTATTGTTTTTTCTAATTCTGTGAAGAATGATGGTGATATTTTGATGGGGACTGCATTGAATTTGTAGATTGCTTTTGGCAGTATGGTCATTTTCACAATATTGATTCTACTCATCCATGAGCATGGGATGTATTTCCATTTGTTAGTGTCTATGATTTCTTTCAGCAGTGTTTTGTAGTTTTCCTCATAGAGGTGTTTTGCCTCCTTGGTTAGGTATATTCCTAAGTTTTTTTGTTTGCTTGTTTGTTTGTTTGCAGCTATTGTAAAAGGGGTTGAGTTCTTGATTTGATTCTCAACCTGGTTGCTGTTGCTGTATAGAAGAGCTACTGATTTGTGTAAATTAATCTTGTATCTGGAAACTTTGCTGAATTGAAAGAAAAGGTTCTTAAATATCAACATGAGCAAGAAATCAGCAAGGCTGGAGGGAAGGAAACTTGAAGACTCAAGCTGTTACTCAGTTGAAGTGTTTTGGTCAACGGAATTACCAGTGACACAGAAAACACAGCAGGCCAACTCAAAGAGTAAAATGTAAAACACACACTGAGAGGTCAATATCTATACAGGTGCCAATTCTGTAGACATACCTGGGTACTATCAAACATGCTCCTGAGCTAGTTAGGCACACCAGTTATTTGCTTCCATTTCATAATAATACTTCTGACTCCCTGATCTTTCTGGCTTTACTGCTATAATCTGCTGCTGTTTCCCTAAGCAACATCTCTTCCAAACTCGAGGCAGTAACCCTTCCATAACAGGAATTAAAACTTCCTGTCAGTCTAATAGCCTTTGAGATTTCAAATGGAAAAGCAGAACAATGCCCCGGAGTCACACAATATATCCAGGAAACACAAACTCTCTTCTGATACTTGCACTGCTTTACAATAGATCATTTCACCTCTGGAATCTGTAAAATACGGTAGATAAGAACTGCCCTGGGGATCAAACATTGGTGGATGGCATCTGTTGTTTGGTAATGTTCAGATAAATAAATTGATCAGCGCTTATTCATTGAGGGTCTTCCTCACTCATGGTAGTATACTGTGAATTGTGTGGAAGGAGAGAAAAAATAGTAAAGAAGGTAACTTTACCAAATAAAAATAAGTCATAAAAATCTTCAGAAGGGAAGACTGAACCACTACAACCAAAAAAAAAACAAAACTTCTCATTCAGTGTCATTAAAAATTATTTCTATTCTCTGTAAAAACACAGTGATGAATGAGAAACTGCCTAGAGGGTAAAAGGATAGAATTAGGCCAAGCAGAAAGGGGGGAGGGTTGGAGAAAGACCTAAATAAGAAGCATCAAGGAAAAAAGTGTGTGTGACGAGAGAGGAGGAAGAAGACAGACAGAGGAGGAAGAAGACAGGGGAAAGGAGTTTATATAGTAAAGTTAGCAGTTTACAACTGGCTCCAATGATGAAAGGACATCAGATTTGCCTTACAGTGTTAAGAGTTTAAGAAGAACAGACCAACTGTGAGAGGTGTGACATGATGGCCAAGGAGAAGGAATCTTCTTAAACTTTAAGAAAAATGGAGACAGTTATCAACTAGAAATAGCCACCTTAGGAAAGGTGGAACAACCAGACAATTAAGTATGCTGAAGAGTTACTTGGTCCCTAACACTAGAAGTTACAAGCCCCTCACTTGGTAGACCTTCACTGGTTCTTAGTTTTTAACAATAATTTATTCTGAGCTAGGCAAGTGACCTGCTACTTGTTTGATTTTCATCCCATGCTTTATGGCATTGCCACTGAACAGCATCCAAAGAAGGAATGCCAAAGGGAGGAAATTAAGATGAAAGAGCAATTACCCCTCAAAGCAAGCACACCATACCACCTGTTAATTTGAGTGTGGCACCCATTACAGATCCATTGGTAAATGGCTGTGTGCTCAGGAATCTGAAAAGGTTGTACCCAGAACCCAAAATCAGAATAAAAGAAGCTCAGAAGTTGAAGGGTCTTAAAAATTATCAACTTTCTCATTTTACATTTTTAAAAAATAGGAAAAAAGCAAATTAACATGATATAAACTCTGTACATGGGTATTAAAGAACGCCAGGTAAAGAAGAGATCAGGACAAACTGTTAGTGAAAAGAGGCTGCTTTCTGGGACTTAAATTTTGCTTGTAATTTTAAAGACAGAAAGAGATGTGGATAAGTGAAGAGGGGAGACAGGAACTCAGGGAGAATGTTTCATCAGCATCATCTTGCCACTACTCTTTTTAAGTGCCTACTGTGGAACAGACACTGGACTAAGTGTTTTACATGCATTGTCTCATTTAATCCTTACAACCACCCTACAAGGCAGGTACTACCAGTATCCTCCATTCTGTAGATAAGAAATCCAAAGACTGGACTGGACAAGTAACTTGTTTATAGGCTATGAATCTGTGGAATATGATGAGCACATAAAGTTCCCAATTCTCAGGTCAGGTCAACAGGCCAAGGAAGAGAAGGGTACAAAAACACAAAAGCAAAAACAAAAAAACCAGCAAAACACCTAGCCATCCGATTCACAATTATATTGTACTAAGAAAAAATACTATATATATATATGTATACATATATATACATACACATATATACACATATGCATACATATATATACATACATACATATATATAGAGAGAGACACTTTGATTATTGGTCTTATCAATGTTAATGCAACATTGCTCATCATTCCACCTGTAAATATACGAATTGAGACTTTGAGAGGTTAGTGACTTATCCAAGCCTCTACAATGAACAAACAATAAAATGAAAACTACAATTCTCATTTCCCAGTAGGTCACATGGCATTAAAGTATTTTAGGGACTATGATGATCTTAGCATTTTGCATACAGCACGTGGATTTAGATTTTGGGGAAGGCCAAATGTATGCACTTCCAATTACATTATTCATGGAATGTTCAAACTATAAAAGAAAGTTTATTTTCACAATGAATCTGCCTTTTTCAAAAACATAGTGCTTGCCTCTGTGTTTTGTTTTTTCATATCCCTAATTCCACACAGTTCTATGTGTGTACATGTCTCCGCAAGCCCTGCTTTCCAATAGGATGTTGACAAACACAAACATGTCATAAGGTCCCTTACAAGCAAAAATACTTTATGCAACAGAACTGTAGGTTGCTATACTCAACACCATATTATCAGTGAAGGTGGGCCACCTGGCTTACATTAATATAAGACAAACAGCTCTAAGCAAGGCAAGGGTAAAAAATATTTTTTCATTTATCAACTGTGTGTCTGAGTGGCTCTCTCCTGGGAGTTAGAGAGAGAGAATTTTATAAAGGGCTTTGGTTGAGATTTTTTTTCTATCATTAACAAATTCATTTTTCCACTACAAAATGAGGCCAAAATCCAAAGGCACATAAATTCCCATCATTTCTCAGATGACACTCTCCCTATGGACCTGCTGGAAGCTCATTCATATGGCAAGGAGATATGACCTTTCAGGTAGAGCTGAGCATTTTTCAGTCCGTTGTTAGAAAAAAAGAATAGAAGGGATTCTTTGCAGCATGGCTTTTTTAGAAAAAAAAAACTAAAAATGAAAAATGCATCTCCTCATTTATTTTTTAATGAAAGTCTGGGCATGCAGTGGGAGAGAAAATAAAGGAATCAAAATGACGTCTACCACCCATTAGCCATTTAAGAACCATGAAGCGAGAGAGGGAGAGCAGGGAAGAGCAGCAGAGATCCTGGGGTTGGGGTATGCGGCTTTTGATACAGGGCAGGCAAAGTGGAGTCAATGCCTCCAGAGAAGAACCAGGGTTTCTCTTATCTCACAGTAAGTGCTCAAGAATATATATATTTTGCAATGTAAATGAACACAACCTCTTTTCAAACCTTTGGCAGACATCTTATAACTTCTCAGAGTCTGGGCTGATTCAGAAAAATGATTTGATAGTAAAGGCAGCTTTCTAGTATCCAGACATTTCACAGTGAGTAAATCAAATTCCTTTCTTTGGACACCAATAGCTCTGGCAAACTCATGAGGTTGTCACTCCTTGGCACCCCATTTCTATGCATTTCTCCCCTCTGACTCTCCCCTCTGAGACTTTTAAAGTTCAATATTCTAGAAACTACATTCTTCCCCCCACCACTCCTCTCAAATAATAAGCTTATAAACAATCTAATAGCAACTATTTACAACTTAGTGTGAATTTGAACAAATGCATTTTCTCTCCGCATGGACTGCTTGAAGTGTGAACAGTAATTGTAAAATGAAATGCCTCACTTTCTGTTAAAGGGATCACAGATAGAAGCAAACAGATGGGGGGCTTTGGGTGGTAGGGTACCTGAAATGCTATAAAGTGGCCATTTCACTGACTCAGTCCCCACAATAACACTTGCTATGTTTTGGGAACTTGCTATATTCCAGGAAGTATTTACCTGGACCTTCTCACAACATTCTGATAGGTAATTTCTATCATTACTCCCATTTTGCAGTTGTGAAAATTGAGGATTCAAACAAACACGGTCAATAGCTATTAAGTGGCAAAGATAAGCATGAAACTTAAATCTGACTTATTTCAAAGTCTGTACTCTTAGCCACTATGATGTTCTGCCTGCCTTTGTATTTACAGGCAGACTAATGATGTCAATCTTGAATATAATGGAGTAGAGTGGAAATAATTGTACTGATTCATTAGGACTGGCTCATATTAGTTGGAGCCTGAATTGATTGGACACTATCTGTCTGGAAGATTCCAATGAGAATTAGAATTATTAGGTTTATCAATGAGGATTGGCTAGATAGTACATGTAAAAGGAAATCTGGATTATAGCCCTTATGTCCCTGCCAATCTCAGTTTCAACCATAGATATTTTTATCTTATTTCATTCTCTCTTATCACCTCATTCTAATTTTTCTGAACCTTTCCCCATTAGCCAAGATTTTGATTTTGATCCTCAGTATAGATGGCTGTCATTCCTCTGTTGACTATTTGGAATTCTATGGTTGTCTCTCCCTTTCAGTGTTGCTGTATGGGATAAACGATATATTATAACATGAGTTCCATATCACAATGATTTCAGGGACTTTTTAAGACTTTAAACATTCCATATTGATGACAGTGAAAGCTTAAGATACCAAAGGGGCCCCAGGTAACGCTGCAAGAAGAATATTGGATTCTGTGCCTGCATTTCTGGTATGAATATTTTAATTTCTAAAGGATCCTAAATGACTAATATTTGGCTTATGGAAGAAGTACCTCTTTGCTAAATCAAATAAAACAATGTCCAGCTTTGCAGATCTCACTTATTTAATAGACAGCCAATTCCTCATCTAGAGATTCTGTCCCCTAGGATCATGTAAGTCATTTGTGCTAGGTAATTTTTATTTTAAACAAATGAGAGAAATGAGGCACTGAAAGGAACTGTAGACAGGTAAACAAAAGCACAGGATGAACACATGGGTCCAACATGCTTAGAACACTTATCTCTTGTTCTGGGTGTAAAAAATATTAAAGAGCAAATGAGATGGGGGACTAGAGAAGGAAGGCATGCTGCTCCTCCATCTTCATTATGCAAATATAAAAGTTCGAATGTTGAGTGGGCCCATTTGATAACTTATTTGGAGCTAAACAGCATGTCAACTTAGAAGACTTTTCCTTCTCCCAAGAGTACAAAGCTCATTCCTTGGCTCATCATTCCCCAGAAAGGAAGCAAAGCACACATCTAACCCCCTCAGGCAATCAAAACAAATTCACACCAAAGGAGGAGGCAGACAGGCAGTCTGGCAGACAGGGCTACAGCGTGGGAATGGGTACTTTCAGACAGTCGAAACATAACGGTGGTAGAAACATCTGCCGCCTACTTCAGTACCACTGGAATCTGGAGAGTATTATAAATTATACCAACTACAGAACCCACTTTTCCTGGCATTTTAATTACCAAAACATTACAGATTAATTATCCAAACTTTACTTAAACGGCAAGTCAATCATTTTCCTTCATGAGGGAAAAGGCCATACGAACAGGAGCCTTAAAGTGAATTCTGTTTCTTTGAAAATTGTATTTTAAACCGAAGATCTAGAGCAGATAGTTTTATGGATCTCTAATTAGCGTCACAAAGGAAACACCAAAAGGTTAATAAGAGATGGTTAGTTGGAATGGTGGTTTCCTGGTGCCAGCTCCAGCCGCTCAGTCTGTTTGCAGACTCATTAGCTGCAGATTGATTATCAGCTGAATTCATCAAGTGCTCACTTGCTGTTTTAGCAGAAGGCTAGTGTGACTTGATACACCTACCCTCCAGCTAACCAGGGTCCAACAATAAGGTAATACTTTGTACAGTCAAGAAAAGAAGGTTTTCTTTGACTTCAACTTCAGTTTACATCAATTATAAATCTGAAAGTGTTTGATGAAGCTGAGGGAGGCATAATGAAACCTTCTAAATTGACAGTTGGCAAAAACAAAGGTCTGGTTCTAGGTCGTTAAAATCCACTCGTGCATAGACACTGTATTTCCGAATTCTCATTTTGTCACTAAGCAAAACCATCCAGTGAAGAAAACTCAAACTTAATAGAGTACTCACAGAGTCACTAAACTTCTAAAATGTACAAACAGTGTGATGAGCATTGAGTCAAGCAAAATAATTTGAACTTTAGGCTTCACTCTGGACTGTGCTATAGATTTGTGTTCTGACATTAACAGAGTGTTTAAAATTTTGGTGTATTTGTTTTTCTTCTAAAAAATGGAACAGATATTTATACACAGCATGTCTCCGGAATGCAATGGCTACTTGAATTAAAAGAACTAAAATTTGACCGGGCGTGGTGGCTCACGCCTGTAATTCTAGCACTTGGGGAGGTCAAGGTGGGCAGATCACGAGGTCAGGAGCTCGAGATCAGCCTGGCCAACATAGTAAAACCCTGTCCCTACTAAAAATACAAAAAAAAAATTAGCCAGGCGTGGTGGCGGGCACCTGTAGTCCCAGCTACTTGGGAGGCTGAGGGAGGAGAATCTCTTGAACCCAGGAGGTGGAGGTTGCAGTGAGCTGAGATCACGCCATTGCACTCCAGCCTGGGAAACACAGGGAGACTCTGTCTAAAACAAACAAACAAAAAAAAAGAACTAAAATTTCTGGCTAGTGATGGTAATAATAAGAGTTCCACAAATTTAAAACAGTTCACGTTTGCATATGAATGATGGTTCAGCGTCAACATTTGACTTGCTTTGGTTTATCAACAGTGTGCAACCTGACTCTTACAAGCTGGAAGCATTTTTTTTTTTCAATAAGCTGATTTTTAAATTAAATTAAAGTCAAAACAATTCTTTTGGTTCACCTCCCAGATCAGAGCAACTGACAGCCTCATTAATGATTAAAAACAGCAGGTGGTGATGCCTTGGAACAGTTTGACCAGCCTAAATATCTTGAAACATACATCATTCCTCTTTTCCTTCTTTTCCATGTATTAATAGAACTAAATATTCTAGTGTTCACACAGGTTGGAAACTCTATAGAGGCCGAAAGAGGAGGAAAGAAAGCAAGTTGTCAAACATTTATTATTATGCAAGTTAAGGATAGAAAAGGAGAGAATATATGAGCTTAGAGATGGAAAGGTGACCACAGAAATTGGAAAATATATCTCTGGCATTGGACTTGGATTTGCAAACTCATGACTTGGAAGCTGCCTTGCTGCAATGAACTAAGAGTACCAAGTTTCTCCAAATTATTAGAGTACTGTGTGTCTACAGATTTCTACTTAAAAAGGAAGCAACATTATAAGTTATATTTTTATTCAAAGCAGATTACATTTGCAGTCCTGCATTACTTAGAGTATAGGGACTAGACCATAAACTTTAGAAAGACCCTAAGGCTTAGCTTACTGGGGACAGAGGGAGATAAACTTGCTTTTAGAGTTCTAAAATTCTAGAGCTCTTTAGCCAGATTGAATATTTTCCTGTTAAACTAAGGCAGTAAGCTAAAGAGTCTTATTTGCCATTAAAATTAACATTACTAAGGTTAAAAAGAACTAAACTAATGATAAAACAGGGTTGTCTGTTATTTCAAATTTAATAGCTTGCACTTTTGCTGTCTAAACTGTCGTGAAGGATAATGAAGTACAACTATTGTTTCTGATGACTAGAGACCCTCAAAAGAAAAAAGTATTTGTCATGAGGCCGCCTCAATGTAACAAAACTTTGAGTAACTTCAGTCACAAAGAGTTCATTTTCTGATCAATTCTTTTGGCCCCTTCCAGATTCACTGCCTTTCAAATCACCTCTTCTACACACCATCCTACACACACTTTCAACCACACATTAGATCTCTGAATGGCACATTTTTAAGTGAAGTCCAGTGTTCACCACAAAACCTAAAATCCTACAGCACCCTTCTGACATAGACACCTGAACACACACACTTACAGTCCCAAAGGATTTGTTCCAAAACAACTCTGGAGACTGATATTTCATTGATAATCTCTTTAGCACAAACTATGAGGAACTGCTTTATATTCTCTCTACATGGCAGAATGATTGGTTTACAGGGTTCCATTTTGTCCAGTTGCAAAAGAGTCTGTTTTGTCTATCCACTGTGAGCTTTACAAGTCCATCTAAGACCTAAGCCTAGATTATGTGAGATCTTTGAAAATAACCCCAGTAGGGGGGAGGGGGGAGGGATTGCAATGGGGAGTTATACATGATATAAATGATGAATTGATGGGTGCTGACGAGTTGATGGGTGCAGCACACCAACATGGCACAAGTATACATATGTAACAAACCTGCACGTTATGCACATGTACCCTAGAACTTAAAGTATAATGAAAATAGATAAATAAATAAATAAATAAATAAATAAAAAGAAAATATCCCCAGAAGAAGAACCTGTGTGTGATCCCCTAAAAAGCAACTTTTCTGATGTTCCTAAAAAGGGCAGCTCAAACCTTTTCTAATTTGGTGCTTGATGATTGATATGGTTTAGCTCTGTGACCCCACCCAAATCTCATCTCGAACTGTAATCCCCATGTGTTGAGGAAGGGACCTGTAATCCCCACCTGTTAAGGGAGGAAGGTGATTGGATCATGGGGATGGTTTCCCCTGTGCTGTTCTGATGATGGTGAGTGAGTTCTCACAGGAGCTGATGGTTTTGAAGTACAGCACTTCCTCATTCCCGCATTCACTCTCTCTCCTGTCACTTTATGAAGAAGGTACCTGCTTCCCCTTCTGCCATGACTGTAAGTTTCCTGAGGCCTCCCCAGCCATGCAGAATAGTGAGTCAATTAAACCTCTTTCCTTTATAAATTACCCAGTTTCAGTCATTTCTTTATAGCAGTGTGAGAATGGAGTAACACAACAATTTTTCTAGGCTGGAGTTTTACTGGGGATAAGCCTTACAGAAAGAGAAATGAAAAAAGACTTTCTTGTCAAAAAGCCACATTTCCAAAGTGGATGTATCAATTAAACTTTCCTTGATGCAAAGTATACAGGGCACTGAGCCATCTGATAAAAACAAGAGACCAAAAATACCTTGGGCAAGTCCTGACCCTGGATGACAAAAAGCATCTATCATAAAAGAGGAAAGCCATCTCACAACTATTTTGTCCACACAATAAATAAATGACACATAATTTTGGTATTGTTGAAATTGCTTTTAAAACTATGGGGCCAGGGCATCAGAGAAATGCAAATCAAAACCACAATGAGATAGCATCTCACACCAGTTAGAATGGCTATCATTAAAAAGTCAGGAGACAACAGGTGCTGGAGAGGATGTGGAGAAATAGGAACACTTTTGCACTGTTGGTGGGACTGTAAACTAGTTCAACCATTGTGGAAGACAGTGTGGCGATTCCTCAAGGATCTAGAACTAGAAATACTATTTGACCCAGCCATCCCATTACTGGGTATATACCCAAAGGATTATAAATCATGCTGCTATAAAGACACATGCACACGTATGTTTACTGCAGCACTATTCACGATAGCAAAGACTTGGAACCAACCCAAATGTCCATCAATGATAGACTGGATTAAGAAAATGTGGCACATATACACCATGGAATACTATGTAGCCATAAAAAGCGATGAGTTCATGTCCTTTGTAGGGACATGGATGAAGCTGGAAACCATCATTCTCAGCAAACTATCACAAGGACAGAAAACCAAACACCGCATATTCTCACTCATAGGTGGGAACTGAACAATGAGAACACTCGGACACAGGAAGGGGAACATCACACACCAGGGCCTGTTGTGGGGTGGGGGTAGGAGGGAGGGATAGCAGTAAGAGACATAACTAATGTAAATGACGAGTTAATGGGCGCAGCACACCAACATGGCACATGTGTACATATGTAACAAACCTGCATGTTGTGCACATGTACCCTAGAACTTAAAGTATTAAAAAACAAAACAAAACAAAAAAAACTATGGGGCCAGGGGTGGTGGCTCACATCTGTAATCCCAGAACTTTGAGAGGCCGAGGCAGGCGGATCACCTGAGGTCAGGAGTTCGAGACCAGCCTGGCCAATGTGATGAAACCCCATCTCTACTAAAAGCACAAAAATTAGCTGGGCATGGTGACACAGGCCTGTAATCCTAGCTACTCAGGAGGCTGAGGCAGGAGAATAGCTTGAACCTGGGAGGCGGAGGTTGCAGTGAGCCAAGATCATGTCATTGTACTCCAGCCTGGAGCAAAACTCTGTCTCAAAGAAAAAAAAAAAAAATCTTGATTCCAGTCCCTTAAACTGGCTATGAATGGACTTAATTCCCCACATTTATTTCATAACAAAAGGATTAAAAGGAAAATAAACAGAAAAAAATACAAATATTCAAAATCCATGTTTAGACTTATCATTTCCCATCCTGATAAAATTTATGGCTCTTAACCATCTTATGACAGGACAGAAATAATGTTAGGCTGGGAGCGGTGGCTCATGCCTGTAATCTTAGCACTTTGGGAGGCCGAAGCAGGAGGACTGCTTGAGCCGAGGTGCTCAAGATCAGCCTGTGAAACATGGCAAAATCCTGTTTCTACCAAAATAAATTAGCCAAGCGTGTACCTATGGTCCCAGCTACTCGGAAGGGTGAGATGGGAGGATCGCCTGAGCCCAGGAGGTCGAGGCTGCAGTGAGCTGTGATCGCACCACTGCAGTCCAGCCTGGGTGACAGAGTGAGATCGATCTCAAAAAAAAGAAAAGAAAAAAGAAAAGAAAAGAAGAGAGGGAGAGGAAGGGAAGGGAAAAGAAAAAAGAGAGAGAGGGAGAGAAAGAGAGAGAAAGAAAGGAAGGGAGGAAGGAAGGGAGGAAGGAAGGAAGGAAGGAAGGGTAGGAGGGAGGGAGGGAGGGAGGGAAGCGGCGGGGGAGAGAGAGAGAAAGAAAGTCCGTCCCACAAAACAACTTGATTTGTCTCTCATCTATAAACCTATTGGCAGTGTCCCTACTTTCCATGGCCTATAGAAGTTGATTTTTCATGAAGCAACTGGAAAACATTCACCTAGCAAATCACCCAAATAGAGCATAATTTTATCTAGCATACTGTGTTGGGGCCTGGCTTCCACTATTCCTCCAAAGAGATCCCATTACACCAAAGGGTCCTTTTAAATGCATTTTGGTTTCCAGCTCAAAAAATCTTAATTATTTTCTTCACCGATCCTATGCAGTCTATTCCATACTGGACCATTTTTGTTATCGGGCCATAAACTACTGGAGAATGAAATTCTTAATTGTTCATTGGGCTCCCTTTACATATCCTGCATCCTCTAATATTTTCAAAATGCTTAGAAATGTGGAAATTCTTAATGTCAACTAATCAAGAACAGCTTTGGCATTTATTTTTTGATGAGTAATGAATTCCTTACCACAGGCAGTTTTCTGTTTTTGTTTTTTTGCTTTGTTTGTTTGTTTGTTTTGAGACAGAGTCTTGCTGTGTCGCCCAGGCTGGAGTGCAGTAGTACAATCTCGCTCACTGCAACCTCTGCCTCATGGGTTGAAGTGATTCTTGTGCTTCAGCCTCCCAAGTAGCTGGACTTACAGGCACGTGCCACCATGCCCAGCTAGTTTTTGTATTTTTAGCAGAAACAAGGTTTCACCATGTTGGCAAGGCTGGTCTTGAACTCCTGGCCTCAAATGATCCACCTGTGCCAGCATCCCAAAGTGCTGGGATTACAGGCAAGAGCCACCATGCCCAGCCTACCACGGATAATTATTAGTAATAATAAATATTAAAATAACTTTGAATATCAGACAACTAAAAGTTCCAAGTAGATCAGAAACACACATGCATGTACACACACTATGTAGAGAGAGAGAAAGAAAAAAAGCATAAATATATATATAGAAAGAAACAATGTATTGTATATTTCAAGATAGCTAAAAAAGAGGATCTTAAAAGCTATTATCACAAAGAAATGATAAATGTTTGAGGCTAGATACACTGTTTTGAAACTCATGTGGTTATTTCTTCCCCAGTTTTGCTCATATAGAGACTTTTAAAAATGTCTTCATCCTCTTGCAAATGTATCTAGTGAAATGTTTAATTACTTGAACCCAGGAATGTGGGTCTAGTGTACACTTCCAGGGCATGATTCCTATAAACCCCAATCTCATATCAGGATTGCATATTTAAGTAAGAATAATGGGATATCCACATCATCAAAAGTGGTTATGCAAAGAAGCAAGGAGGAGCCAGCTCCCAGCCCCCAGCCCCTAGCACCCAGCCCCTAGCCCCCACTACTCAGCTCAGAGATAACCTGGATAGGAAGAAATTCAGGCCCCGTGATACCCGTAATCATGCAACAAACCCATGAGCCTATGGCATCTCTCACCACTCTACTTGTCAATCACCCTTTTTAGAGACTCTCTGCGGGAACCGCATAACATATATATAACCAATGTGTGTGTGTGTGTGTGTGTGTCGGGAAACACAATATGCTATGACACAATATGTTAAATAGATATGCTATAACACAATAGCACAATGCCAAAAGAATACTAGCAAAGAAATTCTGACAACAGGGAGGTTTCCATTAGTGAAGAACAACTTTTTATTCTAGTGATTATTTTTCCAATAAAATGTAAATGTTGCTTTAGAAAAAAATCCAATTATGTGGTACAGCAGATAACTGGTTTTGAAAAAAAAGAAAAAGTTCTAACTGTCACCTCTCTTCCTGCCTGCCCCAAAACTGCTGAGACTGAGAGAAAAGATAAAGTTTCTGGGCATCAGAAAAAAAGGGGTACTAGGCATTGAGTGCCACTGACTGCCTCTAAACCAGCAAGGTAAGTAGACATGTCAGACATGTCAGAGATTAAACTTAGCATCCTACAATGACATTAACCAAAGGTGAGTAGGAAATTCAACCTCACAACAGGTGGATTAAAAAAAAGTCTACCAATGTGATATTGTCCAAATTAGAACATCAAAGGAGAAATATTTCATGATATTCCCATTGAAAATAACATCTTGATTATAACAGTCTTTTCATATTGCTTCTCTTGCTTTACTGGTACAATATTCACAAGATTTTTAATGACCCCAAAATCTATTCTTATAATTTTTTAAAATAGAATTATTCATTTCATCATTGAGCTGGCCTTGGTCACCTCAGTAAATCCCAGATTAACAAAAGCAAAAAGATGACAACTTTTACAGTCAATAACAGCAGTAGTTGAAACATTCAATTGCCAGAGCCAGGCACATAGTGGGCATTCAAAAATATTACTGAGTAATGAGTGAAATATATCTGTATGTTCATGGTTTATTCCTGCCTAGTATACCAGAGGCAGGATGAAAGCAGCTGGAAGTCACATATATAGAAACACTGTGTACACATTCCTGGGTTCAAGTAATTAAATTTCACTAGGTATATTTGTAAGAGGATGAAGACATTTTTAAAAGTCTCTATATGAGCAAAACTGGGAAAGAAATAACCACATGAATTGCAAAACAGTGTATCTAGCCTCAAAGATGCTAATTCAGGTCCAGGGGGATCTAATCAACTGCTTTGTTCAAGTAAAGATAAAACTTTTTGACAGCAAATGCTATTCTGATAAAATGGAATTTTCAATTACTCTATGAACATCTGGCCCATGCTATCCTATCTGGAGCCCAGCAGCACACTGCTTTGCAATGACACGAAATAGTCTCCATTGAGAACTCCCTATTTTGCCAAGAGACTAATTGAAATGAGTGTTTCAAAATTCAATGAGGTAAGAGGTGAGTCGGGGGATAGATAAGAAGATAAAAGAAGGGATGTTCAGTCATGGAATCATAATTTCTTTAAATGGCTAGAGGAAACAAAATTACGCATTGTTGGTAGAGTGTTGAAAGTGTAAACATCTCGATACACCTGTGGTTGACACTAGAATAAGCATAGTAGACAGCCAACAGAACATTTTCACGGCAAATTTGTAATAGCAGTTGCATTAGGCACAGATCAAGTTCTTCAAATCCATGTTATACACAGCAAACATGTTAAATGCTATTCAGGTGATGAAACTAGTAAATAAACAAGTCTACTAAAACAGAAGAATCTATACTTCCAGAAATAAAGCAATCATTATATTGCACTTGGATGCATTTGATATGAAAAGCAGATAAATCTTACAAAAAAATTCTGTAAGTTGCTTCCATTTGGTATCAGTCAGCATGGAGGGAAACCAATTCAGTGTTGTAGTGAACTCCAAATCGGGTGCATATTAGAGCAATTGGAGTCATCTTTTCATCTGGTGAATTTATAATCAATAATTAAAATCATAAGGAAAGAGGGAATGAGTGTAATTTGAAACAAAATAGCTCAGCTTGGGACTAGTGTACACTTCTAGGGCATGATCCCTATAAGCCCCAATCTCATATCAAGATTACAATTTAAGTAAGAATAATGGGATATCCACATCATCAAAAATTGTTATGCAAAGAAGCAAGGAGGAGCCAGACCCCAGCCTCCAGCCCCCAGCCCCCACTACTCAGTTCAGAGATAACCCGGATAGGAAGAAATTCAAGCCCCGTGATACCCATAATCATGCAACAAACCCATGAGCCTCTGGCATCTCTCACCACTCTACTTGTCAATCACTCTTTTTAGAGAGTCTCTGCAGGAACTGCATAAAAGCAAAATTCTTATCCCCACCAGAGGGTGGCAATTTTACCAGGTAACTCAGACTCCTTCAAGCCAAATAATTCACTCAGGGACAGAAGGCATCAGTTTAAAAATTTGAGTGTTGACTCCCAAGCTCAGCACCAAATTGCCTCAAGAACCAAATCAAGTGGTAAAACCTGCCAGTGACAACACTTACTTGGTCTCAAGCCACTCAGAGCTATTAAGAGACAGCATTCCAAAAAATGCCACTCTACAATACACCAGTAGAAAGCACAGGATAAAGAATTCTCTATCATCTTCTTTTCTGGGAAGCCATTACAACAAGAGCTGAATAATAAGGACAAACTGAAACGTATTAATTCATGGGCACTGGATAACAAATGAATTTGTAATTCAGTCAGCTGGCAACCAGAAAATTCAGCTTAGCCAGTTCATCAACCAACTGACCTGGTCTTAGGCATGTCAAGAGAAATACCAAGATTGACAGTAATCCAGAAAGCAGAAATTCCTGTCATTCTGTCTCATTTCCACCCTCACTGAGCTCACGAATGTGTCTGGTTGGACAATCAAAACACAATCCTTCTGCTGTCTATACATAGTAGGGAGACTATAGCTTATAACAATGTAGTGTATATTTCAAGATAGCTAAAAAAGAGGATCTTAAAAGCTATTACTGCAAAGAAATGATAAATGTTTGAGGTTGCTGGATATACTAACCACCCTGATTTAATAATTATATTACTATATAACATATACATGTATTGAAGCATCACACTGTACCCCACCAATATGTAAAATCATGATGTGTCAATTATAAACAAAATAATAAGTAAATTTAGACATTTTTAAAAATTGAAAAAGAAACACATAATCCAAACTTCCTAGTGACTAAAATACCTGACTTCTGCCATTTGAGTTCAAAAGTCTTCTAAGCCAGATGCAGTGGCTCACGCCTGTAATCCCAGCACTTTGGGAGGCCAAGGCAGGTGGATCACTGGAGGCCAGGAGTTCGAGACCAGCCTGCCCAACACAGTGAAACCCCGTCTCCACTAAAAATACAAAAATTAGCCGGGAGTGGTAGTGCACATCTGTAGTCCCAGCTACTCGGGAAGCTGAGGCAGGAGAATCACTTGAACCCAGCAGGCAGAAGTTGCAGTGAGTAGAGACTGCACAAGCGCACTCCAGCCTGGGTGACAGAGTGAGACTCTGTCTCAAAAAAAAAAAAAAAGAAGTCTTCAAGATATTCTCCTTCTTTTGTTGAATATAATATTCTCCTTTCTTCATTAAATATAGTGATTCTGGGTTCCCACCTCTAGGAATGTTCTCAGAGAAGGGTTATTGAAAATTAAGGAATTCGGGCCCTTACACAGAGTCACAAAGGACACTTGTCATTCACACCGATCATTCTTCTGCTACAATAAAATCTTAAGGACAAATCCCATAGAAACTTTTGGCAGTGTGGAAAAGCACAGGGCCCGGGTGTCTCTTAAAAAGAGGAGCAAATATAGTTTATACCTTTACCCCAAACACAGGCAACACAGTATCAGCTCCTTGAACAACCCATTCCTGCTCAAAGGAAAAATTAACGGATGCACAAAATTATCTTTATTTTGAAAATTCTGAGATTCCCCTTCAATCATGTGTTCACATATGTGCAAGGAAAGATGCAGTACTAATATCCAAATTAGAAAAGTCACAGAGAGAGCTACAGACATGAAAGACAAGGTGAGCCAAACTCCCCAAAACAAAGGTGTAAGGCACACTCTTCTTGGATACATTTGGCCCAACTTTGGAGTGGTTCTGGCAGGACTACAAGAAATATCAGGATCAGAGTTAGCCTGACAAGTTCACTACATTCTTTACTCTGCTCCAGTGACACCTACACAAACCTCAAGAATAGTTGCTCTGGAACTCCAAGAATTTCAGAACACTTGGGTTTAAGATTCCTATCACAGTGTCAATGAACCAAGGGGATTGGGGACTAGTTTTTTCTCCTCAAGGAATTCTTGAGATTTTCAGTACAGGTCTCAGTCCAGTGCAGATTCTATTTTCCCATCTCACCTTTCTAAACTGGTAATCCTTTGAAGCAACAATACCATGTCACCCTGGGACAAATCTAACTAAAATGGTTATAAGATCAGGCATGCATGGTGGATCACCCAGTGACTGCATTTCAACCACTGTACCTTAAGATAACATGTGATATACTTATTATGCAAATGCAGACTTCAGATAGTAAAATGCTATGAAATATTAATTGTTGGAATTGTTCCTCTTTTTTGAGGTTGCAGTCATCAGTCCAAGTGAACTGGTGATGGAGTATGTGTGGCAAGCCTGAAGTTGATTTGGGACACACAAGTATGATCACAGAAAGCTTCAGAAGTAGTGGGATATCACAAGGGAGAGACTGAGGCGTAAACAAGGCCCAAATTCTTTTTGTACCTAAACTTAGGCAATCACACACGTTGAAAAGAACTCACTCAAGGGTTGGTTCAAGTGGTTTAACCACTGCTGGAATAATAGAAAAAATGAAGATATACACATGCAAATCAAATAGTAAGAAAACGTGAAAGTGTTACCAAAATGACCCAGTAAAAAGTGTGTGTGTGTGCGTATGCATTTGTGTGTGTGTAAAAATCATCATCTTATATGTAGGAGAATCTTGCAGTATTGCCACACATCTCCTTTAGAATATTCTCATTATTGATTATGCCAAGGACACAGATGTAAAGTGAGGTATACAAGGCAAATTGGGTTATGTGGTCACTCTACCTATATGGCGACTGGTGGTCTCTACTTTCAACCCAAATGACTAAGCTGAAATAAAATTTAGGTATGCATTCACAAAAAAGAATACTCTTATTATCCAATCTACATAGCATATATATATACACACACACACATACATAAATACATATATATGTAATACATCCAATTTGTAAGAAACTCTCAGAAAAAACTAGCTGCAGTTCCCTGATACTGTTTTCCTAGAGAAATGTGACAAAAAATTAAAACAGATGTTGTTCTAACCACGCATAAAGTGAAAATCAATTATGACTATTTCCTTTCCTGGAGTCATTTCATTTCAGAGAGCATCTAACTAAAACCCTTTCTTGGCCGGGCGCGGTGGCTCAAGCCTGTAATTCCAGCACTTTGGGAGGCCGAGACGGGCGGATCACAAGGTCAGGAGATCGAGACCATCCTGGCGAACACGGTGAAACCCCGTCTCTACTAAAAAAACACAAAAAACTAGCCGGGCGAGGTGGCGGGCGCCTGTAATCCCAGCTACTTGGGAGGCTGAGGCAGGAGAATGGCGTAAACCCGGGAGGCGGAGCTTGCAGTGAGCTGAGATCCGGCCACTGCACTCCAGCCTGGGCCACAGAGCGAGACTCCGTCTCAAAAAAAAAAAAAAAAAAAAAAAACCCTTTCTTGATATAAATGAAAAAGCACTTCTTTGAAACACACAACTAGTAAATGATATATATCAGTTTGCATCCTGTGTCATACTGCTAATCCTCTGAGTATTAAATTGCCTCTGTTTCAGTTATATAAGTGTTTAATTTTTTTCATCTTGAGTCATAGTGAGGTTTCCCAGAAAGTGTATTATCTCTGCAGATGTCACCACTCACCAATTAGGGAAGGCAGCAGTGCACAATTCATAGTGACCTCTCTATATAATAGACTTTGACACTTGGGTCTGCTGGGGAGGGGATGGATTAGACAATTTAATAGAATCTACAGTGACTAATTTTTTTTCCATGAAAAATATTTTGTTTTGTAGATAGTGCATTTTTTTCCTTTGGATTTATTTCCAAAACCAAAACAAAAGCATTTAATGATGTTTACAGTGAAATGAAACAGCTGAAGACCAGCACATAATCACCATATTTTGTTTTCTCATCTTTAAGTCTTATAGCAGTAGGACTTCCAGCTGAGCTTGAGTCTAGCTTTTTCTCAAGATGTAGCCAAGCATTCTGAAGCTTCACTGAGCCTAACCACCAAGTTGAATTCATATTTCTTAATTGAAAAAGACAGGATGTTTGCATAGCATGTTTGCATCAGTAAAATATTGAAAATGACATTTGTGCCCAAGTCCATCTAAACATTCTGCCTTAGCTGAACTCTGCTAATGTTTTTATACCCTGGTTTCTGCCTAGCAAAGTTTTAAATAGTGCCTCCTGATAAAGCATGTGTGGCTGAGTTCTGAGTTCACAGAAATAGACTCTTTTTCATACATGAGGATGCTACTCCTGACATGTGCTTTGAGGTGCCTTTCACATTAATGGAATATTTTACATTGACTCAGCCACGTTCTCTTACCCTGGTCTCCCCTATGACTAATGGCATGGTTTTGTGTGGAAGCTAGAGGGAGGGATTTGGCATAGCAGCCCCATAGACAAAATGGGAAGTTTAGTACTTTCTATCCTCAGTAAATAGTACACAATCTGTAGTCAGAGAATAGAGTCTCACTCTGGGTAAAGCTAACCAGTCTGATAAGGAAACAAAACCCACCCCTTTGGTCTCATTAGTGTTGTGTTCTATGCAATTCAATTGATCAGCTGAATTCATGTACTAAAGCAAAAAGAGGCATTTATTCCTGGAGAGAAGGCATCTGTTCATCTCCTATGAGCTTAGTGTAGTTTTATTGAAGAAAATGTATGCAATATGTACATGTAGTAAGCTTCTGAAGTGCCTGAACATTATACAGACCTAGAGGATCCACTTAGGGAGGGCAAAGAAGAATCTGGCTAGGTGTCAAGACATCTCAAAAACCTGTAGATGCTGCTGAGGTGTGAGCTCTGTAGACACCTTGATAATACACTCATTAAGCAAAGTAGTATAGTATGCCTACAAACATTTTGGGTTCTTTGGAGTCTACTGTTGCAACTTACATCCAACCAGTCCTTACCATGGTCAGGCATCTGAGATCCCATGGAGGTCACACTGGTGTTCAGCACATCATTGACAGCAGTATCACAATACAGGCTCCGCTGGACATCATGCTCACTGTCAGTTTGGTCACTCTCCTCATGTCCACTATCCTTCAGGCTGTTGCCCTCTAGGTCCTTGAAGGTGGAGCTGCTGGGTTGAAGAAAGAATGATAATTTACGACCGTGACAGATCTGATTTTAAAAATCTTTCTGCGCCAGGATGATATCAGCTCCGTAATGAGGCAAACAGTGGCTAGATTGCCAATAGGGTAGGAATAAGGCGAAGAGAAATTTGTGTTTAAAGATAATAAAACTTAACATTGCAGAGAGGTTCCCACTATTGGATGCTGACACAGCTAACATTTTCATTCACTTATCTTAAATGCATCACTACAGACAAGGTGGAAGAAGCTACATTTCTAAAACTGCCTCTAAAGAATGTCATCATTTCAGAAGGCTTCTTTCTCTTCTTATAAAATCAAAGTAAAATAATAATAGCTAGTGTTTACTGAACAATTACTATTCATGAGGCACTGTTTTAAGTGTTTGGCATTAATTAACTGTTTAAATCATCACAACTGTATAAGAGAAAGGTGCTACTAATATTCTCATTTACAGGTGGAAAAAAAACAGAGGTACATGGAAGTGAGATAACTCGCCCAAGGTCACACAGCTGGTAAAAAGTATAGCGGATCTAAGACTGAAAACAGGTAGTCTAGCTCCAGAGCCTGCCTAGAAATTTAACCACTCTGTATATTGACTCCTAAAAGATGTCTACTAACCAACTGTAAAAAGCAAAGGTAGCAGAAATTGAAGTAGTGCAATTAAAATAGGAAGGATTATCAGGACCAGAGAACCCAGGTCAGTTTTATCTGAGAAAAACAGATGAACATATTCAAAGAAAAAGAGGAGAGTCAGTAGCTGGGCATGGAAAGTGTGATGTTTAATTCTGTGAGTCAACTTGACTGCACCATGGAATGCCCAGATAACTAGTTAAACATTATTTCTGGGTGTGTCTATGAAGGTGTTTCCAGAAGAAATTAGCATTTGAATTGGTAGGCTCAGTAAAGCAGATAACTCTCCCCAGTGTGGGTGGGCATCATCAATCCACTGAAGGACTGAATAAAACAAAAATTGAGAAGGAAGTTGAGTTTGCTCTCTGCCTTACTGCTTGAGCTGGAACATTAATCATCTCCCGCCCTCAGTGCTCCTGGTTCTCAAGACTTCAGACCCAGACTTGAATGTACACTATTGGCTCTCTGGTTCTCAGGCTTTCAAACTACACTCCCATCTTCCCTGGTTCTCCACTTTGCAGATGGCAGATTATGAGACTTCTCAGCCCCCATAATCACATGAGCCCATACCTTACAATAAAACTTTCTACATATTTATAGATTTAGATATGCCTATTGGTTCTGTTTCTCTGCAGAACCCTAACTAATATAGAAGGTAAGACAAAAGTGAGAACCAGAAAGTGAGCACTAATACAACTCTGAGTATAGTTATACTAAGAACATGAAAACTTTCAGCTCAAGTGCTGATGTGTAAAATGATTCTTGCATTTATTAAATCAATCTACCATCCAATGCACTAAGCATGCAATCCAAAAACTCCACAACGTTTCTCATGAAATAGAGAATAATGCATAAGGTACAGCTATAGGGCACCCATCTGCTATTTCTAATACTTTGTATGTCCTGACAGAATCCGCAGCTGTGCTACACCATGAACCATAAATTATGCATCTGAAATACCTAGTGGATGGTGAATCCATTCCCTAGTCGGTCAGGAAGCAGCAAAGGCACACTTAAGAAAATGTGTTGTTGCCTCAACAAGGAAGAGTGTTATGTTTGTGAATTAGAACAAACCCTAGTAGACCTACTATGCCTCTGAGAAAAGAGCCCTGTGGAGATGACACTGCAAACTCACTTGATCTGCTCAACCTTGGACACTCACAGGCCTGGCTCTCTGAGACTGATAAGAAGATTCAGTACATATAATGAAGAACTATGCCATGGACACAATGGATACATTGTCACTCTCCACACTTGGTCAAGAAGAATCCCAGCAGATTTTTAACATATGACCAACCTAGATGTAGAATGCTTGCTGACCTGAATATAAAAGTAAAGATCAGGAGGGCAGTAACTGGAAAGCCATAATTATAAGAAAATGAAGAGCAGGAGAGAGTGAAGCATTGACCTGTTAGCTAATTATTTTCAGAAAGAATAACTGAGCATCAACTGCACTAAAAATAAAATTACTCAATAGGCCAGCTCATTCAGCTCCCTCAATTTATGTCGCACAGCTAACTCAGCCTTATGGACCTACCAGGATGCCGTTCTTTAAAAAAAAAAAAAAAAAAATTATCTTACAGGTCTTTTATGGTCATGATGGCCAGTTGGAAACACATGATTTAAAGTGTTTCACCATTTCTAGCTTTATGGCACATATTATGGAGTTTTCTGTAAATACTGTCATAATCCCACAGTTTAAATAGATTTAAAGTTTGTTTTTTAGAAATTATTCTCTGTTTTGTGAGGTGGGTGCCTGCCTACAAGCATCCATGTACCTCTGGAGGAAGGAAATGACCTGCCTGGATGATATTCAGGTAACTCCATTTTTATAACAAATATTTAACTTTCCAACCTGTATATTTTCTGGTGTCTGAAAATTTCCTTAATCCACAACACAAATTTGTCACTTTAAGCCAGAGAATTCAACTCTGAATTCAGCAGCTGTTGAAACTTGCTTGAAACATATGATGATGAGGGGTCTAGTATGGGGGCAATGTAACTAACCAGCCCTTTGAACAGGGCTTCCCAGCCTTGGCAATATTGGCATTTGGGGCTGCATAATCCTATGTTGTGGCTGTCCTGTGCATTATAAGGTGTTTAACAACATCCCTGCCCTTTATCTACTGGATGCCAGTAGTGACCCCCACTTAAGGGAAAAAACCAAAAATGTCTCCAAAGAGACATTGCCAAATCACCCCACAGTTAAGAACAACTGCTCCAGGTTCTTTATTTCTATAGCAGACTGCAGTGAACAGCCTGAACTTGGAGTCATTAGGAGAGGTAATAATCTATAATCTGCCACCTCATCTGTGTGACCCTGGATCTGATATCTAATGTCTTTAAATCTCAATTTCTTTATCTGTAATATGTGTTTGCTAAAACCCCCTTCACAAGGCCATTTAGAAGACTCAAAGAGACACTGTACATGAAGTACCAGATATACATAAATGCTCCATAAATGGTTATTGTTTAATATGATCATTATTCTGTGTAGTAATGTTTTCACTGAGTTACAATTAAATATTATGTCCATAGTTTTTATAGTATTGGTATAGAAAGTTTATATTTAAGGAACTCTTCTATATCTTCTGTAAACAATAGTCACATACTATTAGGTTAATTTCTTCTAACATTAAAGAACAGAAAATAATAGTTCTCCTGTCAAATGGCGATCCTTCCTTTAATGAATAATGAAAACTATATCACTTGATGTACTTACTGCTTTGTCTTGATTTCTCAAAAACTTCAACATAAATGTAATGTTTAGTTGCAGTCAGTTACCTCCTTGGATGCCAGGGATGTCTACCTTACTTCTCCTAATTGGTTTTGCATCTGCCTTTCAAAAATTTGATCATCTTTTTTATAGGCATCTGAATGTTATAAACAACCTCAGAGATTTTGCTTTTTTAAATAGAAATGATGGAAATAATAAAACAGTGAAGGATTAGCTACTAGGATGTAAGGGACTGGTAGTGTGAACATGATAAGTTGTGTAGTCTCAGAATAAAAAGCAAGAGGTATAACAACTCCCCAAAACCCTGGAATAGTTAACTCATTTAAAGATTAGTTTGCCCATCTGACAAACTAAGCACCACTTACACTGATCTTGTAAGAGCATTTAGTGGTTTAATGAATGGATTTGTGTAAGGCAGTTTAAGACCCAGTGAGCAAGATGCCGCAAATTGTAAAACAGCCTGGTAAATGGCTACTCACCCAAAACAAATAACAATTTATGCCAGGCATAAAAAATGCTGATTTCACTTGCTTTATTACCTGCATACCTCTTGGGAGATGAAGGACTTGTAAAACAACTTTTGTGGGACAATAAATTAGGGGTTCCTGTTTCCAATGATATTGCAAATGCACATGTTTCTATTACTGCTCTGGTGGCCAACAGAAAGACAGATATGTTTGAAAACACCTAGAACAGGGTTCTGCACCGAAGAGTTACTCAGCAGATGCATGACGAATGAACATCACACAAATTCTGACCCATATTTACCATCTGAAATATTAGAGCTCTTTTCCAAAAGACATAAGAATCTGAATGGAAAGAGGTTATATCTTACTAGTAGGTGATACCACATACCCAGGGAATGATATCTGAGGCTAAGAATGAGAAAGGAGTGAGAATGAAGATTATTATAACTGTGTTTAAGTAATACAAGGAAAATCCTAGAGTGGTTTCTGGACCACCTGTATCACAATCACCTTGGGAACCTGTTACAACTGGAGGTTCTCGAGGGATGGAGCTAGCATCTCTGCATTTAACAAGCCTTTCAAGTGATTCCAATGCACATTAAAATCCAGAAATCACTGGCTTAAAGAGAAATCTAGTGCTAGTCTTTAACAGAAAAATGCTAAGGTTTTCTTCAATTCCTCTCATGCATTCATTCAATAAACATGTACCAAGCATTTATTATATACAAGGCACCATACGAGGTGCTGCAAAAACCCCAGGACAATTTGGGTGGAAAAGAAAGCATTGTGCATGATTTAGGAAGCCAAAGCTCCTAATCCTTTCCACACTGAGTCAGTGCTTTGTTCATTTTCTTTGGGCCACAGCCTTATGCCCTGCTTGATGTTGTTCCCAAAGTACTGTAGGAGTGGATATCACACAGCAGCCCACAAAACAGGCATGAGGAAAGAGTGCTGCAGCAGGGACAAAGTACCTCTGCCGGCTTTCCTTGCTCTGAGAAGACAGCAAGAAACAAACAGAGCAGGAAGGAAAGCCATTCAGAAGAAACTCTGCACTGCCATGATTTGTTAATCTGGGGTCCTCACATAAGCCTCCTTGGGTACACCTGCAGGTTGCAAGTGACATTCTGAAAAAAAAAGAAAGAAAGAAAGAAAAAGAAAACTACAGAAATATAATGCTAGATTCCTTGGTGCATAAAATTATGGGAAGCCTGCCATATCACTTCCTTTTCCCAAGGCTGAGCTCCTTTCTCAACCTTGATTTGTGCCTATGAGAACCCCCTTGCCCTCTGGCTTTCTGTTGGGTTTAGCCAAAGGAAGACACCAGCAGGAGATCAGAGCAGGGGAGAACAATGATATCAGGATATTGATTGCCTCTGCTCCCTTCCTCCAGGGTCACTTCATGATGACTGGATCCCTTGGCCAACCAGAAGTCACTGTTACTCTCAAGTCAGTGTTCCCTACATGCTGTCTTCCCTGGTCCTGTCTGAAGTATTTTTAGCTCCTCCAGTGCCATAATACTGCAGTATCCCTTGAGGTTCACTAACCATGCCCAAGCCTTTGTAAATGGTCCCCTTTGTAAATAAACTTTCCTCAAGCCATTCCAATTTAGGTGTGCCAACTATTTCATGTAGGAACCCTGACTGATGAAGGAAAGACCCAGAGATGGACAGTGGTGGCTGCTGTTCAACTACTCAGGGTAGATAGAGGTAAAAGAGGAAAAGATGCCTGTATGTAAACAGTCTGGCTAAGAATGCTAGCAACTGCTAAAGAATGCCGAAAAGAAGGGTCCAAGAAACATCCTTGGATAAGTAGAAAGTGAATAGAAGAAGAGAACATGGATAGAAAAATAAGTTCTCAGCCGAGCATGGTGGCTCACACCTGTAATCCCAGCACTTTGGGAGGTCAAGGTGGGTGGATCATTTGAGGTCAGGTGTTTGAGACCAGCCTGGCTAGCATAGCGAAACCCCATCTCTACTAAAAATAAAAAAAATTAGCCAGGCACAGTGGCACATGTCTATAATCCCAGCTACTCAGGAGGCTGAGGCAGGAAAATAGCTTGAACCCAAGAGGTGGAGGTTGCAGTGAGCCGAGATCGCGCCACTGCACTCCAGACTAGGCGACAGAGCAAGACTCGGTCTCAAAAACAAGAAAAGAAAAAAGAAAAAGAAGTTCTCAAAGTTAGCCTGAAATTGTATTGGCATTCAAAGAAACAGGGACTTGATAGTAAAATTAAAACTGATAATCAGATTCAGAATTTCCTGGCCAAGAGCTTTTACCACGCATGTAAATGGATCTTCAAGAAACCACATACAGCATAACCCCTTTCAAACATTTCTGTGAGCTATTTGAACAGGCTTTGCATGACTTTATCACCTGGTGTTAGCCACCACTCTCAACATTTTCCTCACATTTTACATTTAACACAGTTGGTCCCCAGAACAGCATAGCACACAAGATTCCCTGTATCTTTCTAAGTATTATGCTTCGTCTATACTCAATTGACCACACAAATTCCAAGGCCTTCAGGGTTTCCCAAAGCCCTCACAGCTCTCTAAACAGAACCCTGGCAAAAATGCATGTGTCCCTGAGTTTTCAGGTGTTTCCTCTTGATCAAGGTGGTCCCTGGTTTTATTAAAAAAAAAAAAAAAAAAAGCTATCTTTGATTTCATGCAAAATCAGGAGACTTTTTCACCAAGAGTCCATTAAGTCTCGGTTGTGCCTTTTGTGAGTATGTGTCTATAAACAAAAAACATAAAATAATTAACCAAAATCAGAAGTTCCCAGTAAGTCTCAACACTGCTGTGGAAATACATGTATCCCCAAAGCCATTAATGTTTAAACATAAGTTTTTATCTTATCAGTCTACCTTGTAAATTGGTTAGTCAGGACCGATGTAAGATGCAAGGGTGCCTGGGAGTCTTAGCTTTCTTCCAGGCTGTGACAATCAGACTCATATTATCAGGTTTTTAATTTTATTTATTTATTTTTCTTTTTGGTAGAGACGGTAGGGGGTGGGGGGGTTGCACTATTTTGCCCAGGCTGGTCTCCAACTCCTGGCCTCAAGCAATCCTCCACCATCAGCTTCCCAAAGCACCGGGATTACAGGCATGAGTCACTGCGCCCAGCATCATGTTATCTGTTTAACCTGGCTATAGAATTCCCAGGTACCCTGAGTTAGCCCAAGGGGCCTGTGAGACTAAGGCAAGTCACTGTTTTTATCAAAGTTTTAAAATGGAGCTTTGAAAGTAACAATCCGGAAGCAGAAAACAAAGCAGGTTTCTGCTACAAAGGCACTCTAATCAGTACACATAAGAGGGTTATTTTTTTCTTTCTAAAACAAATTAAGTCAGATAATTTTGAGTTCCTCACTTTTTGCTTTTATTCTGTGAGCCAGGAAAATATCCGAAATGGATTCCTCCCAACCCCTCAAAAAAAAAAAAAATTCTCAACTGTGCTTTCACTGATAATACAAGGGCTACCCATTTTCAGACAACTAATGATCGTCACTTAAGGTCACAAGCAATTCCAGACCAATACAGATAAACTTAGCATGCTTTAGGGGTTACTGAAGCCTCATGAATTAAATTAGACATGAATGCAAGTTACCTGAAGCTTGTTTATTCCTTGAAATCTACTCTTCTGGTGATGTAACTTTATGGGATTAGAGCCAGCAAAATAACAGAATTTGCAAGTCTTCTCTGTTACAGCTCTAACATACCCTGCTTGCCTCTCTGTTTCATTTCTATTATTTTAACAAACATACTCAGAGTTCAATTTTAGCTGCAGAATAACCACTGGACCATGTAAGCGATATTTACATGAAACAGCAATAAAGGCATCATTTGAATGGTCAGGACTGGTCTTTCTGCGCAAGAGGTTATCTTCTTTGCTCAGTTTCCACCTTTTAGAGGGTTTCCCAAACTCTTTGTCCTTCTCCCATTGGGTGTAGCCCACTGCACCAGATGGGATCTTTCTTGGCAGTATTCAGCTCTGTACTTAACATTATTATGGCTCCTTGGATACTAAATTATGACCAACCAATCACATAAATCTCAACTTTGTTTCCTCTGAAACACTTCTAAATATTTTAAGAAGAATCAGGCAAATTTCTTTTTCTCTCTCATCTAGAAAGGAACGGATTAGCTTCTGTCATTAAAATATCCTTAAAATGATTTCAAAGTTGTTGAAATAGCATCAATCTCAAAACTCATGGGAAGTTCTACATGCATAAAATTTTTAAGGCTTTCCTTTATTTAAAGTGAAGAGCAACAAGAATTTTGGTATCAACATGATTGTGAAAGTTTTCTACTGTATATTTCTAATATCACATTAGAAATATTAGAAATAATATTAGAAATTAGAAATAATATTAGAAATAGTGAATATTTGTAATACCAGATTTCTGTCACTAGATAAAACTATATTTTAATATAATCTCAATTTTATTTTTAATTTTGAGTGTTTATACATACATTTTCATACCAAGAAACATAAAATGTCAACAGTGATTACCTTTGGTTGATGAAATTACCAGTGATGTTTATTTACTTTTTTATGCTTTTCTCAATTTTCCAAACATTTTACAATAAGTAGGTTAGACATTCATTTTAAAATCCCCCAAAAAAATACGGTTTAAAATTTTTAATCTGTGTTGCTTTTTAATGTTAAATCAAGCTTAGTTGTAGCAATAAGCAAGCAAACCAACATACCTTTTGATTAAATGGGCTCGGCTATTCACGTAGTTGGAGTCAAAAGAATAGTTTTCAGTCTGCAATGAGAAGAAAAAATTAAAAAGGTTACATAGATGATTCATAAGTAGATTTCGAACTATCCTACTTAGAAGGAATTTTTCTTCTGGGCCAAGAAGCAGTGAGTGAATTGGAACCCAAGGCCACAGTGGAGCAGCAGCCTCTGCCTCCTTCAGGCCCTAGGGGCTCCTGGAGGCAGTAGCTCCCCACTGCAGACCAGAACAGCCTTGACACAAACATTCCCTAGAATATGACTGGCTACTGATCATGCAACCACTTACCGAGAAGAGATAACGTGACCTACAATCCTTATAGAAACTAATTGCTTCCCATTCCCCAGTGGAGAAAATTCTATGCCCATCAAATTGACTGGAAGTTCAAAGGTATTTTTATTAGTAGTAGATAATTAACATGTTAAAATATTTATTCCAAAGATATGGAAATGCAGGCAAGGTAATCCCCCACTGTGGATTTAAACTCTGCACTTCCCTTTGTTTCAAGACATTTGCTCAGTACTGGTTATGCAGGAAGGCCTTTGTTTTATCACAGATATAAAGGCAAACAAGCATTATGCCTAAAACAGGGTGAAGGGCAGTCCACAGGGGGTGCCAAAGCCTTTCATGTGAAACATGAAGTTTGCAAGCAAACCCCGGTCTCAGCTCCTATCATTAGAACACCGCTGCTTAATCTGGTTACAGCAGACTGCTGGAGCAATGGCTTTATAAAAGCAAATGCAGAATACCTGCCAGATGAAAGAGATGGAAAAACAGCTTGTGATCACCCAGAGGTTGGAAGAACTAGAGGGGAAAAGCCTTAGAAGGGTGAAATCCAGAGAAAAGTCAACACTAAAGTAACTGAATGTCCTGGTAAAGTGATCTCACGCCCAGCACTAAAGTACTACTCTTCTTGAACCATTGTATAATCCAGAAACTACCCAAACACATCTCCCCGAACCTCTTGCCATCCCACTAGAAATCGCCACCATTCCCACTGTTCCTTAGGAGCCTTCTGAAATTACTTCAACTGGGAGTGTGTGGAAAACAAAACACAACTGCTATCTAGCAAACAAAATAGCAGATTCCTCTCAGACCTCTACCTGTCAGAAACTAACTGTTCTAGGCTCCTAGATGCAGCCCTTGCTTCCAAGCTCACAGTTTGATGGAGAAGAAAACAGAACAGGCAATAGCAGATCCAGCTACCACATGGGCACCAAAGAGCCAGCAGTCAGAGTACAGACCCCAAGTGCCTACAATAGGTAGTAACGGGGATGGTGAATGTGTGAGAGAGAGGAGGAGACAGTACTTCAAAGGAAACTAAACCCCAACATTGCCCTGCACATACTCAGGTATGTTCACAAACCCACCCATGCCCCTCATTTGAAGATGGACCGTGTAATATCTACTCACACTGCTTTTATCTAGAAGTTTATATCCCCTTTTTAATGTAAACCCAAGCAATTTTTAATGCTATTGGAAGAATAGGTTGGGAGATTAAAAATCAAAAGGGTCGGTTCATTTCTGGTTTCTTTAGAGAGTGAATGCTGAAATTGTCACAAACAGGATTAGGAGGCAAACTTGAAGCTGTGTTAGGAATACAATCCAAGTATTTGCTGGAAGAAGTTTATCCAACAGTCAGTCAACCAACAAAGATGTTTAATTGTTGTACCAATATAACAGGTAAAAATGATGTTGGTTAAATGTGTTCATCTATGATATTCAGTACAATATATAATTTAACAAGTGGGAAGTTCACTACCCCACAAAAATTATGCTACCCTGTGGATGTGGTTTGGACCTGTGTCCCCACCCAAATCTCATGCTGAATTATAATCCTCAATGTTGGAGGTAGGGCCTGGTGGGAAGTGATTTGATCATGGTGGTGATTTCTCATGGATGGTTTAGCACCATCCCTCTTGGTACTGTCCTCTCGATAGTGAAGGAGTTCTCATCACATCTGGTTGTTTAAAAGTGTGTAGTCCTTCCTCCCCATCTCTCTCTCTTGCTGCTCTGGCCATGTGCTATGCCTACTCCCCCTTAACCTTCCACCATGATTGTAAGTTTCCTTAGGCCTCCCCAGAAGCCAAGCAAATGTCAGCATCATGCCTCCTATACAGTCTGCAGGACCATGGGCCAATTAAACCACTTTTCTTTACAAAATTACCCAGTCTCAGGTATTTCTTCAGGGCAACTTAAGAATGGACTAATACATCTGTTAAAACCCGGAATTGATTAAGCACTCAGCAGTTCAAATATTCATTTCACTCTGCAATCTTGGGCAAATTACTTAATCCCTGTGTGCTTCAGTTTCCCTCTCTATAAAATAGGGATAATAGAACATGAATCCAAAGGAGAATTTCAGCTGCGTTTATCAGACCCATAACAGGAATGGTGGGAATCCTGATCCCCTGCTTTATTCAGAACCTGCAACTAACTCCAAGTAGGATCAGGAATTTGACCTCATTCATGCAATAAAATAGTGACACATGCATGTTCCATCTCATCTTCCAAACTTACTAAACCATTTTTTCAAGAAGGTTAGTAAAGAAACAAAAACACAAAAAGGAAATCTAGAGGATACCGGCTTTGCAGGAAAAGGATAAGCAGCAACCCAAGCTACTGTATTTAAAGAATCTGTCTTTACTACCTTTAAAGAAGACAGTTCTCAAGTAGAAAATTTTCCATATCTTTGCATATGAAGGCATGGAACCTGTGTGCACTGTGCATCAAATATGAAGCTCCATGGTGACCTGACCTCCAGGCATGGTGCCAGAGCCACATGTTCAGGCAAAAAAGCAATACCATGCACATTTTATCGCTAATGAAAATACTACTTCTTGGTCCTAATGCCATAATATATCTCATCGTGAGAATTCCCACTCCCGGGCACTGAGTTGAGAAGAGACAAGTCTCGAGGGCTTGTTTGTAATTACCTTAACAATTCTTCCCCCAAATACAGTTCTGTTAACTTTGGGCAGATGTACCAGGCATGATCTGCTACTGTAAAGAGGAGAATATCATAGAAGCTTATAACCTTCCTATCTTTCTTCCTCCTTTTTTAACTCCAAAGGAATAAACCACCCATTCTTATGGGTCCTGACCTTCAAATGAAAATATATTCCCCCAAATCAAAACAAACCATCATGGGCAGATGTCCCATGCTGCATCCTAATGCAATTAGTAGCGCTAGTCAATGTGGCAGGTTCCTAGAACCGATTTTCCCAGAATGGATGGGGCTATGCTGATTCACCCATTGTCTTGTGCCTTTGTAATCCGTCTCAGGTCTCTTTGTGAGGCAGCTGGGTTACAGTTATGGGAAAAATCTATGCAACAGAATTATTCTAATTGGACAGAATACACTATTCTGGCCTCATTAGTACTACATTCCAAACAACTGAGTTAACTGGCCATAGATGGGCTATTATATTATGGGTCTATATATACTGACATCAAGTGTTCTAGCTCATACTGGTTCGAGGTGTATGCCCAAACCCAACTCCTGTGCACTGAGAGAGTATATTTTTTCACACTTCTGGTGGAGCAAAGGATGAGATTCAGATCATCCTGAAGAAGGAAATATTTTCTTAATGAACAGTTTGTATGTCTTAAGCCAGTGGCTCTCGGCCCTAACTACAAATGAGAATCAACTCAGAATCTTCTTCTTGTAAAACATAAAAAATAAAAATACTGTCACCAAGGACCCACTCCAAGAGATTCTGAGGTAATTAGCCTGGAATTGGACCCAGGCACTGGGTGGTTTTTTTAAAAGCTTTCCAGGAAATTTTAGTGTACCTCCAGGGTGGCAAATAACTGTCTTGAGCAAAGGACTGGCCACAGGCTCTGACCTAATGTGCTGCATTTTCTAAGGCAAGCCCAGTTGTTTAGAAGATGTCATTTCTTTTGTCAGATTATCTGCCAAGGTCATCTCAATATAGGATAAAGAACCACAGAAGAAATACATTCTTTAAGATATAATACAAAAGCCTTTTTTTTTTTTTTTTTTTGCATGAATGTATTGGCTCTTAGTTAGCCTTATTTAATCAAAATTTGCTTGACATTATTCCAATACCTTCTCTAAGTATGCTAAATGGCAAATAACATGAAACATTTGAGAGAGGAAATTTTCTCTAAATGTCACATTAATTTCACTAGGAAATGTCCCCACTTCTAATGAGACAGGCAGGTTAACACAAGAACACAGCAAAGAGATAAGAACAACATTTGCTTTGGAAAAACTTAATTGTGACATTAAAAAAATGGGTCTAGAGCAAACTTTTTTATTTCATCTCAGTGGTAAATAAGAGTCACTTTCTTATTATTTAGTATATTTATCACAAATTCTTTTTCTTTTTCTTGAGACGGAGTCTCGCTCTGTGGCCCAGGCTGGAGTGCAGTGGCTGGATCTCAGCTCACTGCAAGCTCCGCCTCCCGGGTTTACGCCATTCTCCTGCCTCAGCCTCCCGAGTAGCTGGGACTACAGGCGCCCACCACCTCGCCTGGCTAGTTTTTTTTTGTATTTTTTAGTAGAGACGGGGTTTCACCATGTTAGCCAGGATGGTCTCGATCTCCTGACCTCGTGATCCGCCCGTCTCGGCCTCCCAAAATGACAAATTCTTTTTCTAATTTGAATTCTTTATCCTTGGGTGTAACACTGAAAGCAGGTGTCTCACTTGACCTAGGTTTAATAAAATTTTTATTTTTAAAAATTCTCAAACAATAAATAATTCTGGACAGCTCAGTTTTCCAGATAGCTTAGGGCATTCTCCTTTAAGAACTAAAACTTTGATTTAAAATCCTAACCATCTGCCTTGTTTCTGAAACATATCACAAAGTTGCCCTCCCTAAAATAGGGTATAAAAACATAATTTAACCACTTATTGGTTACTTAGGAGCATCTTTATAAATGTAAATTATTACCCCATGCAGGTTTTGCCTGTATACTCAACGGTCCCAAACTGCTGTGGTTTTTTTCTTGTCTTTAATTTTTAACATAGGATCGTCACCAACCTTCCATCAAACATAGTGTTTTTAACTTTTCAGTGCTGTTGGTATATCAAAAGTAGCTTTTCTTCCATTTCAAGTTTGATGCTTTTACTCTACTGTGTTCTTGGAAACTATACAATTATATTTGTGTCCAGAAAAAAAGAGTTGCAATGTTCTGCATAGAGAGCTGAGATGTTGCGGTCCTAAGGGGGAAATTACATGATCTTTAATATAGGGACTTGTGTGCAATGTTTTGGTTTTCGTTGTTTGTTTGGGTATTTGTTTGTTAGCTGCTTGGGAGCTTTATTTGCTTACTATTTGCTGTTCTCAGTTTTCTTCTGGATATAGGAGGATTCTAGTAAGACGTTTGGGTGGGGGATATGTTATTACATTTCTACGTTAGTAAGTCTGGCATATCAGAAGTCAAATACTTCCACTTTGTCAGGCCCCCAAGGTACCAGAGAATGCCCTACTTTAATTGTCATTTTGCATTACTTTTACAGTTCACTGAATCGTGCCCTAGTCTCTAGAAGAGTGACTGCAGCTCTCAGCACCACATTTATCAGCAGAGAGACTTCGACCCTAAGGAGAAAGAAGCCCAATAAATGCAGATATATCCAGGACTAGACTCTTTGTCCAGTGGCACAAATCCCAGGTCACTATACCAAGCAAAAAAAAGGTTGCAGACACTGGGATTAAAACAGAAGTTACTCAAATCTTTAGAGTTTCATTTGAAAATGAACGATACTTTTAAGCTACACTTTTAAAGTCCCATCAAGCTGAAAAGCATTATAACTGTAACTTGCTACCTAATGTTTTAAAGGTTTTAAGTCTTAAGTCACTTTAGCAATCAAAACAGGAAAACTGGAATCCCATATCAGATATACAACCAAGTGATTATAAAATGCTGCTTCTCTTTTTAACTACTGACTTCCAATAATGCTAATTGTGTCCATTGACCCCTAATGAAAAGACCCATAATCTTTCCTAAAGCTGGTTGCTGTTTTAGATATTCAAATGGCCATCTCCTCACAAAGATGGTTTTTGGAAATGAGATAATAAATAGTTTTCCCTACTTCCTATCCCCAACACATAAAAATGAATATGTAAATTCTATATAAAAATAAAGCTGACGTGCCTCCAGCTAGAATGTATATTCAAAGACTCATCCATCCAGACAGCAGCAACCGAAGCAGGAATTAGTGAAGGTGGAATAAAAGGCACCATCCCCAGCTGCCAACATTACAAAGTTCATATTTGCCCTGAACTAGAAAACATGCTAGGTAAACTCCTACTAACCACTTATTGTCAATCGTATGCTCCCCACACACCCCAGCCCTAATTCAAATTCATTCTCTCTCTCTTTCTCTCTCTCTCTCTCTCACACACACACACACAGTTTGACTACAGAAAGCAGTGTGGTGTAGTGGGGACAGCTGGATTCTCTCCCTAGGATTGTCATTAACTTACAGATGACCTTGGATAAATCACATTAACCCTCTTGAGGCCTTAAATTATCTATCTTTAAAATGAGGAGAATAACCAAAAGGATTCCATGTTGCCTTCAAGCTCCAACAATTCTAGCCGTCTAAAACACAGTGATTCTCAATTTATTCATTTATTTATCCAGTAAGCATGAACCAAACCCCAGGAATTAAAAAAAAAAAAAAAGCCTGCACCTTCAAGGAGCTCACAAACTAATGGATCTTCTACCAGAGATGATCAAAATGTCAGACATTCAGGTAAATACACATACACAGACTGGCACCTATGTACCTGCAGATACATGCATATACTTGTACGCAGGCTACTGGAGTGCGACTTGGAGAATTACACTGCTACTTTGTAGAACTAAATAACACCCTAATGGCTCAGTGACTGTAGGTGACTCATATAAGAGAATCTGGCCCTCATATGTGTCATATGTATATAACCCACATCATAAAAGGCAAGAAACCTCCCTATCCTATCAAATACATTATACAATTCATAAAGTTCTTAGAAATAGCTCGTATATCTGCCCTTTTGGCTCCATTTCCACAGCCTTCATCACCTTGTGCCATTGTTTTCTCACCTTCATTTGTTCTACCTCATTCTGCAAAATGCTGTTTGGAAAATCTTCCTCACCCACTATTTTCATCACATCACTTCTCTTTTCAAGACCTTACAGTAGCTCCTTGTTGCAATTAACATTAAATCTAAATGAAGTCCTTAGCTAAGCAGCCATCCAACACAAGCCATCTAATTCCCCTCATTTCTAATATATCTCCATCACTGATCATCCCACATTGCTTAGTATTTTCTCAGCACTTTGTATACAGACTGTACCATGTAATTATGCATTTCCTCAGGTTCTATGATTATTTCATGTGTAGTGTGTCAGTTCATCTCTCAACAGGACTGGAAGCTCTCTTCTGAGGTCCCTGTGCCATCTGCCGCAATGCTAGACATTTAGCGTGTGTTCATGTAATGCATCAATGAATGATCAGAGAAGAGATGGAAGGGATTAAGAATGAGGCTACTTATCACAATTAAGGAAGGTGACCAAGTTTATTAGGCCAAGGTGGTTCCACTTCTTCAGAAAGCATCCACTCTGCACACTGCCTTCTGTAGTTACAATTTGTTCACTGTTATCATTCCCAACTACTACCTTATAAATACACAACAGCCTATATATAACTATAAGGGATAAGATGACACAGTTAGGTGCTTTCTGTCCATCTAACTCCATCAGTCCTACCACATCTCTGTGAATGGTGGTGACAACATATGTTAGTGTTCCCAAACCCAAGTAGATAACGTTTCTGTGAGAAGACGAGAGTTCACCAGAATGTAGACCTCTGAGTCACAGATTGACAGTGTGGCAGCTACTTTTCTACAGGTGGTAAACAACTCTAGCATCCCACTGACTGTCAGGACAGGGATATCAATGAGAAACACAGGCCATGTGGTTAACATTCAACAAACTAAAGTGAAAGAATTCCCCTCCTAGCAGCCTCTCATTATCATTCCTATTGTTTCACTGGCACCAATGATGTGGTCACCCTACCTAGAGGTGGCAAAGATGGCTTAGGGAAAGCACTTTTCTTTGATCTCATCTTTGGGTCAAAGTTATGCCTTTAGAAGAGCAACCCAGTTGTGAATTTCACTACAGAGGCCTCCTTGAGAAACCTAGCAGCTGTCTGCAGTAATCCATACAATTCAAAGCCTGCTGAAAGACGAGCCTAAACACCATACCATAAAACAAATACAAGTTTCTGAATAAGGCCCTCGACCCTTTTCTAAGTCCTTTGTGGGCATAGTGCACTCTGAAATATTATCTGCTTATAGAAAGCTCTCTGGAAGCAGTTAATGCCTATTATATGTCCAAATGCAAAATCAACAATATCTTGGTATGAGTAAGAGTACCTCAAGAGCAAATAAAATGAAAAATCCAGTCATGTAAGTCAAACTATTTAATCCCATGTAAACAGAACTTAATGGAGAACCAAATAGTTCTCAACCACATTTGCCAGTGGAACAAATTCTGGAGTCCAATCACCCTCCCGAACATGTAACAACAACACATTAAAGCTATTTTGCAGGCACAGAGTGCCTTTCATCCCCAAATATCAAAGCACTTTACAAGCAAGTGCCAACTGTTATTTCCCCTTTAAAGAGCCACGAAAACAAACACACAGGTTAAGTGCTACAGCCACATTAAGTACTAACTCAGCTAGAGCATGCCGCAACAAGGACAATAAGAGAAACCCCAGGAGCACCGTTCTTGGCATTTTCTGCTACTGGGATAGGAAGCAATCAGAAAACAGTAACATCAGGGAAGTGATTAGCCTGCTTCCTACCTATGTTTCTCTGAGTGATTTCCTTGGCTCATTCCAGTGAAAGGGTCAGGGGAGTATAGTCCAGCACTTAGACAAAGGAAAAACTTGGCACACACTAACTGGAAATCATTCTCCAGACCTAGCTGGAGAGCCTAGTCACAGAGCCCAAGGGATCCAGAAATGAGCCACTTTGTTCCCCGAAACCTTGATGACCATTTTGGTTGCCCTTTAGAGACACTGGCAACCATTGTTAGAAGGTGACCTAAGATGTAAGATTAATAGTCATGATGGTGGTTTCAATTTTAGAAGCTATGATTTGGTAAAGCTGGTCCAACTGACAATAATAAACCCATATAAGATCTCCCACAAGAGGGCTGGGCATTGTGGCTCATGCCTGTAACCCCAATGACTTGGAAGACTGAGATGGGAGGATCGCTTAAGGCCAGGAGTTCAAGACCAGCCTGGGCAACATAGTGAGAGGCCATCTCTAATAAAGAAATAAATATACACATATATACATATACATAATATATACACATATATGTACACACATATAAGAGTGCGTGTGTGTGTGTAATCTCCCACAAGCAATGGGATCCAGGAACCCACAGTATGAGCTCTGCTGGATCCAGCCTACCTTTGAGCCCTTCTGGCCCAGAGAAGGACCCTCTGAACCTGAGCTGGACCATTCCTTTCTGCTAAATTCTAGTATATCAGTGCCTCAGTTCTCTGCCACTTACCAGCTACAGAGCCCTGACTGCCTGCAGAGTGTGCAGAGTACAATTTCTATTGCGTAAGCTTTGTCAGCTGAAAAGACTTTCAAAATATTTAGAGAAAGCGGCGGGTGGCCGTGTGCCTTTGGGCCAAAACAACACCCCCAAATTCTGTTCCAACCCCAATCCCATTATTTATATTATGTGCCACCAAAAACCCAGTTGCCTCTACAAGCTTATTTAAGACTGAAGGAGCAACAGCCTTTGGCATATCATTCTAAATTCATTTCCCTTGTACCAGCTTGTTGCTCAAGCCCGTAAAATGTGATCATGCTGACAAAAAACAATCAAGTGATAGACCATCTTGGAAATAGTGAATGCATTAACGTCTAATATTGATGTTTTCTAATTAGATACAATACAATAGATCATTTTCTTGTTTGTGATCAATGAAACCTGCCATAGTTCTCTTTTGTTGCAGATATTTTGATTACTGCCTTGGCAGACAGAGGGGTGTCTCAGTACACTGAAATGAGTAGAGTCAAGGATATGTACACACAGCATTCACTTATATTTACTGTCACAAAAATATAAACAGATTATTTATTTCTGACCTTTAAGTACTCATTTCAGATTTAATGAGGCACAATAAACATTTCTCAAACTCAGATTCCACGGTTGCTCAACACTGGCAGCCCTCTAATTATGTCTGTAGTAAACAAAGGGCATTTGGCTCTGTTGAAATTATTAGGCACAGAAGGAAACCCACAGGAGCCTCCAGTTTCTAGCAACTTAAACAAGCATTGCAGCAAATCAGCATTGGAGGCAAGATAGAGCTTACACTTTGGCATCACTTCATAAACTGTAACTGAGAAGCAATAAGAAGATGACTCAAAAAATAGTAATAGATATGTTTACTCATTCTCTAAAATGTCCCACCTGTCCTTCTCCCAAATCCTCACAGTGCTTCTCATTTTATTTGGGAAGGGGGATGAGGAGGGATGAGGGCAGGTTAGAATTTGATCTGATTTAAAATAGAGATTAACCAAAAGGCTACTATCTGACATGAGAGTGCTGGCAACCATGCACAGAAAGCCACAATTCCACTTCACAAAGTGGCTAATATTATCAGCATCTTGAAACTGCCAGAGTATTAGAAATCTGTAATGCAGTTATGCAAGGCACCGACAGAACAATTACTAAAGCACCTTGTATTTCTATGAAATCTTTTATCACAAAGACTTCCAGAATGTCTAACTGGCTGTTATAAAAAGGGTTCATTTCCCCTCACAGCTGAAACACAATAGTCATTTTGCACCAGTAACAGTAAGCATAAAAAGATTGCAAAAGAGAGAAAAACTACTAAACCTCAGAAAACACATAAAGAAGAAGAATGTTTTTAGACAGGAAGAAAACAGACACCCAAGTTCATAACTGGGGCTGAAGGTAGCTACATTTTCTCAGATCTCATGGCACAAAATTGAAGAATTTTCCTTCTCATGCAGCCAGCAAGACTTCCATGAGGTGCTGAATGACCGTAATGGAGCAGATGCTTCCTGTTAGTAAGAATTAGCATTTGAAAATGGACACAATACACAAAAACTTGCCTTTTCTTTTTCTCAAAGCCTTTTAAAAAACGTTAACTATTTAATCCCCCTGCTGCCTTTATGAGCTAAATAAATATTATTAACCCCATTAATGGCATTACAGAAGAGGTCAAGAGACTTGCCCTCTACTACACAGAAGCATCTAGCATCTGCAACTAGAATTTGAGACTCTTCATGCCAGGTCCTGTGCTCACACCACTAGGCCACACCTCATTAGGATTCCAGAAAATGCACTGAAATCAAAGTAAATAGGACTGCCTGACTAGGTGTACTATTTGGGCGAAAGAAAATACACTAGCCTGCTTAAACACGACAGGTTCAAAGGCAATGAACACAACCAGAGCAATTTCCTCCTGCAGGCAGATTAAGAAATGAAATAATGAGGGGAACACCTCACTCTACCTCTGCTATCAGACTTCCAGCAGCAAAAATCAGGACCAATTTTAAACTTAACTGTCAAAAAACAAAAGTTAACACTGTCAGAAACATAACGCTGTACTATGTCAGACAGCATACTCCTCAACCAGTGTGGCTGATGTCTCCTTTCCTTTCCCCACATTGTTCTCAGCTTCCTCCCTCCACAGCTCTCGCTTGGACAATTTTTCAAATATGTTTAGAAACCTCTTTCTTCTTTCACTCTTATGTACACACCTTTCTCTTGAAGGAAGCTTTCCTCATCCTGGTCGGCTCAATACCTGTGTCTATTTGGTAAACAAAGAAACATTTTTGTGGGGGCTAAACCAGTAGAAACAGGTGTGGTCAGCCATTTCTTAACTCTGTGTGTGTGTGTGTGTGTGTGTGTGTCTATATATAGTTATATATGCGTGTATTATATATAATTTTTGTGAGGGAAACAATGATGTACCTTTGTGTACAGATATTTTTAAATGTTGGTTCCTGGTAGACCCAGCTTCAGTTAGGGTCAAAAGCTACTCTGGAGATTGTTTCCTGCAGATGGTTGTAAGCTTTGAAAAAAAAGCACATAAGAAAAAAAATTAAAAGAAAAATCCTACAAAGCTTCCAATCACAGAGCCTTCAAGATGAAAATAGAAAAAGTTCTTACTCGCTGTGTGACCTTGCAGACATCATGGAGCCTCTCTGACTAGATTATTAGAAATAATCTATAAAATGGAAATAATATCAGCCAGGTGCAGTAGCTCACGCCTGTAATCCTAGCACTTTGGGAGGCCGAGGCAGACGCATCACCTGAGGTCAGGAGTTCGAGACCAGCCTGCCCAACATGGTGAAACCCTGTCTCTACTAAAAATACAAAAAAGTTAGCCAGGCGTAATGGTGGGCACCTGTAATCCCAGCTACTGGGGAGGCTGAGGCAGGATAAACACTTGAACCCGGGAGGCAGAGGTTGCAGTAAGCCAAGATCACACCACTGCACTCCAGCCTGGGCAACAAGAGCGAAACTCCATCTCCAAAGAAAAGAAAAATGAAAATAATATCTGTCCCAAATACCTTCTAGGGGATATTTTCTTTAGGACCAAATGTACAACCACTTTCCAAAACTGTGAATCACCAAACAAATGACAAGTCTTCTTATCAGATCGTAAACTTGATTTCTTCTGAATATTTATTTCTATGTCCAACTACATTCCCATTGAATATTGTGAATAGTTTTCTTTCTGAGGTTTCCTACTAGGATATTTTATCTCAGTCTCCCTTTATCTATGCTATCAGAAAAAGAATAATGCGGTGAAGAGTTGTGTTTTTGGCATGGGAAGTTTTTTATATATATATATATAGGCATATAATATATATTCTGTACATGATAAATATGTATAAAATATATTTTATATATTATATATACTTTATATATAATATGTATTTTGTATACTTTATATATATAATATATATATTTTATATACCCAACTTCTCTAATTGCTGATTCAATAGGAATACAAGGAGCCTTATCTACCACAGCAGACCCTTTAGGTAGAATGTGCGTGCCTGTGTGTGTGTGTGTGTGTGTGTGTGTGTGTGTGTGTGAGAGAGAGAGAGGCAGAGGGAGAGAGAAAGAGAGCTAACACTCAGCTTAAAGAGAGTTGAAATGACCTCACACCATCTGAAATTACGTGAAAAGCAAGATTTCAGACATTTTAAAAGCTTTTATAAACTAGTTTTCTTTGACCCATTTTCTTCCTTCATTATGACTGAACTGTTACAGAGTATCCTTTCTTTATGGCAGGGTTGGGGGAGGGGAGTGGGGGAACCTCATGCCATGGTTGAGTAACACACATTAGCATGCATAATTCAGAGCTGTCAGCTGGAAAGGAGCCATTCAAGGGCTAGTGTAGTATTTGGATAGGAAAAAAGGGTTAAAGGACAGGGGCAAGTTGACTGAAGCTTTCTATGATCCAACTCAGGACCTCCTTGGAGCCTGACTGTGGGCTCACACTACCATTCCTCAGAGGTGTGCTGTCCAATAGCATAGACATTAGCCACATGTAGCTAGTTAAATTTAAATTCACAAAAATTAAACAAAATTAAAATTTTAGTTTTTCAATCATAGTAGCCACATTCCAAGTGCTCAGTAATGTGGCTAGCATGTCCTGGACGGGGCAGACATAGAACATTTCCATAATCACAGACAGTTCTATTGGACAGCAGTACCTTAGAGAGAAACCGGAGGCTTGTCACCCAGGATTCGCCGGTTCTGAAATGTAACCTAAGAAAATATAAGGAATATACTTACCTCTATCACATCACCTAACACATTGTGTTGCTTAGTTATATCTCACTCCCACTAGGTTGGAGAACTCCTTAAGGGCAAGAACCACATCTTTAGCATTGGTATCTTCAGTGTCTGTCACTGTTCCTGGCACTGGCTAAGTGCTCACCCACTGTTGGTTAACTGATTAAAAGCTGATAGGAATCTCTCACCTGTTTCTTTCATAGATTGAATCAGAAATGCAAAGTTTGCAAAGCTCTTTTAAGAAAGGCTGCTGTGCTTCCTAGACTTGTATTTGTTTCAACATTTCCCAAGAACTTAGTAGGAAAAACTGGCTTAAGTCAAAAACAAACTAACATTCTGTTTCCCCATCCCTCTATGCCCATCTCTTTCATTTATCCAAAGTATCGCTTATAAACCTAAAAAATTAGAATCCCATATTTATTAACATAAAAATGCCAATGTGTAACACACATAATATTGAACATGATACAATCCACACCTTCAAAGACAGTGTTTTACAATCTAGCACAATGAGAAACACCTGTAGAACTGTGTATATCAATGGCCCAATTTTAAAAATTATTTTCTCAAATAACACCTTGCATTAATATAGCAATTGTTTTTTTTATAGAGCCTTGACCTATGCTCCCTTCTAATAACCACAACAGTCTGAAGATGTATATAGGCAAAATACTCCTTTCCCTTTTTAACAGATGGAAAAACTGAGGCCCAAAAGTTTCTGAATCCATGATCATAGCCAATTACTGGCAGAGTCAGAGCAAGAACGTAAGACTCCTTCTTTCCAAACCAGGGGACCTTCCACCCAGTCTAAATTTATAAATAGTAGAAAATGGAAGCCCAATTGGCTCACTTACTGCTTTTGCTTTCAATCTATAGTCCCTTCTGAGATCTATCCTTCATAAATTAAAAAATACATTTTTATACAATATTAATTATTTCTTCAGGTCATGGTAGAGCCTACAGTAGCTTTATTGCCAAATGTAGTCATTTGCAAAGGTTCTTGAAATCATTACTGCAACCTGATAATGCTATGCTGTCCACTGAAGGCTTTGAAAAACTGAAAAATTCCCCTTTGGGCTCATGAACAATCACAGAATATATATCCGTAAAGCATTAAAATTCAATATGACCTTAGAGTTCATCTAATCTATAATCTGTCTTGCACACGCACGCACACACACACGATATTTTGAAGATAAGGAAATGGGCCCAGAGAAACTTACAACCACCCCCAAAGCGACGCAGTTGGTTATTAGAAACTCAGGCATGGGTTCAGAACTGAGCTCTTCTGACATTCTCTCTACTTGCCCAGCTCCTTCTTGTTATTTCTCTTAAGAAGTCCTGAAAGAATAAAATCTAATACTCAAAGTCTTGTCAACTAAATTTCTCATGGGAGGAAAAAAGTGAAATTTAGTGTAAATGATGTTTGTAGATCACATCTTGTCAATACTCTACCATTAAGAAAATTAATTGTTCCCAGGGATACTGCAGAAAGAGGATGTACGATCCACCCAAGGAAATAGACTGCCTTTAGCTGAGTGATCCAGAGAATACTGAATGATAAAGCTCTGTGAAATATGGCCTCATTCTAGCAAATGACTTGCTTTGTTGCCACTTAAATTGCTCATCTATAATTGCTAGAGATAAACTGCAATCAAAATACAGTATCTTCTATTAGTTTTGCCCACCGGGGATTGTTTGATCATAGTGAAATTATCTAAAAGGTAAATTTTCTCATTTTTACTGCCTCAGTGGAAAGAAACTTCTCTGGCATTAGACCACCAAGGGGAGCTGGAACGATGACAAGTATTGCTCCCTGGTGAAGGGAGCTTTTTTCTTCTCTAAATAGTACTGAGCAACTAACTCTAACCTTCTGCCTTTGCAACTAACAACACCTAAGTAGAAAAGGGAAAATCTGTTCTGCTCACTCCCTAAAAGCATCCATCTCAGGCTTACTTGCTTTCTCGTGTTGGAGTCATATGTTTGCAGTTCAGATTTCAGTAATTCATATTTGGTGATCATTTGGATAGAGCTAGGCTGCTGTATCTATTTTTATAAAGGTTTGCTGGGCAAATTGTGGTATCAACAAGGTTACAAGGAAAATGTTTAAAGAGAATAAATTGTTTTTAAGCACTTTAGAAGCAATTTACAAACAATAAATATGTTAATTGCACATCATTCTTATTTATTCATTAAAACAAGTCCAAGGACTTCTACTTGGCAAAACTTCCTGGCACAGATTTTATTAGTCTACTTCTTCTTATTCTATGAACTTGAAAGTAATAAAATTGAATTTCTTTTCTATCTGTAATTCTGACTGCCCTACTCCCAAATAAGTCTCAATCAGATTTGACTATGCCATATAAAGCATGAGTAAAATGAAAAGCCATCAGCCCCGGGTCAAAAGACAAAAAAGTCACTGAAGATCCTGCACTATGTTTAAGACTTCTCTTTGCACAAGGTGCAGGCAACCAGTAATGAAAAGGGGTAGATGGAATTGATGAGAAGGGTAGAGGAAAAAGGCAAAAATAGATCATTCAGAGGCTTCCCCACAATTGAAAAGCTTTGCCTCATGCTCCCTAGCTGTCCTCGACTGACTGTTGCAGAACAAATGACAGCTTGTACAGCTCAGGGCTGAAATAACTTAATTCAATTCAACAAATGCTGTTAAGACTACGTGTCAGGCCCCATGGGAGATGCTAGGGATCTGGAGATTAACCAGATTCCACTCCTGCCCTCAAGGAGTTCACATTTCTAGTGTCGGGGACAGTTAAGCGGAGAGACAATTATAATGCAGGGTTGTAAGTGCTACCACAGTGGCATCTCAGTCAATTTGTGTTACTATAACAAAATACCTGAGACTAGGAAACTTATAAAGAAGGGAAATTTATTTATCACAGTTCTGGAGGCTGGGAAGTCCAAGATCAAGGTACCAATAGATTTGGTGTCTGATGAGAGCTGCTCTCTGCTTCCAAGATGGTACCTTGCTGCTGTATCTTTCTCTGGACAGAATTAACATGGTGTCCTCACATGGCAGAAGACAGAAGGACAAAAAGGTGCTGGTTGGTTCCCTGGAGCCATTTTATAGGGCCAAAAATCCCATTCGTAAGGGTGGAACCCTCATGACTTAATCACCTCTTAAAGGCTCCATCTTTTAATACTATTGCATTGGGTCTTAGGTCCCCAACATATAAATTTGGGGGGAACACCTACATTTAGACCATAGCAAGTGGTATATACAGTGTGCCATGGGAGCACGGAGGAGACAGCAATGGAGAAGAAAGCCTCCAGTGGTAACACATGCCATCAGAAGTGCCCTCAGACTATATGATCTAAGGGGGATAGAACTAGGGAAAACATTTGGTTTGGGGGAAGAGTTTGCTTCTCTCTAGCTGTAATTTTTGATTTTGCAAGTTACATATAAATGTCAGGGGAGAGAGAAAGAGAGAACATAAGCCATGCTTAATAAAATCAAGCAACTTCTCTACAACCACAAATCCAGCTGGATTTGGGTTGGCTCTTCTGTAAAGTTTGGAAGATGAGTTACATTCCGTACAAGTGCTAGAAAAATCAATGTCCGAAGGGGTAGCTAATTAAACCACAGAGACTTATTTTTTGAGCCAGTAAAGGTTTTCTCCAGTGGTCAGATGTTCATGAATTTCAAATTCTTTTTGCAGACTTTGCATAAAGATGAGTCCTGAGACAAGTCGACCCTAGCTTGGATAGCCTCTGAAAACTGGCTGTAGTCCCCTTGTCAAGGATAGGAAAGACAGATTAAGCTCCTTCTTCCTGCAGCAGCCTGTAGGTGGAGACCTTCACTTTCCTGAGCAGGTCAGTCCCACTCTCTGTCAGTCCTATGAATAGAGAATATACCATAAAACTTCCACACTTAGTGGGGAGAAGAGACAGCTTTCCTTTCACCATTTATGGACTTCAAGGATGTGGATTTTATGCTTGTTTTCCTCCTCTCCTGATCGCTCGACACTGCCTTTTCTCCAAAAGAAGTTGAAAAGTTACCAAGTCACCCTTCTCCCTCCCAGGAGCTGCTGGACCCTGAGTCCCTTCCTGTCTCTCCCCAACTAACTGTGTGCCATCCCTAGAGGCCTGACCCCATTCAGTGACCAAAAGAGGAAGAAGGTCACAAGAAGAAACAAGGGAAATCTTGGCTTGCTCAGAAACACAGTCTCTACTCTGAGAACGATGTTTTTGTGTCTTCTCTTCCTGGATAAGAGGGCCTGAAGGACTCTGAGGCCAGAGTCTTTCTGTCCACCACAGGCCTTAAGCCAACAATGTACACATTGTGTTGCTGTGCAAACAGGGTTTAGTTTTATCTCTTCCCCCCAAAGTTTTATCTGCTGTGCTTTGGAAAAGTAAATCAATAAGGCATGAGCCAATAGAGAACTAATAAAAAAAAAAGGTATGAATGACCTCTCCCTAGGTGTTCTTAAAAGAATAAGGTGGTCAACCATATTATAAAATTTGCCTTTTGAAATTTCATTTTCAGAAGTTAATATTTCTTCTGTCATTTGGGCATATTATTATTACTATTATTGTTACTACTATGACAAGTGCCTTTTGGAAAAAAAAGCCTAGAGCACCAGTAAATTTCAAAATTTCCCACTACGTGTTCATCTTCTCAATATTCCTAAGAGGAAATCAAGCCACAGCCAAGGTTTTTCCAAGATATTAACTCCTTCCTAACCCCACTAAAGCATACCACTACAAAGCTGCTAAGGGTCTCAAGAAGATGGAAGACAGCATAACAGCCATCAGTCCCTCTTTTCTAGGAACCCCACCTCTGTCAGTGGTGAGCATCTGTTTTTTAATGACGAGAAGATTAAATACAGAGCACTCTACAAAGGGAAGGGAAATCTCCATGATCACCCAAGGATCAGTCTTTGGCCTTATACCTAAGAACGAATTGTCCTTGCTGAGTATGTGAAAGCTGTTGTGCTGGTCAATTAGCTGGTGCTAGACTCAAATACCATAAATATTTGTACTCAACATAACTAATTAACAAGCCAAACATTAAGAAGAATGTTTCATGCTTTTGTGAAAGTTTAGTCTCTTCATTTCAACACATTTGCCCAGTGCAGATCAATGTTAAGGCTAGCGTCATACAACTCTTTACCTCTCTCATAATTAAGCAGTATGAATGCTGTTCCACAAGTGACGTGGTCTCCAGGCCGTTTATCAGTCTCTTAACCTCCCTTGAAGCTCATTCTAGTGTGTCAGTGTTTCACGTAAAATAAGGCATCCAGAATTAGACATAATTATCCAGATGTAGTCTGAACAGCAAAGAATTCAGAGGGACTAATACTTCCCATAATCAGAAAACTATACCTCCTTAATGAGGCCTAAGATTACATTTGTTTTAGCGGTCCATTTAACTTCAATGTGATTCCCTCATAACATATCTACCCTTCCCAAATACTCCTTCCATTTCAGCATCACCAGCTCCACTCTGGATTGGCATTGGGCTGGAACTTCCAAAATGACCACCAGATAGGCAAGCAGAGCCACTGAAGGAAAAGAGGATCAACAGGAAAAGTAACAGTCCTCCCAAACAAAAGAAATTCTACTGGAAAAGAAAGGGAACAGAGCGATTAACAGTGTTAACAATGCACACAGATGTAGAAGGAAATTTGGGGATTACCAGATATCGTGGTAGGGAAAAGAATATCACAGTTATGACTACTGCATTCTTCATTCGTAAACAACTAATTACTTCTGCTCATAAAAGTAACACCACATCATACACAAAGGCAGAAATCAGCATAAATAACCAAACTGTTGTCTACTTGAAGCATAAACTGAAAAGAAAAAAAGTTCTCTAAAACTGTATTCTAAAGCTGTCTATTTAGACTTTATTGAAAGTCAAACTCTCCTAGACGTATTTTTCCCTGACCTAGCCTTTTGTTCTTCTATGCTCCTCCCCTCTAACCTCTCTGCACGATTAAGAATTTGGTAAATATATTCAATTATTCTAAAGGTGCCAAAATTCTCATTTCAACTTGTTTCTCAGTTAATGTACCATAGCAGAGAATGAATCGCTATTACAAGGAACTAAAAATAAAAATGTTTCTGAGTCCATAATTGGCTTGTCTTGCTGGACTTTTTACAGAGCCAAAGTACCAGTTCCAGACTATTAGCCCTTGGTTTGTAGGAGAATAATATAATATATTTCATCATTAAAATACTTCGCTGTCTACCACTTAAAAATTAAAAGGTGCATTTTTTTCCTATCATCTTTCATTTTTAGGAGGTTTTGAAGCTTTGGAGGCACAATGAAAGGACAAGAAAAAACAAAGAAGTACTCTGCTCTAAAAATCAGCCATTACCTTCATTAACATTTTCCCTCCTTCTAAGCCTGTTTTCTAGCAGTTCCACAATACACCACATCAAAAGATCATTTGTTTTCCAAAGAATACAACAGTGTGTGTGCGCACATGCACGCGTGTGTGTGTGCGCACATGCACGCGTGTGTGTGTGTGTACGCATGTGTTTAAACTCAAATGCCAGTAATTGGCTAGGTTGGAGGCTGAAAGTATCTAATAAAATTATGGCAATCAAACATCTGAAATCACAAATTCACAGATTCCTAGACACAGGTTAAACCAAACGAGACTTGTGGCTTTGTAATCATGTCGTCGTGGTCCTTCCTACTAGAATCCAGGGATACCAAATGTTTGGTGGTCCATCTGTGGCCTTTAGCTTAATAGAATTAGTAGCTGTGTATTGGCCTCCATATGTAGTACGTGCTAGTACTTTCTATTACTTCCATCACAATTATCACAATTGCAAGTAATTATCTGTGTAATTATTTTTTAAACGTCTATCTCCTGTACTATACTTTGGGCTCCAAAAGGGTAGGGGCAAGTCTGTTTTGTCCTTAAATGTGTATTTTGTACCTGGGAGGATATAAAGGTAGGTAGAGTAGGCATTAATGAATGAATGAACCATCTGCTTTGCTGGAGAAGAAAGTTTGTGTGTGAAGTGGTAAGAAATAAAACTGGGCCGCGTTGAAGCCTTACCTAACCACCCTATTTAAATTTGCAAATTTCCTCCAAAATGCATTATCTTCCTTTTCTACCTTATTTTTCTCCATAGCACTTATCTTCTAAAATACCATATATTTCACGTATTTATTGTGTTTATTATCTCTCTTCCCCTACTAGTATGTTAACTCCATGATTTTAGGAATTTTTTGTTTGTTTGTTTAGTTTACTGCTGTTCCTGGAACCCTGAAAACAGCTCCTGGCACAAAGTGCTTATCAAGAGAATGAAGGTCCTTCATGGACGAGACAAATGACTATACACACACACACACAAACAAAAAAACTTAAAAATACTAAATATATGATATCATGGCCCATTTAATAATAACATATCAAGAAATGGAGGCCAGGCACAGTGGCTCACACCTGTAATCCCAGCATTTTGGGAGGCTGAGGCAGCTGGATCATTTGAGGTCAGGAGTTCAAGACCAGCCTGGCCAATATGGTGAAACCTCGTCTGTACCAAAAATACAAAAATCAGCCAGGAGTGGTGGTGCACGCCTGTAACCCCAGCTACTTGAGAGGCTGAGATGGGAGAATCCTTTGAACCCAGGAGGTGGAGGCTACAGTGAGCCAAGATTGCACCACTTCACTCCAACCTGGGTGACAGAGCAAGACTCCTTGTCAGAAAAAAAAATAAAAAAGAAATGGGTCTATGTGTGTCAGTTTTCAGCTTCCTAAGATGTCAGAACCTGATCCTGATCTCTGACTTAGTAGGACAGGGACACCTGGAGGACCCTAAACCACTCCATCTTCCATATATCCCGTGCAGCTTCCAAGCACCACCAAGCCACTTCTGCAATAGAAAGCCTTTCTTCCCTAACAGGGCAACTGAAAGTAAAATAGAGGAAGCTACCTTCTGATCATGAGATTCCAGTATGACATGGGAAGAAAGTGCCTTGGTACTTTTCCTAATGTATTAATCTAACACCCTCTGCTAAAAGCTTTTTACCAGAATTCCCCCCAAACTTGAATTTTATGGGTCAGCCAGAATGCTGGCACTGACCTAGAAATCTCAATTGCCGAACAGGCAGTGAAACAAACAAAATAAATGGGCATTTCTATTCAATAGAAATTTGGGGCGTGAGCAAGGCATCTGGAATTAATAAAGTACTAAAAGCCTCTCGCTTTTTGGGGGAAACTCTGTTCTAGATGGTGTAGAAGAAAGGAGACTCTGAATCAGAGACTTGAGGTTTAAGATCTGTGATCTCAGAAAAATACTTAACTTTCACATACTTTAGTTTCTTTATCTGTAAAGCTAGGATAATAATGTTTCCAGTGTCATAGAGTTGTTGGGAGGATTAAATTAGTTAATATATGAAAAGCACTGAGCCCAGAAACTGACATAGATTAGATGTTTAATTAACATCCTCAGTTCTCTTTCTGCCTTGTATCCCTTCTCTTCCTTTTTTTTTTTTTTTTTTTTTTTTTTTTTTTTTTTTTTTGGTGGAGTCTTGCTCTGTCGCCAGGCTGGAGTGCAGTGGCACGATCTCAGCTCACTGCAACCTCCGCCTCCGGGGTTCAAGCGATTCTCCTGCCTCAGCCTCCCAAGTAACTGGGACTACACGCACATGCCACCACGCCCAGCTAATTTTTGCATTTTTAGTAGAAGCGGGGTTTCACCATGTTAGCCAGGATGGTCTCGATCTCTCGACCTCATGATCCGCCTGCCTTGGTCTCCCTCCGGATTACAGGCGTCAGTCATCTCCCCCAGCCCCCTTCTCCTAGTTTTATGCAGGAAATGGAGAGAAATTGATTTGCTGTTTAAACCATTACAAAAAGCCTTAAAGTCTTTTTGTGAACATTTACTCTGAAAGAATCATCTCATTGGGGGAAATCAGTTTCAGTTTTTAACCTCTCCCATTCTCTCTTCTTTGCACTAGAATAAGAAAAACAACTTAATATGCTATGATGCACAGAGAAGAAACTTGGACTTTTACTCTTCACTTTTTTAAGGAAGAGAAAGAGAAAGTTCTTCAGAGCTAGCCTATTTTCCTTTCTTTGAAAAAAAGAGCAAAACCACCATCAGGCAATGTTAGATGGTCCCTAAGGCATTAAATAAAAAAAAGGCCTCCAACAAAATTAAAACTTGGAAAACCTCAGAGGCGCAGAAATGTGGGTGATAAAAACTCACAATTTCCTTGTGAGGGAAAAATAAGAAAAAATGATACAATGAACAGGCTGCAGAGCAAGGCAAGAAAGTTCTAGATGAGCAAAAAACAAAGCAGGGCTCTGCTAAAAGTAGAAGCCAGAGGGACAGTCTCTTGGGAGTTCTCACAGGTGACTAAAAGGAAAGCAGTAGCCTCGGGAAACTGACTATTTAGTTCCTCTTTTTAACTACTTTTTTTCAGTATGGCTTGTGCTTGCTGACTCTGAAACATCCAAAAGTAGGAGAAGGTCCCATAAAAAGGAGGGTTTCTCTAGGGGAGCACCCTTGGAGGGTAGGTAGCTTTCACTGATTTCATAAGTAGCTTTCTTAGCAGAAGGATTCAAGCATTATTTTAAAGTTTACACCCTTCACCCTTTTGATAATGCTGAGGCAATATCTTGGGAAAAGGGGGACAAATAACAGTTATTAATTACCCTAATTAACCCAATTCATAAGACATATTTGTATGGCTGCCATGACAACTGCTTTGACTAACTTGCCAAGAATAGCTTAGCTGTCCATTCAAATAAATCCCTGATAATTACCAGTCTAGTTTACTGGGCTTCTGTGATAATAATAATTAGTGCTACTGTGCAAAAGGTCGCACTAAACAATTTATGAATGATGCATTTTGCATGGTGATTATGTGAGTCACAGGCAATGTACAGAATGTTTGCCATTATGCTATTAATATTCATGTGAAAGGGGGTGGTTAGATTTCAGGCAGTGACTGGCATTATGGTCTTTATAGCTAAAAATGAGCAACGGGGGAAAATGGAAATTTTATTATTAAATAAGGCATGTCCAAGGAATCATAAGATACACTGTAACTCACTGTTTCTCTGAAGCCGTAATCCATAAATTATGGTTACAAGTCTTGGATTCAAAAGAAGATGAAATATGAAATATATGAGCTATGGAAGTACATGTCTTGGTAGGAATGTTTGTGAAGGTAGGAACATGCTACATTACACATAACAGGAGCTCCGGAAAGGTTTGGGGACAGCATTAGGGAAGAAGAAAGTCTGTGTCTAGATGTTCATATTAAGCCCTATATGATTAAAGACAAGCCTCAGAAAAGAAAACCTCCCTGACTACTGGTGATAACCATGGTCAAGAAAATAGAGCATTTCAATTGAAGATCAACATGTTATTCTTCTAATGAAATGGTGCTATGGTCCAAAGGCTTTGAATAGCAACACACCTTTGAAAACTGAGTTCTAAATGTTGCTGTCACTTTTCCATACCGATAAAACCTCTTTATGCTACACAATTAGGTTAGAAAATACAGATATCTGCCGGGCGCGGTGGCTCACGCCTGTAATCCCAGCCCTTTGGGAGGCCGAGGTGGGCAGATCACCTGAGGTTGGGAGTCTGAGACCAGCCTGACCAACATGGGGAAACGCCGTCTCTACTAAAAATACAAAATTAGCCGGGCATGGTGGTGCATGCCTGTAATCCCAGCTACTTGGGAGGCTGAGGCAGGTGAATCACTTGAACCCAGGAGGCGGAGGTTGCAGTGAGCCGAGATTGCGCCATTGCACTCCAGCCTGGGCAACAAGAGTGAAACTCCGTCTCAAAAAAAAAAAAGAAAGAAAGAAAAGAAAAAAGAAAAGACAGATATTATACTCTGAATTTTAGACACACAATACATATGAGTAGTTAGAAAAGATTGGGTAGATAGCAAAAGCATTGGTCCTGTGACCTCTTTCCACTTTGACTTACTTTTGGTTCCCTTCCTTCCAGGGATTTTTTTTTAAATGACGCAATATTTTGTTGTTAAAGAAAAAACTTAAACCGAAGTCTGGGTTTGTATTGAATTCCTATAGTAAATAGCTTTTCTTATTAGTTAGGTCTTTTTCTAAATTATTTTCTTTTTAAATCACTGTCATTTCAAGCTTCAGACTATGCTAGGAATACTGTTCACATCAAATTAGAAATTTGGCATTAATGAAGTGCTCTGGTTGAATTGGCAGAAAGCGATAAAAACACATCCCTTTGTTGCCAGTAACAGATTTTTTTTATCTACAGCAAATACAGAGAAGGAAGATTAATTTATGATGAGCAATAACTGGGATTCTACAGTAAAGCATCCGGAACAGTGCCTGGCACATGTTAAGCATTCAAGGAATGAGAAGCTACATGAAGAAGGTATTAGGCAATATTTACACTATTGTGAGACATTAGATTGTGAATTTGCAATGAAGTTGAGAATGCTGCGCAATAAAATAACAACTGGTAATGCCTTCTCCACTTTCTGTTGCTTGTGGGAAACCATGACTCACTCCATTTTGTATTACTTTTGGTTCCCTCTCTTTCCAGGGGTGAATAAAATTGCACAGTATTTTGGTACCAAAAGAAATACAACAGAGATAGATCCTAGTTTGCAAGTAATGTCAAGGCATGTTAGAGTGCAGTCTACATAGGAATGTTTATTTCTCTATGCCTAATGGATATCTCTTAGAATTATACGATTTCTAATACTGTCTTAGGTCTGTATGAAAACAGGGTTGTTAAAAGAGTTTAAGAGACCCAAGAGTTTTCTACCAACTCTACCAATAACTGCATTGGAACCTGGTAAAAGGTTTTTTGTTTTTTTTTTTCACACAATTGTGTTTTTAATGTCTTTTTTTCCCATTATGGAACAGAATGGTGGCAATAATGGCATTATGATGAACATGTTGCCTTCTAAGGTGCTTTAAATATGCCAGAAACTAAACTGTTTCTAGAAAAAGAGTAAAACCAATACTTAATCTTTGCACAAATAATTCTTCATCTTATGCACTGCCCTGCCCTGGATCCACCCCAGTAGACTGTAAACTCTCTGAGGGCAAGGATTATTCAGCACCCATTTTTGTAAACTCTGCAATATCTAGCCCAGACTCTGATGCATAGGTATTCAATACCACACAGCTCAAGTAAACTGAATCTGGGCAGATATGGCTAAGGCACTGAAGTGTGAGGTCAGAGCTTTGGAGAATTTTGTGTCACAGTATGTGCAGGAGAAGTGAATCTGCAAGTGTGTAATTAACAACCCAGTGACTGCTGATGAGAAAGAGAATTCGATACTACGCAGCACTGAACACAACTTAACAAGCAGCAACTCATGTAAGGGAACCTAATACTCTACACATTGTGGAGAGAAAAATCCTGAGAGGCAGTGAGGTGAAAGGGAATCTAATCTTCTATGAATGGAAGGCGGTCTAATAGGGTTCGATGTGATTGGAAATCCAATGTACTGGTATAGAAGGAAACCCAATACAAAATAGTGGTGAAGAGGGAATAAACGTTAGTGATTAACCAGACTGGTCACTGGAAATTTCCTTTGTTCTAAAAACACAAAACCAAGCTGGATAAATATTCAGCCCAGGATTTCAAGTCCATTGAGAAAGGGCAGAAATGACCCTGACTATACAAACACTATTCTTAAGTTGTTCATTTATACCACACAAAACTAAGAAGTAGCCTGGGCTCAACTCCCAGTCCTGCTCTCATCGTACAGAAGCCAACCAAGAGAAAGCAAGCTAGCAGTACCACTTGCTCCATCAGAAACAGTTACTGTGTTAAATGTCCTTTGTGTTTAAATTATTAGTGTTTTGCTGGCATGAAAAGTAAGAATGCATCTATTGGGTTCTCCGGCTAACATGCAATCTGCCCACGTGGATCCTTGAGATAAGGGGGAACCCCAGAGCCCCAAAGGGAAAAGCTGAAAAGTATTTTATTCAGTAATCATTCCACTTTTAAAATAACCTGTTCATCAATACAGCTCTTTTTCAAGCTCACTAACAGGAAGGAAATTTACATGAAAAATGGCCTTTAGGAGCCATCAGTATTATTTATGAGGAGCTATAACTGTGCCTGATGCTTTACAATAGGCAGAATATGCTAAACTAAACCTTGCCTGTTCTTCATGTGTACTTATTATGAGACTAGTTGGTTATAAAACACCCTGCACTTGTATTAATGTGCTAGCCAGTATAACCACCACCAGCCGAGCAATTCTTTCTGTCACTGGAATCGTTTGAATAAACTACAACAAAAGTCAGGTTAAGACATCAGAAGGAGATTAGCACTGGGGCAGATAAACGTGAAGTGTGTGGGCTTTTGTCAGAAGACTATACTAAGCTGCACACTTCCTCACTCCCTGCAGCTGGGCCATGGATGTCTTCTCTGATTATGTCATTGACACAAACAAGTCTCCCTTTTCGTCAGCACTGCCACATCAAGGCATCTTTGGAGCAGCTTAAACTACAGCTCTCCTCTGCCTCTCACATATCATCCACACAGCTGTCACAGACAAACATGGATCGCTCTCTGCAGCCAGAGATGTGGGAGGCAGACAGGCCACAGCTGGATTCTCTGACCTTGGGCAGAGTAAAAAGGGCACACAGTTAAGAGGGGACAGTCCTCTTTGGACTTTAGCAAGGGGAAAATTCAATGAAGAAGTCAGATTAGGGAAGAAGATGAATCTCCCCCTGGCCACATCATCTTCATTATTAGGACATGTCAGGAAGCAGGGCAGCTGCTATCAGGACAACAGCCCAGGGAAAGCAAAGAAGAGGAACCCAGACTGTCTGCTTTGCTATTGGCAAAACGAGTCCTTCCCAAACGAGTCACATAGGGTACCAGCAACTCTGAGATCTGTCACACACACACACACACACACACACACACACACACACACACACACCCCATTTCCTCCCAGCTCTCAGGAACACAACTTTTTTCACTTTATCTAGACAGTAGCTTTTGCCCACCTTTATAAAATAGGTAAGGAATGGTTGCCCTTGATGGTACTATTACAAAGAGAAAACGCCAGGATGCATCCCTGCCTCTGAGGAACGTAAAGATGAAGAGATAAAGACAATGAAATTACCGTGGCCAAGTTGAATAAAGGCTGGATTTTGATGCATCTGTACGCCCTCTGCTGACAGAACGTCAGAGAAAAAAAGTTGAAGCAGAAAGGGAAAAAGAAACAGATTGGAAGCAGAAAATAGGGAAGGAAAGACACCTTTCTTCTCTGGAGACTGCTGTCTGTTTATCCAGCGGGAAGATAAAGAGGAGGCCCTTGACCTCCTATTTATCAAGAGTAGCCAAGAAAGAATATAAAATGCTAAATATTGCCTTAACACTACTCTGATTCTGTTATTAATGTGACTAGATGAACCTTGCATGCCCTAAAAACACTATCTTACTGAGCTGCATCTGCACACCACCCATTGACATTGGTTGGGGGTGGGAGGTGGCGTGGACTCAAAAGGGCCATCGAGCAGTAACTGGAGGAATGGATTTGAGCCACAAACCATCCATCTGAAGCTGACTGCAGGCTGCTTCTTTCTTTACTTTGAAATAGATTCTTTTCATGACTGCTTTTCTGAAATGAATTTGCTTTTTCCAGAATTCATGGTAGACTCGGTGTGTTACCACAACCACCACCTCCTGCCTCAGCCTCTTTCCACTTTTTAAACCAATGGCTATGTGTTGGATTCAAGACTTTGGCACTCAAATTCAGACTACCTTGGTGGGGGAGGGGTGGGAAATGGTTCCCTGAGATTAGGCCAAGAGTTCAATGTCAACAGCCAGCCATCAACCTTTTTCCTGTCCCCCACCTTTTTGCCTCACAACTCCTGTTCACCCTTCAAGGGTCAGCTCAAATATTACTTCCCTTCCCCCAGACTAGGTTGAGTTTCCCCATTTTTCTCTTTCATAATAATATCCTCTTTTCTTTCATAGCATTACAATTTGATATTGTTGGTGTTTTGTCTCCCCACTCCATGAAGACAGGGGACTATGTCAGTTTTGCTGACCACTATTTAGTCATTATCTAGAACAACACAAAGAATGGCGTAGATACTGAAAAGAAAAAGCATAAAATGAAATAAATTAATATATCCATAGCAAAGCAAACTAAACTATTCAACAAAATGAGTTGCTAGTATTGAAATAACACTTAAGAAAGCGTTTTGAAACACTTCCTCCAAAGTCTCTGTTCTCTGATTCTTATTCCTCCCAAACCCCCAGATATATTCAGTTACTTCAAAAAGTGCTGGCAGAAATTTTATGCCACAGCCTGCTTTCTGCTTCAATCACCTTTAATTTTGTTTTCAAATTCCAAATCAAAACCCGTTTCCCTGCTACAACTTGCCACTGCAAGTGCTTACACTATGTTTATTTAATTTTGCAAACCAAGGAATCAATAAAACATTGTATTGATAATATAATTTCATTGAATCCTGCAAACAGGCCATCAGCTGATACTGAACCAATTAATATTGAATTCTATGTAGTTTCATTTGGTCTAATAGTCACATATGATATTTACAAAGTCCATTATTCAGCAATAAAAAGTCCCAGGATTATTTGATCTATTTCTGACCTTTCTGGTTCTAAGCAATCTTTTTTTGTCCACTTTGAAATATTACCTATAAGGCATTTTACAAAACTGTACTCTGAGCAACATAGAAGGTCTAAGGTCAAGGATAAATATTATTTGTAAACACCTCATCTTAAGAGTAGGTGACTAAACATGTAATATTACCTAGCCTACAAATGTTTAACATGGATAAGAAAAAACTGGAAGGTCTTGGCTTACTTGAATTTCACATACCTGACTTAGAGATGAGTTAGTGCAATCCACCAACAGAGACATTGAAAGTCTTCCCTATAGGATATGCCTGTGATAACAAAAGACAGTATAGTCTGACAAACTGAAACCCCAGTAAGACCAAGCCTCTTGTGGCCGTTGAAGATAGCTTTTTTTTTTTTTTCTCTGCTACTCAATGACAGGGAAATTAAATTTCATTTGAGGTTAATGCTTACTTGATATGCTGTGGAGGGAATTTTTCTCCCCCTTGGTTCTTTACTTACGCCAAGAGAAAGCACATCCCATGGAACATTTTAGGTAGACTGTAAAGGTTACTGGCACAATGAATATGATACACTTCTCTCTGCTATATCATTATCAATCATTAAATTACCTTAGGCTTGAACAAGAAAGCAAGAACAAAGTAAGGGGATCTGTTTAGTGCAGAGCACCACTCTTAAAATTAATTTAAAAGAAACTATCCACCTGAAATAAATCATTAGATAAGCCTTGTATTTTGCACATTTCACAATGGTTGGGATGATGTAATATGGGCAATTACACACAAGCAACTAGAAAGTTGTCGTCCAAAATAGCTGCAGCACAGCTGAGGTTTACTCTGGGTCTGTGGTTTATAGCAAAGCAACAACCTTCCCTACACACACAGCCATTACATATTCAAAGGAAACCCTGAGCTGCATTTGGATATCATTTTAACTATACGTGCATGGATTACAACTCGATAAGCTAGAGAAGGAAAATAATCAGCCTGTACTGAAATGAACAGAAAGCAGTTAGTACTCAACTGCTGACTCTATTGGGAACAATATCTAGTAATTTTTTTTTTTTTTTTAAAGCAAACTGGTGTCTCAGGGCTGTATACAATCTCATTAAGAAACAGACACAACCAGCTACCTATTATTTTCTTGGCAATGGTTCACTTACAGTGACACTCTGGCAGAGTTCACATATTTTACATTCAGGTTAAATATTATAATAGATAATTAAGCTTTTGTTCTCCCCTTCCCCAAGCCGCCTGGCACTTCCCTAAAACTCCCCACAAGTATAAATTTGTCCACAAGTGGCCAAAGTGAAATTGGAGTCCCTGCCCTAGGTCACTACATTTCATCCCAAAATTGAGAAAAGAGTGTAAAATATTCTTGGATAAGAGAAAGAAGAAGCTGGTTTCCTGGGTAGAAGGAAAACATGTCTGAGACAGAGCATAGTCCTGGGAACATGATCTCAAAAGTTCCTCACTATGAACTGGCTATTTAAAATTCATTTGTAAGTCACTTGCATGAAAGAAAGAAGAAAAGGCAGTGGCCCTGAAACAGAGCCCAGGTCTGCGGAAGCAGCAGGTCACAGGAGAAGAAAGGCTTGGGGCAGTATTTATTAAAGTGCAGGTCACAACCCCAAGCCAGTGGTCCATGAAATTGCCATCTCCAGAGCTTCCTAGCTAATGGAGACACCCAGCACAGAGTCATGCAGGAGAAAGGTTGAAAAATGCCAGATTAAGGCCTAAATTGATATCCACTGACTCTGGAAAGAAAATACTAAGGGATAACATCAGAAAAGGGCTTCTGGCTCTCTGGCCAGCACATCTAGCTAACTGTGATTCTTGTAGGACCTCCTCCCACTTCACATTTGAACTAGAGATGGGTGTCACAGTAAGGAACAATGAGAAACTCTGAAGAAGCCACTGAGAAAAAGAATAAATACTGCAATGTAAAAAGGAATTTGTGCAACTAAAAGCAGAAAAGCACACTGAGGTGGAATTTATTTGCAGTAACAGAATAGAGGCAAATGGAAGTTTTCTTTAATTTCAAAATTCAATTGTGTTGCCCCCTACAGTACATTGCTAGGGGCAGTAAGAATCTGACTGCCTCCTTCCAGAGTAAGAGGCACAAATTAGATATTTTCCTAGTCAAAAAGAGATCAAAATAATAATAGCTACTTAACATTTAGTGATGGCTTATTATGTGCCAGGTGCTTGAACATTCACATTGAATCCTCACAAGAATCTAGGAGGTAGGTCCCATTACTCTTATTTTACAGATAAGAAAGCTGAGGCACAGAGAGGAAGTAATTTCCCTAAAGCCACTCAGCTCCTGACTCTAACTTCTAAAAGCAAAGATGCAATAAATCAAAGTAACTATTACATGAACACTCAAGTGACAAATTGTATCTAAGAAAACATGGAGGGTTCAATACAAAATAGAGATGCAAAAGTCAAGAACTCTCCTATGTACTCTGCCAGCTTTGTCTGATTAGAAAATGTAATGGAATAAAGAGCCCACTCAAAATAACAGCAAAACTATTAAATAGCCAGAAGTAATCTTAACAAAAAATGTAAGGAGAGCTATGTAAATATGCTGATAACATTAGAATGAAACATGACTAAATGGAAAGATGTCATATTTCTAGATAAAAAGCCTAAACATTATACGCATGTCAATTCTTCCTAAATTTATCAGTTTGGTACATTTTCAATCAAAATCCCAACATAATCATTTTTGAAACTTAACATGACTCCAAAGTTCATCTGAAACAACAAACAGAAAAACTGAAATTCTTTTTAAAGACAAAGAATAAGGAGAAACTAAACCTACTATCTATTAAAATCTATTATAAAGCGTCAATAATCAAATCAGTGTGGTATTGGTATAGGAGTAGACAAACAGATCAGCGGAAAATAAATGAATAGCCCAGGAAAGGGCCTAGTCTCTGTCAAAACTCAACATGTTTTTCAGAAGCACCAGAAAGTTAAGGTGAAGAAGAAATAAACAATAAATGGTACAAACTCAACCAATTAACCATCTAGGAAAATGTTTTTTACATCATACTTCCAACTATATGTCAAAATAAATTCCTAATGAATTAAAAATGTAATGTAAAAGTGAATTCATAAAAATACTGAAAGAAATATTATATATATAATCTCTTTGTTGGCAGAAAGTTGAATAGCTTAAAAGCAACAGAAAAAATTGCAGATTAAAGCACTGATAAATTTTTTTTTCAAATAATGATTCCAAAACACTTCAAGTCAAAAATAAGCATAAAAAGTTAAAAGTCATACAACAAACTGAAGAAAAGTATTTCCAATAAATTAAACAAGGGATTTACCTTAACATATATATTAGTAATCAAAGAAATACAAATTTCAACTAAAATTAGATACCCATTTTCCATCTATGAAACTAATAATTCTCCTTCCCACCCCTGTCCCTGTCCTCTCATTTGCCATTCTCCCAACAGTTCTCCATTCTAATTACTTTTGTATTTATTCTTCCATATAATTTCATGTATTTATATAAACCAATAAAATATATATTCTCTTTTTCCCTCCTTTTTTCACGGAAATAATAGTGTGCCCTACACTTTTTTCTGAATCTTCATTTTATTTAGTTAATATATTTAGAGAGTTTCCATATCAATATATAAAAGTTCCTTTAAAAAAAAAACTTTCTACTGACAGACATACACATTGTTTCCATTTTTGCTATTTCATATAATACATCAATGAAGAACCTTATATATACATCATCTTTCATGTGGTCAAGCATATCTATAAGATTAATTCCCTAGAAGTAGAATTGCTGGGTCAAAGTGTACATGCATTTGTAATTTTGAGAGATAATGTCAAATTGCCCTTTATGGGACTGGTACTAATTTATACTCCCAGGCCGGGGCCTGGTGGCTCACGCCTGTAATCTCAGCTCTTTGGAAGGCGGAAGTAGGCAGATCACCTGAGGTCAGGAGTTCGTGACCAGCCTGGCCAACAGGGTGAAACCCTGTCTCTGCTAAAAATACAAAAATTAGCCGGGCATTGTGGTGAGCGCCTGTAATCCCAGCTACTCGGGAGGCTGAGGCAGGAGAATCGCTTGAACCTAGAAGGTGGAGGTTTTGGTGAACCGATATGACACCATTGCACTCAGACCTGGGTGACAGAGTGAGACTGTCTCCGAAAGAAAAAAAAAAATTATACTCCCACCAATAATGCATGGGACCGCCTGTTTTCCCACAGCTTCACCAGATTGGTGGTGACGTTTAAAACTATAATAATGTTTTGCCAGTACAGTGAAATGGGCTTTCATACACTGTCAGTGGGAGTACACATTGCTACAACTTATCTGGGGGAAATATCACTTTTAAAAATATACAAACCCTCAGACAAAACAATTTCACTTGTAGAGAACTTATTACAGGCAAACAATCAGAGATCACAAGAAAATTTATATATAAGGATAGCCGTCATAGTGTTATTTATATAAAACAAAAATTTAAATAACCTCAAAGTTCAATACTAGCAATTGTTTGAGTAAAACTAAACCCTATCTATAGAACAGAATACAATTCGGCCACTAAAAAATTGCTTATAAATATTCTGTAATGACATAGAAAAAATGTTAGCTGGGCATGGTGGCTCATGCCTATAATCCCAGCACTTTGGGAGGCCGAGGCAGGTGGATCGCTTGAGGTCAGATGTTCGAGATCAACCTGGCCAACATGGCGAAACCCCATCTTACAACACAAAAATTAGCCAGGTATGGTAGCAGGCACCTGTAATCCCAGCTACTTGGGAGGCTGAGGCAGGAGGATTCTTTGAACCTGGGAGGCAGAGTTTGCCTTCCAGAGTGAGCCGAAATCGAGCCACTGTACTCCAGCCCGGGTGACAGAGTGAGACTCCGTCTCAAAAAAAAAAGAAAAAATGTTATAACATAATGTAACGATGAGAAAAGAGAAACAGAATGATCTCAACTAAAATTTTAAAACATTAAAACCATGGACGTTTTTCTCATTAATTCAATAAACACTTATTGGGCATTTATTTAGTCATGACATTAACATATGTGTTTTAGTCATGACATTAACATATGTGTTTTCAAAAATACCAACTCATTGAGATTAGCATTGGTTGCAGGGAGCTTTTGTGTATCTACATCTCCCTACGTGGCTCTATCTCCCTCATCGGCACTGGTAAACAAGAACATTTCAGTCACAACATCCCATCAATTCTGTTCTTGGGACCTAGCAAGCAGCAGCCATAGGAAGTGGAGGGTGGGAGCTAAGGGTACCTCAAGGCTTTTTGGCCTATCCGGGGCCCATAAGCAAGTTCAGAGTCAGGCCTTCACACACATTGAATAGAGCATAGTGTGCTTAGTAGGGCTCTCTTCACAGCCAGTCCAAAACCCTCACTGATTGGCAAGTGTAAATAGAATTTGAATTCAATAAACAAAATTCCTTGCTTTCGATCTTCTTATCACCTTCTGGGGTTTTATATTAACTTTCGTGCTGATATGAATTTACATAATATTACATAAATTTTTTTCAGCTAGAACATTCTGCTTTATCACATTAACTTTTTCCAAATCCTGGCTTAACTGCAATTAAATATTTTAATTTCATGGAAATTCTTTTCTAATCCAAACAATCTCATCTTTAAGCCATCTGAAGAGAAAATATGAATCTTAAGTTGCTCCATAATCAAGTTTCAAACATTCTCAATACTTCTTTAAATGAAGACTTTTACTTTAAGGAACTGAACTCTAAAGGAAGCTGGGGTGGGAGGTCCCTCAATTTTTAGACCCTTCTTTCATGCCCACTCACATGAAAAAAGCAAAAGATATTTCTATCAAATGCTCCATGCTATAACATGAAAACCTTATAATTTGAATTTAAACCCATCTAGTTAAATGGTTGCACATATAAGAAATATAGTCCTGCTGAAAGTCAGTCTCCATTTATCCAAGGGACAGACTACAGAATTAGGCCACAGATATTTTCTTGTAGCAAAGATTTCATTTACAATCAGAGTGATGTTGTACAGGGTTCTCATGCATTAGCTATGGGGTGGAGAGTGAAGCATCTGTGTGAGTTTTTTTTTTCTATGAGAATTTTCTTTACAATATCTAAGTAGTTCTGATGTCTATCTACACAGGGCCACTGAATTAAATATTTTGCCCTTAAGTGTGCTGCTTAGGATGTGAGAAGTTTATACAGCCATCAATTAAAGAAGTGTTCCAAAGGATGTTGGCTTTTGCATTTATGCTGTCCAAAACTAGGCTACTAGATGAGGAAGCAATCAAATAAATTTGCCTTTCGTAAAAGGATTGAACCCATTCTACTTTGTTGAAAAAAAGAACAAAACTAGTGCATTTAGTCAAGGTTGAATTCAAAATTTTTAGCATCTCAGTGACCACCATTCTTGACTCCTTGATCTCAGTGATCACCATCATTGACTCCTTCTTTTTTGTGTTCCAAATGGTTGGGGCTATCACGTTGAAACAGGATGCTTCAAAGCCCAGAAGCAAGAACATGAAATCAAGTATTGGAGAATACTAAGAAAGCACTTCCCTCCAAATTGGCCATTTGGTACTGAAAAGGGCACTGAAAAAAAATATATTTTGTGAAAAGTGGCCCTTAGATAAAGCCTATATCATTTTTATAGTATTAAATATCTATATAAGTTGCAGTTAAATTTTACTATTTTAAAACCTCTCATTCTAAAAATAAAATATGTGAACTAGATGTCTAACACTGGTGAGACAAATCTACTTTTACAAGAGTATACATACGGACAAGAAGAATGAAAAAGGAAACAAATATTGTTCATAACATTATTTCTCACATTTAAAAGGTAAACTGTAAATAAAAGAGTAATTTTTAAATGTAAAACTTCATACCTGTTACCTTCTGAGAGAGACCTCCAAGAGAAGAAAATTAAGAAGAAAAAATTGGTATGATCTAATTGGAAAATGAAAATAAGGAACATTTTGGTCTGCCCCTCCTCGGAATAACTGATAAAAACTGTCTATGCCACCTTTTTGGTCCTTAATACCTACTGCATAGTATCACGGTTAATTTAAGTAATTGCTTTTCTGATGTCAAAAATAATACATATTCAATGTAGAAAATTTGGAAAACTAAAATGTATACTATTTAAAAAGTAAAAATTGCCTGACTTCCTACAACCTGAGATAACTGTTAATGCTTTGGTAATTTTCTTTCCAGTCTTATGTGTGTGCATATGTGCATGTGTATGTGTGTGTGTGTGTGTATACACACACACACACACATATATACACACACAATTGGATTGTTTACATATTATATGTATTTATATATTGTAATATATTTAAACAATTTGAATAACTAATATATGCATATATTAAACTGGAATTAATCTATGTATGTTGTTTCATTTTCTGATTTTTCCAATTAATATATATTATACCGTATTTTCATGTGTAATTAAATATTCCTCAAAATATTATTCTACTGGCTTCACAGTATTCTAGCATATCTATATATCATAATATATTTAGCTATTAACATATTGATGATATTTAAGATATTTCTGATGTCTTATCCTCATAAATTATACTGAGATTAACACCTCTGTACATGAATTTCTATGCTGATCTAAAATTATTTCCTTAGGATAAATTCCAAAGTGGAAATATTAGATATCTTTTTTTTTTTTTTTTTTTTTGAGACGGAGTCTCGCTCTGTCGCCCAGGCTGGAGTGCAGTGGCCGGATCTCAGCTCACTGCAAGCTCTACCTCCCGGGTTTATGCCATTCTCCTGCCTCAGCCTCCCGAATAGCTGAGACTACAGGCGCCCGCCACCTCGCCCGGCTAGTTTTTTGTATTTTTTTTAGTAGAGACGGGGTTTCACCGTGTTAGCCAGGATGGTCTCGATCTCCTGACCTCGTGATCCGCCCGTCTCGGCCTCCCAAAGTGCTGGGATTACAGACTTGAGCCACCGCACCCGGCCACAATATTAGATATCTTAGGGCTTTTGATGTGTATTGCCAAATTGCCCCCAGGAAAGATTATATCAATTTTTTAAATTATATTTCATGTTGCAAGGTATCATAACCACACCCTTGCCATCACTGTTATTTTTTTAATCTTTGCTTATTTGATAAGTACAAAATGACATCTTACATATCAAATCATTGTCTGTGATTCCCCAGAGGTAACAGATTGGTGAGGAAATAGTTGTGAAGACTTTAACTTTTTACACATTCCTGTGTTCCTTGATTTTTTAGTAGTAAGTATGCATCATCTTTGCAATTAAAAATCAATAGCAGTTCATTGCTATTAGTTGATTACTATGGTTGAAATATTTTTATATATCTATTGGCCGTTTGAATGGCCTCTTTATTAATTATCCATTTGTGTTCATTTTACATTTTTTATATTGGGGTGTTTGTCTTTTCATTGTTTTGTAAGAGCTCTTTATATATAAGGGTATTGTTTAAAAGTCTTCTTATTCAAGATGTCTTCCCTGACCTTCCTAGAGCAATCCTCATTCTCGACAAAACATGTATGCTTCATGCTTCCTTATTTTTCTTCATATCACCATTTGCCCATAAAAATGTAAACTCAATGGAAACAGAGGTTTTTGTTCACGATTGTATCCCTAGCACCTTGAATAGTGACTAACATGTAGTAAGCATTCTATAAATAATTGAAGCATTAATTAATGAATTAATAAGCACAGGTTCTTCATAGAAGGAGAACAGAATGGTGGTTGTCAGGGGTTGTGGGTGGGGGAAACAGGAAGATATTGGCCAAAGTATACAAAGTTTCTATACAAGATAAGTTCTGGAGATTTGATGTACAGCATGGTGGTGACTATAATTAACAATACTGTATTGTATTCCTGAAATTTTCTAAGAGAGTAGATCTTAAGTGTTCTCACCATTTTAAAAAATGGTAACTATATGAGGTAAAGGCTATGTTAATTAGCTTGATGGTGGCAATCATTTCACAATGTATACATGAGTCAAAACATCAAGTTGTACACCTTAAATATACACAATTTCTATTTGTCAATTATACTCCCAATAAAGCTGAAAAACAAATTAATAAATATAGGTTCTCTGCACTATACATTTAAAATATTTTCCCAGCTTATGGTTTATTTTTTAATTTAGTTTATGATACTTGTAGATATACAGACATTCTTAAATTTTATATAGTGAGGGCTGCTGGTATTTTTCTTTGTGCTCATTTTCATTGTTTTTATGCTCTTGAAGTCCTCTTCAGTTTCAAAATTAATTGGATATTTATTTATATTTTCTTCTAATAATTTTATTATTTGAGTTTTCATATTAACTAACAAATGTGAAATTTATTTTTGTCATATAGTGGGAAATAAAATCATATTTTTTCCAATTGTTAACTAATTACATGGCACCATTTAGTAAATGATCCTTGCTTTCCTCATTGACTTAAAGAAAACGTGTTTAACTTCTATCTTGTCTCCTCAGTGGCAATATAAACTACAAGGTGAGGTACTACTTATGCTTCCTCTATGTCTCTCTGGGCTGAATACAGGCCTGGTCAGTGAAGCATGATCTATTAAATATTTGGTGGAGGGATGAATGGATGGATATTTTCAAGCTAAAATATTTTTTTTTAAAGAGCCTAACTACTAAACAGTAAGTCCACTCACTAAAGTCTGGAGGCAAATCATCATAGAGGGCAAGGTTTGACCCAGAATAAATGAATACTCTCTAACAGCAGGGCACTGTAACCAGTATAGAGCTAGTCATCAGTAACAAAATACATTTAATAAACACCTGACACTGTCCAAAAGAAATTGCATAGAGTTGATCCTACCATCCAGGAGCTCCTAAAAATTATTGTTTAGGGAGCCTAAGGTAGAACAGAGCTTCCAAGGGTGACCCCTCCAACTGCCCCTTCCCCTGAAGTAACAGTGACTCCCTGAAAGAAATAGATTGCTTTGTTACAGAAGGTGCCCCAAATCCTGCTGGATGCAGTCCATCAGCCTCCAACATGCATTGGGTTTAATAATTCTGGAATCAAATCTAGTTTAAAAGAAAATCTACCTCATTTTTGGCTCTTAAGTCAAACCCCAAGTGCCAAGTATATATTGATTCTGTAGGGCTCAGTCAGCCTCCTATGGCCTGAAATTAAAAATAACAGCAAGAACAAAAATACATTTTTTATTGAATTTTGGCTCTTTTCTTATAACCTATAACAAACAGCAAAATGAGCAGAGCCATGGTGGGCTGCCTCTCATGCCAACAAATCCCACGAAGAGAATGACAATCAGTGAAATATATTGTTAAGCGTGAATAGTAGCTAAAATATTTATCTCTGTTGCAAGGTATTAAGATGAAAAAACTCTCAAAGTGGAAGCTTCAAGCAATTGCATTAGAAGTTGCATAATTTGGTTAGACTGACCTTAGAACGGAATAAAAAGCTGCTTATTTCCATAATGTTGGCCTTCAACTGTATAAAAGGTTAGATAATTTATCATGATATACAAAACAGTTTTCAAGAATACCCAACTTAAAAGGAGATATCGGTGACTTCCAGCTCTGTAAATTTTTAGGTACAGTGATAATCGACATAATTTATATTTAAGTGAATTTGTGCTCTCCTGAAAGGTCGTTTGCCAGGCAAGACACGTGCATCTCCTATTCATCCCTAAAACAAGTACAGACCAAATGAAGCAAGGTTAGAATACCCATTGCTGCCTTTATGGCAGAACTCGCATTGGACAGGAAGACATATTTGAACAGAGAGGCTCTGAGTTTTGGCATGCACACTCACAACCTAGATTATACACAGAACATGCTGTCCTCATTGAAAGCTAATGTGCTGTACCTATTGTGTCACCTGCCATAGCTAAGTCCTCTGCCTTCAATATCACCTACAGAGCAACCATTGTCATCACATCGACTCAAACTTTAATGCAGGCAGCTATATGAAGCCCTTCAAACCAATGCTGCAAACATTGACACATTTACACCTAGAGCTGAAAGACAACTTGGAGATCCCCTAACCCAATCTCTTCACATATTGTTGCAGGTTTGGTGTAGTTTGGCATTTGTCTGGAATTTTCAGAATTCTGTCTTGGGTTCTGATTTCCCTAGTAATAACAGGTTTCAACAAATTAAAGCTTCTCTTTTATGTGGTTGTTTCATCTGTTTTGCTAGTGACCTCCTCCCCTACCTCAGAATTGCAGATTTCTAGATGGTTATCTTTGATGATACAGTCACTTGGGCTCACTCACACACTAGAGAAAACTGTCCTGATAGAGTTTGTTAGGCTCAAAGAGTGAGGAGAGCAAAGTGTTGCAAACATTACACATATTTATTTGATCCCATACTTCCAAATATGACACCATGCACAGCCACAAACCTTTACAGGTACGGATTTTTCTCCACCTTCCACGATCTCCTCTTGAGGGTACCTGGTGATCAGATGTGCAAAGACCAAGCCCCGGATGTCATTCCAACAATGCTCAGCGCCATGGTATTTATAGCTTACCAGTTTTATAAGGTTTTGCTCCATCAGGCCACTACACAATGCAGAGTTTTTGCAAAGGCAGGTTAGCTTTCTTTCCGTTTCAGGAAATTATTATATTTTTACTGCAACAAAGCACACCTCTTTTTCTATTTCTAAAGAATTACCAGTAAAGGCAAAATTAGAATGACCTAGAAGTGTAAGCACACATATGCCATTAGTAAGTGCACAAGCCACACAGAAAATTGGTGTTTCATATGTAGTATTTGCGATTTGTTTCCAAAGAGCCATAACTATCATAAAATTATTTTGCAATTTTAAAATCAGGCAAAATCTTCACTACGAAAAAACCAATATTTAGCACTAATACCATTGTCTTCTCTCCCCTAAGCTTTTAGGAACAAATGTTACCATTAGCATACTCCATCACTCAAAAGTCTATACTTGAAAAAATGGAAATGCACTAATTAAAGAAATGATCAGTACAGCAAGCTCATAGTCGATGCCAATCTTATGAGTGCAGTGTGTCTGTGTCCTTACCGTGGCCTCTGTGCCTGGCCGCACAGAGGAGGAAATCAGTCTTCCAACAAGCCATTCACCATTACCTGTAGCCATATGCCTCTGTTCATCCCTGTATCTCCAGAGCCCTGCCTCCTTCAAGTATGTCAAGTTTCAAATATGAATGCTAGATTACGGACCTTTTTAATTATAAAAAAGCCTCTTAAAGGTTAAGCCAATCCCTCTGAACACAGTTTGACAGGGTCTCCCTGTCCATTCTTCTCACTTAGAAAAGATACGGTTTTATAGCAAACGACCTGTATACATAGGCAGCCCAAAGCAGACTCCCTCAAGCCAAGAGAATTAAAGAAGAGGAAAGCTTGATACAGAATTGTGCCCAAAAGAAACAAAAAGCGAAAGCAAGCCTCAGAAAATAATTTCTAATAAATTGAAAATATGCACTATAAAGTATTCTTAAGCTGAGTTGTATGCACAGCAATGATTATTTGGCTGCTTCCTACTCACCGAGTTCTCAATTAAAAAGAGTCTCTGAGATATTTATCCTTGAGCTATATCAAATTGGGGTGTCATGGTCTCACATTTGGGGGATCACAGCCTGCTGTGACTAAGCTTATGAGCATTTCCTCAGGGAGACAACCAGCAGAATGTCAAAGAGTTGGGAAGGGGGCTCTGAGGACCTAATATCATTGACATGTGTACAGTCAGCCCAGCCGGTAAAGGCTCCATCATCACAGAGGCAAAAAAAGTGAATGAGAGAAGCAGATAATGTTCATTTTATTCCCTCCCACTTCTTTCTCTCTCTCCTTTTCCCCTCTCCCTCTCCCACACATACATACATACGTACACACACACACACACACACACACACACACACACTCCCCTGAAGAGGGATCTGGCCTTTGGATTGAACTTTTCTTCCTGTCAGCTTACACAGGGAATCCATTTTGCTCAGAAGAGCAAACTACACAATCTGAGAAGAGGTGCCCTTCATGCTCTGGAAATCAGATTTGGGAGTGAAAATAATCCAGAAGGCAGAGACCGCCAAGGCCAGTGCTGGTGGCAGTGAGGGAGAGCAGCTTGCCACAGAACAGCGGCCAGATGGGGCCCAGTGGGAGAAACTGAAAACTGGCCACCCTGGCACTCAGAGACTTAATGGAGCATCAGAAGACTATGCGCATCAAGGCAGTGCTTAAGCATCTGACATTAAGAAGCCGCAGTGCAGCCAGGCGTGATGGCTCAAGCCTATAATCCCAGTACTTTGGGAGGCAGAGGCGGGTGGATCACCTGAGGTCAGGAGTTCGAGACCAGCCTGGCCAACACGGTGAAACTCTGTCTCTACTAAAAATACAAAAAAAAAAAAAAAAAAAAAAAAAAAATTAGCCGGGCATGGTGGTGCATGCCTGTAATCCCAGCTATTCAGAAGGCTGAGGCAGCAGAATCGCTTGAACCCAGGAGGCGGAGGTTGCAGTGTGCCGAGATCACACCACTGCACTTCCGCCTGGGTGACAAAGTGAGACTCCGTCTCGATAACAACAACAAAAAGAAGCCGCGGTGCTAGCCCATGAACAGAGCTCAAGGAGAACAGAGATTTGACACCAAGCTTCCTGCCTGCTTCAGTCCCAAAGGGTCTGCTCAAAATTCTGTACGCAGTTGGTCCTAACATGTGTCTGTCAATTTGTCTATCTCACTCTCATTCTCATTTTTCCCCCATTCTGAAAAGTGATTTTTCTCCCTCCCCAAATACTGAATTTAAAGGAAAGTCTAAGAGAGCTCTTTTGTTTTCCTAAGTAATTTCCAGGCTCTACCCAATACAGGAAATCCTTACTGACTGGGGGAGCTTTCAGAATCTGAGACGGCGAAGAGGAAGCCATCTCTTTTCAGGAACAAGCTCTAGAGGTGAAGACAAAAAACAAAACAAAACAACAACAACAATAAAAAATTCATGATGGGCTTCTGTCCTTTGAGTCAAGGGTTTACAAACAGTGGAGAGAAAAGGATGGGAAGGTGGCAGCTGTCATATTTTATTTCATTTTTTAAGAATCTGGAGCAAATATTAAATGCTAATACTTGTTAAATTTCAATGGCTCGTACCCATCTTTTCTGGACACTATATTTTAAATATTACATAGTTGCAAGTTGTTTAATTAAGTAAAGTTCAAACAGGAAGGCTAACCAGTGAGGATTCAAGGGCCAGATTTCAATCAAGGGAAAAATGAATTGGCCCACCTTTCAAAGGTTTTGTAAATCTTGTCAATTTGAGGAATCTAATTTTAAGCAAACAAGATATGTGAAAATCCAGACTTACAAAAGAAATCAGTTAGGAGTTGATTATTCACATTATATAAGGACTCTTCTTTATGAAAGGATCCACCACAGGCTTTCTTTAAATACAGACTTCCACTGCTGTGATTAGCATGGGGTCTAATTTACAAAACAAACACTCTTTGGCTGACCAGCTTTTCAGGAACACAACTACCATCGAAAGCATACCCGCAGGTCCTCCTGGAGAGTCCTGTCAGGTTTTTCATTATGTGACAGAAAACGCTTGGAAGCTGCACCAGAGGAACTACTATGAAGCAAAATGAAGGCTTGTTTGGCTGCAAATGTTGTGTGCCTGGGTAAGTCATTTGCCTTTTCCATTTTCATAACTGTAGAGTGGAAACACTGGTCTATTCTGACACCTCTTCTAGAAATGCTGTGGAGCTGTGTGGTCCTAACCAATATGCCTAATGATAACAAGTAAGGTTTCTGCATAGGAGCTCAAGCTCCCAGAGTTGGCAGAGTTGCTGTCCCCACAGCTGCAGGAATTTTCTTCATCATTCCCCTAGGGGGCACAGGGAGGTGCTAGCAGCCTGGGTACACCCACTAGAAGCTGAGTGACCCCACTATGCAGCCCACACAAAAACCACTCTAACTACACAACAGCCAAATAGGAAATGTAACTTGAAGAGCATTTCCCTCTGCAAACAACTGATCCTCTGGGATTTTCACTTCAAGCCTCTCAATTGTTCGAAGTAAATGAGGCTCACATCAAAGGCCAGCCAGTCACACACCAAGAAATCAAGCCCCTTCTCCATGGGGGAAAATGGCTGCTCCAGAGCCAGCCTCCCACCTCTCACACACAGGCCTCTTGTAAAAACGACTTTATTTACCCACATCTGAGACACTCGATTCAACCAAGCTTGGCCTCCCCTATATCCTGGAAGCTGAGGTACACAAGCAGAGGGGTCAACATCTGAAACTTGAAGCAGACGCCTAGAAGCCACAGCACTGCCACAGTTGAAAGACTCCAGCTTTGCCAGGAGGTGACTTCATCCTTTTTTAGTCCCCTAATTCCTAACAAGCAATCCCCTAAGCCCTTAGCTTCTGCCCTGGGCACAATAAGCTCAAGCCACAGCACAGGCTGGGGCAAGGTTAAGAAGAGAGAGGTCTGCAGCTCGCCCCACCTTGTAAGTCTGACTGACAATCAGAGAAAAAACCAGGTGGAGCCACCTGGACCCAAAACAAGTGGTCCTCTGATAAGGCGAATTCCAAAGCCTTAGAGCCCTCTCTGGAAAGTGTCCTGCCTCCAGCCCCTTAGGGAGAAAAAATCTCAGGATCATTAGCAAGAGCTCTGGCTGAGCTCAACTTTAGCGAAGGTGTACGGGGAGAGAGGTGATCTCTAAGGTAACCAGCTAATTGCCAATAAGGAATGATAATAATAAATTAGCAGATACTAATGTAAACTAACTCAGTTCTGCAGTTCTGTGGCAGTTGCATGGAGACAACAGAGGAACAGTTTATTCTGGAACACATCTTGCAAGCCCATCCCCACTGGGAAACTGGCTGTCTCAGCTAGAGGTGAAACACGCCAATAAGATACAATGTAGGCAATCGGTGGCCCTAGAATGACTGCTGGTAGAAATGGAGCCCTTGATTTTTGAAGAAAACTGAAATGAGAATGCTTGAAAAGATGTGGGCTGCGTTGTTTTTCATTGCTTTCTCCTGCAGGGTTATTTTGACCCTTAGGGATAGGACTTAAATGATTATAAGACCCCACTGTAATAAGGAAACAAACAAGATGCGCACTAAAGGGTTTGTTGGTTTGTTTTAATTAGAGGTGATGCTTTGCGTCATTTCCATGCTATCCAAACCAGCCTTATCATACCTATTATTTTTTAGCGCTTTCTGAATCTACTACCTGATAGGTTTGTGGCTGTCTAATTTAGCCCAGAATTTCATTTAAGTCACTGCAAAGCTCTAACTTTAAAACTCTGTTTTAGGAACTAAAGTGTACTGGACTATTTGTTTTAAAAGCCTAACTAATGTTTTATTTTCATTATTTCCACTAAGATGACCAGGCATTCGGACTTTTTGTAGGATAATTGGAAGCATTCAATTTGGCCACCACACACATTCTTGTTCTGCAAACTCTTCCACGGCTACTACATCGCTACTTATGAAGACTGTTGCATGAGTGACTATAGCAGAGCATGCACACACAACCCTTAGATGCCTCATATCAAAGAAACTACAGTTTCCTGATGAAAGGTAGAAAACAGAATTCATGATTGAGATTGAAACCAAAATTTAAATCCCTACGTAACTATGACTGTAATTCTCTAAGTTTTTGCCTCCTATCACTCCCTTAGAACTGTCAGCTCAGAAACATTCAACATCGGAAAACTAAAATTTAAAAATACTGCACAAAAGACACTGGGTGTTTGGGCCATTTCACCCCTCCTGGAGGCAGGAAGAAGCCTCACTCAAGTCTCCATTTCCAGTACAAGCAATGAGTTGCATTTTCTTCCTCCAATAATGACTGGATCCAGGTGACAAAAATGGTAATGCAGCAACGCTGCTGTACAAAGGAATAACACTTTCCAGCATCCAGAGGCACCAGTAGGCATGTCTCCATTCCATAAGACTGGAAGAAAAAGTATTTGCCATACTAAGGAGCCTCTCAAAAAACTTGGACTATTTTTAGAAAGATCTTAGCAAACTGATAAACCTACTATCTTCTCCATTTTCCTTCTTTTTCAACCTCCTTTCCTCTCTCTTCACTCTTTTCTACTCCCTCATACACACACACACACACACACACACACACACACACACCCTCTAATTCATTCACATATACACTAAGTCTATGAGTAAAATAAACCAGGATACCAAGGAATGCAAACCTCACCTTTCAGTTTAAAATATGTAAAAGATACCTGACATCACTAATTCTACAAAAGTCTTCTGTAAACAGCAAAAGCATCCTCCACTTTGCCCCTCAAATTTGTGTACAAAACCACAAAATCCACATAGCTGATTTCCCAGCCAACATCAGAGGACAAGTAAATAATGATATACAATTCTACACAAGATTATCTCTGTAATACTGTAAACTGAATTCCAATTCTTGACTAGTGTTCTATTCCCTTTACCTTGCCTACTTAACCGCATTCAAAGTCGTATTTCTGTTAGCTTCTAGAGCCAACAATGCTCACATGTGGCTAGGTTTGGACACTGATACAAGAGCTATCTTCCATTCAGCACTAAATTTTGAGGGTTCAATGGCAAATCTACATAAAATGTAAGGCTGCTATGAAAGGAAGAGAAAGGAGTTCTTAGGAGTCTACAAAGCGACAGGTGATCAGAAACTATTTTGTATTGCTTGCCAGTGAAATCATTGTGGGTGATCTTAGCTCCCCAACTAGACTGTGAACTCTCTGAGGGCAGAATTTACGTCTTAAACTTATTTGGAATCTCCATGGTCCCTGCCACACAGCTGAGCACATAGTGGATACTCCAACAATGCTTACTGACTTGATCTAATGCCATGGTGATAAATTTCAAAGTGTGATAGAGTACAGCTAGCATACAACAGGTCTGAGCGGACTCGTCTATAATTCCTTTGAAAGTAAGCCCTGTAACTGGATCTACAGCTCATAAAGGGAATGGGTTTGACACAGGTAACCCAACAGAGGAACCTACTAGGTAGTGCCCTTTTGTCCCAACCTCGAGAGTAAGAATGTAACATGTGCTCAGGAATAGGATGTTATTCTGAACTGAAATTACCTGTTTACTTGCCTGTCTTTCTGTAAGCTCCCTGGGGTCAAGAAACAAGTGTTTTATTATTTTTGATCCTGAGGAAATAGTACATTATCTGACACATTCTAAATGTATAATAAGTGGTAATGGGATAAATTAATGAACAAATGAAAGAATGATTTAATGAAATAATATAAAGAACAACGTAAGTAACATAATATGATTTAATAGAGAAATTTCTATAGAATCTTATATTTGCCACATCATGGCACTTATCATTCTGTGCTATAATTGCTTAATAAATGTTGCTTTCTTGAATGGATTAATTAATTAGGGAAATATAAAGATAATGTAAGAAATATATCAAGATGATATTATCCTAGCAATGGAGAATATCCCATTGCACCTTATATTAGCATTTATTACTCTATATTGCATATTACCTATTTATTTGATTGTCTCTCACATTAGAATGTGCATTTCTTGTCTTTTTCATCTCTCTAATGCCAAAGCCTAGAGCAGTGCCTTACAAAGAGTAGGCTCAACAAATATCAGTTGAATGAATGAATCAATCATCCCTGCTCTTCTATAGATTTCACTGAACCTAAGTATTCCACCAAGTCCAGTGGCCTTTGGTATAAAAAAAAAAGGAGAAGTGCCATTTTCCCTATGCAGGGCATTGTGACTGATTCAAGTTAAATGGCCTGGTATGTATTCAGCTGTGAGTGGGCCTCTCTCCTTTCTGAATGGGTTTGCCAGTTGAACTCTCCAGGAGGGACTAAATATTAGAAATACACACAACCTCACTATGTCTAGTACACACTGTCTTGGCCCTGACCAGCTGTACACACCAAAACTGTGTAATTTTGTTAACCAAGGAAAAGCATCTGGCTTTGTGAGTCAGAGACAGGATCAGAACTGAGATTTTAAATGGCTTTTCTAAATAATTGAAGCAATATTTTATTTCATTCAGCCCATGGAAGAATCCCAGAAATGATACTAAGTCTTAGGTAAACCAAGCAGATGTAGTCATATATTTTCTGTTCTCTCCATCTATTTCATAGACACCAGAACTCACATTTATCTAGTACCTTGGAATGATTGCTTAAGTGATCACCAACTCCTCCGGATTCAACTCTTTCGTCCATCTCCACAAGTAACAGTGCTGTTACTTGTGAACAACTAAACCCACAACTTTGGCATCTTTCACCTCTACTGTTTAAATGATCAATATGAATAGTATGGTCATAACACTTTGTAGGACTTATCTGTATAGAAGCAGCCTAAATTCCTCTTTGGTTACAAGTGCCTAGGGAGACATAATCAGTAGTGCAAGCCATTGTAACACTGATTCTCCCACAGTCTGATGAAGAGGTCTACTATTCTGGGGACATCAATGAGTTGGACCTTCTACACTACACAAGTCATATTCCTTGGAAAAACTTTGCATGACAGGTATGCCTGTTTTGTAGATAAAGAAAGAGTCTTAGGTTCCACAGCAAGCAGTGATCCCTGGATTCAAAATCATGATCAATCTGATTCCCCTACACACCACTACCTCTCACTTTCTATTGCTGAGCTATTGGTGATCCATAAGTAATCTTCCAAGTAGTCTATGGTCTAGGCCTTAGTAGTATTCACTAACATTAATAATTATAACTAAGTTTACCTAGCACAATACTGGACTTTCAGAAAAAATCCTTATTTATAGAGTTATAAATAGAAAATATTGGTGCTTTTGTTGCTGGCAGAGTACCATCAGTTACTCATCAAAAGCACTGGTGTTCAGCCCCATTAATTCTGATGGGAATTATTGTTCAGGAACTAGAAGAAGCAATCAATGTAAGTGGTCCTAAGACCCCTTATCCTACAAAATCGACACAAATACTATGAGGCCATTTTATGTATGCATCATAGCCTGGGTATGTCAGGTTGAATTACTTTTAAGGCAAGAAGGTGTCAGTGAAATCACATTTGCCAGGGAGTATGGAGTCCTTCAGTCTGGTCCTCCCTCTCTTGATGACCAGTTTTGTGAGTCTGAGTAAGTCCCTTAGCATCTCTGGACCTCTGTTTCATCATCTACTGAAGGGCAACTTATCAAGATACCTGATTGTGAGGATCAAACAAAACAATGTTTGGGAAGGTGCTTTGAAAGATGTGAAAGAGATCTCCAAGTGTGTAGTATTCTTTTCACTGGTAGCTTGGAAGAGGACATATGCCTTCCAGGGCATCAAATTTCTAACCAAAGAGGGACTTAAGCAATCCATGGAAAAATGAAATCAACTTAAGAAATGTTATTTATAGCCTTCCACCCAGCCACCCACCAGCCATCATCCATATACCACTCTACTGCCCTGAAATATTTCCATAGCCAGCAAACATCTGACCACATCACATTTTTAAAAATATTTCTACTTAAGCCCAGCGTGGTGGTAATCCCAGCACTTTGGAAGGCCAAGGCGGGCGGATCACCTGTGGTCAGGAGTTTGAGACCAGCCTCACCAACATGGAGAAACCTTGTCTCTACTAAAAATACAAAATTAGCCAGGCTTGATGGCGCATGCCTGTAATCCCAGCTACTCGGGAGGCTGGGGCAGGAGAATTGCTTGAAGCCGAGAGGCAGAGGTTGCGGTGAGCCAACATTGTGCCATTGCACTCTAGCCTGGGCAACGAGAGAAATTCCATCTCAAAAAAAAAAAAAATCTACTTAAAAACATTCATTCCTAGTGAAGAGAAACAGAGCTAACTCGAATGCATAGATAATTCTTATTCTTTTTTTTTTTTTTTTTTTTTCGTTGTTAGAGACAAGGTCTCACTGTATTGCCCAGGCTGGCAAGCTGATCTGGAATTCCGGGCTCAAGGGATTCTCCTGCCTCGGCCTCCCAAAGTACTGGGATTACAGGTGTGAGCCACTGCAACCAGTCAACTAATTCTTAAATTTTCAGCAATAATGACAGTTTCAATCTTCTCAACCATCAAATGTTACCACTAGAACTGCTAAGAAATGGCCAAGTGGCTTTTTAATTTTTTTGCTTTGCCTCCCTTTAACCAGTCCATCCATATCTCACCAAAATGCTAGAGAGCAGTGATGTGATGAAAGAAAAAGCAAATGGGGGCTTTAGGAGGCTGAATCACTCTCACACTGGAAAATTGGTCCCAGGGCATTAGAGGGTTTCATCCATTTTCAACACTACTTGATGACTCTTTCTAAGCCACTTTACTGGCATACTGGTACTGCTGGCTGTCAAGCGTGCTATATTTGCAACAAGTGGAGCAAACTTGAGTTATGCCAGGATATCACACAGTGATTTCAAGGGTTCAGACTCTTTGAGTTACCAATTCCAACACCCATACCTACACAAAGGCCCAGTATGTTGGGTTACCATTTGCTCCAAGAAGCACTGGTAGCAAACCCTTAGTATGAAAATGGGCATAAGCAGAAAAATTCCCCCCACCCCTGCCAGAGGATGTGCCAGCACAGCAGCTTCTGGTATCCAGCAAGCAGCTAAAGAAGGAGGTCTGGGAGAACCTCACAGAGCCACTTAGCTGCACTCACCTCAGGCAGAGGCACACCGTTGATAATCAGGTCAGGCTGCTGGGGCCCCTGGCTGTTGAAAGAGTGATGGTAGATGTGGTTAGCACTGGTGTTGCGGGTATTCTGGTTCTCCACATTCAGGAAAGTGCTCTCAGAGCGGCGGCAGCCCAGAGGCAGCGTCTGCTGGTGGTAGTCAAAATAGTTGAGGGACGAGGTCAGGGAAGAGCAACTGACAACGTTCATCTTGTCTGTCTCCTCCACATCCCGGGGTACCAGGCGAATGTCATTCTTACTGATTTTTTTCTTCTTGCTTGATTTCTTTTGATGCCCATAGGAGTACTCAGCAATTCTATGTGACAGAAAAGGCAGCATGAATCACTAACACCCTCCCAAACCATGCACTGATTAATAAACATTAAGCACCCCAGAGGGTTGCACCCCATTTCTGCTCCAGCTCCTTATTCTGGCGCATTACATCATCGGGTTTCTCCCTGTGCTTTTTACATGGGAAAACAAGCTGAGGGCCATAAACTTTTCATATTAAACATAGTAACCTCCCACCAATCCCCCTAAAAAAGTTTCTATACTTTGGATTTGGAATTTTTCATTGTGAGTGGCCTGTGAGCACGGGTGTGGGGACAGGGAAAGTTGAGCCTATGGGAGAGAAAGCATGAAAATGCTCAAATCTGGAGCTTCCCTGGAACCAAAAAGAACTCCTAGGTGAAATACAAAGCAAGTCACCAAAGAGGAGATAGAGGAAGATAAAAAATACCCGCCTCCCCCCCTCCCCGCTTGCCAGTTCCTCCAGGCATTTGCCATGTGGCACACGCCCTCAGTCGGCTTCCTCTATGACTCACTTGATCAGTTTTGGACTGGGGTAGGAGATCAGACCCCATTCTTTCACGTCTCCTCCACACCCTCCTCCCTGCCCTAGCCCAGTTCCCTTTTACTCTCCCCCCGACCCCCTCCTCTCCTAGAAAAATCTAACAGCCAAACCCATTTAAATGAGGGGAAATGCCTTTTTACCTCTTTCCCCTTAGGCTCACTTTCTCCTCTGTCTTTTTGTCTTGCTCCTCGCTAATGGGAGAAACTGAGATGCAATGCAGACACTTGCTGTTTTGTCCTTTTATAAAACAGCCGAGGAGACAAGTGATGGTTAAACAATTACTGCAAAGGAATTTAAAGGTTAGTGCATTCAGCATCCTTCTCCATTCAGGTGTACCTACAAGCAGCTGTGCTGCAACTGGAACATAAAGAGCTCAATTTAATTAACACTGACACAGACCCAGCAACGTGCACCAAAGACACCAAGCATTAAGAGACTTATCAAAAGAAATACATTTAAATGTAGCCAGATTCTCAAAGTCATTTATTACTTTGCACATAATGATGCAGTTTATTTTTTGGAAATTCGATTTCTGGGCAATAATCAGCAAAACAATAGGGTTAATAAATAATACGGGTTGATCTTTACAAGGGAAAGACTGTGCCTTATTTTCACTCGACAAAGCTAATTGTCTGAATACAAAAAGGGAGCCCAATTCAAGCAGCAATTGCAGATCATCTCGCAAGTCTCATAAATGAATGCATTGCAGGAAGAGGTTCTGCAGAGGCTTAGCAAAAGAAACCTCTGCCTAATCACATGGAAAGACACGCTCCTGAACTTTAGGTTTCTAAAAAGTCTGAGCAGATAGGGAGACTGCACATCTACAGAGGCAAATTCTTGCTCTGTCCCCAGGATCTACCTAGAGCTAAGCAATTGAGTTCCCCTCACCCCTTCGCTCTGTGCTCAGGCAGATTTGCAGTGATGGCAAACTGGTACTACTGGGGTTTGGGAGCAGATAAAATCCCCAAAACCCTAGTACTAAGGTTGATTTTCTATTCTAATCTGTTTACAGAATCAATGGGAAATTTTAATCATTTTGTTTACCCAAGATGAGTAAGTTTGGCAATGCCCCATCAAATTATTCAGCTGAAGCATTCATTGTGCAGCCCTTTCTGTATTGACCAATTATTTAATTATACTGTACTTCATTAATCCCAAACCATCACAGGAAACAGAGCGCTTCACAAAATACACATTTGGGTGAAGTTGGAGAGCACGAAGATTTACTCTTTTTTTTCAATATTCGGATGCTCTCCTCCTGTTTAATCATCTCCTTGGCAAGTTCTCAGAAAGGGCTCTCACTTGTACTCATACATCACCAAGAGGTGGCAAAGCCTTCAATATCTTTATTTCAAGCTAATTTCTTTTTCATCAAGGAAAGCATCTTATGCATTTACTTTTATGCTGAGAAAATGGCTTAAAAAGAGTCCTCTCCATAATTATCTCCATATAAATAAAATTTTATTGACCCCACATTTTTCTCCTATAAAAATCGCCACTAGCAGTCACAGGTTTGAAAGGTAAGAGCAATATTAATTTCCATTTCTCCCATCTGAAATGACTTGGTGCTGAAGGAAAGAAAAGTCATGGCCATTTCACTAGTAACAGGATTAAAGCATTTATGAGGCATTGCAGCTGCTCTTTTATGGCACCTGATTGATATTCATGTGTGGTTAGCATTTGTCTACTAACTTGTGTAATGCAGAGAATAGTAAAAGGGAAACAATAATTGCATGGCTGTTACATATTCAGGGGGCTCTGATTCACAGAAGTGTGCATTTCAGACGGTGTCAAATACAAACTGAACCTACAGGAACATATTTTGACTGATTAACATGCAGACACAAATGGCACAAAAGACACACTGATGTGTAGGTGTGTGGAAAGCACACACACACCTTGGTTGTAAATAGCAGCATCATTCATTTTCAGCAAACTAAAGAACAACTTTTTTCAACTGTTTCGATGAGACACTGCTGGAAAAAAAAAGTCATGTATTATTCTAAATTGGATTCTAGGATTTTAGAAATGCTTAGACTTATGTGCTCTATCCAAATGTAAGAAAGGGGTTCAGTAAGACCTTCTATTGTGCTTATCAGGAAATCTTTTTAAAAAATACTGTGCTTCCACATTTCTTTTCTCCCTTCTCCTCCCCCTTCTATCCCTCTCTCCCCCGCCCCCCACATACACACACACACACACACACATCCTGCACACACTTCAAGAGGAACTGTAACACAATAGCCCACAGTGACATCCACTGGTAGCAACCAGATCTTAATGCCACAACACAGCCTCACATTAGAGGAAAGCATCATCAACTCTAGAAGATTGCTATTTTTACTGAAACATCTGGATGCAAAGTCTTGTTCCTCATTGGGATGTTTGGTCTCCACACTACCAACCAACCAGATATTTGAAAACATACAGATGCCTGACAGAATTTCACTTTATATAGCCAGATGTTTGGGGACTAGATAAAAAACAAGCCAAGAATAAACTAAAAACCACTAATCACCTGCATCTCCACACACTCCTGTTCTCTCCTCCCCGTAATCTCCCTTTCCCATTTTACACTCCCACTCCCAGTCTCTCTCCAGAGTTCATCACTGCAACAAGACAGGGTAGCTGCCAACACTCCCTCTCCTTTCATTCAGTACCTGTCCCAAAAACACTGTGCCCCAGACACCAAGTTGTGGTAGTTGGCGGTTTTCCTAAAAACATGAACAATCTCTCTCTCCCTCTCTCTCTCTCTCTCTGTTTTTCCTGCCATAACTTCATGGAGACAGCTATGCAAATTTTAAAATGGTAATTGCTTTTCTGCTCATCATCATGATGTGACAGAATCCATTCAAACACTAAATGATTGTCTTCCAGCAAATTGTCAGATCAAAAGAATTGATCAACTTGGACTGCCACAAACTTTTCACCCTACAAAAAGAAGCACTGCAAGTATGCTGCATGCATTTAAGTAGGAAACAAAAGCACCAGGATTTTCACACAGAGACACAGATAAACACACCTTATTCATCCAAGACAAAGAAAGAAAACTTGGCTTTACCTGCAGTTGTAGGTCCGGATCTCTTTGTTGTCTCGCTTGCACTTGATTGCCACGAAGATCATAGTTACAAAGAGGATGCCCGCAATGGAGCCCAGGGCAATAATGAAAATCAAGGACAAGTTCACAGAGCCCATTGACTCTTGGGCATCGAGAGCAGGGGACAAGTATATTAGGACGAGAGCAGAGGCAGAGAGAGATGTCTTGCCGTGGTCGTGAGCCACCACGATAAGCTCATAGGAGGACTTGGAGCTCTCCCCGAAGGTGCGGGTGGTTCTGACTTCGCCATTGATCTGGTCTATTTCAAAGAAGCCGCGGTCGCCCTCGGTCATGTCGTAGGTAACTCGGCCATTTTCGCCCTCATCGTAGTCTTCTGCCTTGACAACAGTCACCAGGTAGCCTATGCCAGAGTTGCGGGGTATGTAGACCTCGGCAGTGCCGTTAATCAGAGGTGGGGCTGTGATGACCGGGGTGTTGTCGTTGACGTCGAGGATGATGACCCGCACCGTAGCGTTGCTTTGCAGTGAGGGAAGGCCGCCGTCCTTGGCCAGCACCTTGAATTCGAATGCCTTGGTCTGCTCGTGGTTAAAGGATCGCAGCGCGTAGATGTCGCCTGAGTTTGGGTTGATGGAGACATAGGTGAAGACAGGCATGTCCCGCACCTGCGACGGCACGATCTGGTAGGAGACACTGCCGTTGAGACCCAGGTCGGGGTCGCGAGCAGACACAGAGAGCAGATAGGCGCCAGGCGTGTTGTTCTCCTGCACAATGACCTGGTAGTAGGGCTTGGAAAAGTGCGGGTGGTTGTCATTTTCGTCAGTGATGAGCACGGTAAAGGACTTGGCACTCTGCAGCATGGGCACGCCGCCGTCGCGTGCCTGAATTGTGAGGTTGTATTGGTCGTGCTGCTCGCGGTCCAGCCGTCCGTCCACCAGAATAGTGGAGAAGCTCTCGTATTCCTGCAGTCGAAAGGGCACATTGCCCAGCAAACGGCACTGCACACGTCCATTGAGGCCTGAGTCGCGATCAGACACCCGCACCAAGGCGATCACGTAGCCCGGGGGGGCGCTCTCGCTGACCTCCACAAGCTCACTGTTGACTGACAGCAGGTTGATGACTGGCGGATTGTCATTGGTGTCCAGCACGCTGACGGTGACCTTGCAGTGTGCTGGGATGGAATTGGGCCCCAAGTCCTTAGCCTGCACGTCCAGCTCGTACACGTGCCCCTCTTCGTAGTCTAAAGCGCCAGTGACAGTGACCAGGCCACTGTGCGGGTCGATCTGAAAGAGCTCGCGCGTGCGGTCGTTGACGTAGCCATAGAAGGAGTAGACCACCTGGCCGTTGGTGCCCTCGTCTGGATCGCTGGCGTTGAGGCGGATGACGGGTGTGTTGGGAGGCGAGTTTTCTGGCACGCTCACCGCGTAGGTGGACTCACTAAACACCGGGTTGTTGTCATTGGAGTCAGTCACCTTGATATTAAGGCCAACGGTGCCCAGGCGCGGCGGGTCGCCACCGTCTAGCGCAGTGATTCGAAAGCTGTAGTGCGACTGCGTCTCGCGGTCCAGGCTCTTTTCCACCACGAGTTCGGCGAAGCGCGAGCCGTCGCCGCGCGTCTTGATCTCCAGGCCGAACAGCTCGTTGGGCGTAAGCTCGTAAGTCTGCACGCCAAAGCTTCCTGAATCTGGATCGTAAGCGCTGTCCAGCGGGATGCGTGTGCCAGGGCTGGCTGCCTCCGAGATCTCCAGCTCGATCTGTGCTGCCGGAAAACTGGGCGCATTGTCGTTCAGGTCCTTGATCTCCACCTTTATCACGCAGATTTCCATTGAGCTGGACATGACCTCGAGTGAGATGATGCACTTGGGGCTCTGGCGGCACAGCAGGTCACGGTCAATCTTCTGCTTGGTGACCAGCAGGCCAGAGCTGGGATTGATGTCCACTAGGTGTGGAGCCGAGTTGGACACCACGCGAAAGGCCGAAGCCTGCCGGGGGTCCAGCGCGAAGCCCGCCTCCCGCGCGTCCTTGGCCACGTTGGCAATCACCGTCCCGGCGCGCTGCTCCTCTTCTACTGAGTACTTGAGGTTAATGAGGGCGGCTGCCTGCGTCCACAGTACCGCCAGCAGCAGCAGCACCGGCAGCAGGAGCGACTCCATGGCTGCGCGGGGCTCTGCCTGGCCTCGCCTCTCCACACCCCTCCGAGACCGACGCCGTCGGCGCTCCAGCTTCCCGCCGGCTCGGGCCGCCTGTTGCGCGCGCCCCGTGGTCCCGGAGGCCGCGGGAGGAGTCCCGCCCAGGGCGGCCCGGCGGCGCGCGGGGGACACCCGCGGCGGCTCCAATGCTGAGGTTGCGGCGGCCGCGGCGGGGGCTCGCGGGGGCCCCGGGGGCTCCGAGGGGCCAAGGGAGCGCCGCGCGGCCCCGAGCCCCCTCCCTCCAGCCCGGCTACTCAGTTTTCCCCCTTCAAAGTTAGCCGGGCGCGACTGTCCGCAGCCGCCCAGGGCTGCGGGTCGGGCAGCGTCTGCGCGGCCTGAAGGACGCGCCGCTGAGTCTAGATAGTACTTGAGGCGAAGGCAAAGAGGGCGGAGGAGGCGCAGCCTTTCAGGCACTGCCCGGCCCGCCGCGGCGCACCGGCACTGAGGCTGGCGAACTCGCTGTCTGTGCACCTGGCATGCGCAAAGACCTCCCCCCAGCGCTCCCGGTTCACTGCGGAGAGAGTACCCGCTTGGAATGCGCCCTCCGGGGTCTGGGGGGGCCACACTGGCCTCTTCAAGGCCTGTTCGGGAGAAAGGGGGTGTCACAGGCGGGAGTCAGCTACTGGCAAGCGCCACGGGCACCCGGTCATAGGGTTGAGCGGGATGGCGGTCCCGGGGCCAGCAGAGGAAGGGGGAGGGGAGAGAGGCTGCCAGGGCTTGAGAGCGCTCCCTCGCGCTAAGGCTGGCTTCGGAGGGCTTGGGGGCGCGTCTGTCCAGGATCCAAGGTGGGAGCGGAGTTCCCCCCACAGAGCAGTTGAGGGTCTGCGGGCGTTTGCGTCTAGGAAATCAAAGTTAACAACGCAGCCCGACCCTCCACGTCAAGTTTGTGGAAACGGGGAGGTGGCAATTTGTCCAAGAAAATCAAAGCCCCAGCCTTTCTAATGGCCTGGGGTGGCGGGGAATGGGGAAGAGGGAAGGGGAGGCAACAACAGTACCGGCCAGGAGAGGCGGGGCCGCCGCCGTGGGTACCGGGTGCTTCTCCTCTCTCCGTTTGGGCTGGGGTGTCGCTCCAAGGGCCGCCGCCGCCGCCGCCGCCGGAGGAAGCCCTCCTAGCTCAGTTGCATGTCGCTCGGATCCCCCTCAGCAGCTGCCACAGTCGACGATTTTGTCGCCGCCAAAGTTTACTTGCAGGAGAGTCTTGATTTCATCTTCCCGGAGAGGCGCTGGCCGCGCTGCGTTGGGCTCCCTCCCTCCCGGGCGCTCGCGCACTCGGGAGGTCTGTCTCGCTTTCTCTGTCTGTCTCGGGCTGTGTGTGAATGTGTGAGAGAGAGAGGAAGAGTGTGTGGTGTGGGGAGTGTGAGTGTGGAGTATGAGCAAGCAGGAGGCAATGGGTTTGGGGTAGGAGGTTTAGGATTTCGGATGAATCCGCTCAGCCGGAATGCCGCGGAGCGCAACGCGCCAAGGGCCAGCGCCGGGCTAGGGACGCGGGTGCCAGTGCCTCCCGGGCAAGCCGGGCATGGTGCACGGGAGCTGTGCTGCCGTCTGTGCCCGCTCGTCCGTCTCCGCGCTGCGCCAGCCGCCGCCGCTACTGCTGCTGCTGCTCTTCCCAATGCCGCAAACTACTGGCGGCGGAGTCTGGAGAAAGCCGGAGAGAGCTCGAGCTGCCGAGCCCGGCTACGCCAGGCGCTGGCCAATCAGCGCGCCGCCCAGCGGGCTCCAGTCTTGGGGCGGGGCCAAGGGGAGGGGGGGTAGCGGGGGGTGGGGCCAAACGGAAACTTACACACCGGCGGGACCAAGTGGTACCCCGGCCCGTAGAGCCCTGGCGGGATTCAAGGGAGGACGGACAGACAGGCCAGGCGGGAGCAATAGGGCAGGAATGAGCAGGGAGGAGATGTGCTGGCGCTGCGGCTGAGCCTCGCCGGGAACTGTGCGCTTCTCATGTTTGCAGAGATTTCAGGAAAGATGAGGATGTTATGATTCTCTTGTCGTGTTTAACTCCCTTACATATCTTCATATCTTGAATATAATATCTATATTGTAATCATATATATATCTCTATATATCTATATCTATATCTATATCCCTCTCTTTCTCCTTGTCTCTTCACCCTAAAAATTTGTCTGTTTTTGTTTGCCTCTCTTCTCATTCTCCGGTAGTGGAAGGAAGAAAGGGAAGGAGAAAGCGCCCCTGAGGTGGTCATTCATCTAGCTTTTGGCCGGTGCATCTTCACATCAGGCGAGAGCCACGGCCGCCATCCCCCCCGGACCGTCACCCCCATCCTTCCACCCCGGGCAGACGCCACACTACTCTCTGCCCGCCGCACTCCAGCAGGGCCCCCTGGCTCGGTTCGCTCTTGTCTGTTGCTTGTTAATCAAATGGTATATGTGGCACAGAGAATGAGCTGCGGAGGGGGCTGGACACATTTCATTGCCCCTCACCCCACCCTGTTGGAGAATTTAGCTCCCTATAAATAAACTCTACGTTTGAGAAGAGCCGGTGGAGCGGACGCCGCCGCGCCGCGCCGCGCCAAGCCAGCAGAGCTCAAAACCGGGCAGGGGCTGTGGGGCGGGCGCGCCATACGTGTCCGCTTAGGTCGCCGACAGCTGGGAGCCGGCGCCGAAATGCAGGGCGCCCCAGCCTTCCCGCGGGGTCTCGGTCCCAGTGGGCTGCCAGCTCCACTTGGGCGGCGGTGGTGGCTGCGGCATGTGCCAGTATGGGAAGCGGGAGGCCGGCATGGCCATCCTGCCTTGTGCACTGAAGGCTCCCTGGGGGCAGCGGGGCATTCCTCCTCACTCGGGCTCTGAGGCTTTTAATTAAGGTCGCCAGCGGCGAAGAATCAAAAACATGTCCGTTAAACAAGTTTTTTTTTTTTCTCCCTCGTAGAAGGTGGGGAAGCTGCTTCTGAATTCACAATTCTTGGAAGAGTAAAAATGTCTTCTGAGTGAGTCGTCTCGGATATTTGGGAGTGGGATAAGCAAACTCATAATTAGCCCAGCGACATTGACTCGAGCCTGTGGACTTAACATGAGAGTCACTTTTGCCCTCTAAAAAGCGTTAAACAAGAAAAGGAAACCGGCATTTGGACACATAATGGGTTTTCTCAAAACTGCCATATTTTAGTGGAGAGCAACCCAGCTGCTTTTTAAAATATTTTTCCTTCCAAGAAGAGCTACTTTAGCAGCCTTTACCTTGGCGGTGGGAGAGGGGAAAGGCAGTTTCCTCCTACAGAAAGAAATTATTTCGCGAGTGAGGTTGCGATCCCCTGAACGTGCAGCCGAGGCCAAAGGGAGAGCGTAGGGAGCCTGATCCGCTTTCCGCGTGGGGGTCGTTTCACTGTTTCACGTTAGGATGTGATTCGGCCCAGAAAAACAGGGAGAAAACCGATGCTTCTGCAAGGAGTCTCATTTAATTTTGGTCATTTAGAGCTGCGGGTGAACACCAGAATGGTGGCTCAAGGGAGCCCGGTGGCCCTCCCGGTTTTCTCCAGACACCGTTGGAGAAATGGGCAAGTAGTAGAGAATGACAACATGGCAGGCAGCGGTGGACGTACCTCGCGGGCTCCGCGAAAGGAAGGGTTCCATTTGATTTATCACAGTTATTTACCTTTGATGTCAGAGCATGGGAATGAAGTGCATCTTGGTCTAATTAAAAAGGCCTAAAAAGGCATTTGAAATGGGTTTGCTATCTGATCACGGGATGTGAATTCGGCGTTTGGCAGCTTTCTAAAATATTGCTTGGACTATTTAAACAGAACAATTAGCAGCATGCTAAAATGTTTGCATGCTATGCTTAGAAGCTTTTAGCTGTAAACTTTAAGGCGATCTGTTCCCCCTTTAAGTTAAAAAAGGATGATGCTGCTTCCTTGTGGCGAAGGCTGTCAGGAACCCACTGATCAATAAAAGTAAACTGGCGCCTCCACGGCTTGATTGAGCGGGAGCAAAGAGTCTGAGAAGTAGTCTCGGCCATTAACAATCCCCCAGGTAACGAGAAATGGAAGAATTACTCAGGTAAAATGATTAACATTGTCGTAGCATCCGAAAAGATGCACACAACAAGATAAGAAGACTGCAGACCTCTTACCTTAGGGAGTGCTAATAGAATGTCTATATTCTGCTGTCTTTTAAAGATAAATAGGAGAATTCAATTCATGTACAATGTCATTACCTTCGTAATTGCAATCACATTGTAAAGACATGTTCTGCATTTGCAAAGACAAACGCTCTTTGCTAAGGCGATGCCACCGTGTTCCCAGGTTCCTGCTCGCTGTTCACACTCCAGGCACCCCTCTTTTCCAAGGAGAGCATCCAAGTACTTCCAGCTACCAAACCACTTTTGCACAAGCCAGGTGCTGAGGGAGGCAGGGGCGTGTGCCTATGCTTTCCTTCTTTCCTATTATCTCCTCCCCACCCCTAAGCTCAAAGTGACAGTTACACAGCCTTCCCCACCCCCACACACAAGATAGCTCTTCCATCCCCCGGTCTATTTCTACAGATAATCCTAACAACAGCCTTTGCCCTCAGAATTTCTTTTTTTCTAATAGGCACACTTGATCATTACACTCCAACAATGTCATTGACTAAATGAGTAGCCCAAAACACTTTCATGATCAGGAATTTATTAACTAACTGAATAAAATCGTTCTGCATGTAGATAACAAAAACAAGAAAGTTCTCTCCGTTTTAGCTTCCCTTTACTTCAATCCTGAAGGGAGCCACGCCTCCTCAGCCTCTTTAGAGACACAAGAGGGCCATCTAGTGACCATCCTCAGTATTTTTTATCCAACAGCTACTAAGAAATACTATGGTGCTATGCCGCCTACAGCTGCTCTCCAGGCCAAAGCAGCTCCACAGAGGCCAGCATCAAAATTGGTAAAGAGATTTTTTTTTTTTTGTCTTTAAAATGTCATCCATGCCACTAAAATCATGCTGAAAGGCAATAAAAGAAGACCAAAATGGGAGAAATCTTACTTTTAAACCAGTATGTGAAGCTAATTCTTGTTCTCCTAAGCTTGATAAGGGTAGGGCAAAAGGTTTTGTTCAGAAAAGTAAAAAGTAATGGTAGGAACCAAGATACCAGTATATGAGGGACTGTAACTCTGACAAGGTTAAGGAAGCTTTCTGAGATGTGTTTGTTTTGTTCTGTTGTTTTAGAGACAAGGTGTCATTCTGTTGCCCAGGCTAGAGTTCAATGGTACAGACATGGCTCACTGTATCCTCAAACTCCAGGGCTCAAGCGATCCTACCACCTCAGCCTCCTGAGTAGCTAGGACTATACAGGTGTGCACTGTCACACCTGGCTCATTTTTTTTCATTTTATTTTTTGTAGAAATAGGGTCTCTCTCTGTTGTCCAGGCTGGTCTCAAACTCCTGGCCTCAAGCAATCCTTCTCCCTTGGCTTCCCAAAGTGCTAAGATTACAGGCATAAATCACTGTGCCCTAGCCTGAGATGTGCTTTTTTTTAATGTTTGCTTTAAGCTCAAAAGAGATTAGCCTTCAAATAACTCCAGTCTCTCTCTTTCTCTCCTCCTCCTCCTCCTCCTCCTCCTCCTCTTCCTCTTCCCTTTTGCCCCCTTCTCTTTGCCCTGGCTGCAGAAAACTGAGTCATCTTCTAGCTTGGCTTTCATTGCATATCATGGGGATCCCATTCCACCCAACTAGTTTGACCAGCTGCCTGATGAGGTTCTCTTAGAAAGAAAAACTTGATTTTAAAATTAACAAATTCAATCAAACTCCTTCTGACTGTATATCTGATCTCCTTACTTAAGTTACAATGCCTAGAGAAGAGAATATCAAAGAATGAAAATGGAGGAAATGGCAAAAAAAAAAAAAAAAAACCTATAAAGTGTCATTATTAAAGTCATCCTCTTATTTAATTTTTACAATATCCCTGGGAGATAAAGACACTTTGCAGATGTGGAAACAGAGTTGCAGAGCAGTTCAACGATTTTCCAAGATGATCTCATTACACAAAACTCAACCACTTCCCTTGTGAGATCAACAAGTGTTGGCTTTTTGTCCAGCATTGTGTTAAGGATTGATAATATTTTTTAGTGGACCTTGCCCTTGTGTAGTTTAATATGCAGTTGATTAATTTAATAACAGCATGTATTTCTATGTACTATAAATTTTCCTAGAGGAGAAACTAGGATGGGATATATCATGTTGACAGCTTCCTAAAATTCTGTTCTCTTCTGCCCACAAAGATTGCCCAATTTCTAGGTAGTCCTTACCTCCCTTCCTGCCTCCCCGGCCACTATCCCAGACAGTATAAGGAAAGGCATCAACAGCAGCAATTGGGGATGTGGACCTGCTGGGCAGGGGTGGAGTTATCCTGGATGCTGTTTCTAACCCTTCTGAAACACCAAGAAGACTAGGACAGAGGCCAAGAAAAACCTTTGAGGTCCCTCGGACTTTTCCCTTTCTTCCTCTCAAACTCCACCCCCTTTCCTACCCTGTGACAAAGGATAACATTAACAGCAGGGAGCTGTAGCAGATAAACAAAGTAGAGAAAGTGTTCCTTAAGTGCTGAAATTGTTCACCATGGCCCCAATGCCTGCCTTTTCCAAGAAACACAAGAGATGTGTGGGACAGTGGAGAAAAAGAGACTGAGAAAGTTATTAATCACTTCATGTCTTCCCATTTTGACAAGGCCAGCATCCTTGAACAAGTTACGTCCAAACTCCCTCCATGCCTTATCCCCTCCCTTTAGGAATGGCACTTCCCACAGGACTAAACCCCTGCTGCTGCCAAACTCATAACTGTCCCTAAATAAGCACACATCATGGGGACCATTTAATTAGCAAACGCTAAATCAGCAAATACATTTCAATAAATGACACTGCTCTCTAACACCTTTTGTACTGCCCTGCAGTGATCACCTGTGATGTTTTGACAGCACCATTTGGGCTCTCAGCATTATTGCCTCAATCTTTTCATGTGAATGTTCTCCAAGTGGACCCCAAATGCTGGTTTCCTAGGTGCAACCTCATGTCAGCTGTTACTCCCCCCATCACCACTTTTGAAAACAGAAAGCGCTCCCTTCAAAGGCACTCTGATTAAATCACGGCCAGCCTTGCCACTGCTGACTCCCTCATCCCAAGGAGGAGGGTACGGGTGACATTCCACAGCTCCCTAGAGGAAATGCTTTTTTGACAGCTTAAAAAAAAAAACTATCACCAAATTGGAGACCTCAAAAACCACTGAAATATGAACCACAATGATACAAAGAATACGTAATTGAAAGTGAGCAGACTTTCACTTGGGATGCACTGTTTTAGGCCAAGGCTAAGCCTTTTTTTTTTTTTTTTTTTCTTTCTGTACTTATATCCCCAGCCTCTAATGCTGCAACCTAGTAGGTGGATCCCAGGCACCTTATACCTTGTGTAATTCCCTCAGATTGGAGCTTCTGATTAGGGCTCAGTTTTTGACTCCCACCCTAGGCTTCTCTCACAGTCTCTTCTGCTATTTCTGAAGCAGTACAAGTGGGGCAAGAAGAAAGCAGAACTATCACTGAAAGGAATGGTTGCGGGTTAAAAGAGCCCTGGCCAAAATATCAGCCCTATGGAATATGCCCTGAAGATCAGCTTTCCAAATTAAAAAATAAAAATAAATACCTGTCTGGTTGCTTGATCTTATAGGAGGCTGAGTTCTTTTTGGAGATATCCACAAGATTGGAGAAAACAAACCAGATCTTTGAAGACCTTGAGATATACAGTACTGGAGCTGAGGTGAGTTTGTGAACTCCACACTATAGTACCCTTTTGCGTTAAGTTCAAATGAACAGTAATAGCCAGAAGAATACAAAAGTCAGTCTGATGAGCCAGTTTCCTGGGCTTCTCTTGGTATCTTGGGCAAAAGATGATCTTTGTGAGGCACCAAATCTGTTGTATACTCTTTAGTTCTAAGTGACCAGGCTGGGCCTAGATTTGCTCTTGGTTCCTCCCAAGTTTCTCCTAGAATTCAGGAGAGGCCTAGCATAGCTCCCTGGGAGTTCCAGCTGCTCCACCAACTGAATTTTCACTGAACTAGGAAACTCGCTACTTAGCTAATGTCAACTTAAAAGGGAAAGAAAGAAACTAATAAACATGAAGAACTGCCAGTTTGACAGCTGCAGTTACATTACCTGGGCTAGCAATATAAGTACCAAAGGCATGTCACGTATGCCACTAACAGCACAAGGCACAGTATCTGTTCAGGTTGACAAGCCCTGGGGCAGTGGAGAATAAACTGAAAGAAGGAGATCCCAGAAGGAGGCAGAGAGAGCCCCACAAAGGGGACAGACAGAACAGAAGTAACAGAAAAATCATTTTAGCAGCATGGAAGTTATGTACCTTTTTATGAATGAGAAGAAAACAATGACTTGCCACCTGGGAAAACATCCTGTTTTAGGGTCCAAGAGTTTGCATATTGGTGTACTGGACTTGGGGGAAAGCCTATTAATTTGTGTCTGTTGTCTCCGGCTGGAGCCAGAATGGCCATAGAGGACCAGTGACCTTTCTTCCAAAAGCTGGGAGTTGAGAGGGTTAGGGAGAGTGTCCTGTGTCACAGGAGATACCAGCTGGGCTGAGCTTGGCTGATCTCTTTTAGCAAAGATCACAAAATGCAGTGACATCAGTAGCAGGCCATATCCACCCAGAGATAGCAACCTAGGCAGCAGTGATCAAATTAAGTCTTGTACCTACTGATGGGTTAGTAAGAAAACTAACAGTCATAGAGGACAGTGGGCCCAGCTTGAGGCCTGTGCAGCTCTGCGTGCTCTCTGTCCCGGGAAATGGTGGAACTTGAGAAAGCCTCGCTGTCTGGCTATGCAGTTTCATTTGGGAGAACAGGCAATCAGTTCTGGAAGCCTGACTGAAGAGAGTGGACAGAATGATAGCTCAAAATGAGATCCATCAATGACTTTGTTGCAGCCCCAGCCAAACAATCAAAAGCAAATAGTCAGCTTCTAAAATCAATGCTTCATGAGATGATGAGCCAGCCAGTGGAGTTCACATGGGGGTGGGGTGGGAAGGAGGTTATGGAGGGAGGATAGAAAAATTCCCTCTTTCAAGCCACCCACCAAAGCAAGCAGCTGCATTTCCTTGAAACAGCAGATTTGGTTCCTAGCAAAATCAGAACTGCAGTCTCCTAGCAGAGCAAAACAAAGGAGCAGGGGGCGAAACAATTTTGAAAACAGGAAGGCGTTTTGGCAACAATCACAGAAGGGCTGGTAAGCCATTGTGCTCTTGGGATCCATCTGCTGAGCTCCAGAACATCTTCCCCCCACTCCACCCCCACTCAGCGCTCAGATTGCATGCTTAGGGTCAAGAACAGGGTCATTCAGGAAGAAACGGTAAAGTGGAAAAGACAGACTCAGCCTCAAGATGTGAAGCAAGAAAGTCCAGGCCTGACTTCTTCCATCCATGGAGGATGCAGTGAAAGACACAGGCAAGCCCTTCCCATTCTTGGTGCCATTGTAGGGAAGCAAAAGTTGGCTTGATTAAATTAATGGAAAACACATTTAAAATCAGCCTAGAATTTCCTGCTGTAAGACACCTTTGAGAGAAGAATAGTGACTGCATCTTTAAGGACCCGAATAATTTTTAGCTATTAATAATGTTGTTAGTCATGCAATATAAGTGAACGCTAGCAAGGTAATCAAATTGCTTGCTCTATAGCAGAGATCGGGGTAATCTGGAAAAAGAAATAGAAAGTTTTTCTTCAATGCAATGTATATGAAGACATCTTCCCCAGACCTCTGTTCCTAATGTAGAGAGGATAGAAAGTCATATAGTTATTTTTAATAGAACAACAAACTTGATCTCATAGTCTGTGAAACCACCATATTAAAACCCCAGCAGCAGTAATCACCTACAAGTGTTAAAAGAGAATCCATAACGCCTAATTTCATATCTTTTATTGTACATTTCAAGAGATTCATGCATGGGCCTCCCTTTCTTTATAACTCGGGGCTCTGAATATTACTTAGTGGACCATTAACCTGTTCTAATACAGCATTAGATTTTTTTAACCAAGGAGAGTAAAATAAAGATGCTTAATTTAGTTCTCTTTTCCCTGAGAAATAAATAGCTGTCACACATCCAGAACAGCAGGGTTCATGAACTGCTTTGGAACGTGGAGATCAATGAAATCTGATCCTCTCTTGAGAAAAGAAGCTCCACGTAGAGTTTAACCAAAGATTTCCTATGATAGGCAGTCCCTGATCATCAGGAAGCCTCTGAAGACCCTCCCAGGTTTCCTGTTCAGTCTTATTTGATCTCCAGTGAACATTAAAATGATTGTAAAGCAGTTTTATAAATGTAAATTATCCCATAAATGCAAAATAATTATGTCCAGCCTAGGCAACTAATTTCTGGTTTCTGGAAGTTCCCATGGATCAGTCTAAAATAGACAGTAGACATAACAGGATAATTCAACCTCTGAAGCAGATTTATTTGTAAGGGTGGTGGTTATGATGATGACTATCTATTTCTTCTTTGTTCCTTCAATTTCTTATTCCAGTAACTAATATTTGCACATAAAAGGACTGTCATGTTCTGATACATCTTTATGTAATATAGATCTCTTGTAATTATTCATGAACCTAACTTCAGTTTTTGGCTCCATTTTAAGCCAACAGGAAATACTAATTGCTTTCTCAGAAAATATTAATTGATTGCCTACACTTGATGCATAAGACTGATAATGCATAATAGTGTGAAACATGGATTGTGCCCTCCAATTGCTTACAGTCTAATTATGGATATCATAAAAGGAGAATTAAAAATACAAGGATGTATTTTTCAGGTGTCAGAGCAGCAGTGCTCAATATTGGTACAACCCAAGTTACAAACGGGTGACTGATGACCTAGAAGCTGTGGGATGCCTTTCAGGTGAGGGAAAGGGTGTTTGCAAAGGCACATAAGCTTCAGTAAGGTGTGTTAGGAAAACAATGAAGAGTGCAATTTGGCTCAAGCACTTACTCCACAAACACCATTGAAGTGCTGTGCTGTGCTGTGCTGTAGTTATTAAAGGGCACAAGCTTTGGGGCTAAATGGATCTGAGTTGAAGTCCTGGTTTTACCATTTCCCTAGTTGAATGACTTTGAGAAAATAATATAATGTCTATTTATAAAGTTGTGGTATAACATGAGATGATGCCTGCAAAGGGAAATGATACCTATACAGTACTTCATGTTTTACATGCCTAGCACAGAATAAATAAATAACTCAATAATTTTTAGTTGTTACATTTTCTGAACACCACAAAGTTCCAGATACAATTCAAGGTGCCAGTCTGCTACTAAAGAAGAGAAATCCTGTGACCTCAAGGATCTCGTGGAAGGATTGTATAGTAGAATAATGGGAGTTGAGGTTAGAGAGGTAGGTAGAGGCTATTGTGTAGAGCCTTGATTGTTAGATTGAAGGATTAGAACCTTATTAAGGTCAGTGAAGTCATCTAAGACTTTTGTAGTAGGGAATAACTAAATATCATTTTTATGATTTGTGATTTTTTAAATTTCCAAATAATGTCAGGTTGGCTTCTTCAACCTTCCTCCACTTTGCCCACATTTTAGATTATGTCACTAATTCTTACACAAGTTAAATTCCAGTATGACATTTACCAAAGCAATATAACTAGAGTAAGCTCAGAAGCAAGGGCTGCTAAAAATGGGTAGGAACACTGAGATGGGGGTATTGCAAGTAGAGGAGGCTGGTATCAGCAATAGCAGCTGGATGTCCAAGTCATTGTGTTCAAGGAATTCATCAAGTCCCAAAACGTTTCATGGAAGCAGAAGATAGGATATGTCAACAGAAAATTTCAGTCAACAAGCACAGGTGGAGTCTTTGTTGGTTCTAGGACATCTGGCCATCTGTGACAGACGGTGCAGTGAGCAGGATTTATGACTTGAAGGCTACACAAACAGCCAGGGTTCATCTCTAACACACTTCATGCTAAAGTAAGGTATCTTTACAGTTTACACAACACTTCAACTTTTTTTTTTTTTTTTTTTTTTTTTTTTTTTGAGACAGAGTCTCACTCTGTCTCCCAGGCTGGAGTGCAGTGACACGATCTCGGCTCACTGCATGCTCCACTTCTTGGGTTCACACCATTCTCCTGCCTCGGCCTCCCAAGTAGCTGGGACTACAGGCACCCGCCACCACGCCTGGCTAATTGTTTTGTATTGTTAGTAGAGACGGAGTTTCACCGTGTTAGCCAGGATGGTCTCGATCTCCTGACCTCGTGATCCACCTGCCTCGGCCTCCCAAAGTGCTGGGATTACAGGTGTGAGCCACCGTGCCCAGCCAACACTTCAATTATTTAATATGTTTGTACCTTTATAATTTTGGTAACCTAGTCTACATCATCAATAGCTTGGATGATTGACAGGATTTGGGTCCAAACCTAGCGGTAGGTCCCATTAGTAGATCTAGCTGTCAATAACTGGAGAAAGCAAAGGCACTAGTGAAAAAGAAGGGCTGAAGTGGAAAACTGTTTGGAATGTGTTGTCCTGGCATTTTGTTTGTAGCAAATATTCCTTAAAATAAAATGCTTCATCAATTTGTATCTAGGAGTCTTTTTGTTATAAAGAGTTTTTATGGCAATGGGAGCTTGGGGTAATAAGATTTATAAGATTTGAATTGTTTAGGGAAATTTTCTTAAATTATCATTCATTCACTTGGCAAGTATTTACTGAGCTCTTGCTGTGTGCTAAGCACTGTGCTAGGCACCAGGGAAAGAAGAATTAACAAGATGACCATGGTTTCTGCCCTCATGCAACTTTCAGAACAGTGGAAGAGAGACAAAAAACAAACAAACAAACAAAAACAGAAAAACTGACACCTACAACAATTTCAATTCATAATAAATGACAAGAAAGACACAACCCAGGCTCCAATTATAATGATAATGGTGATAGGCATTGTTCTGAGTGCTTTATGCACCATTACTAATCCTCATGATAACCCTTTGAAGTACATACTATTATTATGCCTATTTTACAGGTGAGGAAAGTGAAATGTAGAGAGGTGAAAGTAACTTGCCTTGGGTAACACAGCTAGTGGTGGACAGAACCAGGGAAGTGATGCCTGGCTCTGGAGCATGCTTTCTTAACCACTATACCAAAAAAAAGAGGCTGGAGCAAGCAACTTCAGAGCACGTAGTCAAGGAAGGCCTCTCTGAGAATATCTGTCACATTTAATATGAAACGTAAAGACCATCTAAGGCAGTCTACATTGATAAGAATTCACTAAATGCCAATATATGGCCTGTCAAATAAACCTGATTTTCTTCAAGATATTTCCTGGAGATTAGACCAAGAAGGTTTTGGTAAAAGCAATAAGTGCTTTTCCAAAAGGTTACACAGTGTAAGGAAAAGACAGTGTAAGGAATGCAGAGGTTAGTATCAGACTTAGTGCTAGAAATGAAAATGATTAATTCTGAGAACTCTGACAGTATAACTGTAAAACCATGTATTGCAATGATTTGCATTTTCTTGGGAACTGAATGTCTTGGAACAGAACTCTCCTGTGTATTCCTACAATTTCTACTTCTGTCAGATCTTGTGACTGCACCAGAGGTGTGGTGTGTTCCACGCTTATAACTTACCTCTCTTTAGGTCTTTCCTTGGCATAATGAAAATTAAATGTGTGTCTCAGAGCAGCCAGATGACCAACACTACCAACCAACCTCTTTCATCTGAACACAAAGCAAGCCTGACTTTAAAAGTGAAGTCAGCAAATGGTAGCTCTCTTGGTGTGCTCCACACACTTGTTTTAGGCCCGACACATGGACCAGTTCCAAAGTTCAGAAGGCCATACATGGTTGGAATGTATGCATCCCTCCAAAATTCATATGCTAGAGCTTAAATTCCAATGCGAGAGTATTAAGAAGTGGGACCTTTGTGGCGGGTGATTAAGTCATGAGAGAAGAACCCTCATAAATGGTATTAGCAACTTTATAAAAGGCTGGAGGGAATTAGCTAGTTGTTTTTTTCTTTAGCATTCCTTCTACCATGTGAATACACAGCATTCTTTCCCTCCAGAGAACACAGCAACAAAGTACTATCTTGGAAGCAGAGAGCAGCCCTCACCAGACACTGAACCTACCAGCACCTTGATCTTGGACTTCTCAGCCCCTAGAACTGTGAGAAATAAATTTCTATTATGTATAAATTACCCAATCTGTGGTATTTTGTTGTAACAGTGAGAGAGGAGAGTTCCCTTGACCCCTTCACAGGACTTGTGACAGGGGTGTGACTTGTTTACTCAGCCTCCAAGCTCAAACCCTTTGCAGGAGAGGGAGCATGCAGGTGAACGGGTGCAGGAGCCAGGGCGAGTGCCTTCAGGTGCCAACCAGCCTGCAGCAGTGTCTAGAGGCTGCACACAACCACTGGAGCCCCAGAGGGTGTGAGTTACAAACAATGCTATTTTAGCTTTGCCATCTGTGGACAGCTTAAGCGTTAAACAGCTCAGATGTAAGGGTGTAAGTGTGGTGTATGTGGAGGATTTTATTGAGTGATAGAGGTGTCTCAGTGGGATGGGGAGCTGGAAAGGGAATGGAGTGGGAAGTTCTTCTCTGACTGTCACTGGCCAAACTCCTCTTGACGTTCAGACACTTCTTTTCTCTCCTTCTCTGCCATGCTACTCTGCTCCTCTGCCAGTGGAGCTTGGGGTTTTTATGGGTACAGGGTGGGGGGACCTGGTGGGCCAAAAGGCAACATTCAGGCAGAAAAACAGGGATGTGAAGTTCTCATTTAGGGCCGCAGGCCCAGGCTTGAGGGTGAAACCCTTGCCAGGGATCCCGCCTTTTTCTACCTAGTATTCGAACAGACTAAGATAAAAACTTACCCGTCTTACACTAGATTTCACTTATCTATAAAAAGGTAATCCCAGACAGGCATGGTGACTCATGCCTGTAATCCCAGGATTTTGGGAGACCAAGGTGAGAGGATCGCTTGAGACCAGGAGTTTAAGACCAGCCTGCACAGCAAAGTGAGACCGTCTCTACTAAAAATAAAAATAAATAAATAAAAATAAAGGTAATTCCTACTCTCTCCTTTAGCACAAAGATCATAGCAGATCAAGCAGCGAAGTTCACCTTTGTCTTCTGCCAAGAGTCACAATTAAAGTCTGCCATGAAAATAATCTGTGGTTGTCCCAAACCAGGAACTAGCAGTGCAGATGAAACCAAGGAGATAAATAGCAAGGTTCTCAGCACAGGTTGGTATTAGGAAGACAGAGCGGCCAACCAGATTTCCAAAACTTCTTAGGTCTCATAAAGCATATATAGCATATAGTATATATAGTGTAATTAACAAGGAGGTCCTCAGTCTCTCTTGATAGCTATATGTCCTCAGACAAGAGGTTAACAAAGAGAGTTGGACTGCAGTTGGGCCGCAAGATTAATCATGCCCTAGCACTGGTCAGACCTAGGTTACTAATGCACTGTTTTATTAATCATAATGGATAGCTGTGGCTGGTAGAGTACAAGAAATCTGTTTAAAGAATCATCACTCCCAACCTTGTAAATTTCATCAGTAGCCCAGAAACCAAACCCTATTCCATATCAAGCACTCCCCAAAGAATCAGGAAGCTTCTGGAGAAAAGGATTTTTCTCAGACAAGAGAATAAATTCAGCATTCTGTCTGTAAATGAATAACTGCTAAGAGTGAGGTAAGGATAATACCTGCTGAAACACTCCCCAACCCCAGGTGGTGGCGGCACAGCTCTAGCTCCAGAAGCTGAGGCTATTTCACGCTAAGCCTTGGAGCAACTCAGTAGTTACAAATGGCTGGAATCAAAGGAGAAATCTTAAGTCACAGCAGATGACCAAGTCAGACTCGGGCTGTAACTGAGGTTCCCTCAAGCTTGTCCCTGCTCTTCAGACACAACTCCACCAGAGTCCTTGGATCCGCTGACAGGAGTATCCTGGCTGGCTACTTCACCATGGTATCTGCACAAAATAGGCCCCAAAACGTTTTCATGCCACTCAGAAGGCCAACGATGGATCTAGTCTGTTCTTTTGTAGGCTTCTGCTTCAAAAAATAGTGTCCCCAACAGAGATTGGAAGGCTGGAAAAGGAGAGAAATGTGGGAGAAAGACAGAACAGTTCTCCCTTTCTTTGGCTGGGCTACATTCTTCCATCTCTAGTTCTCAGCCTAGGAAAAAAAAAATGATGTAGGGCCTCCCAGAATAGCTATGATCTACTCAAAGTGGTTGGATGAAGTCAAAGCTACAGAAGAGCTAAAATGCCATCTTCTTTTCCTCTTTACCACCCAAAGTCCTCATCTTACAAAGGATGTACTATTCCAGGCATGACTGGAAAGTGGAGACAACTCATGCCAGGGATGGATATTATTTTCCTGTAAGTTGACCTATTCCCTCAGCTTGGTATCACAGTAATGACAAAGGTAAAGAAAGGTGTACAAAAAGGCCACAGGCAGAATTGACATGTGTACATATTCAGGACTAAAATTGATTCCTTGAGTATTATAGAGGAATAATAGTCATTATAGTTCTTATTCCTAGGGAATTCTATGGGTTTTTGTTTTACAAAATACTCTCATATACACTGTTACATCTGAGACTCCCAACAACACTGTGGACAAGTTGTAGAAAAACCATTTTGCAGGTGAGGAAACTGAAGCTCAGATGATTAAGGGAATTGCCCAAGATCTCTCAGCTAGCAAGTAAACAGAAGCCAAGATGCAAACCCAAGTCTGTCTGACTCCAAATTCAGCCCTTTTTCCTATACCTGTTGCTGTGGCCTGAATGTTTGTGTCTCCCCCAAATTTATATGTTGGAACCCTAATCCCAGTGTGATGGTATTCAGAGGTGAGAATTTTGTGAGGTAATTATGGGTGGAGCCCTAATGATGGGATTAGCGCTCTTATAAGAATATACATGAGAGATGTGATCTGTCTGTCTGCCATTAGAGGACAAAAAGAAGGCAGCCATCTGCAAATCAGGAACGGGGCCCTCACCAGACACTGAATGTGCCAGTTCCTTGATCTAGGACTTCCCAGCCTCCAGAACTATTTTTTGTTCTATAAGCCACCCAGTCTATCCTCTGTTGCTTTAGCTGCTTTAATTGACTAAGATACCTGTGATTCCCAGTCCTCATGAATATAAGGACCCCTGAAATAGTTCAAAATATTTCAGCCTCCCACAAAAGGGTTGTTGTTCTTTTTTTAGCCCCTGGTTTAATAAAATGAATCATGACAAGAAGCCAATTTTAATTCATTAATGCTTTTATTCATTTTTGAGATAAAGTCTCTCTCTGTCACCCAGGATGCAGTGCAGTGGTGCAATCCTGGCTCACAACAACCTCCACCTCCCAGGTTCAAGCAATTCTCCTGCCTCAGCCTCCTGAGTAGCTGGGATCACAGGTTCCCGCCACCATGACTGGCTAATTTTTGTATTTTTAGTAGAGACAGGGTTTCACCATGTTGGCCAGGCTGGTCTTGAACTCCTGAACTCAAGTGATCCACCCACCTTGGCCTCCCAAAGTGCTGGGATTACAGGCATAAACCACTGTGCCCAGTCAATTCATTAATGGTTTTGAATGAATTTATACTTTACTTACTCAAACACTAATATTCATGTAATAATATTTGCTGAGCACATTAATGTTTTTAGTCTACAGATAATGCTTAGAAGATATATATATATATATATATATATATATATAGAGAGAGAGAGAGAGAGAGAGAGAGAGAGAGAGAGAGAGAGAGACATAGGCCCCGAACAATAGCTAGGAACCACTTCACTAAACTACCAGGAAAGGAGAATTTGATTCTTATTCTGACCACTAAATGATATAACATGGTGACTAAATACTTAGGCTTGGGAATCAGACTTTCTGAGTTCACAGTGGTATCTACACTAAGGTGCAGATACCTGGTTCTCATAACTTACTAGCAGTACTGCCTTGGGCAAGTTAGTTAACCTTTCTGTCTCTGTTCTCTCTTCTTTAAAACAGGATAGTAATGACACCTACTTCATAAGGTTGTGGAAATTAAATGAATTATACACTAAAAACAATGCCTGACACATGGAAAACACTTAAAATGTTGGATATTATTATCTGCTACTAACCAAATGCATTATCTTTATTTGATTGTTGGAATTGTCTTTAGTGATTTCACCTGTAAATGGAAATAATGATAGCTTAGTTTCCCTAAAGCAGGTGACTTACCATGATATCATGAAGTCTCCTCCAACTCTAAGATATATGGTTCTCAGACCATCACCAGCTCTTCATAATAACAGGACTGCTATTAGATTCAAGGATCCATAGCAGGTAAATCTAGAATCAGAGAAACCCATGAAAACTCCACTAATTCAGAACAACTCGAACAATATATGTGATCTGGTATGATCTCATCCTAATTTGATTACATCTGCCAAGACCTTATTTCTAAATAAGGTCACATTCACAGGTTCTGGGTGAACGTGAATTGGGGGTGCAGGAGCACTATTCAACCCACCACACCTGGGAATGTCACTTGATTTTCCCATGCCTTAGTTAATTTATCAGTAAATTGGCGATCATAGCTTTGGCCATGTCTATGACACAATTATATCCCTTTTGGGAAAACCATTTTTACTTGTAGAATTTTGTACCCACATTTGTGATTCCAGAGCTAATTTGAAAGATGGGGAAGTAGTTATTCCACCCTTCCAAAATATAGTTGGTTGCTTCTTACAGGAGGTACAGTGAAATGGAAGCAACACTATTACATGCTACAAAACTATAGGAACAGGAGTTCATCTAAACACCCTCCCGCACACACACCCGCCACTTAGTCCCCATAGCATAGACATAAACCCAAGGCCAGAATAAGCCCAATCTCAGGCTGCTTCAAGTAGCTCCCTGTGTATTCAAGACTCATTTAGCAAGTGATTACACAGTATACTGAGTCCTGTGCAATTTCCCTGAATCATACATAGATGGAAATATACCAGTAAGTTTGTCATTATTTGAGGCTAATCAACAATAAGCTTAAGGTTAAGTTGAATAAATAGAATGTTATTGGTTATAGTTTCCTTGTGCTGGAGGCTTCACAGTCTTCTACTTGGTTCAGTGAAGTTGGTTGTTGGTGTTGCATGTGCTTTTGTGGAAAGAGGTGTACCTCCCATCAGCCATACTTTTACCACCACTAAAATGAAAAGAAAAGCAACACAGAGAACAAATCAAGAAATACCCCTATGGGCTAATCCCTGAGTAGTTTCCCTTGGGCCCTCTATGTACTTACTGATGGATTGTTTTGCCACACTAGAGGACTGAGAAAATCCATCGTCTCTTTCAGCTCAAACCACCTACATCTCAGTAATAGCTTTGCTCAAAGGAAAGGAGAATTGTTTCATATGAAAATTAGGCAGCCAAGCAAAAATTTTGGTAGACGTTCCCCAAACAACAGCTGGGTGTCAAGCTACACCTTCAAAAAAAGATGTGATTTTGATCACTTTGGGGTGTTAGAATGATCCTCTTCTTTGACCAATCAGATTGATTTTTCCAATTAAGAATTAAGAGGGAACCAGGCAGCTAAGACTATTTAAACCAGTCTGCAATTGGGATTTCTCTGGTTCTTTCCAGAAAGAAACAGCCAGTTTGAATGATGACATAGGCTTACTGAGGTCAGACTTGAACACCTGGAAAGGAGATATTTGTGTGGAAGTCTCTAAAATATGTTAGAGAAAGAAGTTGTGACATTTGGAATATGGAGTCTCTGCATATATAGTTCAAGAGGTCTCTCTGCAGAAGTAGTCTGTCTCCCCTGAATCTGTTAGGGTCAGCCTGTTACCTACCATCACTAGATTATCAATTTTACCTAAAAAATTAAAAATAATTTTATATTTTCTATTTAAAAAGTAAAAGAGTCATGATGTCAAAATCAGATTTTTGGACTTGCTACACTTATTTTACAGTTTAGTATAATTTTCACTTTTGAATTACATAAGTTGAGGAGTTGATATTTCTTGATTCACTGAGGATTATAGAAAAAGTACAGGATCAGTAAGGAAGAACTCTAAACTTTTCAGTGCTTAGAACCTCTAGGTGTTAATCTGACCAGGAATGAAGCACACGGTAAAGAGATGCTTGGGAGCATTGTTAAAGGATGTCTGAGGAAGAAGGTAGGAAAATCTGGGGATCCGGAGTTTAATGATTCTTGCTACAAACAAAGGCGCTTTCCTGTTGATCCTACCAGAAGCCTTGTGTCTGTTTGCAGCAAGTTAGTTGGGCAACTGAGGCGAGACTCTCAGACTAGTTTCCAGAGAGCAGATGCTAGTGGTGAGCCCTGTTTACTAGGCCATGGCAGGTCTGCCAAGCAGAAAGACCCTGTGGAGAGGCTGTGGATTGCAGACTTATGACTGTAGCTCTTCTGAGATGGTCCAGGACTCCAGACCTGCCAAGCAGGCACCTGCTCCCAGCACTGAGATTAGGAGAGAAACCAAGCAAACAAACATTCTCATCAACCAGTATTTAACCTCCTGTTGCTGAGAGTTGAGATTTCTTGATTCACTGAGGATGATGGAGAAAGTACAGGATCAGTAAGGCGTGAGTTCTATACAGGCTAATGCCAAAGAGGTTAGAGTTTCCTCTCTGAAACAAGCCAGTACAAAGTGTATTCAACCTCACTGTGTGATTAGGGGTCACATTTCAGTCAGTCAATCATGCAAATGAAACTCGTTGAAATTCTGCATGCCTTTTTAAACAAACAGGGACTTCAATCTTCATCCCAGCCTCTTGCCGGAGTCTATATTAGACAAATATGGAAATCCAGTTCAGGATTTTACTTCCACTGTCATGCGCTGAAGCATTAACTCAAAGACTTGGCCCAGCGAGACAATTTGATCCCTACCTGAGCCAGTGCATTCACTTGAGATAATTTAGTAGCAGGGGCTTTCACCTCCGGCAAGCATAGGTAAATCCTGGATTAGCAGTCCTTGTCATTCCTAAATGGACTGCACATCTCCTGCTGCTGGGCCTTCATTAACAAACCACTGAATAAACTGAAGGGAAATAAACAAGTCTCTTGTCGCTCACACATGTACTCGCGACCTCCTCCACTTTCTTCTCTGACTACTTCTCTTGCCTCCTGGGATTCTCACTTCATGCTGGGTTCTTTGAAGAGTATTTTCCTCAGTGCCTTTTTACTCCAATAACACGTCCACTTCTTTTAGCTCTTCTCTCTTCCACTCCTCTTTCTTTGCTCCCCAACTGCACAATGTCATCATCTCCCATGGATTTCTTTTTTTCCTCTGTCTACAGTGACAATTCATACTCAAAAATAGAGCTCTCCCATTCTCTACCTTTTGCCCTCCCCTCCCAACATGAATAGCCCTAAATAACAACCCATGCCATTATAGATGAGGAGATCAAGGCATGTGTGATTCACAATACCTTAACCATACTCACAGGACTGGACAGTTCCATTTCAAAAAGGATCATGAAGAAGGAATTGACATGGGCAGGTGGGCAAGAAGGAGTCGTGAGTTTGGTGCCAGCTGAGTGACCTTGACAATTTCATGATAGTTTCCTACACTTCTGTGTGCTCATCTGTTAAAAAAAAAAATACAAACAGCTACCTGATCATTTTATAGGAGACTTACAAGTCAGTTATACAAAAGAAAAACTCTAGAAAAGATATAAAGAACTCCATAAATCCCTCTCTGGAAAAGTGGGAAGAATAGTGAACATAGGAGTAAGAAGCTGCCAAATTGTGTCCCCACAAATCTGTCCTTTACTCGCTTCTCTTCTCTCTCCATTCTCTCTTCACAAGTGCTATGGTCTGAATGTTTGTGTCCCTCCCAAAAATCATATGTTGAAACCTAATCCCTAATTCAATAATATTAAGAGCTGGGGCTTGTAGGAGGTGATTAGCTCATGAGAGTGAAGCTGTCATGAATGGGATTAATGCTCTCATAAAAGAAGCACAAGGGGACTGTTTGTTCTTCCACTATGTGAGGACACAGCAAGAAGGTGCCATCTATGAGAAATGGGTCCTCACCAGACACTGAGTGTGCTGGTGCCTTGATCTTGGACTTCTCAGCCTTCAGAATCTTAAAGCAATAAAATCTGTGTTGTGTATAAGTTACCCAGTTTAAGGTATTTTGTTATAGCAGTCCAAACGGACTAAGACAAGGAGATCGCTCATAACTAAAATTTTAATCATTGTGCTGAGGACTTCTAAATCTCGATCTCTGGGCCTCACCTCTCCACTGAGCTCTGCATTTTTATATCCAATTGCATACTTACTGGGTATCTCACATACACTTAGATATCTCATAGACATTTCATAGTTAATTTACCCCAAATCCTCTTCTCTTATTCCTTAATCCATAAAAAGAGTAATTATCCACCCAATTATCATAGTCAGAAACGTGGAGATTAGCCCCTCCCTCATTCCCATCTTTATTCAGTCTACCACTGTAACATAAGCATTTGTCTGTTTCTCTCCACCCACACACTACCAGTCTAGCCTTGGCTAACATCATTTTTCACTTGTATTACTGCAACGGTCTCCTTATTGGCCATGAACCCTCAACTTTGCTTATAATCCTCCGTATACTTGTCAGTGTGCTTCCCCCACCCCCTACCACCCCCCACCATTCCACTCTTCCTTCCTAGACAACTAAGTACCAACTAGTCAGGCACTATGTTAGGACCTTTATATGCATATTCCCACTTCATCCGTACAACAACCCTTTGAGATATGTACTATTATTGTCACCATTTTACGGAGGAGAAAATGAAAGCTCAAAGAAAAGGAGTAATTTGTTTAACAACAAACAGCTAATTTAAATTCAATCGTGGCCAGGCGGTGGCTCACTGCCTGTAATCCCAGCACTTTGGGAGGCCGAGGTGAGTGGATCACCTGAGGTCAGGAGTTTGAGACCAGCCTGGCCAACATAGTGAAACCCAGTCTCTACTAAAAATACAAAAATTAGCTGGGCGTGGTGGTGGGCGCCTGTAATCCTAGTTACTAGGGAGGCTGAGGCACGAAAATCACTTGAACCCAGGAGGCAAAGGTTGCAGTGAGCCGAGATCACACTACTGCACTCCAGCCCGGGCAACAGAGTGAGACTTTGTTTCAAAAAAATAAACAAGTAAAAATAGATTCAATCGTACATCTGCCTGACTGCAAAGTCTATATCCTTTGCGCCATATCACACTGCCTTCCTTTTTCTACCATTATATTTAGAATTATTCATAAGACTTATTTGGTCCTTTTCTCCCTCCTAAACTGTGTTTTGCCTGTAGGCACCATGTTGTTCTGGTTTACTACTATATCCCTAACACTAAGCACCATGCTCGATGTCTAGTGTGTACTCAATATGTAATCACTGAATAAAAATAATGACTGACTGCCGGGCATGGTGGCTCACGCCTGTAATCCCAGCACTTTGGGAGGCCAAGGTGGGCGGATCACAAGGTCAGGAGATCCAGACCATCCTGGCTAACACGGTGAAACCCTGTCTCTGCTAAAAATACAAAAATTAGCCGGGCATGGTGGCAGGCGCCTGTAGTCCCAGCTACTGGGGAGGCCGAGGCAGGAGAATGGCGTGAACCCAGGAGGCGGAGCTTGCAGTGAGCCGAGATTGCGCCACTGCACTCCAGCCTGGGAGACACAGCGAGACTCCATCTCAAAAATAATAGTAGTAGTAGTAATAATAATAATAATAATGAGTGACTAAGATTCACTAAGGAATGCTCTCCACAACTTCACACATCTCAATTTTTCCCACCTTACAGTCTCACTGGGGCACTACTTCACATATTGTGCCCAATATGAGGCCTGGTTTGGAACTATAACCTGGGAATAACGTGTCAGGCTAATTCTGCTGATTCTCCACTTCCCTTACAATAACCCAAGATACTTGTAAACCTGCTGGGTTTTCTTGCCTAGTAAAGCCCTTTCTCAGTCCCAGCACAGCCAGGAATGTAGCTGAGATGGCATGAGTCCCAGCTACCAATAAGATTGGTGGAGTGGAGATGGGGGTTGAAGGATGATTTACTTTTACCCTCGACAGCTTCAGAGGGCATGACACTATGCCTTTCTGAGCTCCTCAGTGAAAATCAGGCTCACCAAATGTTATACATTTCTAACCAATAGAATTTGGCCAAGAGCCACTCATTTTGTTTAATGATGCAGCACATGCTCTTGGCACTTGAACTCTAATAAGGACTGTACAGGCACTTGGCAGCACACATTCTATCAAGAGGTTTTGACAACTAGAAAACAAACAAAAGGACAATTTAAATGTAACATCACATCCACTCAGACTGTCACTCAAGTGCCTACCAGTGATCTGACACCAAATCAATAGTATTATGGTTCATTGAAGTCAGATCAATGGCTTCACAAAGTTTCAGAGCAGCAGCAGCAGCACAATAGCAAACTTCATGTCTCCTGTCTATTATTACAAAGTAGGTAATCACTGTCTGACTTCTCTGAGTGCCAGAGCCTCAGCACACTACTGCCTGAAGACTCTGGGATTCTAATTGAGATGACTGGGTATGCTGCCATGCCGTTTTCTCCCCACCCACCACCTCCCTCTATCCTGCATCCTTCTGCTCCAGGAAGGAGTTTGCAAAGGATTTGCCCCACCCCGACCCAAGAGCCAGGAAGTCTGTTGTACAAAAGCTCTGTGAGGAGCCACCACAAGAGTGCAAATTCCCAGGGAAAAGACTACTTTTTAACGCTAGCTCAAGCTTGGAGGGTTTCAAGTGTCTCTTGGTCTCTTTATTATTTATGTATTCAAGTTTGCTTGACCTTGTGACCCATTAAGAGGCTTATCTTTTCAACTGGTGGAGGACCCTCTCCCAATTGCCACTTTTCACACTTTTCCATTTCCCCATGCCCCCAAAAGCTAACACTTGGGAGTGTCAATTTTCTAGAAGTTTCTACAGAGGAGTTTAATCATTTGAACAGCTTAATAAGGATTATACAAATATAAATCCCCCAAAAAATTAAACAAGGAAAAAGCACGGGTTCTAAATGCTCTCAGTACTCTAGAAAGGGGTACTACAGGAGTCTAATAAGGTTGAAAAGCCTCTAGTCACAGGCCAGAACAGCATTAGATGGGTGGGTCAGACAAGGGGTACATCGATTTGAGAACTCAAATGAATTTCTCCCCCGTGCCAGAGCACCTATTGCACTCACCAACCTAGCCAAAGGCTTGCACATCAATGAGATGAGGATGAATTATTGAAAAGCTTCTGTATAAAATGCTGTACTCTGCCATTTCCTACAAATCAAATTATCAAGGGAGATATTTGATTGTAAACATATTTAGAAAATGATTTCATTGTCATTCGGTTGGTTTTACTTGCTCCCCCACCCTTAAATTTCATTTGCATTAAAGTGCTACAAAGTTAAAAAGGTCACACACACACACCCCCAACCAGGAGCTTGCATACCAGCCACAGAAGCAACTAAATTCAATCAGCAAAAATGAAAACCTATTATAAGCAATAGAAAAACCCTTTAAATCATGCCTAACATGCTTAAAACAGAATTGTCTCCTCCTTACCCAAGTCTCTAACACACGGTTATCCTGAAAACAAATGGCTGTTTTTTTAAGACGGAGAGACCTAAATTCTATTTATTGTTTTTGAGATGCAGACCTAATGCGGTTAACCAGGTTCCACTGTTAATTCAAGAAGATCTCTATTTCAGTTACAGTTCACTTTCAGGGCCTCCTGTCTCTGGAGATAGAAGTGTGACCCCACCCTGCTGGGTCTCAAGTAGGCTGCACCCATAGGCACAAAAGCTCACTCAGCCTAGGCTGAGCAGATTGTTTCCTGCTGCCTTGGGCAGAATAGTCATCAGAAAATGAGGCACCAGATGACCCAAAGGCCAAATTGCTTCTGTTGAAAGACTTGCCTAATGGCATTCAACTAGGATGCCATTGCCTAAGGGAGTGCTCATCAATGCCTTTGGCTCTAAGCACTTGAAAAACAAAGAAAACAATGTCTTAGACTTCCCTGCTCTGAAATATGGTGACAAGGAGAAGAATCTAGTGGCAAGGGTGAAGGATGCATTAATTCAATATTCATTCTTTTTTCTCAACAGCTATGTATTGAGTGCCTGCTATATGCCAGGTATTCAATGAATTTAAACCAGAATGGTGAAATCCCATCATCAAATTTCCAGAGCCTTTAGACTGAGTCTCTACTTCAAAAAAATGACAGTAATGCAGGTGAGTCATTGAGGTGTCAGAGAATTTGATCTATTAGAAATGAGCCTCTGGACAAGTGAACTGGTAATTGATTTAGCATGTATTTATTTATTGCTCACATTTTACAAAGAATTGAACTAAGCACAGTGACCAATGGAAATGGGGGTGGGGAAGGATACAAAAGAAAGGGAATACATGGTTTCCCCCTCAGGCTGGTTGAGATGACAATGGAGATACCAGGAAATAACCAGAGACAAAGCCCAGTATTAATTCATTTGGCTCTGTTTGAACTGCAAGTGAACAAGATTATTTGGTGTTTTAAGTTCAATTATTCCTTCACTCATTCAATGTTAATTGAATGCCAGTGCACCCATCACAATGCTAGGAAATCTAGGAAGATAGACATAACGGTTTATATAATAATAGTAACCATTAAGTGAGAATCTACTATATACCAGGCTCTGTGCTAAGTGCCTTTACAGGATCTTTTGCATCAAATCTCTCAAAATCACTGTGTTTCCAATTATCTTGTGTGTAATAATGTATGGAGGTCACTTCTAGGCACAGGAAAAAATATCATCTGCTAACTAATGGTTCCTTCTGTGTAACAGAACAGCTCCCTGAGAAATATAACCTTAGGAAAGGTTATTATTTTATTATCGTTTCTTGTAATTATTATATTCATTGTAATGATGGTCACAGGTGGGACCATCTATTAATATGCCAAATGCTGTGTTAGTGACTTTCCATACATCATTATTTTCATTCTGCACAACCACTTCATGGATTATTGCTATCCTTATTTTACAAAGAAGGAAGCTGAGGTATAGAGAGTGAAATAATTTGCCTAAGACTCTGCAGCTAGTAAGTGGCAGAGTCAGGCTTGAAACTGACTTGGCTGCCTCCAGAGTTCTTTCCATTCCCCTCACTTTAAGGTTACTGACTTGAGGTATTTCCATCACGGTGAGGAAAATGAGACCCGTCCAACAAACATGTTAAATATGTGATTGTGGGCATGTCATCTAATGACCCAGTTTCCTCCCATAAAAAGAGGAGAATAATACCTACCTTAACAAACTTGAAGAGCAATTGTGATAATCACATGAAATGTTTTGGAAACTTATTTGTAGAGCATTGCAATTTATAAAACAAGAAGTAATATATGCAGTAGTCAGCATGAGATTCAGTTATTCCAATAGCCAGATACCTAGCTGACCTTCTCTGTGTATTTTTTCTTAATCTTTTAGTAGTAAGACCCCATACTCTAGCCAAAATAAAGAAGTCTTGGGGCTTTAACATTTTCTGTTCCCTCTGCCTCAAATGCTCTTCCTCTAGAACATTCCAGGCCTGTGATAATCACCATGCAGAAAATAAAATTGTAGTGTATCCCCCTTCCCTCCCTTTATGTTACTGCTCTTTTTTTTCATGGTTCTTATCGCTACCTGAAATTATCTCCTTTATTCCTTTGTTTGTTTATTATCTGTCTATCCCCACTCACTGGAATATATTCTCCTTGAGAGCAGCAACTTGCCTTTCTTTGTTCACTACTTTCTGTATCCTCAGTTCCTTGACTAGGGACAGGAACATAAAAGATACTTAGCAAATATCTGCACAAAGACTGTAATTGTTACAGTAGGTAGCTAGTCAGGCATGAGCAGGGCAGGAGAGGGCTGTCCCTCCCACCCACCAAGAATGTCAGGCAACCATAAGGTGATGGTCCAGCAGTTGTCACACTGCCTCTCTAAAATAATAATAGGTCACAGCCAGCACCAGGGAGAGGCAGTTTCCAAACAGATAAAAACACCTGAAGTTGGTAATCAGCAGCTTTCAGGAATTGGGCAAGTGGGATCGAGCACGCACATTAAGAGGCAAAATGGCAGAGTGTGACCTTCCAGGGGCATTCCACAGGAAAAGGGAAGAAAGCCTTAGGTGAGATGCGTACAACTCCAGTAAACACAATGTGCATACTCGCCTCCCAAGTGCAAGCAGTGCACCGCGCATGCAGGCGGCTCACCCTAAGGGAAGAATGAAGGGAAAGGGGTGCAAGATGCCAGAAGTAGGCCAGCATATATAATCTGAGGTTCAAGGTTAAATGGGGCACTTGACCTCCAAGGTGTCCACTTGGTTCTCTTCCAAGTGTACATTCCTGCTGCAAACCTGTATGGAGTTGCCGCCACTAACATATTTTGGTGCCAAGTGACTCGGATATTTGCCACCAATAACATAATAACAATGCACAGCAATGAAACAAAAGGCATTACAAGACTTTATAATATGAGGAAGTCCAAGCATAAGAACTAGAAATTCAAAAGAGGAATCAACTATTCTGAGCTGGAATAGACCAATAAAACATCAGATTGGCATGCACTCAGAATTCCTCCTTGAGGACTGGGAAGCATTTGAATGAGTGAAGGGCAGCTAGGAGGACAGGATGAATGGTGTCAGGAGAGGGTAAATGTAGGAGGAAATATGCCTTGTGCCAAGAATAGTGGAGGGCCCAGCCAGCTGGAGGTTGACACGGTACAAAAGTTGGAAATGTACGAAGTTGTGGGCAGATAATAGAGATCCTTGAGTGGCAGGTTAAGAAGCTTGACATTTAAGGAGACTTTTGCTAGGGAAAGCAATGAAAAGTGATTTTTAAAAACAAGTGAAATAGGAGTTAGAAGACAGAGACACTACTATTTTATTTTCTTTATGGTCATTATCACAGGCGTGGGAGTCTTTAGGGAATGGCATTTCAAGCAACAAGAACAGTAAACGTTAAGGACTCAAACCTTTTTCTGGTTATAACATGGGTGTCTTACTACAAAGTGCTTCCTTCGCCTTCCTTTCACAGGTGTTGATCCCTAGTAAACATCTTGTACTCTAAACTATGCCTCCGCTTTACTATATCACAGATTCCTTTATATACTATCCCCAAAACAATCCTACAAGATAGGTATTATTATCTTCACTGTACAAATGAGGAAACTGAGGTTTCAAGAGATTAGGTAACTTACCCAAATATACACACCTAGGAAGGGCCAAGCCTGGAGAAAGCAATTCTTTGGCAGAAAAAGTGTCCTCCGACGCACCATTCTCTTCCCCAGCTTATCTTCACGCAGAGTTGATTACCTAAAGTTGTGTTGCCACGGGCCAAAACCCCCACCCCCAAATTATCTCTGCAAGGTACACAAGATCCAGACAATTGTTACTACTTTTACTTTCTTAGAGTTACAAGTCAAATGTGCTCAGCTGGAGTAATTCTTCCATTTTGATTTAAGTGGACTACATCCTGTCCCTCAGCAAAGTAAGTTCTCAGTATAATGGCTAAATCCATCTTCAGACTCTTGAAACATGCCCTTTTACAAATTATGGCGAAGAGGTGCTGCATTTGCACCTCCTTATGAGGCAGCTAGTTAATATTATGTTACTGCAGAATGGAGACCCCTTTCCCAGCAGAAACTGCAACTGAGCAACCACTGCCAAATAAGGAAGAGCCACTGCAGTCCCTCCCTGTGGGTGCTGTTCGTTTCTCTCAATCAGGAAGACTGTAATTAACTGCATGGGTATCATCAGAAAATGTCTGAAAAGAGGCCTGTAAATTCAAGGAATGTGAAAGGGGCCAGAAGTAATAATAGAATCATCTTGGATATATATTTAGAAATGCTGAGGAGGTTTGAGGTGGTGAAAAACAGCACATGTGTTAAAGTTTTAGAGATAGATACTCCACCAACAGGAACAGTGTGTGAAGTAAAGGAGGGTAGAGGAACACTATGGACCCTCTTGGTTGTAAATTATCTCTACCAGTGGGTTGTTCTTGCCGTTGTTGTTGTTTATAAAGTGAAATCAATTTTAGGCAGGTCCTGCTAGCAGAAGTATTAACACAGTGGGGAAGAGTAGTAATTCTTGGCAAAGGTTTATATTATTCTTATTACAAGTGAGTGTCAGTTTTTTCCAGTCAAAATACATCTATTTCATTTGTTTGGCTGTTTGCTACAAGAGGTCAGTGGAACATGGAATTCCTTTTATAAAACCTTACTTTTAGAAAACGTAGCTATTCTAGGGTGTGGAAGGGATTCCAAGTCTTACGAAAGGAAACTCAGAGGCAGATGAACGCAGCCCAAGATTCTTTTGCCTACAGCATAATCGAACATGCTTCAGCTCCACATTGGATCATTACAAAGGTGACTTCTACACTTTCCCTGGAATGAATTAGACCACTTGATTAGCGTTTCACTTGCCTCTTAAGCCTTTAAAAGCTCAACAAAAACATAGCAGATATTGTGCATATAAGATGTGCATTGAAATAAAAAGGAAAATTGTTAAGAAATTAGCTGTAAATAGTTCCCAAATTAGTTCCTTCCAGGTGGAAACGTAGTCTCATTCATAATTGTATCCACCACAGGGATTAACATAGTGCCTGGCACCGGGTAGGTATTTGATTGAGTTTCTTATAATTGAATTGAAAAGGGTGTATAAACCAAGTTGAAAGGAATTAATGGAAGCAGTTCATTGTAAACATATTTAACCGAGGAAGTTACATCCTGCCTACACCTCGGGCACCAAGCTGTTGATCTCATGTGGCTGTCTTAATTTGAGAACTAAGGCCACCTACTTTTTCCTATTAACAGAAAGGGTAGCTATGCCAAGCCTTATTGCTTACCTCTTCCCCAACACAGGGATTCATATCATAGGGCTTTTAATACAAACTCTTTTTTTTTTTTTTTTTTTGAGACGGAATCTCGCTCTGTCACCCAGGCTGGAGTGCAGTGGTGTGATCTCAGCTCACTGCAACATCCGCCTCCCAGGTTCAAGTGATTCTCCTGTCTCTGCCTCCTGAGTAGTTGGGATTACAGGTGTCTGCCACCACCACGCCCAGCTAGTTTTTGTATTTTTAGTAGAGACTCCTGTCTCTGCCTCCTGAGTATCTGGGATTACAGGTGCCTGCCACCACCACGCCCAGCTAGTTTTTATATTTTTGATAGAGATGGGGTTTGGCCATGTTGGGCAGGCTGATCTCGAACTCCTGACCTCAGGTGGTTCACCCTCCTCGGCCTCTTAAAGTGCTGAGATTATAGGCGTGAGCCACCATGCCCGGCCAACAACTGACTCATTTTAAATGATCAAATCTTGTGTGTAGTTACATGGTGTAACATTTTTCAAGCAAACTGTTCTGCTGAATTCTTCTTTTTAGTAAATGCAATTTATCAAGTATTGGTTGCCAACAAATATATCCCAATGTTGTCTCCTCAATCATTCCTATTTTAATCTTGAGGGCTCTGCTTTTACTAAAATGTTTATACAAGCCATAAATTTGGCCTCAAAACATGTTTCTTGGTAACATAAATTTACCCATTTGGATGCAATAGAAAAATCAAGAGGTAGTTTGTTCCTAAAATTTGGCCCACTATCCAATAAGAGATTAAGGAATCCTGGGCTATTGATGTAGAGGAGGCTCTGCACTCTCACTCTGCTATTGGGACTACTACGCATCACTTCCCTCCTGCTGCACTTGTATGAATAATGAAAATCAAACTGTCTATGCCAATTAAAAAGTTAAGTTTTAAAATGCAAGCTCTCAAACTTTTTTATTATTGTAAAATAACACAGTTTTTTAAATTAATGTACAGAAGGCTTTAAATTGAAAAGCAATTCCCTCCCCACACCACACTTCAGACCACCACCAATCCCCTCAGTCTCATTCTTCAGTAGTAATCAGTATGAACAATTGATTAGATATTCTTCCAGAAATTTTTGATACATATACATATGTACATACATATGTACAATATGTATATATTTTGATACATATTCATATGTACAATAATTGTGTTGCACACAAATAAATAATATCATACATAGTGGTTTACAACTTGCTTTTTCAACCTATATATCTTGTAATATCTTTCCCAATGAGAACATATATAATATCTCATTCTTTTAGCACCTGCATAGTATTCCATAATTTACAGTCAATTTAACTGGTTCCCTATCTATGGATATTTGATTGTTTCTAGTTTTTTGCTACTACAAATGATCATCCATGTACATATTTCTTAAAGTACATGTGAGAATTATTGGATGAAAGATAACATGTGGAAATGTAAAATAGTGCACCCACTTTGGAAAACAACCTGACATTTCCACAAAAGGTTAATCGTACAGTTGTCATATAACCCAACAATTTCACTCCTAGGTATATATGCAAGAGAAATGAAAATATATTTGCAGGCAAAAAGTTGTACATGAATGTACATGCCAGTATTATTCCTAAAAGCCAGAAATTGAAAACAACTGAAATGTCCATCAACTAATGAGTGGATAAAGTAAGTGTAGTTTATACATACACACAACTTCATTATACATACAATGAAATATTCCTCAGCCATAAAAAGGAATGAAGTACTGATTGATGTTGAAACATGGATGAACCTTGAAAATATTATGCTAAGTGAAAGTTTACATGTTGTGATTCCATTTATATGAAAAGTTCACAATAAGCAAATCCATAGCCAGGAGCTGGTGAGAGGGTGGGAAGTGGAGAATGAGAAGTGACTGCGAATGAGTACGAATTTTCTTTTTAGAGTGATAAAAATATTCTAGAATTAGATAGTGGTGATGGCTGCATAGCCCTGTTAATATACTAAAATACATTGACTTGTACACTTTAAATGAGCAAATTTTGTGGTATGTGAATTATACCTCCATAAAGCAGTTTCTGAAAAAAAGGTAACACGAAGCCTTTGAAAGAAGGGTCAGTCTAGAATATATACGGTCCACGGGAGTACTTTTATCCTGGGATATTCCATACACACCCAGAAAAACTTTTTCTTTATCAATTTCTCCCACAAGACAGTTAAAATGTTTTTCCTCATTTCCTAAAGGAAATGTCTGCATTTAAATTTGAAGAGAAAAAATTAAATCAAAGATTAGCTTTCAGAAACAAGCTTAAATGTCTTTTTTATAGTTTCTGTGTTGCTGTCTTTTTTTTTTTAATTATAAAAGTAGCACATACTCACTGTATGAAATTTGGAAAAGACATAAAATCCTGAAAAGAAGAAAGTAAAGATTATCTGTCATCCTACCACCCAGATATAATCATTGTTAACATTTAAGTGTGTCTTCTTCTAGTCTTTTAATATACTTTTGTGTATGAAATTGAGATTATACTCTGTATACACAGCTTGGTATCTTACTTTCTTATTTTAATATTATGATATCATGAACATTTTCTCATTTCGAAACATGATTTTTAACGGCTACATAATTTTCTATTCTATGCCTATACCATCATTTATTTAACCAGTTTCCAATTTGAGGGTATTTAGTTGTTTCCAATTTTTGCTGCTTCAATTGTTTGTGTAGCTAAATCTTTTCACACATCCATAATTATTTTCTTAGGATAAATACCTAGCAGTGCAAATGCTGGGTCAAAAGATATGCACATATTAAAGCTTTTGGTATGTATTCTCAAATTGCCTTTCAGAAAGTCTACACCAATTAATACCTCCACTAGAACTGTATTTGAGTGTCTGTTTTTGTATTAACCAGGCCAACACCAGCTATGGTTATTTGTTTTTAATTTTTTTTGTTTTGTTTGAGATGGAGTTTCGCTCTTGTTGCCCAGGCTGGAAAGCAATGGCGCGATCTCAGCTCGCTGCAACCTCTGCCTCCCGGGTTCAAGCAATTCTCCTGCCTCAGTCTCCTGAGTAGCTGGGATTACAGGTGCCCACCACCACGCCCAGCTAATTTTTTTGTATTTTTAGTAGAGATGGGGTTTCGCCAGGCTGATCTCGAACTCCTGACCTCAGGTAATCCGCCTGCCTTGGCCTCCCAAAGTGCTGAGATTACAGGCATGAGTCACAGCACCTGGACTGTTTTTAATTTTTTAATCCTTGTCAATATAATGTGTTAGGCATTAATGAAGCACATGATTTCATTGTTATTTAAAACAGTGTCTATTGGACATTTTTATTTTTTTGTCTTGTGTGTGTGTAATGGTTTATCTCCTTTGTCTTTTTGTCTGTTATGATGCTTGTGTCTTTCTTATTAATCTGTAACAGCTCTTTATATATGAATAATATCATAATATTAAGTATTTGTCTATCATATACACTTTTAAAGAGCATCTCCACCCTCACAGTACTATTGTACTTCCCTGGAGTCTTTATGTCTTCATCAGGGCAAGGTTTTCCAAAATCCAAAGAGGAAAAAGGATGGAAATATTCCTTTTCCTTTCTTTGGTGCACAAACTAGAAGATATAAGGAACCCACAAATGATCTTAAAAATAAATGGACCACGTTATTAGAGAAATAATTCAGTCTCCCCATGGATCCATTAATGGCGTCTATAACACCTTTTCTCTCAACTCTCTCTGGGCACCTAATGCCTGTTCTAAATCAACAGGCTTAGTGGCTGCAGGCTTCCCTAAACCTTCCCTTTACACCAACAACTCAAGCTGAAGCTTTTTTGATAGTCCTGGGCACTTTAACACTTGCTGGTACTTAAAGAGCAAACTCTAGAGATTCTAATCACTAAGTCTAATCACAATGAAAGGAAAATTTTCACCGAAAAGTTAATAAAAGAAAACCATTACCAAGTCAAATGGGATCCCATTCTCTTAACTGCCTGATAATGTGGATTAGATTGTTTCCAAAACCTGACTTCGGAACCACAACTATGATTAAGGGGGAGAATCTGTCCTTACCACCCAAGAGGGAAGAGCCCTTGGGAGCTCCATAGAACATGCTCATTTCTGAACTGTGTATGGGCCTGGAGTACAGAGGAACTTGGCTTTCTTACATTTTGTTATGGTTTTAGGGGCACCTAACGGCCCTGAGGTTTAAACGTCCTTTTGTGATCTGCAATGTACTGAATTGTGTCTCTCCAAAATCCATACATTGATTCCCTAACTCCCGTTCCACATGTGATGATATTTAGAGATGGAGTTTTTGAGAGATAATTAGGTTTAGATGAGTTAATGAGGGAGTGGCCCTCAGAGGAAGAGACACCAGGGCTATCTCTGCCTGCCAAGTGAGGTCATAGCAAAACGGCCGCTGTCTGCCAGCCAAGAAGAGAGCCCTCACCAAGAACCAAATTGGCTAGCACTTTGATCTTGGACTTTCCAACCTCCAGAGCTATGAGTAAATAAATTTACATTATTTAAGCCACACAGTCTATGGTATTTTGTTACGGCAGCCTAAGCTGACTAAGACATGTCCACTGATTAATGCCTGAAATCCTACCATGAGTATAGACTAAACATCTAGTGTTCAGTTCAAATACAAGCAACTACATAAAGGAAATTTCATAAGTCATAGACACCTCAGTCAGAGTGAAGAGTATTTGGCTCCTTCCATAGGCATAGGTGTGGGAGAGGCCCAGGGAGTGGAAGAGAAAACAACTGTATAAAGTGTCTGAGGAGGGTAGATGAAGGGGATACTACCACAAAGCAAACTTAATCAGTTAATAAACCTGCCCAAGGCCAGCAGTGACAAGAGATAACTGCAAATACTACCCCCATGTTGCTTCAACAGGCACAAGTGAGTAACAGTTTTTTCTTAACAGTATTGCCATTCCAGTGCTCCTTTGACCTAGACAAGCCTCCTCTTCACCCACTGAGGCAAGGAAACAACACAGTATCTAAATTTATCTTATAGCTTCATAACAGAATCTTGTCACATAGCTCTATCTATGGGCCAGGGACAGTTCTAAGTGCTTTACATGTATTAACCCATTTATATTTCACAATCACCCTATTGGGGTAGCTATTATTCTATTCAATTTATAGATAAAGAAACTAACAGATAAAGAAGAGGTAGAGCTGAGATTTAAATCCAAGTGTCAGGGGACTCCAAAGTTCATCTTCCAATCTATGCTCAAAGGCCATTTGTCCATTGCTAAAGAGATAGCATTCAGAGCATTCAAGCCAAAGCGTCATCATTACTACTCCATTTCTGATTTGGTGCTACACCTTGGGTGTTCTTTTAGAAGTTATTGAAATGGTGGCAGGGAGGATGAGGAGAAGCTTTTTGAAAGACTTAAAATGGTTGGAAGCACAAACTTAGACATCAAAACAGACTTGGAATCATGTCCTAAATCTGCTACACACTAGCTGCATGAATTTCAGCAAGTTACTTAACATCTCTGAGCTTCAGTTTCTTGCTCTGCAAAATTAATTTAATAATAATAATCTCTACTTCATAGGGCTAATGTGAAGATCCCATGAGTTAATATGTGTAAAAGACTTATTACACTACCTAGCACTTAGCAAACACTCAATAAATATTACTTAAATATATTATAAAGCTGGAGAAGACTTCAGGGCTGCACTAGAGTTTAACTTCAGTTTGATATTATTCTGAGTGGCAAGAGAAATACATAGACACCAGCCCCACCAAGTGGGGCAAAGCCTCCTCTTGAGAAAGGAGGCCAGGCAGCAACTGCTCACAGAGCCTGACTCAACAAATGGCAGCTGCAGTGTTGACCAACAGCACAATTTGTATACTGACAGGAGAGGAGGGAATGGGAGCAATGTCCTACTGAAGAGTAGCTCTGTCTTCTCAGTCACACCCAAAAAGTATACCCTTCAAAATCAAGTATAAAGCTGTCAGACACTCTTCATCTTTAGTTTATCTTATTTATGAGAAGTTTGTTTATAAGGCTTAGGAACTTGAAACCCAAATTTAGTTTCCTTATCTTCAGATGATCAAGAAAAGATAACTAAAATAATATTTATATTCACAGATAAAAATTCTAATTAATTCATAAACACAGAGTATGGTATATTGTAATATAATGGCCAAAGAAAATAGATCCAAGTAGACTTCAGTTGTTGTCAGTTATAGGTTGTGTGACTTTAAACTAGTAACTTAACGTCCCTGAACCATTTCCTATAAAATCAAGGACAGTAGTGGTTGCTACAGGTAGTAAATAATATGTTGGATGTGAAAGTGCTTTGCAAACTCCAAAGGATATACAAATTGTGATATGCTAATAGAGTCAAACATATGCAAAGAAAAAATACTAAAAATTAAAATTGCTGCAGGAGTAGTTAAAAACACAAGAAAATATCACTGAATTACAAATCATGTATTATTCATTTATTATTGCTGTTATTTTCACTGGCAAGGTTTTAGGGAAAGCAGGCAAATGGCAGCAAATGAAAGAGCATATAGACCTGTGGAGAAATTCTCAAGAAAACTTGTGGGCAGTTTTTAGGACTGTAGATGGCACTAGCTCTTCAGAATGTCTCATTTCTCTGTAAAATACATGGCTTCTCTTTTTCTTGATTTGGGGTGGGGAGAGGATAAAGGATTACCCACGATGAAGGGTTCTCCAAGACCTCAAAGGAAAGAAAAGTGTATATAGGCACGTTCTAAACTGGAAAGGACGAATACTGCAGCCATGCTGACTCTTCCCAGAATAAATCCCACTCTTACCTCTCTGGATCCCCAGCCCCAGCTGAGCCCAGGCAGCCAGGGTTGCATTACTGCCATATGGCCACTAGGGACACTCTCAGTGTCCTCCTAAATTTATAGAAATTAGTGTAACCGGGAAATTTTCTCCTTAGCTTTTCTGAGATAGACTAAAATTTTTGAAAAGTGACCTCGCAGAGAAGCTAAGGAAAAAGAATACTGAAATAGGCAAAGCAATTAAAAAACAGAGAGACCAATGAGTTTAGAGAGCACTAATTTCCTGCCTCTGCTTTTATAAACTCTTAATTACATAACTTGGCAGTTACCTACTAAATTTTACATGAGCGTATTCTCCAGCTGAGCAGTTCTACTTTCAAGTCTCTATCTGTAGAAATTCTTGCACATGAGCAGAAAGAGGCCTTTATAAGTATTCTTGCTGTAATGTTTGTAGTGTCAAAAGAAAGAATGAAAGAAATGGAAGGACAAAGGGACAGAAGGTGAGAAGAAAGGAGAATGCATAAAAGGGGACCATTTACGTCAATTGGCTTGTCCAAACAATAAAATATAGAATGCTGTTCAATCATTTAAAAGGAGATAGATTGGTTCATACTAACATAGAAACAGCTATAACACATATTGTCGTGTGAAGTAGGCTGTAAAACAATGCATACAGGAGGATATTATTTATATAAAAAACCACAAACCAAGCAAGATAGATATAGCTACAGATATATACATATATATAGTTAAATTCATATACAAATTTCTGAGGGGATGCATATCAAATTAGTGGTGGAAGGTAATTCAAAGAGAATTTTTGTTTTATCATCATCGAGTATTTTTTTAAATGAGAATGTATTTCATATACTTGTATTTTCCCTTTTAATTTAGAAACATAATTGTAACCTCCAGCCACGGGAACCCAAGGTGGCTTATGATTGGCACCATAACAGCCCAAAGCCATCCTCCATCCAGTTCCTGTAGGCTCAGATTGTCCACTCTGGTCCAGACTGCATCCTACTTCAGAATGGCAGCCTCAACTGCCTTTCTAGAGTCTTCCCTAAGCTTTGGTTGGAATTTCCCTTTCTGTTGCTCTTAAAAGCATTTATTCATTCACTATTTGTTCAAATCCACCAATTAAGTTTTGAGTGCCAACGATTTGCTACGGGCTAAGAGTAAAATTATAGATAAAAACAGACATGGCCCTTTTTTATGATCCAGAACTTAGAGTCAATGTTCTTGAGTGGAAAGAGCTTGAACTCAGTGCCAGGGTTCAGTTTCATCTCTGCATCACTTGGGACAAGTATCTCAGTGTCCTCACCTCTAAAGTGGGAAAATAATGCCACTTACTTGCCAAGGTTGAAGTGAGGATTCAATGAAGTAGTGCAAGTAACTCATGAAGAAAAGCACCTGGAGTATAACAATTGCTTCAAGAGTGTTAACCTCTCTCCTTCCTTCTTCATATTTTCCTGCAATCAACCTTTTAAAAGAATATTAGGTGGAGCTGGGCCAAGATGGTGGACTAGAAGCAGTGCATGTGTGCCACTCTCACAGATAGAAAACAAAAGGTTAGTGAATACTGTCCCTACAGCCTGATCATCTGAGAAACCATGTTGGGATTCATCAAGGTAGGAGCGGAACACAGAGAGAAGAGAGGAACAAAGCTGGGCCCCACGTTGCCTGGACTCAAAGTGGAGCTGGGGGAACCTCTCCAACACAGGAAAGGGTCAGTGAGTGAGATCCCCCAGGGGGATTCACATTCCCCACAGGGACCTGTGCAAGACTGGAAACAGGATAATGCCACTGGTTCCCCCGAACTGTCCCCACACCGTACTTCTAGACTGAGGCAGAGAGCCACCTGGATGTTTTGCAGGGGCAACTCTCGAGTTCAAAGGGACCTCTACAAGCCTTAGGCCCCAGAGCAAACAAGCACTGGTGCCATAGCATCAGTAGAGGCCACCGTTGCCATGCCTGGGAGCAGTAACATTACTTCACCACCCCCCTTGCCAGACAGGGCTCAGTACCAGCTTCCAGGCCAGTGGTCCCACTTTTGTTTGAACCCGGCCGGCCACTCCACCCAACTGCACCATTGGCAGCCAGACAGGCAACACTTGCTAGAGCTTCTCGCACAGTAGCCTGGCTTCTGTGTGAACTCAGCCAGAGCAGGCAGCTTCCAGTTGTCCCAGGAAACAATTGTACAGCAGAACGTACAACCCTACCTGCCCCCACCACTGGGAACCAGGAGGGCAATGCCTGCTAGAGCTTCTAGCTCAGTGGTCCTGCTTCTGTGTGAATTCAGCGGAAGTGTACAGCTTCCTGTTGTCCAGGGAAATACCCAGAACACACAGTACATGGCCCCGCCTGCTCCCAGGCACCATAGTCCTCCTTCAGTGCTCACAGCTGCCTGTTGTCCCAGGAAGCATCCAGACATCAGGGTAGGTGACCTCACTCACTCCTGCTGCTGATAGCCAGGCAGGCAATGCCTGCTAGAGCTTCCAGCCCAGCAGTCTCGCTTCTGTGTGAACTCAGCTGCAGGGTGCAGCTTCCTGTTTTCCTAGAAAACTCCCAGGTGGCAAGGCAGGCATCCCCACCAACTCCTACTGCCAGTAGCCAGGGGAGCTATGCCTGCTGGGGCTTCCAGCCCAGTGGCCCTACTTCTGCCTGAATTTGTCAAGGGGTGCAGCCATGGAAACACCCAGACAGCAGGGCAGGCACTGCACCCACCCCCACCTCTCATAGCTAGACAGGCCAAACTCACTAGATCTTCCATCCTAGTGAACCTGCTTCCACCTGAACTCTGCAGGCAGGCACAACCCTGTCTCTTCCCAGGAAGCACACAGACAGCATATTAAGGCCTACTTGGCAAGGATAAGGCTTGTCTGCCAATTGTGGCCCCTGTGGGGAGCCCCATGGACCAGAACACCTCAAAAAGGAAACACAGGCACAGAGACAGCAATCAGAGGGGGCTTCTCCAAGATGGAGGAGTGGACTAGAATTGAAGCTAGTCAACTGAACCCACCTTATACCATAACCAAAACCTCAAGGGTATCAAAGAAGAAAACAGAAAAAAAAATTCCATCCAAAGGATGGCAACTTCAAAGACTGAAGGAACATCAGCCCATGCAAATGAGAAAGAAACAGCAAAACAGTCTGGCAACTCAAAAAGCCAGAGTGCCTTCTTACTTCCAAATGGCAATATGAATTCCCCGGCAATGGTTCTTAACTAGGCTGAAATGACTGAAAAGTCAGAAATAGAATTCAGAATATGGACAGGAACAAAGATGATTGACATACAGGAGATAATGGAAACCCAATCCAAGAAATCTAAGGATTACAATTAAAAAATACAGCAGGGAATAAAGCAAATGACCATTATAAGAAAAAAACAAACTTGTCTGATAGAGCTAAAAAATGCACTAGAATAATTTCATAATGCAATCACAAGTATTAACAGCAGCATTAACCAAACCAAGGAAAGAGTCTCAGATATTGAAGACTGGCTCTCCAAAACAACTCAGTCAAGGAAAAAATAAAAATAAAAACAATAAACAAGAATGAACAAAACCTCTGATAAATATGGAATAACGTAAAGACACCAAATCTATTACTCATTGGCATCCCTGAAAGAAAGGCAGAGAAAACAGGCAACATGGAAAACATATTTCAGGATATCATACATGAAAATTTTCCCAGCCTCACTAGAGATGCCAACATTCAAATTCAGGAAATGCAGAGAACCCTTGCAAAATACTAGAAGACCATCCCCAATACACATAGCAATCAGATTCTCCAAGATCAATATTAAAGAAAATAAGTCAAAGGCAGCAAGAGACAAGGGATAGGTCACCTCCAAAGGCAACCCCATCAGGCTAACAGCAAATCTGTCAGCACAAACCCTGCAAACCAGAAGCGATTGTGGGTGTATTTTCAGCATTCTTAAAGAAAATAAATTCCAGTCAAGAATTTCATATCTAATCAAACTAAGCTTCATAAGTGAAGGAGGAATAAGATGCTTTTCAGACAAGCAAATGTTAAGGGAATTTATTACCATCAGACATGCCTTACAAGAAGCACTTAAGGGAGTGTTAAACATGGAAAGGAAAGACTGTTACTGGCCACTACAAAAACACACTTAAGTACATACAACAGTGACACTAAAGCAGCCACACAAACAAGTCTGCATAATAATGAGCTACTAACATAATGACAAGATCAGACTGCACATATCAATAGTAACATTGAATGTAAATGAGCTAAATGCCCCAATTAAAAGGCACAGAGTGGCAAGTTAGATAAAGAAGCAATGCCCAATTGTATGCTCTCTTTAAAAGACTCATCTCACATGCAGTGACACCCATAGACTCAAAGTAAAGAGATGGAGAAAAATTTCCAAGCAAACAGAAAACAAAAAAAGGCAGGGGTTGCTATTCTCATTTCAGACAAAACTGACTTTAAACCAACAAAGATCAAAAAAAAAAAAAAAAAAACAAAAAACAAAAAAAAAGGAGCATTACATCATAGTAAAGGTTTCAATTCAGTAAGAAGACCTAGCAATCCTAAATATATGCATCCAACACAGGAGCACCCAGATTAATAAAGCAAGTTCTTAGAGACTTATGAGAGACTTAGATAACCACACAATAATAGTGGGAGACTTCAACACCTAAATTGGTACCTAGGGAGTGGAGTATTGCTATAAAGATAACTTCATGTGGAAGTGACTTTGAAACTGGGTAATGGGCAGAGGTTGGAACAGTTTGGAGGGCTCAGAAGAAGATAGGAAGATGTAGGAAAGTTTGGGACTTCCTGGAAACTTGTTGAATGGTTTTGACCAAAGTGCTGACAGTGATGTGGTCAATGAAGTCCAGGCTGGGTGGTCTCAGATGGAGATAAGGAACTTACTGGTAACCGGAGCAAAGGTCACTCTTGTTATGCTTTAGCAAAGAGACTGGTGGCATTTTCCACTGCCCTAGAGATTGGTGGAACTTTGAACTTGAGAGAGATGATCTAAAATTGGAACTTATGTTTAAAAGGGAAACAGAACATAAAAGTTTGGGAAATTTGCAGCCTGACAATGTAACAGAAAAGAAAAACCCATTTTCTGGAGAGAAATTCAAACCAGCTGCAGAAATTTGCATAAGCAATGGGGAGCCAAATGTTAATCACCAAGACAATGGGGAAAATGTCTCCAGGGCACGTCAGAGACCTTCATAGCAGCCCCTCCCATCACAGGCTGGGAGGCTAGGAGGGAAAAATGGTTTTGTGGGCTGGGCTCAGGGCCCCGCTGCTTTGTGCAGCCCAGAAACTTGGTATCCTGTATCCCAGCCAGCCACTCCAGCTCCAGCTGTGGCTAAAAGGGGCCAAGGTACAGCTCAGGCCATTGCTTCAGAAAGTGCAAGCAGCGTCAGAACAGACTAATACATATGGAAACACCTGGATGTCTAAGCATAAGTTTGCTGCAGGGGTGAAGCCATCATGGAGAACCTCCGCTAGGGCAGGGCAGAAGGGAAATGTGGGGTTGGAGCCCCCACACAGAGTCCCCACTGGGGCACTGGCTAGTGGATCTGTGAGAAGCAGGCCACCATCCTCCAGAACCCAGAACAGTAGATCCATGAAGAACTTGCACTGTGCACCTGGAAAAGATGCAGACACAACACCAGCCCATGAAAGCAGTGGGTTGGGAGGGGGCAGTAGAGGGCTGTAAAGTAGAGGGCTGCAAAGCCACAGGGGCAGAGCTGCCCAAGGCCACGGGAGCACATCCTTTGCATCAGCGTGCCCTGAATGTGAGACATGGAGTCAAAGGAGACTATTTTGGAGCTTTAAGAGTTAATGACTGCTCTGCTGGATTTTGGAATTGCATGGGGCCTGTAGCCCCTTTGTTCTGGCCAATTTCTCCCATTTGGAAAGGCAGCATTTATCCAATGCCTGTACCCCCACTGTATCTTGGAAGTAACTAACATGTTTTTGATTTTACAGGCTCATAGGTGGAAAAGACTTGACTTATTTCAGCTGAGACTTTGGACTTGGATTTTTGAGTTAATGCAGGAATGAGTTAAGAGTTTGGAGGACTGTTGGGAAGGCATGATTGTGCTTTGAAATGTGATAACATGAGATTTGGAAAGGGCCAGGGGCAGAATATGGTTTGGCTCTGTGTCCTGACCCAAATCTCATCTTGAATTGTAATCTGAATTATAATCCCCACATGTCAAGGGAGAGACCTGATGAAAGGTGATTGGATCATGGAGTCAGTTTCTCCCATACTGTTCTCATGATACTGAGGGAATTCTCACAAGAGCTGATAGTTTTGAAATTGTTTGGTAGTTGCTCCTTCATTTGCGCTCTTTCGTTTGCTCTTCTCTCTCCTGCTGCCTTGTGAAGAAGGTGCTTGCTTCCCCTTTGCCTTCTTCCATGATTGTAAGTTTCCTAAAGCCTTCCCAGCCATGTGGAACTGTAAGTCAATTGAACTCCTTTCCTTCATAAATTACACAGTCTCAGGCATTTCTTTATAGCAGTGTGAAACAGACTAATACAACACCCCACTGACAGTTTTAGACAGATAATTAAGACAGAAAACTAACAAAGATATTCAGGACCTGAACTTTACACTTGACCAAATGAACCTAACAGACATCTACAGAACTCTCCAACCAAAGAATAGAATATACCTTCTTCTTATCTGCACATGGCACATACTCTAAAATCAATGACACAACTGGGCATAAAACAATCCCCAGCAAATTAAAAAAAAAACATACCAATCACACTCTCAGACCACAGTGCAATAAAAATAGAAATCAATGCTAAGGGGCTGGGCATGATGGCTTATACCTGTAATCCTAGCACTTCGGGAAGATGAGGTAGGAAGATCACTTGAGATCAGGAGTTTGAGACCAGCCTGGCCAACATGACAAAAACCCTTCTCTGCTAAAAATACAAAAATTAGCCAGGCATGGTGGTGCATGCCTGTAATCCTAGCTACTCAGTAGGCTGAGGTGGGAGAATCACTTGAACCCAGGAAGCAGAGGTTGCAGTGAGCTGAGATTGCACCACTGCACTCCAGCCTGGGCAACAGAGCAAGATTCTGTCTCAAAAAAAAGAAAAGAAAGGAAAGAAGGAAGGAAGGAAGGAGGGAGGGAGGGGGGGGGAGGGAGAGAGAGAGAGAGAGAGAGAGAGAGAGAGAGAAAGAAAGAAAGAGAAAGAAAGAAAGAAAGAAAGAAAGAAAGAAAGAAAGAAAGAGAAAGAAAGAAAGAAAGAAAGAAAGAAAGAAAGAAAGAAAGAAAGAAAGAAAGAAAGAAAGAAGAAAGAAGAAAGAAAGAAGGGAGAAAGAAAGAAAGGCAGGCTAAGAAAATCACTCAAAACCATACAATTGCATGGAAAGTAAACAACCTACTCCTGAATGACTTCTGCATAAATCATCAAATTAAGGCAGAAATCAAGAAATTCTTAGGAAGTAATGAGAACAATGATACAGCATACCAGAATCTCTGCGACACAACCAAAGTAGTGTAAGAAGGAAGTATATTTATAGTTTTCTTTCTTTTTTTTCTTTTTATTTAATTTTTATTTTAAGTTCAGATGTATATATGCAGGTTTGTTATTTAGGTAAACTTGTGCCATGGGGATTTATTTTACAGATTATTTCATCACCCAAGTATTAAGTCAAATACCCATTAGTTATTTTTCCTGATCAAGAGGGACGTTTATAGAACTAAACACACAAATCAAAAAGTTAGGTCCCAGATTAACAACCTAACATCACATGTAGAAGAACTAGTGAAACAAGAGCAAACCAACCATAAAGCTAGCAGATTATAAGAAATAACCAAAATCAGAGCTGAACTGAAGGAAAATTGAGACACAAAAAAATGATACAAAAGATTAATGATTCCGGGAACTGGTTTTTTGAAAGCATTAATAAGATAGATAGACCATTAGCTACACTAATTTAAAAAAGAGAGAAGATCCAAATAAACACAATCAGAAATGACTAAGGTGATGTCGCCAACTTCACAGAAATACAAGTTCTTCAGAGACTCTTATGAGCACCTCTGTGCACACAAGCTAGAAAACCTAGAGGAAATAGATAAATTCCTGGAACCATACAACCTCCCAAGATTGAACCAGGTAGCAATTGAATCCCTAAACAGACTAATGAGTTCTGAAATTGAATCAGTAATAAAAAGCCTACCAGCAAGAAAAAGCTCAGGACCACATGGATTCATAACTTAACTCTACCATATGTTTAAGGAAGAGCTGGTACCATTCTTACCGAAACTATTCCAAAAAATTGAGGGGAGGGATTCCTCCCTAACTCATTCTATGAGGCCAGCATCATCCTGTTACAAAAATCTGGAAGAGACACAACAAAAAAAGAAAACTTAAGGCCAATGTCCTTCAACAGCACATCAAAAAGCTAATCCACCATAATCAAGTAACCTTTATCCCTGGGATGCAAGATTGGTTTAACATACACATACCAATAATTGTGATTCACCACACAAACAGAACTAAAGACAAAAACCACATAATTTTCTCAAAAGATGCAGAAAAGGCCTTTGATAAAATTCAACATCCCTTCATGTTAAAAACTCTCAACAAACTAATCATTGAAGGAATATACCTCAAAATAATAAAGAGCTATCTATGAAAAACCCACAACCAATCACATGGAATGAGCAAAACCTAGAAGTATTCCCCTTGAAAACCAGCACATGATAAGGATGCCCTCTCTCAACACTCCTATTCAACATAGTATTGGAAGCCCTGGCCAGAGCAATCAGGTAAGAGAAAGAAATAAAGGGCATCCAAATAGGAAGAGAGGCAGTCAAACTATTCCTATTTGCAGATGACATGATTTTATATCTAGAAAACCCCATAATCTTGACCCAAAAGCTCCTTCAGCTAATAAACAACTACAGCAAAGTTTCAGGAAACAAAATCAATGTACAAAAATCAGTAGCATTTCTACACACCTATAACATCCAAGATGAGAGGCAAATCAAGAATGCAATCCCATTCACAATAGCAAAAAAAAATAAAACAACTGAGAGTACAGCTAACCAAGAAATTGAAAGACTGCTAGAATAAGAATTACAAAACATTACTGAAAGAAATCAGAGATAACACAAATAAATATTAAACCATTTCACACTCATGGATAGGAAAAACCAATATTGTTAAAATGGCCATACTGCCCAAAGCAATTTACAGATTTGATGCTATTTGTATCAAGTTACCAATGACATTCTTCACAGAATTAGGAAAAACTATTTTAAAATTTATATGGGATCAAAAAAGAGCCCAGAAAGTCAAGGCAATCCTAAGCAAAAAGAACAAACCTGGAGGTATCACACTACCCAACTTCAAACTATACTGCAAGGCTACAGTAACCAAAATAGCATGGTACTGGTACAAAAAGAGACACATAGACTAGAGGAACAGAACAGAGAGCCCAGAAATAATACCACACACCTACAACCATCTGATCTTTGATAAATTTGACCAAAATAAGCAATAGGGAAAGGACTCCCTATTCAACAGATGGTGCTGGGTTAACTGGCTAGCCATATGCAGGTTGAAACTGGACAACTTCTGTATGAGCCCACTTTCATACTGCTATGAAGAAACACCCAAGACTGGGTAATTTATAAAGAAAAAGAGGTTTAATGGACTTATAATCCCACATAGCTGAGGAGGCCCCACAATCATGGTAGAAGATGAAGAATGAGCAAAGGCATGTCTTACATGGCGGCAGGCAGGAGTCCATGTGCAGGGGAACTGCCCCTTATAAAATCATCAAATCTCATGAGACTCATTCACTATCATGAAAACAGCACAGGAAAAACCCTTCCTCATGATTCAGTCACCTCCCATTGGGTCCGTCCCACAACATGTGGGGATTATGGGAGCTACAAATGAAGATGAAATTAGGGTGGGGACACAGCCAAACCATATCACCTTCCTTACATCATATATAAAAATCAATTGAGATGGATTAAAGACTTAGATGTAAAACTGAAAATTCTAAAAACCCTGGAAGAAGAAAAATTAAAAAAAAAAAAACCCTGGAAGATAACCTAGGAAATACTCTTCTGAACATAGGACCTAGCAAAGACTTCACAATTAGGACAACAAAATCAATTGCAGCAAAACCAAAATTGACAAATGGAACCTGGTTCAACTAAAGGGCTTCTGCACAGCAAAATAAATTATCAATAGAGTAAACAGACAACCTACAGAAAGGGAGAAAATATTTGCAAACTATGCATTTGACCAAGGTCTAATATCCAGAATCTACAAGGAACTTAAACAAATTTACAAGAAAAAAGCAAACAACCTGTGAAAAAAGTGGGCAAAAGAAATGAATAGATATTTTTCAAAAGAAGACAACATGCAGCTAACAAGCATATGAAAAAATGTTCAACATCACTGATCATTAAAGAAATGCAAATCAAAACCAAAATGAAATACTGATACGGTTTGGTCTGTGTACATAACCAAATCTCATCTTGAATTGTAATCCCCATAATCCCCACTTGTCCAGGGATGGACCTGGTGGGTGGTGATTAGATCATGGGGGTGGTTTCCCCCATGCTGTTTTTGTGATAATGAGTGAATTCTCATGAGACCTGATGGTTTTATAAGTGTTTGTCAGTTCCTCTTTCACATGCTTCTTTTACCTGCTGCCATGTGAGATGTGTCTGCTTCCCCTTCTACCATGATTGTAAGTTTCCTAAGGCCTCCCCAGTCATGCAGAACTGTGAGTCAATTAAACCTTTTTTCTAATAAATTACCCAGTCTCAGGCAGTTCTTTAGAGCAGTGTGAGAACAAACTAATACAGATAACATCTCACACCAGTCAGAATGGCTATTAAAAAGTCAAAAAATAACAGGTGCTGGCAAGGTTGCAGAGAAAAGGGAATGCTTATACACTGTTGGTCTAAATCTAAATTAGTTCAGCCATTGTGGAAAGCAGTGTGGCGATTCCTCAAATATCTTAAAACAGAATTACCATTCGACCTAGCAATCCCATTGTTGGGTGTATACCCAAAGGAATAGAAATCATTCTAGTATAAAGATACATGCACATACATGTTCATCACTGCACTGTTCACAATAGCAAAGATATGGAACCCACCTAAATGTCCATGAATGGTAGCCTGGATAAAGAAAATGTGGTACACATACACAATGGAATACCACACAGCCATAAAAAAGGATGAGATCATGACCTTTGCAGCAACATGGATGAACCTAGAGGCCATCATCCTAAGCAAACTAACACAGGAACAGAAAACCAAATACCACATGTTCTCACTTATAAGTGGGAGCTAAACTTTTAGTACATATGGACACAAAGAAGGGAACAATAGCTACCAGGGCCTACTTAAGGGTGGAGGCTGGGAGGAGGGTGAGGATTAAAAAAAACTCCCTATTGGACTATGCTTATTACCTGGGTGACAAAATAATCTGTACACCAAATTCCCACAACATGCATTTTACCTATATAACAAACCTGCACTTGTACCTCTAAACCTTAAATAAAAATTTTAGAAAAGAAATAATCAATTTAACAAAAAATTTAAAAACAAAATAATAAGTTATTATTATAGCAAACATTTATTTAGCTTTTAATTATATGCCAGGCACTATTCTAAGTGCTTTACACCTATTAGCTAACTCCATCTTTTCAACAGCATGATGAAATAGATACTATTATTATCCCATTTCCAAATGATGAAATTGAGGCACAAGTTAACTAACTTGCCCAAAGTTGCACAGAATTTCAAGCCAAGCAGTCTGACTCAAGAGTCTGTGTTTTTAACAACTATTCTTCATTTTCTCATAAGTATCTCTACGGGTATGGGCCTCTCTTCCCCCTCCTCCATGATCCATCTATCTTTGTCTTCATACATTCAACAGATATTTATTGAAGACCTATGATGTGCCAGGCACTGTTCTAGGCATAGTGCCATAGAAGTGAACAAGATAAAGTTCCTGCCACCATAAAGAATGTCTAAGGCCGGGCGCAGTGACTCACGCCTGTAATCCCAGCACTTTGGGAGGCAGAGGTGGGCAGATTGCCTGAGGTCAGGAGTTTGAGACCAACCTGGCCTCAACATGGTGAAACCCTGTCTCTACTAAAAATACAAAAATTAGCCGGACATGGTAGCGAGCGCCTGTAATCCCAGCTTCGGGGGAGGCTGAGGCAGGAGAACTGTTTGCACCCGGGAGGCGGAAGTTGCTGTGAGCCGAGATGGTGCCACTGCACTCCAGGTTGGGTGGCAGAGTGAGACTCTGTCTCAAAAAAAAAAAAAAAAAAAAAAAAAAAAAGAATATCTAGTAGGGGTAGGGCAGTTGAAAGTTGAAGGCGGGGTGGTGGGGGGTAAGAGACAATAAATTAATCTAAAATGTGTTATCATGTAGTCAGGTGTTTTGAAGAAAATAAAGTAGGAATAGGTCTTATTCACTTTGTCTGAACCACAGTTGCTAGCTACATATCAAGGCGGTTTTTCTTCTTTAGAGAAAGTCAGGTTTGCTGTTTGTTGCTCTAGGCTCCCAGGAGGTTTGTGGCTTCTTGCCTGCTGGGATAGATAATAGAAAACTGCAGTTTGATCTCTTTCATAAAACCAAGCTCCTGAGAGGCCTTCCTACCTCGTTTTAATTTGGTAAGAGCCATTTACAGAGCAAAGATGACCGTATACCCTGAGGCTGGAGAAAGTTCAGGTCTCTCCCAGCTAGGTTCTCAGTTCTTCCCCTTCAGGGCCCTGCCCCAAGTGAATAATCTCATGACATTCCAACTAAGCTAGTTTGACATTACCAAATATTTCCAACATCCAGGAACCATTCATTCCATACTTGGCTCTTGAAGCCAGGGCACCCTGCTATGCACCAGGCATTGTATCCAGAAAAGCAAGTCAAGACAATTCATGCAACAAACCCACCCCATCCAAAAACAAGTCCATTTTAGGTATCAGCAACTGTCTTTGGTGTGTGCCCAGACACTGCCTCTCATAAATCCATTTCAAATCCCTTTTCCTTGTTTTCAGACCTGCTTGATCCAGCAAGTCATTTTGGTCCAGTCATCTGGTTCTTCCCCTGAGCACCCTCTCTCTCAGAAGAAACTGCTATTAAAAGGCTCTCTAGTCCCCGCTTACAGCAAGCTCCTTGGTAGATCTTAGCAATTAAGAGCACAGGTTCTGGACTCAGAACTTGGGTTAGACTACCAGCTCTGCCACCATGGCTGTATAATCATAAACCCCAGTTTGCTCATGTGTAAAATGGGAATAATAATACTTACCTCCTAGGGCTACTATAGGAATTGAATGAGATAATGCATGTAAAGTACTTAGCACAGTGAATGAACCATTAAAAAATGTTGATATCCTTCAGCATCCTTTCCTTGGCTTCTCCTCTTCTCACTCTTTGTTTGGTCTCTAAGAAATCTTATCTACTCCACAGGTTCAAATACTGCAAATATGTCAATGGCTCTCAAGTTTTACTACAGCCCAAAGGTATCTCTGGAGTTATTCAAAATGATGGTCAACTATGAGATAAGAAGCATGGCCAGAATGATGTAAGGAAGTCACCACCCCACTGCCTTCCTTGAGAAGGTCTTTCTATAAAAAAAAAATCAGCTGAACTAAATAGTTTGCACAATAAAATAGTTGATTTACAATCTAGCTAGCTCCCTATCTCTTCACACATCAGCAACTAAGAATTTGCAGATACACATTAAATAGCAAAGATATTTCTAACTAAATGCTCCACAAACACCTGACCTCACCACCAATGAGGAAAGATCACCTAGTGGTCAGCATCTGTCTTTCTAGACAGGTGTTGCAGACATGCCCACCACCACCACTGCTGCTATACTTAGCCACTATTTCTCTGAAATTCACTATCACCTCATGGGTGCCAGGCTTCTGAATTAGTACATATATATCCATGCCTGACTCTGGGCCTTTGGTGACTTTCAAGACTCCCTTCCTAGCTTTGGAAACTTGGCTTTCCTGCACAAGTTTTAGCTCTGCTCATATTTTTGGTTTTCACAACTCTACATTTACCCTGGCTCCATGGATCCCAATTCATCCTTCATCCAAACTTGCTATCAGAGACTGAGGGCTTGATATCACTTTGCCTAGAACCCATGGTTTCAATGACATCCTGTCACCCAACTAGGGTCAAGAACATGCATATTTTTATGTGACATTGGTGATGTAGCTGGAGATCTTGCCCCACCTGCCCCCTAAGAATTCCTCAAGTTAATATTGGAAAAGAAACTTTGCTAGCATACACTTTGTATATGCTTTACCAGGCAGTATCACATCTGCCACTCCAGAACTTCTTGGCTTGCCAAAAAGGTAGAAATGGCTGGGCTTTGACCTACATCTAAATCCCCCATCACAGGAGAGGGAGCCATTCTGAGCTCCCATGGAACTGTAGGTAGGAGGCTGTCACCCTCAGCTAATTCTTGAACCGAAAAGCTCCATTGCCAACCCAACCAAAACTAGCTGTTGAGACAATGAGTGCCCTCTGCAGGATAGCCTACTGACCCATTCAGTACAAACTGCCATTGAGCTGCAGTTACCAACCATCACAAACTCCCAGTTCTCATTCTCAGCTTCTGTTCAGTAGAGATCTATGCAATTTTCTCATGGAAAATTGCACCTTGAACTTTTCTTCCCACTATGATCACCAGCATAGCCTATAATCTAAACTCCTACTTTTCTTTCTATCTTAGCTCAAATAGCTCTTCCCTGACTTCCCAAATCTCCCCCCAATCCCATTGTAACATGCTCATTCATTGCACTTGCCAAAATTACAATATTTACATTTGCTTATAAATGTACCCCCCATTTGTGATTCAACCACTAGAATTAGAATGGGAATGGAAACTATAAAGGGCAGAGACCATGCCTAGTTTTGCTCATTCAATATGCCCAGCACTAGCCAGCACCAGTCACATAGTAGGGACTCCAATAAATATTCACTGACTGAATGACATGAATGAATTACCATTATGGATCACTTCTTGCTAATCCTTGAGCTTTGGAACAACTTTGCAGCCCAGATCTTCACAAAGCCAGACCAAAGGGGCTTATAATCTGGCCCAGCTTTCAAAGAAGGCTACAAATTTAAGACTTCTTTTTTTTTTTAAACAACCTGCATTTTTTAAATCATTTTATTTTACTTTTCATTCTACTTTTATTGTAAGTTCAGGGGATATATGTTCTTTTCAATCCAGCTTCAGTATGAATACACAGTCATATTTTTCAGCTTATACAGTGCCCCTATTAGCTTTTAGTGATTACTGAATAAAGACTTTCCTAGTATGTTCTCTTGTAAACTTTAGTACACTAGGAACTACATTTCCCACAATCCTCTTCCCTGGATGGTACTTGCTTGTAGTTGGCCAAAAGTGAGGTTGTACAAGATTTGTAAAGCAGTAGTCAATACACTAAAAAATGCCATCTTTAGTTATAAGTATTGAGAGACAGAAACAGAAGTGTAGACAGGTTCCAGTTTCTCTTCACTTTTTCCTGCTCCATCTTTAGCTTTTCGTCCTATTAGTCCTGCTGACCAACAGCAATCCCAGGCCCACCACTAGATGCTTCACTGCAACCTCGCAGAAGCAGTATCACCATAGAAAGCCAAAAATCTTGCATAATTTTCTACATCATCCCTGCTTCATGACCTAATGTTAGCAGCCTGATATGCCTAGCTTCCAGAATTTCCTGTAAGCTCCAACTCTTTCAACCTCATGGGAGTTGATTAGTGACCTTTCTGGTGATCTTTGAACTCCTCTTTGTAGACCTTTATTTTCCTCCTGCAATATGTTCCTCTCACAATTGTAAGAAGTCTAATTCTTTGAAAAATCTCTCATACCATAAAACTGCCCTCCTGATTGAATTTTAACAAATATAAGATCCTGCACAAACTTCTGAATTGAAGCATTATTGGCTTTCTAAAAAATACATAGTGTCAGAGTACTTAGAATGTACTCACCTTACCATATATTCATTTCCTGTACTTCCTGTCTCTCCCATCTGCATTTTCACATCTCAAACGTGAGAAACTTTTAAATCCACTTCCTTACTTTTACTCTTTTTTTAATGTTTTTTAATTACTCAAGTAATACATGAATACTTCTATACAGAAGTATAGTTGACACTCTCTGTTCTATACTACTCCCCAGAAGCAAACTCAATGCTGACAGTTTTATGTACATTCTTCCAAAATTTTTCCTATGCATTTGCAAACACATAGTTTGAGATGTTTTATCTTTATAAAAATTGGATCATACTCTATACATTTTATGTGACTTGCCTTTTTTAATCTAAAAAATATCTTAGTGATCTCTCTATGTCAGTAGAGACAGGCCTATCTCATTTTGTTCCTGCTTCTGAGTAGTATTTCATAGCAAAAAGATATGATAATGTATATAATCCTTTCACTACAGATGGACATTGAGTTATTTACAATCTTTTAAAACTATAAACATCCTTGTACAAGTCTCCTTGCTAAGATGTATAAGCATTTTTATAAGTGAATTTGCTACATCAAAGTATATTTGCATTTTAAAGTTTGACGGAGTAGAGCCAAATTACCCAACAACATGGCCATATGGATTTACATTCCCACCAATATGTATAACATTATCAGTTTCACACACACACACTAACCAATTCTACATTTTATCAATCTTTTTAATTTTTCCTAACCTAATGGGAAATATATATATCTTATTTTTGTTTCATTTTGAATTCTTTTGATTACAAGTAAAAAATAGCATCTTTTCATATACTCATTGGTCATTAGTATTTCTTCAATGAATTGCCTATTCATAGCTTTGCTTATTTATTGAATGAGTTTTTTGTCACCTTCTTATTGATATGTAGAAGCACTTGGTATGTTATGAATGTTTATTGTCTTTTACATATATTGTAAATATTTTTCCAGTCTGTTTCTTGTGTTTTCGTTTGTTGCACATGTCACAAATTCAAACAATTATAAGAGTCAGGAAGGTAATTTAATTTTGTAATGCTCACCAGGTTCAAGACAATAAAGAATAAGGCAAAAAAATGTCCACACAACAGTTTTAAATACAAAAAAATATTTAAAGCTCTGTGCAGAAAAAACTGTGTTGCATATATGAGCCACCAGTTTGAGACCTAGCTTTTAGTGACTTTTTGTTGTTGGTGGTGGTGTTCAGAGGGTTTTTACGTTTTTGTTTTTGTTTTTAGTTTTGTATTTTATGTTATTGAATATGTTACTGTTTTCCATCATGGTTTTCCTTTACGGTTTCTAGGTTTCCTTTAGCATCGTGCTTATCAAGCTTTCATTTTCTTGTATTTTAGTCTAAGACTTGATATTTTATGTTCATTTCTCAAATCCATCTGGAATTTACCTTAGATTATGATAGAGAACTGTGTTAAATTATTAATTTTTGTCCCAACATCTTTTACTGAAGAGTTCATCATGTTCCACTGATATAAAATGTCACACTTACCACATGATAAATTCCAATTTTTTAAATGAGTCTATTTTGAAATTCTTCTCTGTTTTGTTAGTAGCCTATTACATTCCTAAGCCATATTCACACTGTTTTAATTATTGTAAATGTATGCCATATTTTGATTTCTGGTAGGGAGAGTCATCTCCCATTTTTCTTCTTTTGCAAAACATCCTTGGTAATTCCTGCCCATTTTCTTATTCCTTCTTTCTTTTTTTTAATGTGTAAGTTCAAGGATACATGTGCAGGTTTGCTACCTAGGTAAACTAGCATCGTGGGGGTTTGTTGTAAAGGTTATTTCACCACCAGGTATTAAGCCTAGTACCTGTTAGTTATTATTCCTGTCCCTTTCCCCTTCCTTGTTCGATCTTGGGAGGGTGTATGTGCCCAGGAATTTATGCATTTCTTCTAGATTTTCTAGATTATGTGCATAGAAGTGTTCATAATATTCTCTGCTGGTTGTTTGTATTTCTGTGGGGTCAATGGTAATATTGCCCTGTCATTTCATTTTTTTTTTTCTTTTTTGAGACGGAGTCTTGCTCAGTCTCCCAGGCTGGAGTGCAGTGGCACAATCTCAGCTCACTGCAACCTCTGCCTCCTGGGTTCAAGTGATTCTCCTGCCTTAGCCTTCAGAGTAGCTGAGATTACAGGTGCGTGCTGCCACACCTGGTTAATTTTTGTATTTTTTAGTAGAGATGGGGCTTCACCATGTTGGCCAGGCTAGTCTCAAACTCCTGACCTCAGGTGATCCACCCACCTTGGCCTCCAGAAGTGCTGGAATTATAGGTGTGAGCCACTGCGCTTGACTACTCTGTCATTTCTGATTGTATTTTTTGAATGTTCTCTTTTCTCTTCTTCGTTAGTCTACCTAGTGGTCTATCTATTTTATTGCTTTTTCAAAAAAACCAGGTCCTGGATTCATTGATCTTTTAAATGGTTTTTTGTGTCTCAATTTCCTTCAGTTCAGCTCTGATTTGGGTTATTTCTTGTCTTCTGCTAGCTTTGGGATTTGTTTGCTCTTGGTTCCGTAGTTCTTTTAGTTGTGATGTTAGCTTACTAACTTGAGATCTTGTACGATGATCAAGTATTGAGTTCAGGTCCCGAATATCTTCTAGTTTTCTTCTTTGGTGATCTGTCTAATACTGTCAATGGGATGTTGAAGTCTCCTACTATTCATCTAGTTATCTAAGTCTCTTCATAAATCTCTAGGAACTTGCTTTATGAATCTAGATGTTCCTGTGTTGGGTGCAAATATATTCAGGATAGTTAGACCTTCTTTTGATTTGAACCCTTTACTTTATGATGCAATATCCAACTTTCTCTTTTTTACAATCATAATTGACTGAAAGTCTGTTTTATGTGAAATTAGCATAACAGCCCCTGCCTTTTTTCTGTTTTCCATCTACTTGTAGATTTTTCTCCATCCTTTAACTTTGAGCCAATGGGTGTTGTTGCATGTGAGATGGGTCTCTTGAAGACAGCATACTGCTGTGTACTGCTGCTTTATCTAACTTGCCACTATGTGCCCTTTAATTGGGGTATTTAGCCAATTTACATTCAAGGTTAATATTGATATGTGCGAATTTGATCCTGTCATCATGTTGTTAGCTCGTTATTATGCAGACTTGATCGTGTGGTTACTTTATAGTGTCACTGGTCTATGTACTTAAGTGTATTTTTGTGGTGGCCAGTAATGGTCTTTCCTTTCCATATTTAGCACTCCCTTAAGGGCTTCTTGTAAGGCATGTCTGGTAGTAATGAATTCCCTTAGCATTTGCTTGCCTGAAAAGTATCATATTTCTCCTTCACTTAATGAAGCTTAGCTTGGCTGGATATGAAATTCTTAGTTGAAATTTGTTTTCTTTAAGAATGTTGAATATAGGTCTCCAATTTCTTCTGGCTTTAAGAGTTTCTGCTGACAAGTTTACTGTTAGTCCAATGGGGTTCCCTTTGTAAGTGACCTGCCCCTTCTCTCAAACTGCTTTTAGCATTTTCTCTTTCATTTCAACCATGCAGAATCTGACGACTATGTGTCTTGGGGATGGTCATCTTATTTAGCATCTTGCAGGGGTTCTCGGCATTTCCTGAATTTGAATGTTGGCCTCTATGGTGAGGTTGGGAAGATTTTCACAGATGATATTTTCAAATGTGTTTTCCAAGTTGCTTGGTTTCTCGCTCTCTCTCAAGGATGCCAATGAGTTGTAGATTTGGTCTTATTACATACTCCCATATTTCTTGGAAGCTTTGTTTATTCTCCAATATTTTTTCTTTATTTTTGTCTGACTGAGTTATTTCAGAGAACTGGTCTTCAAGCTCTGAGATTCTTTCTTCAGTTCTGTCAGTTCTGCTGTTAATACTTGCAATTATATTATGAAATTCCCATAGTGAGTTTTCCAGCCCTATCAGATCAGTTTGGTTCTTTCTTAAAATGACCATTTCATCTTTCATCTCCTTGATCATTTTACTGTATTCCCTACATTTCTTGGATTGGGTTTCAACTGTCTGCTGAATCTCAGTGATCTTCACTTCTATCCACATTTTAAATTCTATTTCTGTCATAAGCCTGGTTAAGAACCACTACTGGGGACCCAGTGTGAGCATCTGGAAGTGAGAAGACACTCTGGCTTTTTGAGTTTCCAGACTTCTTGCACTGGTTCTTTCTTATCTGTGTAAGTTAATGGTCCTTCAGTCTTTGAAGTTGCCATCTTTTGGATGGTTTTTGTTTTGTTTTTGCTTTTATCTTCTTTGATGCCCTTGGGAGTTCTACTGTGGTATGAGGTGCATTCAGTCAACTGGCTTTGTTTCTGGAAGGTTTTAGGGGGCCAAGGCTTAGCTCAGCAATCCTGGGCTGTGTGCTTTAACTCTGGGGGCAGGGCGGATACCAGGCCCCTGGCTTTGTTTTCTGGTCCCTTGAGTTTAGGAATCTGCTGCACTGGAGGGGCTAAGGTGTTCCTGGTCTGCTGGCCACAACACTCTGTTTGGTGTTGCTGGCCAAAGTGCTTCATTAGGGCAGTGGCAGCGAGATCTGTGTTCGCTTGCATGTGGCAGCTGCCACAGCAGCACAGCAGGGTTCCTCCATATCGGCTGGGATCAGGTACCAATGGGAGTGGGCTATGGAGTTTCACTGTTTGCATCTGTTCACAGTGCCAGCAGCAGCACGGAGTAAAGCCTTCGGTGCTCTGTTATATGCAACAGAAAGCAGACTAAGACAGATTTTTCACCTCTGGTTAAATTTACTCCTAAGTATTTTTTGATGCTATTATAAATGGGATTGTTTTCTTTATTTCTTTTTAAGATAGTTTGTCATTAGTGTATAGAAATGTTATTGGTTTTTGTTTGTTGATTTTGTATCCTGAAACTTTACTGAGTTTGTTTATTCTAACAGTTTTGTTTTGTTTTTTTGGCTGGAGTCTTCAGGGTTTCCTATATATAAAATCATGTTATAAACAAACAGAGACAATTTCACTTTTTCCTTTCCTATATGGATGCATTTTATTTTTTTTTCTTGCCTAATCACTCTGCTAGGACTTCCAGTCCTATGTCAAATAGAAGTTACTAGTGTGGGCAATCTGACATTTAAATGACACATCAACCAGTGGACCAGGATAGAAAGCCCAGAATAAGCCCATAAATTTATGCTCAATTTACTTTAAATAAAGGTACCAAGAATAAACAATGGGGAAAGGATGGTTTTTTCAATAAATGGTAATGAGAAAACTGGATATCCACATGCCAAAGAATAAAATTGGACCCTTAACTCAAACCATATACAAAAATCAACCCAAAATGGATTAAGGGCTTAAATATAAGACCTGAAACTGTGAAACTACTAAAAGAAAACATAGGAAACTACTAAAAGAAAACGTTTGTCTAGGTAATAATTTCTTAGATATGACCCCAAAAGCACAGACAACAAAAGCAAAAATAGACAAATGGGATTGCATCAAACTAAAAAGCTTCTGTACAGCAAAAGAAATAAATTAACAGACTGAAAACACAGGCAGCCTACAGAATGGGAGAACATATTTGCCAACCATACATTGACAAGGGACTAATACTCAAATACGTAAGGAATTTAAACAACTTAATAGCAAGAAAACAATCCAATTTAAAAATGGGCAAAGGATGTAAACAGACATTTCTCAAAAGAAAACATATGGATGGCCAACAGATATATGAAAAAATGCTCAACCTCACTAACCATCAGAGAAATGCAAATTAAAACCATAATGAGATATCACCTCACACCTGATAGAATGGCTATTAACAGAAAGAAGAAAGACAATAAGTGTTAAAAAAAAAAGATGCAGAGAAAAGGAAACCTTTGTACAGTGTTGGGGAGAATGTAAATTAGGATAGCCATTATGGAAAAGTGTTGAAGTTCACTGAAAAACTAAAAATAGAATTACCATATGATCCAGCAGTCCCACTTCTGGGTATATATTCAAAGGAATTACAATTAGTGTCAAAGAGATATCTGTACTTTCATGTTCATGGCAGCTTTATTCATAATAGCCAAGATATGGAAGCAGCCTAAGTGTCCGTTAATGGATAAATGGATAAACGAAACGTGATATACATATATAATGAAATACTATACCACCTTTAAAAAGAAGGAAATTCTGTCATTTTGCAACAACAGGGATGAGTTGGAGAATATTATGTTAAGATGAAATTAGCCAGGCACAGAAAGATAAATACTGCATGATCTTGCTTACATGTGGAATCTAAAAATGTTGAACTCATAGAAGTAGAGAGTAAAATGGTAGTTACCAGGGACTGGGGGAGGGGAATGGGAAAAGGGGAGATGTTAGTCAAAAGGTACAAAATTTCAGCTGGACAGAAGGAATAACTTTTAGTGATCTATTACACATAATGGTGACCATAATTAATAATAATGTATTCTGTATTTCAAAATTGCTAAGAGAGGCCAGGCGCAGCGGCTCATGCCTGTAATCCCAGCACTTTGGGAGGCCGAGGCGGGCAGATCACCTGAGGTTGGGAGTTCAAGACCAGCCTGACCAACATGGAGAAACCCTGTGTCTACTAAAAATACAAAATTAGCCGGGCGTGGTGGCACATGCCTGCAATCACAGCTACTCGGGAGGCTGAGGCAGGAGAATTGCTTGAATCTGGGAGGCGGAGGTTGCGGTGAGAGGAGATCGTGCCATTGCGCTCCAGCCTGGGTAACAAGAGCAAAACTCCATCTCAAAAAAAAATTGCTAAAAGAGTATATTTTAAATGTTTTCATCAAAAAATAATAAGTAGGTAAGGTGATGAATATGTTAACTAGCTTGACTTAATCATTCCACAATGTATACTTATATGAAGCCATCATTATTGTACTCCATAAATATATATAATTATTTGTCAATCACAAATAAAATAAAATAGAATAAACAAACTCCAGACTAAATTGCAGCATTACATGTACATATTAACCCATTTTGCTTCATACTGTCTGTTTCCCCCCAAGATCCAACTCCTGACTTCCTAGCAGTACCCTGGGAGGATGACTTACACAGACTGCTTCATGTGAAGTGTCCTTGGTTTTTAGTTTCCAGTTGGGTTTGGTAAGTGGAAGATAATGGTAGGAGATCTGAGGGTAGGAGGAAAGTAAGGTCAGGGCACTTACTTTTCCTCAAACATTCTCCTCTCCTCGGCCAGGCTATAGCTTGGGTAATGATTGTGTTTTTCTACCTATCATGACGGTACCTATCTAGTTGGCCCTCTCGAACAACTGTAGGTCTCACTCGGTTCTAGTAACCACTCCTCTTGTGCTTTCAGGCCTACCAGTAGTAACAGCTTCCTACCATTGCTATGCTTGGGCATCACACTATCCTCTATGGATTCTTTAACTCTGCCCATAACTCTATAAATAGTCTTGCCATTAAACTATCCCTAGTTAAACCGTCTGAATATGCCATCTTTCTCCTGCTGTGATCCTAATCATTACACCAATGGCAGGATCATGAAAATGAACAGAATCAGATTCATATTATTTTAATGAGAAAAATGGAACTGTGGAAGAGAACCATCTGGAAGACACTATACTTCTGGAGGTATGCAGCTGTCAGAGATAAGATACAGAAATAGGAAGGGAGCAGATAAGAAATACCCCAGCTTCTCTCTCCTTTTGCCCTCCAATCTTCTGCCAGTGCCACCCATTGAAAGAAATATTGAAAATCAGCCATGAAGGGAGGCTGGGGAATGTAGTCTTCAGGAGTCAGTCTTTCAAGGCCCACAGTAGGCAGAGAATGGCTCAGGTTTGGGAGCAGAGAAAATCTAGCACAGCCCACTAGTCCCTCTGAGAGGGCAAAGGCTTTTTTGCCTGTTTTGTCAACAGCTGTATTCCCAACACCTATAGTAATTGTTGGCATATGTAGGTGCTCAATAAATATTTGTTGAAGGCAATGGAGGTATAGCTATGAAGTATTAAGGGGAAAATTTTGTAAGTCAAGAATTCTATACTTAGAGAAATTGCCTTTCAAATGAGAAGGTACAAAAAGTTTCTCAAATATGCAAGGGCTCAGAAAATATATCAGTCATGGATTCTTCTTGAAAGAAACTGTTTAGGACATTCAGGTTAGCCGAGAGATGAATTAAAAAATAACAGAGCAATAGGGAAGCAGTTGTGGTTTAAAAAGAATAATATTTAGTCAGTCTTTCTAAGAATATATCCTAATGAAAAAACACTAACATACAAACAAATATTTCTGCACAAAAATGTTTATGGCAGAGACTACTAGCTGTCTCCCAATATCTCTTTTCTCTTTCCTCCATAGCAATAGACCTGCCAGGGACATGGCTGCCCAGCTATACTACAGTTTCAAGCCTCATTTTCTTGTGTATGGCTCTATGATTAAGAAATGCAAGCAAAAGGGTGCATCTCTCCTGGGCCAGATCCCTGGGCGTACCTCCACCCTGCTCTATTTCCTTTTCCTGTGATTCTAAGCACGTATGTTCAAGTGACATCACTTGCAGCAGGGCTGGTAGAAGACAGAAACGATTTTTAGCTTTCTTGGATTGGGTTGCAACATACTACTGGAAGTCCTGGCCAAAGCAGTCAGTCAAGGGAAAAAAAATAAAGGGCATCCAAATAGGAAGAGAGGAAATCAAACTATCCCTGTTTGCAGATAACATGCTTATATCTAGAAAACCCCATAGTCTCAGCCCTAAAACTTCTTAAGATGATAAACAACTTCGGCAAAGTCTCAGGATACAAAACGAATGTGCGAAAATCACTAACATTCCTATACACCATCAACTATTAAGCCAAAAGCCAAATCAGGAATGAACTCCCATTCACAATTGCCACAAAAATAATTAAATATTTAGGAATACAGGTAACCAGAGAGGTGAAAGATCTCTACAGGAGAACTACAAAACACTGCGCCCCCCCCAAAAAAAAATCAGAGATGAATGACACAAACAAATGGAAAAACACTCCATGCTCATGGAGAGGAAGAGTCAACATTGTTAAAATGACCATACTGCCCAAAGCAATTTATAGATTCAAGGATATTCCTATTAAACTACCACTGACATTTTTCACAGAACTAGAAAAAGCTATTTTAAAATTCATATGGAACCCCAAAAACAGCCCAAACAGTTAAAGTGATCCTAAGCAAGAAGAACAAAACTGGAGGTATCACACTACTTAACTTCAAACTATAGTACAGGGCTATAGTAACCAAAACAGCATGGTTCTGAAAAAAAAAAGAAAAAAAAAAACCACTGACACATAGACAAATGGAACAGAATAGAGAGCTCAGAAATAAGACCACACACTTACAACCATCTGATCTTTGATAAACCTGAGAAAAACAAGCAATGGGAAAAGAATTCCCTATTCAATAAATGGTGCTGGGATAACTGGGTAGTCATGTGCAGAAGATTGAAACTGGACCTGTTCCTTACACCATATACAAAAATCAACACAATATGGATTAAGGACTTAAATGTAAAACTCCAAACTATGAAAACCCTGGAAGACAACCTAGGCAATACCATTCTGGACATAGGAACAGGAACTGGCATAGATTTCGTGATGAAGATGCCAAAAGCAATTGCAACAAAAGCAAAAATTAACAAATGAATCTAATTAAACCAAAGAGCTTCTGCACAGCAGAGAAACCATCAACCAAGTAAGCAGACAACCTACAGAATGGGAGCAAATGTTTGCAAACTATGCCTCTGAAAAGGTCTAACATCCAGCATCTGTAAGTTACTTAAACAAATTTACAAGGAAACACCAAACAGTCCCACTAAAAAATGGGCAAAGTACACAGACACTTTCAAAAGAAGACATTTATATGGCCAACAATCATATGAAGAAAAGCTCAACATCACTGATCATTAGAGAAATGCAAATCAAAAACATTGAGGTCCATCTCACACCAGTCAGAATGGCTATTATTAAAAAGTTAAAAAAATAACAGATGCTGATGAGGTTGCAGAGAAAAAAGGAATGCTTATACACTGTTGGTGGGAGTGTAAACTAGGTCAACCATTGTGGAAGACAGTGTGGCAATTCCTCAAAGACCTAAAGGTAGAAATACCATTCAACCCAGCAACTCTATTCCTGGGTATATACCCAAAGAAATATAAATCTTTCTGTTATAAAGACACATGCATGCGTATGTACACTGTAGCACTATTCACAATAGCAAAGATGTGGAGCCAACCTAAATGCCCATCAATGATAGACTGGATAAGGAAAATGGGGCACAAATACACCATGGAATACTATGCAGCCACAAAAAAATGAATGAGATCATGTCCTTTGCAGGAACATGGATGGAGCTGGAGGCTATTATCCTTAGCAAACTGATGCAGGAACAGAAAACCAAATATCGCATGTTCTCACTTATAAGTTGGAGCTAAGTGTTTAGAACACAAGGACACATAGAGAGGAAAAACATGCACTGGGGTCTACCTCAGGGTGGAAGGTGGGAGAAAGGAAAGGTTCAGAAAAAAAAAAACTATTGAGTACTAGGCTTAATACCTGGGTTGCGAAATAATCTGTACAACAAATCCCCAGGACACAAATTTACCTACATAACAAACCTGCACGTGTATCCCTGAACTTTAAATAAAAGTTAAATTTTTAAAAAAGAAGACAAAAATAAATCTGCATTTTTTAGTGAATGTGTTAGGAAGAATCACGACCTGACTTGGAATTCATGCCATTACTTGAGAGAGAAACAAATTGCTCTCTAATGTTAACCGTTACATTTTAGGCAGTCTATTTGTTACAGCAGTTCAACATCATTGATATTAGGGAAATACCAAAACAATCTAACATAATGGAATGTCCAAAAAATAGAAAATGATGCAGTCCTCCTAAAGCATGTTTATAATAATTCATAAGGGCATTGGGAAATGCTTGTTACACAATGTTAATAAATCAAAGCTGGATACATATATATACAGTATAAGGTCAATTATGTAAAGAAAAATACATTGATTGTAAAAAGACTACAAGGGAATAGACCAATATCCTTTTAATAGCTGCCTTTTGATAGTGAAACTATAGGTCTCTTTTCATGATTTATTACTTGATTTAGTATTTTCTGTATTTTCCCAATTTTCTACAATAATCATAACCTTATAATAATCATAATAGGCTGGGCACGGTGGCTAACACCTATAATCCCAGCACTTTGGGAGCCCGAGATGGGCGGATCACGAGATCAGGAGATCAAGACCATCCTGGCTAACACGGTGAAACCCCGTCTCTACTGAAAACACAAAAAATTAGCCGGGCGTGGTGGCAGGCGCCTGTAGTCCCACTTACTTGGGAGGCTGAGGCAGGAGAATGGCGTGAGCCCAGGAGGCAGAGCTTGCAGTGAGCTGAGATTGTGCCACTGCACTCCAGCCTGGACAACAGAGCGTGACTCTGTTTCAAAAAAATAAAAATCATAATCATAATGATTTTATGATTACAAAAAATCAAATGAAACCTTGAAAAAGACTATTAAGATTATGTGGAGACATTGACAGTGTTTAGGATATGATGCTATGAGAAAAACACCTGACCGTAAAGTCTATGTTTATTTCAGTTGCAACGATGTAAAAAAAAGTGTATGCATTTGCATGCAGACTAGAAAGGGAAATCTAAAAGTGAAAACAGCTCCTGTGTTAGAGAGCTTGTAGATGATTTTTTGTTCCTTTGTTTGAAAAGTTTTCCTTCAATGCAATCATAATGTTGTTTTATTCCAATAAAAATATGACACACACTTTTTAGCCTAGTTCTTTATTCCCAAATGTTTACACTTCCCAATGTTTATTAAACTAATCACTGAAATTTGAGCTTCAGTTGCATGTGAGATTTTTTGGGATCAGCTACCTCAAGGGCTACAATCTAGACTGTTTCACCTTGAATTTATTCCTCAAATCAATTTATCCTTGAACCAATCATTCCACCAGATAAAAGGCAGTGTTGCTCAAAGGACAGGAAGAAGCATTATTGCTGGTGATGAGGTATGTATTTAACCTAAAATCCTCCTGGCTATTTACCTCCATCTCCTTTTCATGTTGCTACTACAGTTTAGTTTAGTTAACAGTTCAGGACTGTTTACAAGTTAACAAAAGCGATGATGCAGGAGTGCCAAGTATTCTCTGGGAGCTGGTGATGGGCTTTTGGCAATGGAACATCCTCCTGCAATGCTGGCCGCTTAAAGTCTATTAGTGGGGTGCCACAGACTGAGTGTGTTACTTGGAAAGGAGTACATAAGTCTCACTGCCTTTAGCATATGTTCCTCCACACAAGCACTCCACACAGTGTAAAAATGCTGCAAACACACTCAGATTTCCCCTGCACCCATCTGAACTCTGTGACTGGCCATCTGCTACTCCTCTGCCTCCAGTTGTTGGTCCACCCCAGCTCTGCTGAAATGAAAATCAACCAAACCTTTTTTTTATCAAACAAGCTAGAAAGATAATAATGAAGGTGGCTGTGGTATCTACTTGAAGAAGAAGAAGAAGAAACTTCAGACCTCTTTCAAGCTTTCATCTTGATTGTGTGACTGCTGTTCTGCTACAGAGCAAGGCCACTGCCCAGCTGCAGCAGCAAATCTTCCCTGCCAAGGCTGAAGAGGAGTTCAGATAAATGACACCCCAAGAGATTCAGCATGTTCTAGCCCCTGATGCTGGAGATCGGTTTTTCTTTGTTGTCATCCTTTTCCCTCTCAAAGGCAATGCTAACATGTCTCTTTAATTAGCAACTGTTTTTGTGTACAATCCTGGCAATGTCTCCACTATGCACAAGAGAACTTACCAAAATAGATAGTGGTTTTGAATAATCTATGGATTGTTGGATATAATTCAGTAATTTGGAAAGAGGAACATCTGATCAAACCAGGCTGATCAGAAGTCGGCATTTTTGACAGAAAAAAATATTCTGTGGGTCATCAAGCTTTCAGGGAAGGTCAAAAGAACTGCTAAGTCAGAAATACTACAACTTGCCTGCAATATATCTGCAGCCCTTCGAGTACTTCCCATATGCACAGTGCTGACATGTCAGATAGCTGAGAGTACTAGCTGCTTGAAGAAGAATCTTACCATTGCCTTGGGATAAATTTTCCTAAAATTCCCATTTGATAGGGCTAGTCATCCTTAGCAAAACTGTAAAGTCAGTCATTTGGCTTTCAGATTTCTAGTCTCTCCTTTTTTACCCTCCCAGTACTTACTACTCCCACTTCAAGCAGGCAATTCTTTTGTGCCATATCTTTGACAGAAAAACTGCTCTCAAAAATGATCTAACACTTCTGTAAAACTGTGACTATGGCCTCTGTTAGGAAGGTTGGGAGAGTCAAAGAAGCATTGTGGAATGAAAGGCTCTGTCTCCTTCTAAAATAAATTTAGTCATCTGCCAAAAGGTGGGATAAGTAATATGCTTTTAGGAATGTGACCCCCAAAATCCTCCCCCTTGGGCCTCAACATTTCTGGCTAGAGCAGATTTTGAGGCTGGAGCTAATCCTTCAAATACAAAACCCCAGGGGCCCCAGACAAATTGGTCCAGCAGTATTTCATCATCCACTTCCTTTTGGGTGAGCCTCAAGCTCTAATGGAGTTCTGGAAAATCCTGGTCAATTGCCCCTTGTGTTCATCAGTTTGGAACTGTTGCATTGACTAATCCATTGGTTATGACTTGGGTCTAACTTTGGCCAATAAACTCTCCTTAGTGTAAAGAATCTAACTCTAAACTTAAATTCCAGGCAGAGACCCATAAAAATTGATTGCTTGGCGTTGAAAATACATTCTCCCTGGAAACTCAAAACAAGGTAAAGTCATCATTGACAGGGTGGGACTTGGTCAAGGTGAAGAGCAGACCTCGAGACAGGTTTCACTGTGCTCATAAGTTTCCAGCAAGTCCAAAGTAGTTTACAAGGAGAAAAAAAAAAAAAAGGAATATTCCATTTTCAGCTCTCACATAGGAAAGACACTTTCCATGGTCACGTTTCTCTCCCGAGACTGCAAGCTCTTCCAAGCACACCACACCCTTGCACTATGCAGGCCAGTTAAATTGAGATTCCTTTAAGGTCCCACGAGGGTCTAATCCTGCCAAGATTTTGCAGTGGAAAGTTTCAGATGTTTCTATTTCTGATCTAATGGCAAAGCCCCCCTTCCTTCCTTTCTGTCCCCTTCATGCACCTCTTTGCTTTTAGTTCTGGGTGGAATAAAAGTCTGGAGGATCTCTTCTTGCCCACCTCTAGATCCATAGGAGTGATAGTGGCAAAGAGTAGGTGTTTTTCTTGTTTTCACTCATATGAGCCTTCATCATCTTACAGGCTATTTCCCTCTGCCTCATCTCTGTTCCTAGAAGGTAATTTGGCCCCAAGACTCTTCTTGCCATTTCACTTTCCCTTTCTCTAAGTGCCTTTAACATCTCTCCCTCCCCAGCCTCTTTATCCTTCCATAAGTCTGCTGATCAATTCTACTATTCCAAGATCGCAGACCCTTCTGTAACCCATTCCTTTTCACTGGTGTCTTCAATACCAATAACTGTTCCTCTACCTATGCTCAGGGATTTCCATGATTCTGCAGGATCACAAAAAAAGTGCAAAGAAAATTAGTCAGTGCTTTAGGATAGTTATTTAGCCTGAACCATTTCTACAAGAAGACATGAGAGAGGCCAAGGGCCTTGACATCTTGACCCCTAAGAGCTCCAAATCCCACATGGAGTGACAAAAACAAGTCAGGAACTCAGCTCACTGAGGAATTCAGCTCACTAAATTCCATTAAACTCTGAATCCTCTATGAAGTCAGATCTGTGAATGTGCTCTTTTAACACAATGCCTTGACTAAGATCTCCAGGGAAGGCCAATGTTGACACGTTTTAAGAAAGTTAGTGAGAAGTAGTGATAAGCATTTGTCAATCCCCTGCTGTGTTTGTGTCATCTGCTACCTTGAGTTCGAGAGAGAATCCATAGGCTTTTGACATCTTGTCCAGGGCATTGCTCATCAGAGAGCAAGGGGAGACTCCCTCTCCCAGTACCTTGTCCTATTGAGACTGAGGTGTACCATTGTTCACCCTCCCCAGGCAGCTGTGTTAAGAGAACTCCATCTGAAAATGAGTTTCTTTTTTATGTATTCAGATGTGTCCAGACACACTGGTAGAAATGAATCACACCCTTTCTAACTACCACTGTGCCCTAAATAAGGAATCTAGACTAGAGCTTGCTGAGGGGCTAATTGGAGGCACTACTCACGTGATCTGTCCTTACTCTAAACTGCCTAGTAGGAATAGTTATCCTTGCTGGAGGGAGATTTACTCTTCAGAAACTGTCTCTGGATTACTCAAGCATAGGAACACGAGGGAGGAAGTGCTGTACATCAGAATCATCTACTGACATGGTGCTTGAGTTTGCCATTCAGAAACAGCCAGAAATCTTGTCCTCTTTCCCACTCTGAATCACCCACCCGAGGAAGTGGGAGTAGTGGAACAAAGGAGAGAGCCTCTTATGTAACTCCTTTGATGACACAGGAAAATATCTCCAGAAGAAATTTTAAAATTCAAGAAAACTAGACTGTGACATCCCAAAATAAAACAGTGAGATAAAAGGTTAAATATAAAATGGCACTCAGAATACATCCCATAGGAAATTGAAGTGATCTGATTCCATATACCTACTAGCATATGAAATTCATGTCCAAAGAGGCCAATTACAGTACTAAAGGGAGTCATCAAAATTGACAAAGGAAGGTAGTGACTGAAGAGGGGAGTCTTTTGGAAAATAGTAAATACTAGTAAGGAAGGAACTGCTCTTGTCAGGACACAGGCAACCCCTATATTGACAAATTCAGTGGAAACCCCTCTGCCCTCTTACGTAATGGCTCAAAAATTTTCAACATGCTTAAACACTTCCACTTTATTGATATCCTTTACTTACTTGGCTTGCGTGACACCACATTCTGCTTGTTACTCCTTACCAGTCTCCTTTGCTGAGTTCTTCTCTTTTTGCCCTCTAAATATGATAGAGCCCCAGGGTTTGATTCTAGGCCTTCTTCTCTTGAGAGGCAATAATAGTAGAGCAGTTAAGAGAATGAACTCAAGCCAAACTGCCTGGTTTTGAATCCTATCTGCTACTTACTTAGTGTGAAACTGGAAAATTTGCCTAAGTCTATCAGTGCCACAAATTCCTCATTTGTAAAGTATGGAGAGTAATAGCACCTACCTCTTGGGGTTGCTGTTAAGATTAAATAAACCCGGCTGGGCACAGTAGCTCACACCTGTAATCCCGGCACTTTGGGAGGCCGAGGCAGGTGAATCACGAGGTCAGGAGTTCAAGACCAGCCTGGCCAAGATGGTGAAACCCCATTTCTACTAAAAATACCAAAAGTTAGCTGAGCGCGGTCGCAGGCGCCTGTAGTCCCAGCTACTCAGGAGGCTAAGGAAGGAGAATTGTTTGAACCTGGATCGTGGAGGTTGCAGTGAGCCAAGATCATGCCACTGCACTCTAGCCTGGGCAACAGAGTGAAACTCCATCTCAGGAAAAAAAAAAAAAAAAAAAAGATTAAATGAATAGATACATATATATATTCATTCATATTATATGCTAGGTACTGGTCTAAGTTATATATATCTAAGTTTTATATATAAATTAGATATATATGCTTATATATATATCTAAGTTATATATAACTTAGACCAGTACCTAGCATATGAGCACTACGTACATGTTCAGTATTATTATCATTATAATCATCGTCATTACTATCATCATTATTGTTATTGCTGTTATTCTCTTTTCTGTCTACACTGTTGCTTAGGTAATACAATTCATTCCCATAATCTTGAATACCATTCATAGGCAAATAACATAAATTGACATTCCCCAACTCTGACCTCTCCCTTGACTTCTGTATTAGTCACAGTTCTCTAACGAAAGAAAACCAATAGGATAGATAGATAAACAGATAACAAGAGATTTATTATGGGAATTGGCTCATGTGATTATGGAGGACAAGAAGTCCCACCATATGCCTTCTGCAAGGTGGAGAACTAAGAAGTGTGGTTGTGTAATGCAGTCTGAGTCTGAAGGCCTGAGAGCCAAGGGAGCCAGTGGTGTGACCCCAGCTCTAAGGTTAATGTCCCAAGAATTGAAGGGCCACTGGTGTAACCCCAAGTCCAAAAGCCCAAGAACCAGGAGCTCTGATGTCCAAGGGCAGGAGGAGGTGGATATCCCAGCTCCTGAAAAGAGAGCAGATTCTCACTTTCTCCATTTTTTGTTCTATCTGGGTTCTCAATGGGTTGAATAATGCCCATTCATATTGGGTGAGTGGGGATCTTCTTTACTCAATAGACTGATTTAACTGTTAATCTCTTCCAGAAACACCCTCACAGAGACATTCGGAAATAATGTTTTACCAGTTATTTGGATATCCCTTAACATAGTCAAGTTAACACATAAAATTAACTACCACAACCTCCAAAATCATATATCCAACAGCCTATTTGACATCTCCCCTGAGACAGAGTAGGCATTTCAAACTTAACATGTCTTAAATGTAACTCTTGTTTTTCTCTCAAGTCTGCTCCTTTCTCAGCTACTCCTATTTCAATAAATATACCATCATCCACCTGGTTGTTCAAATCAAAAGCTAGAAATGATCCTTGATTCCTCCATTTTCACCATCCCCAATATCCAATTCATTAGCTAGTTATAACAGTTCTACTTCTAAAATATATCTCAAATATAGCTATTTCTCTCCATCTCCACTGCTACCACCCTAGCCCCAGCTGTTGTAATTTCTCACCTGGACTACTTCAATAAGCTTTTAACTGGCTTCCCTTCTTCTATTCTCGTCCCTTAAAATCCAGACACTATGCAACAAAGTGGGCTCTTAAAAATATAAATCACACTATGCCATCCCTTCACTGAAAACCTGTCTATACCTTCCTATTGCATTTAGAGTAATACAAAATCTTTAACAGGGACTGAAACACCCTTGTTCTGGCATCTGGCATCCACCTGCCTCTCCAACTTCATTTCCTACTCCTCTCCACCTCACTCATTAGGTGCCAGGATCCCGATCTCCTTCCTCTTCTTTGAACACTTTGATCTCTTTCTAAACTCAAGGCCCTGATATTGACTATTCCCTCTTCCTGGAATGATCGTCTCCTGGCTTTTCATGTGGCTAGCTCTTCTTCATCCTTCAAGCCTCAATGTCAGCATTGCTCCTCAGAGACCTCTTTTGACCATCCTATCTAAATAAAGTAGTCCTCCCGTTACTCTGTATTTACTTTACAAATGTTATATATTTTTTCACTTGTTTACTCATTTATTTGGTTTCCCTTCCCTCACTGGAATGTAACTCCATGAGGTAGGAACTCTGTTTTGTTCACAGTGTTTACCTGACAAATAGTATAGTGCCTAGCACATACCAGGTGCTCAAAAATTATTAATAGTTGTTGAATGAATGAATGAAACCACTAAGCACCCTTACTGTGCTAGGTGCTTTAAAAACATGATCTTCTTTAATCCTTAGGATAAGGCTTTGTAGTATCTTTTATTCCCATTTCACAAAAGAAGAAACCAAAGCTCAAAAAATTGTGTAACTTGGCCAGGATCACACAGGCAGTACCAGGATCCAAATCCAGGTCTTCTGATTCCAAAAGCCTTGTACTATCTACTTTAGCAAAATTATTTATTTATTCATTCATTCATTTATTCAACATGTATTAAGCATCTAGTTTGCACCAAACACCTAGCATGCCACATCCTAGGGATAAAAACATGAATAAGACACCACTCCTGCCCTGCACAGAATCTTCAGTCTAGTTGTGAACATGACAAGTAACTGGGTAATTACACAAGTGACAATAAATGTTACATTAGCTATGCTAGGGAAGAGAGAGGCAGTCGAGTGTAGGCTTTAGAGTCTGAATGCTTCGGTTTGAACTCCAACCTTACCACCTCTTAACTGTATATCTTTGGGCAAATTGTTTAACCTATTGGTATCTCAGTTTCCTTATCTATACAATGGAAATTATAACTGAGCATCTATCTTATAGAATGATTGTTAGGATTAAATGAATTAATACATGTAAAGTGCCTGGCACATAAGAAGTATTCAATAAATGTTACATGTTGTTAGTGGTGCATAAGAGGGAGAACAAGGCCAGCGAAGCGGAGTTTATTAAAAGCTTCCAGAGGTGGTGAAGATGTCTGAGCTGAGCTTTCCAGAAATACTAGATATGGTGATCAGCTAGGTTTAGAAGGTAGAAGACTGGGAACAGCTTGCCAGGTAACAGGAAAGCACATACAAAGGTAATTTTCCTGCCAGCCTGCTTCAGGCCCATCAGTCCTATCACAATTTATTCAGAAACCTGACACTGAACATTGTTCTTTCTTTAGGCTAAAATGGCTTTCACATATATCATGTGATTACAGTGATGCTCCCAGAATTTCAAAGACATATACAATGAAGCTGAAGAGAGAGGCAGAAGTGGCGGGAACTCTGGATAGGCTGGTGGCCATGGAGAAAAGGCAGGACATGATGAAAGGCATCCCTTATGCCCTGGTCTCTGTCCAAATGCCTAGTGGCTGGAGAGGACAGGGAGAGACCCATAGAGGAAACCAGGGTTCCAAGAGAGAGGAACTACTGCTAAGTTAAACAGTTAGGGACTGGTAAAGAAAAGATGAAGAGAGCTGGAAGCAGGACAAATATATAAAGCAAATTTAAAACTCCACAAAGTACTCACTCCCAATCACAGCAGCTTTATGCAGTTTCCCAATGTCCTAGCAATCACCCAAAGAATTTCTTTAAATCATGTTTGCCATGCAGGCAGCCCGCTGAAAAGAACAAGTCACTGTGTTGTGGTTATAACTTTTGTAGAGGCATTTCTTGAGGAGCCCAGTAAATAGGCCAGATGAAAGACTGCCAGTGGGCCAAGGAACCCTGCCCTTGGCTTCAGCCCACATCAGAGAGTTGAAAAGGAAAAGGAAAGGACCAGTCTGCATTCCAGTTTGTAACTCTGGAGAGAGGCAAGGCTGATGTTTGGCACTCTACACTCACAAAGAGAATTTTTAATGTCTCATGATGCCTCTTGCTTGACAAAATCTGCAGGAATTGGCCAGTGCAATGTGACATTTTGATATCTAGAATCAGGACATAATTTCTTCATGGAGCTCTTGTTCTATTTCTCTGGGATGTGGCAGGGTTTGATGATGATGTTAACTGGTGTTTGGGGCCTGCCTTGCTTTTTATGCATTCATGATTACAGGCTGTAGGCAAACTTTGTAGCAGTTCGTCACCTTCTGTAGGCAAACTTTGTAGCAGTTTGTCACCTTCTGAAAGCAGTCAGTGGGGCTGAGGGCTGTGGTGGGGAGGAAGGAGGAAGCACACAAGCTTACTTTGTACCGACGACTTGGAAGTCCAAAGTAGGATTAGAAACCATCTGCTCTCTGGGGCAGAAAGGTCTACCTGGAATGGGCATGTGAGTGAGTTCCCAAAATCACACAGTTAGTGACAGCACCCTGATCTGGTTTCAATCGGTGTTTTGTTCAGCCCAAGGGAAACATTGGCCTGAATTTTGTTTCTTTAATATAGCTAAGCATGGTGGTTTTTTGAAAAAAGAAAGCTACGTGAGTCATGTTAATTCTCTTGGTTTTGCTTCAATGTATTATGACTCTGTCAGGAGGGTCCAGAGAAAGGAATGCGATTTCCCATGCCAACAGGTTACCAACCTGCATGATTTGTGTGCCATAGAAATTTCCAACATAGCTTAGAGTGAAATTCAAAAGATTTAAAACAGCCTCCTTAACTATAAAACAAACCAGTCCTTTATTCATTGCCTTCCTGAGCCTTTCAGCATCAGCATGCCAAGGGCCTTCGAATGGCCCTCACATTCCTCAACAGGTCAGCCAAATTCACTTGCTTCCCCAACCCCTTGCACCCCCTTCTCTTTCTCTCCCCTTTGCAACATGTCCCTAGCTGCCCCTCAGTGCCTTGGCCTTCCTCCAAACTGTTCCCCCTAAGCAGTACCCAGTGGATCCCCATTTGTCCAGACACTCTTACCTTAATTTGTTTTTTTATCAAGCACTTTTTCCATGCCAGGTACTGTGCTAGGTATTTTACACATGGCATATCGCTTAATCCCATAAGTTCCCTCTAAGCCTCCTGCTCTCACCCTTAGCATCCAGGAAAAACTTTCCCATCCCATGTCCCATGCTGTCAGAGCCCTGCTTGAGTTGCCAAAGTAACAGCTAGTTATGTGACAAATTAATCTGCGCTAAGATGTTAAATGACAGCCCTCAAATCACACCCATGTAGACATCTGTAAACACATATATCAGCCTGTTGGAAACCTATGGTTTGCCCAAGTGTCTAATTCAATACTCTTCATAATAATAATACCCTCTATTTCTACAACTTATAAAATCCCTTTCACATAATTACTGAATATTATCCCTTAGCTGAGCTGAAGTGTTAATGAGGACTTCATCTGCTACCATATAATACAAAGTCATGTTTCAAGGTGCCCTTAGCATCACTAACCCACAGTTTCTTCTCAGATCCTGGCCACGCTCTGACAAATCTTGCTGGCTGACATAGAAAGTCAGAATATCCAGGCAATCTAGGGGATGGGGATAGAGACAAAGGCAGTAACGTGAAGGCCAGGAAAGTTGGGAGAAGTGCCGAAAAAGCAGTCTCCTAACTGTCCCACAGCCTAATCCTATAGGGGTCTGAACCTCAGACCAAACCACCAGCCCAACCACTCCTGGCAGCTGCTGCAGCCCAATACCAACTCCCACTCCAGACTGAGGAGTTCTGCTTTCATCTCCGTTTTCTCCTCTGTCACTAGCACATTCTGGGGTAAGGAAGCAGACTTAACTAAAGCCTCACTTCTGGGCTTCACCAAGAGCCTAAAATTCGCGGTTTTCCCATCAAAAAGGCTATTCCTCAACGCTGCTTTGTGTCCCCCAATAACACCACCACTTGTCTGACAGTGGAGCTTCCTGAGGGTGAGGCAGTATCTCCTCAAGTAGGTTAACACCTGCTGAGAAGAAAGGGCAACTGGAAACATTAAGATTAGATATCAGAATGGCAGAACTAAAAGAAAATGTTGAGATCATCCAGAACAGTGGATTTTAAACTTCAGCATGTACCAGACACCCCTGGAGGACTCATTAAAACACAAATTGCTGGGCCCTGCCATAGTTTCTGATTCAGGAGGATTTTTTTTTTTTTTTTTTTTTTTTTTTTGAGATAGAGTCTCGCTCTGCCGCCCGGGCTGGAGTGCAGTGGCTGGATCTCAGCTCACTTCAGCTCACTGCAAGCTCCGCCTCCCGGGTTCACGCCATTCTCCTGCCTCAGCCTCCCGAGTAGCTGGGACTACAGGCGCCCGCCACCACGCCCGGCTAGTTTTTTGTATTTTTTAGTAGAGACGGGGTTTCACCGTGTTAGCCAGGATGGTCTCGATCTCCTGACCTCGTGATCCGCCTGCCTCGGCCTCCCAAAGTGCTGGGATCAGGAGGATTCTTTGTAAGTTCTCAGGTAATGCTGATGCTTCTGGTTCAGGGAGCACACTTTGAGAACTGCTGCTCTAATCTATTCTACACATTACACAGATAAGGAAATTGAGTCCCAGTGAAGAGAAATAACGTGTCCATCTTGCTGATTTTGGAAACTAATAAGCAGATTAGTAACTTTCCCAAGGCTATACAACTAGTAATTGGTACTGACTTTTAAACCCAGGCATCCCAATCCCATCTCTACCCTTTGTTACATTACAGCAACCTCTAAAAGTATGGATTTTATGTTCTATGTTTGAGTCCTGGCTCCACCATCTCCTAGCTATGTCACCTTTACTAGGTTACTCCATCTGTAAAATGAAGGTAATAATTGTACCTATTTCCTGGGGTTATTATGAGAATACAATTATATATGTGATAACATATATGGGTGAGCACTTAGCCTCGTGCCTCTTTATAGTAAGTGCTCAGTAAATGGCAGTTGCTATCATCATCACAGCAAAAGTTGTTTTTGTTGTTAGTTGAGGAAGGCTGGGGGACACGCTTTCTCTTGGGTTCCTGTTCCTAAGTGGAGAAACATCAATTAATGTAACACTGTTGATCTCTCTTCACCCTCATATTTTCCCTTCCTCAGGAAGAAGGGTATTCTGACTGGTAGATCTGGAAACAGGCACAGGCTATGTGCAGCCAATAGGGATCTATCTGCTTTTAGAGGGAATGAGCTCTGGTCTACTCTGTGCTATAAAATCCCCCTTGCAGGCTAGGCCTACAGTTTCCTTGCATTTTGTATGTCTAGATGAGTATCTCTGCCTAATTCTGGGTTAAGGAGTAAGAAGTTCATTTGGCAAACACATTTAACCCACTTTCCTTAGCACTTTTATCAGAAATGAAGCTCTCTTTATTTCTGTCTGCTTTACTTCTTTGTTTGTCTTGGTCAGTTCAGACCTGGAGAAAGAAAAGTAAAGGTGTTATTTTTTGGGCTACCTGAAACCTCTGCATTATTATTGCTCATTCATCTGCGTTAGTGGGAGAGCTTTTTCTGAACTTAAGTCTCCAAACTCCCACTCCAGTGCTCATTAACTATCCTGGCATTATTATATGGAAAAAGCCTTCAGGGCTGCATTTCATTTACTTACTTCATTTTTTGTAGACTTTTATTGAGATATATATAGAAGAGTGCACAAATTGTAAGTACAGAACAGTGAATCTTCACAAACTGAATACACCCGTATAATCAGCACCCAGATCAATAACCAGAATACCAAAAGCCCCCTTGTGCCCCCTTCCAGACACTGCTCCCCTTATTTCCTTCTATTTTTAATAGAAACATAAAACCTTTCATCAGTGAGCAAGCTATTTACATGTCCTACCATCACAAAGTCTTTGGTTGAATAAGGAAATCAAATCAGCCCTCTCAGTCTTCGTTTAAATAAACAATCTCCTCTCCACAAGCTGTGCAATTCCAGCATCATGTAAATGCTTCCAGCATCATGTAAATATATCCTGTGCATTCACTGGAATTGCCTAGGCAAGATTCAAAGCCATGCAAACATCTTTTCTTCATTTTCATTGGAAGTTGCAGTTCATTCAGGAGTGACAACAGTAGATAGACTAGGAAATAACCTCAAGCACCAAGGAAAAGCAGCTAAGGCTCCTTAAACTGTGGAGGTGATGAGGTGGAAGACTACTGAGGTTTATGGGTAGTCCTACCCACCTCCTTGACCTTCCAGATCTTGCAGTCATGCATATCATCCCTAACCCCACATCCTACACACACACACACACACACACACACACACACACCCCTCAGATTGGGTGGTAATTGCTTGAACTGGAACTTGTGTCATGCACAAACGGACATATAATTAGGGCTTTTGTCATGAAGAATATTAATTACTTAAACGCCATCCAACTCAGAGTTAGTTAAGATATCAAAATAGGATCCTAAGTCACCGAGTTCATTCTCACAAAATCTTTCCATTAAGACAAGGGTGGAGAAGGCAGTTAAGGGCACTAATGGTTCACCATCATCCTTATAATAAAACCCAAACCCTTCATTTCATTATGACCTGTAAGCATCTACATGATCTGCTCACAAGCTGTCTAGCACTCTGAAGTTTCTCTCTCTCTCTCAATCTTTCTTTCTCTCTCTCCCTCCCTATCCCTCTCTCACAACCACCCTCCCCCCCACCCCCCGCCGCAACCACCCTCCCCACACTGACCCTTTCTCCCCAGTTACCCTGGCTTCCTTCCTTTCCCTTGCTCTTTCTTTCTAATCTTCGCAGACTAGCTTCTGAGTCATTCTAGATGCAACTTAGATGTCACTTTCTCAGAGAAGCCACCTTAGACCACCCCTCAATCAATTTCTCCTTATTTTGTCTTCTTCAAACACTTATGATTATCAGAAAATTACACTGCATTACTTGTGTACCCCTTGATTATCTGTTTTCCCCACTAGGAGGTAAGCATGGTAAGAGCAGGGATTTCATCTAACTTGTTTGCCACTGTACCCCAATATATAGAACATTGCTTGGCACATAGAAGATAAACAACAAATTTCTTGAATAAATACATGAATGGTTTTAAACTATGTAGCCTGAAGTTTCCAGATGCAATTCATGGCATCACCCTTTAGCAGTCTCAGGAAAGCATGAACTGTGAAACCAGCTAAACTTAGGCTCAAATCCTGGTTTTTCATCTAATAAAACCGGGTGACCTTGGACAAGTTTCCCAGTCCCTTTGAACCAATTTTCTCTTCTGTATAATTGTCATAATCTCCATGTATGTAAAGTCCACAACACAATGAACTAGAACAAGGTAGACTTCAAATCACAGACTCACTCCTTCCTCCCAAACCACCTTCTTGCTATTATATTCCTCTCCATTATCCTTGATGGTTCTTCTTTTTGTCCAGGTGTGTCTAAATATTTTCTTTCCTCTCTACTCTCCCCACTCTCACAAATTATTCAAACCAAACAGCTACAGCAACAACAACAAAAAAATCTGATGCCTGCCAAGGCCATATGACAGAATCATCATTGAAGCTCCCATTTCTTCAGTGATTGGCCTGTTGCTTTCTGCCTGTCATCTGTCTTCTTCCATTATCTTCTGTTGCTGTGAAGAAATCAAGCTGAAGTACTGTAAGTATGGACTTTAAGTCATAATAAATCATTCAGATGTCAAGAGCCTTAATCTGCCAATCTAAGGGCAAAGAGATTGATTGGATTGATTAGAAGGTTCTAAAAGCTTCACTATATCATTTTTAAGGGGTTGATCTTTCTTTCTCTTTCTTCTTCTTCTTCCTTACTTTCTTTCTTAAGAAAGGTTGGGAGGTATATCAATCTCCTTTCCTATGTGGAAAGCTAGGTGAATTACCATTGTGAACCCCCCAAATTTGAGACAGATGTCAATTAATTTAGAAAGTTTATTTTGCCAAGGTTGAGGACGCACACCTGTGACACAGCCTCTGGAAGTCCTGATGACATGTGCTCAAGGTGGTCGGGGCACAGCTTGATTTTATGCATTTTAGGGAGACATGAGACATCAATCAATATATGTGAGAAGTACAATGATTCCATCCCGAAAGGCAGGGACAACTTGGGGGTGGGGGGCTTTCAGGTCACAGGTAGGTGAGAGACAAATGGTTGCATTCTTTTGAGTTTCTGATAAGCCTTTCCAAAGGAGGCAATCAGAATATGCATCTATCTCAGTGAGCAGAGGGATAACTTTGAATAGAATGGGAGGCAGATTTGCCCTGAGCAGTTCCCAGCTTGAATTTTCCCTTCAGCTTAGTGATTTTGGGGGCCCAAGATATTTTCCTTTTACATCATCAAAGAAATGTCTGCTACAACTCTGCTAGGGAAAATTCTAGTCACTATGGAGTAAGCACTAAAAGGTATCGTGGAAGTCATCTAATTCAATCTCTTCATCTTACAGAAGAAGAACTGAGACCCACAGAGGAGGTGTGTCACTTGCCCAAGCTCACAGAGTTAACGGCAGAAATAGAGCAAAGCCCCAAGTCTTCTAACCAGCTTAGTGTCCTTTTTATTTATTTATTTATTTTATTTTTATTATTATTATTTTGAGGGAGTCTCTCTCTGTCGCCCAGGCTGTAGTGCAGTGGTGCATCTTGGCTCACTGCAAGCTCCGCCTCCCGGATTCAGGCCATTCTCCTGCCTCAGCCTCCCCAGTAGCTGAAAGTACAGGCGCCCGCCATCATGCTCGGCTAATTTTTTGTATATTTTTTAGTAGAGACAGGGTTTCACCGTGTTAGCCAGGATGGTCTCAATTTCCTGACCTCGAGATCCACCTGCCTCGGCCTCCCAAAGTGCTAGGATTACAGAGTGTCCTTTTTATTAACACTAGACCAAACCGTTCCCTCACTGGAACTCAGAATCCCAAAGCAAAGATTGGAACAGCTAACTCAGACCTATACAGAGAGATTGAGTCAAGTAAAGCATGCATGTGGCTTCCATCGATTTCTCATAGATACTTAGAAATGGTAAGAGAATATACCAATCAGGATCCCAGCAGAAAACAGGCAAGTATATTCAAATTAAATAATTTGAAGAAAGTTTAATAAAGGGATGATTTACAAAGGTTGGTAAACTAAAAAAGAGATTACGGACTCCTGGGAGAAGTAGGAGAAGTGTTATCACCTCAGGCCTGAAAAGGTGACAGGAGAGAGCTGCTCCTGAAAGGAGAGTTTCATGGAGAGAGCTCTGACCTTTCACTAAAGGACACAATCAACCCATGGCATCCTGCAGGGGGAAGCTGCGGGAATAAATATCCACATTTCACTCTCTTCCTTCTGATCTCCCATTAGTACTTCCCATTGGTCAAATCCTCAGGAAAGCCAGAGGACAAGTAAGCTCAGTGAAGAAATGTACACAAGTCTGTCTTCCAGAACACAGAGTAGTGTAGAAGAGGGTGGGGAATGGGTCTGGAAAGACAAAGATAAGATGCCTAACACAGTTTGACAAGGGCAAATGAACATATTATTTCTTTCATTTTATAGAAGAGAAAATTGAAGCTAAAATGAGTTAGATCACTTGTTCAAGGTCACACAGCTAGTATTTAAAACCAGATGTCAGAATTGATATTTGAGCCCAGGACTGCCTTGATTAACAGTAAGAAATGTAGAAGTGCTCTCTCCTGTGTCCTAGCAGGTTAAGAAAAAGCAAAGAATCATGGGATAAATACTGTCCAAGTCGTTCCAGATATGTAAAAAAAGGTACACCCACTTTTTAATTACTCCTTAGCCACCTTCTCCAAAGTGCTTAAGTCTTTACCCTCTTTCCTATAAACCCATACTGGAGTGTTAATGGACAACTAATTTGTTAACTAGTAATTTAGCATTAGTTGTTACCATTTGAAGGTGTAACTATTTCCAAGGGAGTATGCATTTTAATAGAGAACTTCTCCCTTGTTGTCTCACTTCCCTTCGTACCTTTCCTAGAATAAATATATGAGAAGACTTTGTGCTAAGTTGGAAAGGCTGGTGAGCCTTATCTTAGCCTATAAGGCACTGGAAGATACATCTGTTGGAGGAAGTACACCGTTACACACTCTGATTCAGTTATGAAAAAAAGCAACTTGATTTTCTATGTCTGACTTCATCCTGCTCTGGAGCACCAATTCCCCCAGTAACTTTTAGGCTAACTTTTAGTCAATTGAAAGTTCAAACTTCTTATTAGGGCTCCCTCAATCTTCTCAAAATGTCTTCTCTTCTCCTTCCTCAAGATGGCATCAGGGTGCAGAGGGAAGTTTGTATAGCCTGAATGCAGCCAGAGAAGGGGCCTTTGTGCTGCGTGTTGGTCTCTGATTCCTCTCTGACCCCTACTGAAATGTCCCTAACTATGGCTGGTCATCATGAATCCTGCATCGGCATCCACTACAGTGTTTCAAGCTCACCTATCCTTTGGGGAATCATGCCAGGAACACTGCTAATGACCATGAAACTTGCCATTACTCTTAAGGTAAGGTTTCTGCACTCAGCTCTCTCCTCTTCCTGATCCCAGTCTTCTTCTTATGCACCTGCCCTTTCTTCACTCTTGCATCTCCCACCAGGGAATGTGGGAAATTAAGATTTCTTTCATAGCCCTTCAGGACCAAATACATGGTCCCCAACCCTCTCTTTCTTTTATCATGCCACCTCGATGCTCAACTGTGGCTACTCTGTGTTGATATGGGGTATCATGTGAGGTGAGCCCCTCCATGAGTTATAGAGAGGAAGGGCAGCATCATCCCCTTTCATAGTCCAGAGTATGAGGTCAACATCTCAAGCCTAAGCACATTCCTTCCCAAATATTGCCAAGCTCCTCTGAGCATCAAAACAGCTTTCGGGTTCCCGAGTGGCACAAACATCCCTTATGTTAGTATTCCTCATCCTCACTATACAATAGCTTACACAGTAATTTACAATAGTAGATTATTTTCAAGCCACCACATTTTGTTCTTGGTCTGTAAAGTGTTTACCCTCATCAAAGCCTGGCTTTTACCTCACTATACACTCAAAATTACCATTTGAAATTCAGAGCTAGGCAATGATATAGTTGTTCTAGGTCATTTCTATCTTCCCCCGAAGGAATAATTGATTGAATGAGTAGGAAGAGTGCATGCAAGACAACAAGGAAACAGACTATCAGGAGCAAATGACACAAAAATTGATTTATTATTTCAAAAATATGTGAAACATACTTTCACTCTTCAATTTAGACCAAAAGTATTTTTAAAGCACCTATCATGCACCAGGCACTATTCGGGGTAGCTATACATATGAAGAATAAAAATGCCTCAGTCAATTTCTAGTATCACAAATTTACTATTAAAAAAACTTTTTAAACAGTGATCAATCATTTTTGGCTACATTCAATACAACAACACATCAGTGCAGCCAATCTTTTCTTCATTGCATCTGAGACTATTGTGCCTGATTATTTTTGTCTGGGTAACTGGGGGTTAACTTGAAAATTTTATGATTTTTCAAAATTTATGACTGAAAATCCTATGAGTCAAATTTCCTGCCTTAGTGCATACAGTATAGTAAGTTACATTAGTGAACAAAATTCAATATTTGAAGATTAAAGATATTGCCAGGTCTTGGAGTCATCTTTCCAACCATCGATGGCAGCAGTCCAGACTAGTAATGTAGTTGTAAAAGGCTTAAGAGATTGTGTTTATCCCATAGTGAACCCAAAATACACTAGAAATGTTATTTTAAAAGCCCTAGAAGATAGTTATCTTTTGCTACCCCTCTTTTTGCAAAAATACAATTATGTAAAAAGTTTTGTTAATTAAGAAGCCTCATTAAAGAAAGTTGTATTAATCACTTAGATACTTGTTTGAAGCTCATTGTAATGAGATTTTGAACTTCATTATATACAACTTTATTTCAAATAATGCTGCAAACTTCTTAGACATTCCAGTATGACTCCTTACTGAAAGATCTTTAAAAGTATTCAGCATTATCATTTTGCTTTATTGAGCATAGAATGCAGTAGTTTTTTGTCTTTCCAAATATACCCTTAATAAAGTGCTTACAAGCTTTTCATAGCTGAAAACTACTTATTAGGGCAGTATTATTATTCCTAAAATTTTCCTGATTTTATTTTCTTGCCCTCATATTATTCAGAATCAGTACAATTATTGCTGTAATTTGAGAGAAGCTGTCATTAGTGAAAGGGATTCTTTAGACAGGTCACTGGGAATGTTTTGCCCTTCCTCTCTAAAAGAATAATTACATTTTCTACTTAATGAAAAGCTTGTGGTTAAAAAGCATCTCAAGTCGCAGCCAGGCAAAAACATGAAAGGAAGAGTCACTTACGTGTACACGTGAGATCCCATATCTCTTTTATTTTAATTGCTAAACAAATTTTGCAGACTTGAAAAGGGCTAGTTTGACAGCCCTGGAGCAAAAGCCCTTGCTTATTAACAGTTACAGCCTTAACCTATTGTAAAACAACATCAGACCAAAAAAGAGAGCAACTGGTGGGGTTTCTTAGGAACAGGGTGTGAGAGGTAGGGAATGAAAAGTTACCTAGCAATTAAGGCGAATATCTTTGTTAAGGAGAGAGCACAGCACCCCTATTTTGCTTCCCATTTCTTCCCGTAAAGCCGGTGGAAATTGTCCTTATATTAGTTAAGCTAGGCTTGGAGATTAGGGCAGAAGTGTCCCCATCTGAGTTCAATCACCACTCCATTCTCCCAGGATTTCTTGGGGAAAATGACAATTATTGATTTCTGTGCACAAAGGGCAGGCCACTCCCTGATGACAGTAAAGGAAGTTTTGAGAATGTAATGGAGAATGTTCAAACAGTAGCTGGGACTTTTCTAGCAGCAGCAGAAACAGGGAAGGCGGGGTGCTATGCAGATGAATGCTAGCTAGCAGAAGCCAAGAGGCCCAACGCAGGGTTTGTCTGCTAATCACATTCAAACCAACACCGTGCCAGAAAGCCACGTCCCAAGCTCTCCAAATAATGCTTGCTTCAGGGGTCAATTTTTCCAAGAGCTTTCCATGAAAAGATTTTTAATGGAAATATAAGCTTCATCTGAGCAATAAGGGAAAAAAATGTAAATCTCTTCTCCACCTTGCACTCACTTTTCCTGCTGTATTATAGGTGAAAGAAAAACTCATCAGAAATGACTCCAGAGCCAGACTCTGACCTCCTCAGATCCTGCTCCCTCTAATCAGGCCACAGCTGACTGACAGGAAATAAACCCTTCTTTCAAGGTACAGCCAGAACACATTTACAGCAAATGACTAATATGATCTAATCTTCCAGCAATTTCGACAGTTTTCAATTCTGGAATATTCATATACGTCTGCTTAACTTTCTGATTCTATCCTTCGACTGCTCATTGAATTATCCTTCAAGATTCTATCTTCTCAAATATTGCAACCTTTTTGTTATCAAACTCCAGTGTAATATCAGGGTCCACAATGTGCCCAAGTACGACAATATCCACCTGGGGGATATTGAAAAGCCAAAAGTTTAACAGCCAAAGCCTTATTGGTAGGAAGAGTAGAAAACCACTTATCCAGTTAGCAAATCCTCATTAAACTGCCACTAGGTGTGCTAGCCACTGTGCTAAGCATTGTGGGTGGTACAATCATCAATTTCTGAGATGCCATTAAGGTCCACTTGGCCAAAAATCTACTTCTCCCATGAGCTCACTAATGTCTGAAATCCTTTAATAAGGGACAAAGTATTTAATTTCCATTCCTATAAGAGAGAAAAAGTTTATTTAAATTCACACTGAGTTGTAAATGACTAATATTAGAGCCACTCCCCAGATTAGATTGTAATAGGAAGGAAGAAAGAGAAGGAAGAGAGTAGGTAGTGCTGGAAGCCTGAAGGAAGAGGGAGTGTAGGGGAGGGGAGGTAGTGCAAAGAGAAAAGAGGACAAGGTAAGGAGGCTGAGGGTTACAGAGACCAACATTGCCAACTCCACTATCTTACCAAAGGACAATTCAGCATGAATCTTGAATAAGCATCTATGGGGTCTAAAGAGGAAGATGCCAAATGCAGCTGGTGCCAGCCAGGCTCTGCAAGAGTTTTACATTTTCTTTTGAATCTGGTAATAAAATACATCCCCAAAGGGTTCTGATTGAAATAAAAAACACTTCTTCAAGTGTAAAGCAGAATTACTAATCTTAAAATTGTAAAGGGTATTAACATATAAATTATTATTCCAAAAAGTGTCTCGAACTCACTAGTACATGTGGATCATTTTCTCTGTCCCATTTCAACTATTTTTTACATTCGAAGCTCTATTTTAGACTCCATTATAAGGCCAGGTTTCAAATTACTTTCATTTACAATTTGATGCATGGAGCTCTGAAATGTCTTAACATATAGTTCAAGCCTCATTCATCCTTATTTCTATCTTAATTTTCAGTGGGCTATGCAAGAAAGAGTTAATGTTTTCATAGCAAGCAGGTTCTGCTGTGTGTGTGTGTGTGTGTGTGTGTGTGTGTGTGTGTGTGTGTGTATGTAGAGGACAGGGTTCTCTGTAATCTCGCAGAGTGCGTCTTTCAAATGGAGACATAAATGAAAGCATAGTCACAAGTCAAGGATGCCCACTTTCACCACTCTGATTCAATATAGTACTGCAAGTTCTAGCCAGAGAAATTAGGCAAGAGAAAGAAATAATGGACATCCAAACTGGAAAAGAGGAAGCCAAATTGCCACTCTTTGCAGTTGACATGATTTTGTACATAGAAAAACCTAAAGATTCCACTAAAAACCCCTTAAAACTAATAAAAAATTTCAGGGAAGTTGCAGGATACAAAATGAACATACAAAAGCCATACAAAAAACAGGCTCCTTACCCTGCCAAAGAGGAGACTAGCGATGGGGCTGACACTGCTGCTGTCATGATGTTATTTCTCTGAGTAGGAGGTGCTGGGACTGTCACACTCAGCCAGTTTCTTGAAATTAACATGCTCCTTTTGGTGTTTTTTTTTTCAATGGGGTCTTTTAGAACCTTAGGATAGTTGATGAAAAGAATGCTTATGTACAGCTGACAACAAGAAGGATCTTTATGGGCTCTATGGGAAAGAGACACTTCATATATAGAGAAGGACAATTTAAAGAAGGGGTTTCTTTCTATTTCTCATTTCTCTGACAGACAGTAATGTCTCTCCTGCTGGTAGCTTTCAGGGCAAGGAGGTTTGTGTAAGTTGTCATGAAATTCATTATCATACATTTATTCTCTAAAAATGCGATTGGAGCCACCCTTCATGTGTGCTACATTTAAAATAACTATTCTAAAAAATCTTATCCACAAAAAGTACTAACAAGAACTCCAAGATGGAAAATAGATTTTTTTTCATTATTGGATCATATCTCAGAGCTGAGGACAATCACAATGCATAAGCCAAGCACAGCAGAACACAGCCTTTTCAGGGGTGGCACAGTTACCTTTTCATTGTAGAATGCCCACCCCTAGCCAAAAGGCCTTACAAAGCAAGATTCACTTGACAAATCAGTTTGCAATCCACCCAACTCACTTAGCTTTCATGCGGCTTCAATATGCTGAAGAAATAGCAGAAATGTGTGTGCTAGACTCAAAAAAGTAAGTGTAGAAGGAGCATACCTCAATACAATAACGGCCATATGTGGCAAAACCACGGCTAACACCATACTGAACAGGGAAAAGCTGAAAGCATTTCCTCTAAGAACTGGAACACGACAAGGATGTCCACTTTCACCACTCGGATTCAATACGGTACTGGAAGTTCTAGCCAGAGAAATTAGGCAAGAGAAAGAAATAAAGGACATCCAAACTGGAAAAGAGGAAGTCAAATTGTCCCTCTTTGCAGTTGACGTGATTTTACACATAGAAAAACCTAAAGACTCCACTAAAAAACCCTTAAGACTAATAAACAAATTCAGGAAAGTTGCAGGATACAAAATGAACAGACAAAAACCAGTAGCATTTATATACACCAATAATGAACTAGCTGAAAAAGAAATCAAGAAAGCAGTCCCATTTATAATAGCTACCAAAAAATGCAATGCCTAGAAATAATTTAACCAAGGAGATCTCAACGTCATTAAAAGATCTCTACAATGAAAGCTATGAAATGCTGATGAAAGAAATTGAATATAACACAAAAAATTGGAAAAACATCCATGCTTTTGAGCTAGAAGAATTAATGTGGTTAAAATGACCACACTACCAGTTGATCACGTGGCTAATACTTTGGGAGCACTTTGGGAGGCGCAGGTGAGAAGATAACCTGAGCTCAGGAATTCCAATCCAGTCTGGGCAACATAGGGAGACCTCGTCTCCACAAAAGCTTTAAAAATTAGCCGGTGGTGGTGGCGGCACACACCTGTGATTGCAGCTACTCAGGAGGCTCGGAGGGAGGATCATTTGAGCCTGGGAGGTCAAGGCTACAGTGAGCTGTGATCATGCCACTGCACTCCAGCCTGGGTGACAGAGCAAGACCCTGTCTCAAAAAACAAAACAAAACAAAAAACATACTACCCAAAGCAATCTACATATTCAATGCAATCTCTATCAAAATATTGATAACATTCTTCACAGACATAGAAAAAAATCCTAAAATTCATATGTAACCACAAAAGACCCCAAATAGCTAAAACAATCCTGAGCAAAAAGAACAAAGCTGGGGGATCACACTCCCTGACTTCAAAATATGCTACAAAGCTATAGTAACCCAAACAGCATGATGTTGGTATAAAAACAGACACATAGATCAGTGAAATAGAGAACTCAGAAATAAATCACATATTTACAACCAACTTATTTTCAACATACACTGGGGAAAGAATAGTCTCTTCAATAAATTCTTCTGGAAAAAATGGATATCCATATGTGGAAGAATTAAACTAGATCTCTATCTCCCACAATATATATAAATCAACCCAAAAATGGAAAAAACACTTAAATGTAAAGTTCAAAACTATAAAACTACTAGAAGAAAATACAGGGGAAATGATTTATAACATTGATCTTGGCAAAGATTATATAGCTAAGACTTCAAAATCACAGGCAACAAAAGCAAATATAGACAAATAGGAATGTATTAAACTAAAAAGCTTCTGCATAGCAAACAACTGGCAAAGTGAAGAGACAACCCATTGAATGGGAGAAAATATTTGCAAACTTCAGTTGACAAGGAGCTAATATCCAGAATATACAAGGAACTCAAACAGCTCAACAGTAGAAAAACAAATAGTCCCAAAAGTGGGCAAAGGATCTGATTAGCTATTTCTCAAAAGAAGACATATAAATGATCAACAGGTATATGACAAAATGTTACACATCCCTAATGAAAGGGGAATTGCAAATTAAAATCACAATGATATATCATCTCATCCCAGTTAGAATGGCTATTACTAAAAAGACAAAAAATAACAGAGGCTGGTGAGGATGTGGGGAAAAGGGAACTCTTGTATACTGTTGGTGGGAATGTAAATTAGTACAGCCATTATAGAAAACAGTGTGGAGATTCTGCAACAAACTAAAAACCAAAGATAGAACCACCATATGATCCAGCAGTCCCACTACTGTGTATTTATCCAAAGGAAAGCACATGAGTATATTGAAAAGCTATCTGCATCCCCATGTTTATTGTAACACTATTCACAACAGCTAAGATACAGAATCAAACTAAGTGTCCATCAAGGGATGAATGGATAAAGACAATGTGGTGTATATACATAATGGAATACTATTCAGCCATAAAAAGTGAAATCCTGTTATTCATGGCAACATGGATGAGCCTGGAAGACATTATGTTAAGTGAAGTAGGTTAGGCACAGAAGGATAAATACTGCATGTTCTCACACATATATGGGCACTTATAAAGTTGAGCTCATCATCGTCACTCGCCATCAGAGAAATGCAAATCAAAACCACAATGAGATACCATCTCACACCAGTTAGAATGGCAATCATTAAGAAGTCAGGAAACAACAGGTGTTGGAGAGGATGTGGAGAAATAGGAACACTTTTACACTGTTGGTGGGATTGTAAACTAGTTCAACCATTATGGAAAACAGTATGGCAATTCCTCAAGGATCTAGAACTAGATGTACCATATGACCCAGCCATCCCACTACTGGGTATATACCCAAAGGATTATAAATTATTCTACTACAAAGACACATGCACACGTATGTTTATTGCGGCACTATTCACAATAGCAAAGACTTGGAATCAACCCAAATGTCCATCTGTGACAGACTGGATTAAGAAAATGTGGCACATATACACCATGGAATACTATGCAGCCATAAAAAAGGATGAGTTTGCGTCCTTTGTAGGGACATGGATGCAGCTGGAAACCATCATTCTTAGCAAACTATCACAAGAACAGAAAACCAAACACCGCATGTTCTCAATCATAGGTGGGAACTGAACAATGAGATCACTTGGACTCGGGAAGGGGAACATCACGCACTGGGGCCTATCATGGGGAGGGGGGAGGGGGGAGGAGGGAGGAATTGCATTGGGGAGTTATACATGATATAAATGATGAATTGATGGGTGCTGACGAGTTGATGGGTGCAGCACACCAACATGGCATAAGTATACATATGTAACAAACCTGCACGTTGTGCACATGTACCCTAGAACTTAAAGTATAATAATAAAAAAAAAAAAAAAGTTGAGCTCATAGAAGTAGAGAATAGAATTGTGGTCACTAGAAGATGGGAAGAGTGGAGGTGGGGAGGGGAGGGAGGAGTTGGTTAATGGATAAAAAATTACAGCTAGATAGGAGGAATAAGTTCTAGTATTCTATAGCACTGTAGACTGACTATAGTTAGCAATAATTTATTGTATATTTTCAAATAGCTAGAAGAGAGGATTGTGAGTGTTCCCAACACAAAGAAATGATCAATGTTTCAGGTGATACATATGCTAATTACCCTGATTTAATAATTATACATTATAATACATGTATCAAAATATCACTATGTATCCCATAAATATGTACAATTATTATGTGTCAAATAAAAATCAAAGAAAAAATTTAAAACCAAATGTGGGAGTTAGTAAATTAGGGATCCAGGTCTGGCTCTGTCACTGATCAGTGTCATGACCTTAATGGGTCTCAGTTTTCCTGTCTATACAGTGGAAGAAATGCCACTTGAACACAATAACACTTGAGCTTCCTGTTCCACATAAGTTCAAATGTCACAATGAATATTAAAGCAATTTGAAATGTATAAAATCTAATATGAATGCAAAATTGAATTATTCTTTCCACTCCAGAGGAGAATGAGGTTCCACTGGGACAAAATAATGCCTAATTTTCTGCTCTGGAAAATATTCACAAGACCTTTTCTACTATTAAACTATGACTGTTGGGCTTTTGATCAATTGTCAGTTCAATTCTACCTCTAGTTCCCCCTCTGTCCCAGGCTTTTTCTCTGTAAAGTTCTCCTATATACATCTCCCCAAGGATACTCTATTTTTTTCTTACATCTAATGTTGCTATTGAGAATTCTGAGATCAAACTGATTCTTATCTCTTTATACATATACTATTTGTTCTTTCAGGATGCTTTTAGAATTTTCTCTTTGATTCTCTTAATGTTCACTATAAAGTATCCAATATAGGTTTTCCTTTTTGCTCCTATTTAGCACTCTATGACTCTTTGCAAAATGCAGTTTTTTATTATTTTTCAATTCTAGAAAATTCATCTCCATTATTTTTAAAAACAATTAATTCTCTCCATTTTTATTTTCCCTATTTCTTAGACTTCTTTTAATATTGCCACTTTTAGTTCCAACTTCCACATCCTTTAGCTTTTTAATATATTTTTTCTATTTCCTTATCCTTCCCTGCTGCCTTCCAAGAAAGTTCTTCAATTTTATCTTGAACTCACTTACTTGTTCTTTAGCTACATTTATCCAATTATTGATTCTACCAATTATATGTTTTTAGAGAAAGGGTCTTGCTCTGTCACCCAGGCTGGAAGGCAGTGGCATGATTATGGCTCGCTGCAGCCCCAACCTCCCAAGCTCAAGTTATTCTCCCACCTAAGCCTCCAGAGTAGCTGGGATTATAGGCACACAACACCACACTTGATTTAAACAAACAAACAAACAAAAACCTTCTTTTTTTTTTTGGTAGAGATGGGGTCTCCCTATGTTGCTCAGGCTGGTCTCAAACTCCTGGCCCCAAGTAATCCTCCCGCCTTGGCCTCTCAAAGTGCTGGGATTGCAGGCATGAGCCACTGTGCCCGGCCCCCAATTGTATTTTTATTTCAATTACTATATTTTTTAAGACTAGAATTTCCACTTCCACGCATGACTGAATAACTAGCACTGGACCTGCCCTCATACCATAAGTAACTACAAAACTGGACAAAATATAGGAAACAATTGCTTTCAAACAGTAGACAAAAGGCAGTGCAGAACTATGATCTTTGAGATAAAGGAAATAAATTATTATAATAATTATTTTTTTTTTTGAGACGGAGTCTCGCTCTGTCGCCCAGGCTGGAGTGCAGTGGCCGGATCTCAGCTCGCTGCAAGCTCCGCCTCCCAGGTTCCCGCCATTCTCCTGCCTCAGCCTCCTGAGTAGCTGGGACTACAGGCGCCCGCCACGTCGCCCGGCTAGTTTTTTGTATTTTTTAGTAGAGACGGGGTTTCACCGTGTTAGCCAGGATGGTCTCGATCTCCTGACCTCGTGATCCGCCGTCTCGGCCTCCCAAAGTGCTGGGATTACAGGCTTGAGCCACCACGCCCGGCCAAAGGAAATAAATTATGTAATCTCTGTGATTGCCTAACTTGCTGCTTGGAGGAAATTTCTGGACCACAGCGTAAGGATGGAAAACCCAAGGAGAGCACAGTGATCTTGCTGATTTAGGAGACAGAGATCTGAGTCCAGGTAGGCCAAGACAGCTATTATTTGTGGGGCAGGGTATAAGAGAGGAGGGAGTTATGCAAAGAAAGAACTCCAGAATTTGTCATGGGGCTCCCTTGAGTCTTTGCTGAATATTGAGTTGTGCATACATAGAGTGAAACTTCCATGAGGACAGGCAAAGAACAACTGCTGAATTGCCGTAAGCTGAACAATTCCCAGAGCTCAACCAGGACAGGGAAATGTCTGATTTCCAATCAGCCAGAGTGAAGAAATGTTGAGTACCCAGGAATTTGAGTTGAGACCCCAAAATGATCACACATTTGTAGTAGGGCCATCCTAGTCCTAGACTACAGTGAAAGCTACCCTAGACCTACTATAACAAAGCTTATAAACAAGCCTTAAAAGTTTGAAGCTGACATGAAAGTGACTTAACTGCCTGCTAAACAAAACTCAACATTCTTTAAAGTAAGATAACAAAATTCAGGCACTCAACAACAAAACATTCACAATATCCAGCATCTAATTAAAACTACTAGACAAGCAAAGAAACAGGAAAATATGACTTATAAACAGAAAAAAAAATTAGATGACAGAAAAAAACAGAAAAAGTAGAACTAACAGACAAAAATTTAGAAAAGCTATTAAAATATGTTCAAGGGTTCAAAATAAAACATAAACATAATGAGGAAAGAAATGGAAATAATTTTAAAAGAACCAAATAAAACTACTAGAGCTAAAAAAATATATTTGAAATAGAAATTTTACTGATTAGGATTAACAACAGATTAGACACTGCAGAAAATGAGTAAACTTGAAGACATAGCAATAGAAAGTATCCAAATTGCAACACAAAAAGAAAAAAAAAGTATGAAAAAATGATAACTAGAGCCTCAGTGTTATGTGGGACAATATCAAGTGGTCTCACTCATATATAACTGAAGGCCCAGAATGGGGATTTAGAGAAAACATCTGAAGAAATAATGACTAAAATTTCCAAAATTTGATGATAACTATAAATCCATAGATTCAAAAAGTTCAACAAACTCCAAGCAGTATAAACACAAAGAGAACCACACTGAGGTACATCATAATCAAGCTGCTAAGAACTAATGACAAAGAAAGAATCTTGGCTGGGCGTGGTGGCTCACACCTGTAATCCCAGCACTTTGGGAGGCTGAGGCAGGCGGATCACCTAAGGTCAGGAGCTCGAGACCAGCCTGACCAACATGCAGAAACCCCATCTCTACCAAAAATACAAAATTAGCTGGGTATGGTGGTGCATGCCTATAATCCCAACTACTCGGGAGGCTAAGTCAGGAGAATCGCTTGAACCCAGGAGGCAGAAGCTGCGGTGAGCCAGTTTCACGCCATTGCACTGCAGCCTGGGCAACAAGAGCAAAACTCTGTCTCAAAAAAAAAAAAAAAAAAAAAAAAAATCTTAAATGCAGCCAAAGGAAAACAAAGAACACTTTAGGTATAAGGGAACAAAGACAAGGATTAACACTGACTTATCGGAAATAATATAAACTGGAAAGCAATGGAGAGACATTAAAGTAGTATGATGGTTAATACTGCATGTCAACTTGCTTGGATTGAAGGATGCAAAGTATTGATCCTAGGTGTGTCTGTGAGGGTGTTGCCAAAGGAGATTAATATTTGAGTCAGTGGGCTGGGAAAGGCAGACACACCCTTAATCTGGGTGGGCATCATGTAATCAGCTGCCAGCATGGCTAGAATATAAACCAGGCAGAAAAATGTGAAAAGATTAGACTGGCCTAGCCTCCCAGCCTACATCTTTCTCCTGTGCTGGATGCTTCCTGCCCTTGAACACTGGACTCCAAGTTCCTCAGTTTTGGGACTCTGACTGGTTCTCCTTGCTCCTCAGCTTGCAGACAGCCTATTGTGGGACCTTGTGATCATGTGAGTTAATATTTAATAAACTCCCCTATATATACTTATATATATATAATATATATGACATATATAATATATATATACACATACACATATATATCCTATTTGTTCTGTTCCTCTAGAGAACCCTGACTAATACAAGTAGTGAAAGAAAAAAAAATAACTGTTAACCTAGAATGCTATGTCAAAGGAGGAATAAACTTTCCAGAATAAAAGCTAATTACATACCTTGTCAGGCAAACCAAACCAAACCTGAGAGAATTTTTTGCCAGTAAACCTGCACAAAAAGAAATGTTACACCCAATGCCCAGATATTGGTTTCTAATTTCATTCTGCAACACAAGGGACCAGGGCTCCTCGGAGAAATGGCTGACTCTAGGACTGGGGCTATGAATACACAAGTTGAGCCTGGAGTATTGCATAGTAACAGAAAGTAAGAAAATGCTAAAAAATAAAAATGATAGGGGTATGCCAAAGGGACACAGCAATCAACTGAAAGAGCTCCCAGAGGCCAAAATTGGAACAATTTGAATAAAAAAATAAATAAAACAGTGTGGGATTATAACTAAAAATATAAAATAAATATTCATGAGCCCTTACTGATGTAAACAAATAATTTAGTAAACAAATAAATGAGGGAGAATAGAGAAACCTCCCATACAAAAGAATTATAAATAATTTATGTGGATACTTCCCTCTCAAGGAGGTGGAGCATCACTCCCCATTCCTGAAATGTGGTCTGCACATAATGACTTCCTTCCAAAGAGTACAGTATGAAAAAGAGAGGAAAAGAGCAACTTTATAGTGCAGAAACTTGAAAAATACTACCTTAGCGAAGGGATCAAGGTTGACATCACTGATAAGCAGTCATGCTGATATCATGTGCCACAGATATAATATGATGAGAATAGCACTTTACCTCTGTGGTCTTTTTCCCAAGAACGTACAACCCCAGTCTAATCCTGAGAAAAACATCACACAAACTCAAATAGAGGACATTTTACAAAATACCTAACCAGTAATCCTCAAAGCTGTCAATGTCATTAAAAACAAAGTCTGAGAAACTGCCACAGTCGAGAGGCACCTAAGAAGACATGACAACTAAATGTAATGTGGTATCTTAGATATGACTCTGGGACAAAGAAAAAAGGCAAACAAAAATACAGTGTGGACTTTAGTTAATAAGAATGTAGCAATATTGATTACTTAGTTGTATAAACCAAAAAGTATCTGAGACAGGTCTCAACTAATTTAGAGGTTTATTTTGCCAAGGTTAAGGACACATGCCTGGGATACAGGTCTGTGCCATTCTCCAGAGATGATTTTGAAGGCTTCAATATTTAAAGGTGGAAAGCAGCTTGGAGGAGAAAGAGGGAGGGTGTGGTTACATTACTGAATACATATGTTACAAAAAGGGAGCAGGCAGGGGAATAGTAAATTATGTATTCATCTCACGCTCACTATAAGATAATGTGAACATAGAGTAGGTACCTATGGAGATATTTAACTTTTTATCTGTAGCTGTCTGTATAGGAATAAAAGGAAAAGCAGCTTCTTGCATGACTCAGACTTCAGCTTATTTCCTTTTCTTTTGGCATAGTGAAGTGGGGTCCCAAGTTTGTATTTTCCTTTCACATTTGTAACAAATGTACCATACTAATGTAAGATATTGACAATGTGGGAAACAGGATGCAGGGTATAAGCTGCTGTATCTAATTGTGTGTGTGTGTGTGTGTGTGTGTGTGTGTGTGTGTGTGTGTGTGTGTGTATATATAATTTTTTTTTTTGAGACAGAGTCTCGCTCTGTCCCCCAGGCTCGAGTGCAGTGGCACAATCTCAGCTCACTGCAAGCTCTGGCCCCTGAGTTCACGCTATTCTCCAGTCTCAGTCTCCCGAGTAGCTGGGACTACAGGAGCCCGCCACCACGCCTGGCTAATTTTTTGTATTTTTAGTAGAGATGGGGTTTCACTGTGTTAGCCAGGATGGTCTCGATCTCCTGACCTAGTGATCCGCCCGCCTCGGCCTCCCAAAGCTCTGGGATTACAGGCGTGAACCACCGTGCCCGGCCTAATAGTGTATATTATAAAAAGACTGATGTCCATGCCCTAGTCTAGTCCTAATAAAGAGTTCCAGACATCACAGAACCACTGTTAGTCCTATTTCCTGGCACCTTATGAAGTAACTCCTCTGGTCAGTCACTCCTCTGGTCATACAATTCATCAGACCTAGGAGTACGGGTGGGGTGAAGGAATCAACACCAGAGTAGTCAGTTACCTATCCCCATGCTCATCAACTCCTTACCCCAGCAGGATTTTGGGGTGGCCTACCTACACAGGCATTCTGGACTATTGCAATTGATTATTGCAGTGATTGAAGCAAGCAATAATCATTCCAAGGCCACACAGGGGAGAGGCAGGAGTAGAGCCCAAAAAGTTTTCCTCTGACCTATCTTATCACTGCTGCCTCTGGATCCTCTGCACCAAACGACAGTCACCCAACCTTCTACACACACCAGGTCAAGGCAGCATGAAGTATCCCCAGGGGTTTCTCACAGTGTTATTGCTTTTGCTGCTGCTACTGCTGTTTCTAGAATCTGTGTTTCTCTCCGGCTTCTACAGTTTCTTCAGAGTTCATTTTGGGGAGGGAAACAGCAACTCATTTATCAGGAATTGTAAATATAACTCTTATTAGATGCTTACTCTGTGCACAGAACTTTACTTGCATTATCTCATTTGATCCTTTCATCAACTCTATGAAGTACATGCTATTGTTATACCATGTGCATATGAGGAAACTACAGCACAGGAACATTAAGCAACATGCACAAGATTACACAGCTGTAAGAGATGGAAACAAAATTTAAACCCATTCAGTCTTAATTTAGAAACCACAATCTTTGTTCATCATCAGATACCCAGTGATTAGCAGATTGTGAGTACTCAAAAAGATTTGTTGAATATTTGTCCAATAATGAACCAATGGATGGATGGTAAAAAAAAAAAAAAAAAAAAAAAAAAAAAAAAAAAAAAAAAAAATATTACACTACCAGACCGGGCACAGTGGCTCACGCCTGTAATCTCAGCACTTTGGGAGGCCGAGGTGGGTGAATCACGGGGTCAAGAGATCGAGAACATCCTGGCCAACATGGTGAAACTCCATCTCTACTAAAAATACAAAAAATTAGCTGGGCGTGGTGGCGTGCACCTCTAGTCCCAGCTACTCTGGAGGCTGAGGCAGGAGAATTGCTTGAACCCAGGAGGTGGAGGTTGCAGTGATCCAAGATCGTGCCACTGCACTCCAGCCTGGCAACAGAGCGAGACTCCGTTTCAAAAAAAAAAAAAAAAAAAAATTACACCACTAGCTTCACCAGCAATCTTATTCCTCATATTTTCCTCTGTTTGATTGCCTTAGTATCTCAAAAATATACTATGAGGCCCATCTACGTATCTGAGTGGTGCATTCTACTTTCAGTTTTTACCATTTAAAGAAACATATTTGTATTTCTAGTAAATAGAAACACTTGTCTTTTGATTTTTCTGAGGCAACATAGGTGACAAATTCTCATTACCAGAGCTCTGTCTCAAAAACTGGCTTGTTTTCTCACTTTGATTCCTCATGGAAGTAGATTCTTGAAAAAAAAAAAAAAAAAGAATGTAAATGGCCGTCAAAAATACAGGAAAGATGCTCAGACTCAACAATTATGAATGAAATACATATTAAAAGAATGCCAAAATACCATTATTCAAACTGACAAAAATTAAAGCACTGAAATACCCAGTATAGGTAAGGGTTCTAGGAAACAGACTTTCTTATACATTGATTTGTTCTTTGGAGTTTAAGTTGGTATAGCCTTTTTCAAAGAAAATTTGACAAATTCTAACATTGAAATGTGCAGACATGTTGACTCAAGATTTTCATTTCTAGCAAATTTATGCTATACAAAAAGCTTCTGTTGTACAAACATATCTGCTGTAGCATAATTTATATAAAAACTGGAATAAGTGAAATTTCTGTTAATGGGAGAATGGTTACATAGATTAAGACAATGGAATACTATGGGGTCATAGAATGAGAGAAACCTATATGTATTTATGTGGAAAAGCATCCATGATATTGACAAGTGAAAAGTACAGAAGAGCCTATAAAGTATTATTCAATGTTTATAAACCAAAACTAATATCTGAATATATGCATTTTGGATATGCATATGAAAAATCTGAAGTTATTCCAATCTATCAATAATAGTTACCTTTGGGGAGATAAGATTAATGGCATGGTGGATCCTCACTTCTGTAATATTGCAATTTTTTCACAACCTAATAGCTCTTTTGTAATTTTTAAACATGTACGTCTGGAAGCAAAGAAAGGAAAAAGGAAGGAAGGAGGACTAACATTCGCTTGGAATCCTCACTAAGATCAAACAGAACTACATTTGAAAAATAGCCAGGAATCATAAGGCCTTTGTTTTATTTGCTGTCTTCTAGACCTGGACTTATAGGGAAAGCTCTCTAGGCCATTGAGCATGAAGGTTCTTGTAAAGAGCTCAATCCCTCTTAAAAGAAAACCCGTGTGGTTTTAGGATATCATGCTAGTGATTAGGACATCCCACACCCTTTGGGGAGAGAAGAAAGCATGGCAATTGCTTTAGCCCTTGAAAGAAAAATGAATTTACATGCAAAAGGAAAATGTTCTCATTTCTTCTTATGTTAATTGTTTGAAAAAATATATATATGTATATATATATATACACACACACACGTACCTATACGTATATGTATGTATCAGCAGGAAATATCTTCCCTCAGCCACACATGAGAATGTATCCCCAGTTGTCAGAGGTTGCTGGCCAGATCCTTGCTATTCCCAGGGTCTAAAGTTAGGCAGATAAGGGGCCGTGCAAAGTTATATTGAGAATCTGAACAGATGAATGATCCAAACACTGAAAGAAGAGAAAAGGCCAGGATTCTGGTGGAGGGTTGAAGAGGCAGCTTCTTTTTGCCTCGAACTCCAGACTGTGTGACTATCTCATTGTTAGACCTATGTTTCTCATAATATGTCTTGAGGGAAAAAAGTCTAATCTCACCTTAAAGACGAGTGTCTTCTTGGTAAGACTATAATAATGTATTCAGTCAGCACCCTGGCCTTTCTTGCCTTCACCTAGCTGAAATGTATAGTTGTATAACTAACCAGAAACCAATTAATTTATGCAACTCTTTACCATCGCATTCATTTTCATAGTGAAGACCATTCCTACCAACTCTGACCCTCGCAATGACCATAATCAATGTTAAAATTACACGGCTTAGCCTGAACAAAGGATGAGAAAAATAATGACATAAATAAAAGTTAACAAACACCAAAAAGCACAACTTATGTTGTTACAGCCATATTTCTTTATATAACAAGAATCGTTTTCAGAATAGCAGAGACTACAGTTTGACAACCCCTTGTATGAGCTATTGGCCCGAAAAACACAGCCTTGTAATTATTTAAGGGAAAACGGACATGGGATTTAGGCAGAAGGGATGTCCAATCAATAGAAAAGTCCATATTTGGAGAGTAAAAACAAGCCTAGATTGCACTGTGTAGGCATGATAGACCCATACTTACCTAGGAAAGGTAATAAAAAGTTGGCACAAATAGGATGCCAACAGTGTAGATGCCATCTCAACAATTCTGGAAGCAGGAAATCTTCACAAGATAATATACTTGATTTGAGCTTTTTCATCAGCTATACTAAGTGAAGAATCATTACTTGTGCCCAGTCATTTAGGAGTCTGGAGTCTTCAAAGCTCAAGGAGTAGGGGTTGGAGGCCCTTTAAATTCTTGTTGATATGTGATCCCCAGACTAGTAATATAAGCATCACCTGAGAGGTCATTAGCAATGCAGAATCACAGCCCCCATTCCAGACATAAATTAGAATCTGCATGTTAACAAGGTGCACAGGTGATCTGAGATGTGCTGCTCTGGATGTTAGCTGGGAGTTACACTTGCCTGATTTCAAGCACCAGAGCCATGTCTCCAGTAGCTAAATGCCAGCATCTACCCCCATTCCTAGTCTGACAGCCAAACTCTTAGGAGATAGAAGTGCACAATGGTATTAGCTGATGGTCTGATCAACTAACATTTATTAAGCTTCTACTGTGTACCCAACCAAGTGTTAGGACCTTAGAGAGACAAAAGATGAAGCCCCCTATTTTCAAGAACTGAATCTTCTTGCTGGGGGAAGAGAAGACAGGCATATCCATACGCCAATCCACTTTCTCATCTTCTCTCCCTTTCTTTCTCCTATTCTAGCCACAACAGAACTGATCCCTGTTCTCCAAACGTGCCCTGTGCTTTTCTGCCTTCGTACTCAATATTCTCTCCCCCTGCAACTTTTCCTGTCCGTCCCATCTTCAACCACATATCCCTCAGAATCTAGCTCCTGCCTACCCTAAATTACTCTGACTACCATTCCCCCAGAGTGCATTTCTATATGCACCTTCACCATTATCCGGTAACACTTGGCTTCAAGCTAGCTGAAAAGAGTGAAGTTTTTTGAAGCTAAAAAGAAACTTCAGGTGGAATTTCCCATTTCTCCCAGCTAAACATAATAACCCTCTTAATGCTTGTACTTAGGGTGGTCCTAGAACTGTCTCTTCTTCCAAAATGTTTCAGTTCATTGCCAAAGCACTGTTGAGGTTAAAGATTGTTAAAATGTCTCACCTAGCTTAAAATCAAATTTTAGGACTTCATCAAAATTTGAAATGTTTTATTCAGGGATCAAAATGTTGGTCCCCAAACACTGGGCTTCTCCCAAAATATTTCTCCCTCTCCTACATGGCTTCCACGAAGCAACAAACACATGAACACACACAAACTCAGAGGCCCAAAGCAAGTCACCTGCATTGTCAAACACTGGGTGTAATTCTCAGTGAATACTCTAGATGGTAGCATTGTGCATTTTATTCTCCTATTCTTTTCATTGATTTTTCTAATTCATCATTTTATATGTCAGGAAAGATGTGTGTGGAGGGGAGAAAGGTCAAATATTAGTTTTATATTAACATGAATCTATAATTAGTTGAAAATTAATAACAATATTAAAAACTTTTCCAACATTTTGTTGCCTCTTAGGCCAATTTCCTGACTCTCTTTTTCCCTATTGCTCAAATTCTTGGTCCACACCATTGACTCCACTATCTCATCACACTCACTTTCCAACCCTTTGCCATCTTCCCCACCCAACCCTTCTAGAATTATTATTTCCTTAACCTCTCCAGTGATTTCCTACTAGCTAAACCCAACTGCCTCTTCTTAGGGCTCATCCTAATTCATTTCTCTGAAACATTTGTGAGGTAATTAACTTTCTCCTTTTTTTCCTCGCAGTTCTCCTAACTTCTTTATTTTGAAATTTTTCAAACCTACAAAAAATGGAAAGAACACCACAAAGAGCAGCTACATACTTTCACTTAGATTGACCATTTAACCTGTTACCATACTTCCTCCATCCTTCTTTCAGTCTCCCTTGCTCTCCCTCCCTTTCCAACCTCACCTCTTTCTTTCCAGACATCATGACACTCTAGATACTTCAGCACACGTTTCCTAAGTTGCAGATATTATTATACTTGAACGTTAAGTTCTTCAGCATGCATCTCGGGAATAAGTACGACACGCTCTTGAAGTTCTTTACTCTCCTTTCCTCCCACTGATGATTCTTCTACCTCAGACCACACTTTTCTAGAGGCCTAAGGTAGAGAGGGTGGAGTAGGGCAATGAGTCTGGCCCTGGTTTAGCCACAAACCAACTCTGTGATTTCAAAGAAAAAAACATCTTGCTTAATTATAAAAATAACAAATGTCCGTTGTAGAAAACAGGGGAAATACAAAGTTTAAAGAACGTAAAAACCATGTAAACCTACTATCTAGAGATGATTACTCTAAAAACATGTTTTAGTCATTCCCAAAGCATTATCTATTTTATACAATTGAGCTGGTATGATAAATACAGTTTTCTATCCTGTTTTTTCACTTAACATTGAAAATAAGCATTGAAAACTTTTCATAAAACATTTTTATTGGTTGAATATTATTCTATTATTTTGTTGAATGTAATCTTGAAGAAAAGATGAAAGTTCCATTTAAAAAATGAGCAAAAGGCTTAAAGAGCAATTCATAAAGGAATACAAATGGCCAAAAGTTTATGAGAAAAGTATTTAACTAGTAATAAAAAATAATTTCAAATTAAAATGACACCACTTTTATCTATCAAAAGGACAAAAATGTTTGTAAAAAAGAAATAATAACCAGGGTTGGAAAAAATGAGAGGAGACAGACAAATACTGCTGATTAGAATACAAATTAGTATTTTTTTGGATAAAATTTGCAGTACATAATTTTGAAAACCTTAAAAATATACATTCACTTTAGCAAATATGTTTGTAGGAATTCATTCTAACAGTATAATTGGGCCATTGCACCACAATACATGCACAAAGATGTTTGCAACAGTGTGATTTATTACAGATTGTTTCCAATCTATTGCTAAATAAAAATAATATGAAAATAAGTAAATTATCACACAACCATACAACATAATACTAAGCAGCCACTAAGCATATTGTTAAATAATAAAATTATGAGAAAACTATGGGCCGGGCGCGGTGACTCACGCCTGTAATCCCAGCACTTTGGGAGGCTGAGGCGGGCGGATCACGAGGTCAGGAGAGGGAGACCATCCTGGCTAACAAGGTGAAACCACGTCTCTACTAAAAATACAAAAAAAATTAGCCGGGCATGGCGGCAGGCACCTGTAGTGCCAGCTACTCGGGAGGCTGAGGCAGGAGAATGGCGTGAACCCGGGAGGTGGAACTTGCAGTGAGCCGAGATAGCGCCACTGCACTCCAGCCTGAGCAATAGAGGGAGACTCCATCTCAAAAAAAAAAAAAAAAAAGAAAAAAGAAAGAAAACTATGATTTTTCTGTTACACATTTCTATATTCCTTGAGTTTTTTCCAATAAACATGCATTGCTTCTGTAATGAGTAGAAAACAAAGATGTTTAAATATTGTAGAAATATTTATTCGCATGAAATATATTAACAATAAATTGATGATTGAATAAAGCAATTTATAGAAAATATGCATTGTATGATGCTATTTTAATAGCTTTAATAATATAATTTACCTGCCATAAAGTTCATCCATTTAAAGTGAACAATTCCATGGTTATTAGTATATTTACAGAGCTGTGCAACCATCACCATATTCTAATTTTAAAATATTTTCATCATCGCAAAGAAAGTCCTTTCCCATCCTCCCATCCCCATCTTCAGCCCTAGACTACCACGTAACTACTTTTCATCTCTATGGATTTGCCATTGTAGAAATTTCAGATACATGGGATCATACCATATGCAGTCTTTTGTGATTTCTTTCATTTAACAGTATTTTCAACTTTCATTCATGTGGTATGTATCAGTAATTTAATTTTTTATGAATGAATAATATTCCATTGTGTGGATATAACACATTGTATTTACCCATTCATCAATTGATGGACATTTTGGCTTCTTTTCATTTATTGCCTATTATGATTAATGCTGCGAGTTTTTGTGTGAACATGTTTTTACTTTTTTGATAACGAGGAGTGGAATTGCTAGGTCATATGGTTATACTAGGTTTAACTTTTGGAGAAACTGTCAAACTGTTTTCCACAGAGACTGCACTATTTTATATACATACCAGCAATGTATGAAGGTCACGATTTCTCCACATTCTCACCAACACTTGTTGTTATCTATCATTTATTATTGCCATTCTAGTATGTACAAAGCAGTGTCACTTTATGATTTTGATTTTCATTTTCTTAAAGACTAATGATATCGAGCATCTTTTCAAATGCTATTGGTCATTTGTATATCTTCTTTGGATAAATGTCTATTCAAACCTTTGCCTGTTTTTGTTTTTAAAAATTGAGTTGTCTTTTTATAATTGAGCTCTTTATATGTGCTGGATACCAGTTCCATGTCATATATATGACTTTACAAATATTTTCTCCCAGTCTGGGAGCTATCTTTTCACCTTTTCAATATCATTCAAAAGACAAATTTGTAACTTTAATGAAATTCAGTTATCTTTTTTTAATGGCTGCTGTTCTTGGTGTCATATCTAAGAAAACACGCTTAACCCAAGGTCACAAAAATTTACTCCTATGTCTCCTTGTAAGAGTTTCATACTTTTGGCCGGGCGCGGTGGCTCAAGCCTGTAATCCCAGCACTTTGGGAGGCTGAGACGGGCAGATCACAAGGTCAGGAGATGGAGACCATTCTCTACTAAAAAAAATACAAAAAACTAGCCGGGCAAGGTGGCGGGTGCCTGTAGTCCCAGCTACTCGGGAGGCTGAGGCAGGAGAATGGCCCAAACCCGGGAGGCGGAGCTTGCAGTGAGCTGCACTCCAGCCTGGGCGACAGAGCGACTCCTTCTCAAAAAAAAAAAAAAAAAAAAAGAGTTTCATTCTTTTACATCTTTCATGTAGGTCTATGATCCCTTCTGAGTTAACTTTTTTTTTTTTTTTTTTTTTTTTGAGACGGAGTCTCGCTCTGTCGCCCGGCCTGGAGTGCAGTGGCCGGATCTCAGCTCACTGCAAGCTCCGCCTCCCGGGTTTACGCCATTCTCCTGCCTCAGCCTCCCGAGTAGCTGGGACTACAGGCGCCAGCCACCTCGCCCGGCTAGCTTTTTTGAGTTAACTTTTGTGCGTGGTGTACTGTGGGGTTTCAAATTTACTCGTTTGTATATGGGTATCCATTGTCTCAGCACTATCTTTTGAAAATGCTATTCTATGTTCAGTGAATTGTCATGGTCCCTTTGTAAAAAACTCAATTGATTGTAAATATTAAAGCATATTTCTGAACTTTCAATTTTATTTCATTGATCTATATCTCTATACTATGCCAGCATCACAACTTGTTATTTTTAAGCTATATTAATGTATGAAGAGAAAAAAACAGAAAATAAATGGGTCAAATTATCAAAAATAAAATATTCTATTGTATGTATGTGTCATATGTATTTAACTACTTTCCCCTTTGGGGGCACTTTAAGCTACTTACACACTTTCACTCTGATAAGTAAGCTGTGATGAGCGTCCTTCCACAAACATGTATTTCAAGTTACTTTCTTAAGGTAGATTCCAATCAATGCATCCACTCAGTCAAGAGTAGGAGTATTTTCAAGATTCTTTAGATATATAGATGAGAGAGAGAAAATGAGAGAAAGAACAAGAGGAAAGAAGGAAAGAAATGTGTGTGTTTGTATGTATATATACATGTCAAAATTAATTTACATATAATCTGTATCATTTTACACCCCCAACAAGATGTATTACTTAGAGAAAGTCACCCATATTCTCTATGTCTCAGATTTTTCATCTATCCAGTGAAAATTTGTTTACAAGAATGTTGGAAGCATCAAATAAAATCCTTGGTACAATGGAGCTATAACAAGTTTTTAAAGTTCTATAGACATATAGGGTATTTATTTTGTCCAATTATGATCAATATGCATTTAGTGAGCATCCACTTCCTGCAGAGAACTATGAGTGGCACAAAAATAAAGCAAAAATTAATTAAAAATTAATTTATTGACAAGATGGTAAGCTACTTGGAGACAGAAACCATATCTCATAGAGGATATACGAAAAGCATTATAGTACAAAAGAATATGATAGCTGTTACAACAGATGCTAAAAACAAAATCATTTGGATTCGCAGAAGACAAGGAGATTAATTCAGCCAGGGAAATGAGAAAGACTTCCCAAAAGAGGTAGGAGTGGAAATTTGATGGAGGTTGTCGTGTCAGGTTGTCACGTTTCATTAAGAAGAACATTTCTATAAAGAGCTATTTCTTATGTTTATTCTATTTTTTATTCCGTTTCTGACTGGTTTTTCTTATTCTTATCTTTTCCCAAGGTTAAGATTTTATTTACCTAACTATAAAGTTAGGATTATCATGCCAAACCTGGAGTGATTAAAGATATCTCCTGATGATCAAATACTCAATACAGAGACTTTGTTGTGCCTTCCCCAGCAAGTGGACCCTAGGTTTTTATGCAATTGAAAAGGCCCATTATAGTTTGATCTCATCCACCATATAAGGAACTGTCGAAATTAGTGACTCACACTGATCAGATACATTTTCATTTGTTGTGACCCTAGTCTTATTACTGTCATAATCAAAATGTGTCTGTTCTCCATCAGAGAAATGCAAATCAAAACCACAATGAGATACCATCTCACACCAGTTAGAATGGCGATCATTAAAAAATCAGGAAACAACAGGTGTTGGAGAGGATGTGGAGAAATAGGAACACTTTTACACTGTTGGTGGGATTGTAAACTAGTTCAACCATTATGGAAAACAGTATGGCAATTCCTCAAGGATCTAGAACTAAATGTACCATATGACCCAGCCATCCCACTACTGGGTATATACCCAAAGGATTATAAATTATTCTACTACAAAGACACATGCACACGTATGTTTATTGTGGCACTATTCACAATAGCAAAGACTTGGAATCAACCCAAATGTCCATCTGTGACAGACTGGATTAAGAAAATGTGGCACATATACACCATGGAATACTATGCAGCCATAAAAAAGGATGAGTTTGCGTCCTTTGTAGGGACATGGATGCAGCTGGAAACCATCATTCTTAGCAAACTATCACAAGAAGAGAAAACCAAACACCGCATGTTCTCACTCATAGGTGGGAACTGAACAATGAGATCCCTTGGACTTGGGAAGGGGAACATCACACACCGGGGCCTATCATGGGGAGGGGGGAGGGGGGAGGGATTGCACTGGGGAGTTATACATGATATAAATGATGAATTGATGGGTGCTGACGAGTTGATGGGTGCAGCACACCAACATGGCACAAGTATACATATGTAACAAACCTGCACGTTATGCACATGTACCCTAGAACTTGAAGTATAATAAAAATAAATAAATAAATAAATAAATAAATAAAAATAAAATAAAAAATAAAAATAAAAAAAAAATAATACAAAAAAATGTGTCTGCTCTTCAATCCTATTGACATCGTCTTGGGAAATAATTATCTATGAGTCTCACACATTTCTGTATCGCTTGCAAGCAGAGACAATGATTATTTTCAACTTAACAATAACCCACAACACTCGGACCAGCTGACAATGATTATTTTCAAAGATTTTTGTATAGCAAAGAGCCATGAAAAATAGAGATAGTGTCTCTCTGTAGGACAAAGGGCAAATTTGTTTATTGTTCAGTCAAATATAAGTTTCCCTCCCACTCTGCTCCTGTAGATAAGATCCCCTAGCCAAACAATCTTCCGTATTGAGGGGATAAGACACACAATTTTTGCTTATTCCTGAGCGATTGGTTTCAGTTTCCTGACATCTCTCAGAATTATTGAAACAAGTCAATCACATCCCCCATGAGAACTGGGGGGCACCTTATCCTCTTGATACTACAAAGTTTACCTTCTAAAGCCCCTGGCTGTTAACTCTATTCCCACATGTCACCCCATGTGGCTCTGCATGTCATGTGGTGCCCTTCTCCACTAGGCTGTGAGTGTATATGACTAACGAACTGCTGTGAACCTTACCTGTCCAGTGTTGAGTGTTATGTGTTTGGTCATCTTCGTAACCCTGGGGCAGGAATCCGCCTTTATCAATGGGTTAAACAGGAGGTGAACAAGTCATCCAGAATAATAAAGATAATGTTTCCTTTTAGAGTAAACGTTGAACACGTTTATATGCAGCCAGTTATAAAAGATTTGGTTCCTTACGTTCAGGATTCCTGGGCTGTGATGCCACTGTGTTCACAGCCTCTACCTAGCCCCCCTCTGCATCACCCTGTGGGAGTTAGAAGGGAAGGACAAGGGGCGCTGACATGAACACAAAGCTCCTGCTATTTGCTGTGCAATGAGTAATGAAATCCTTTGTCTCTGACCCAGAAGGTTCATATTTTCTCCGAGCATCCATAAAACTGGCATGCAAGTAGAGTAAAATCTCAGACCCTTCATAGTTCTTGACAAATTGTACAGCCTGATAAAATTACCTTGCAATTTTCTTGAGTGTCTCTTCTTTATTAATCAACCAATGTATAAGTGCATTTTGCAGTGAATCTGAGTGGTGTTTGGTCTGTTTCAGTTTAAGTTAAAGCCTTTGGTCAGTCTGGTTCACTGATATTACAAGTGTTTTTCTTATGGATTATTAAGACGCACAATATTGACACCCACTGGTTTAAAAACATCATTGCTACCACCAGGACACCAATGAATGAATGAATGAATGGATGAATGAATGAACAAGTCACTGAAATCATTGGATCATTGACTGTTTCCTATAGTAAAAGAATCTTAATTAAATAAAGATGGAATTTTGGGGGATGTACACAGGAGTTCTTATTATTCAAGTGTTCATTATCAAAGTCTACACAGTATGTTCCTGCAGAGAGCAAAAGTTTCCATAACATAAAAAGTGTTTATTAATGAACTAGCCATAGTAAAATTAGAGCTCATTTAAACATCCCTCTTTGACTAACACTAGTGTCTATCTCTTGCCATTGCAGCAATTTTTCTTCCTGTAAATATCCAACACCGTGCAGTGAAAATTTGCAAAGTGAAACTAAAAATTTTGTAAACGATGCAGAAGTGTAAAGAAGATAAAAGATGTTGAAGAACTGCCCAAATAACTTACAAAGTCAATGACAAATGATCACTCGGCAAAGTTAAATAAGTTAACAATTGAAGAAGAGAAAATGAACAAGGATGATGACAGCACTGACATTTCACAAGAGGACTATTTGAATAATAAAAGCTTAAGAAAGGTCCTTGGAAAAAAGGATGCAGCTCTCAAACATTTTAATAAAATTGGCCCTCTAATGAAAGTCAAAAGTGAAGTCAAGGATATTGTTACCATGTTATCACATAAGTTTATCAGGAATTTATACCCTCAAAAGCAACAATTCATTCTTTGTTTTAAGAATTAGAAAATAGCTGAATTAGAACCTATATCGAATGTAAGATAAAATCTCTTTCCATAATTGTTTCACTTTTGAACTAAAATCTCAACCAAATCTTGTATCTTTTCACTGTTTATTATGAAACATTCCCTGTTTCACATGAATTCTCTTTGTCTTTTTTCAGTACTAGTTTGTCCTGCATAATGAGGACTCCCTGGGATTAGTTTGCTATATCAGACTTCCTTTAATCCTGGAGCGTATATTCCACTAGCACAGTAATTCTTAAGGGTGGTATTCATACCACAGATAGTACACTAAATGATTTTAAGTAATTTGCAGATAGTCTTTTTTATTTTAATACTTATGCATTTATTTTAATATGTATTATCAAAAATATAATGTATAAGATTAACCCAACTTTTCACAAACTATTATGGCTTAAGACAAAGTTAAATTTTTAGAGGTGAATTGATTTAAAATAAACTTAAATAAAAAGTTAATTATCTTTTCTATGCAAATGGTAGGCATATGTGGCAAAAGTTTTAACTCATAAATGACTCCAGTTTAGGAAGCACTGCCCTAGCATAAAGGCACCAGGCACAAATCTCAAGCACCTTCAAAAGATGACATTTGGTGGCCAAGAATGTGTTCAGCAGGACCACAAAGCCTCACTTTAGTGATAGGACAGGCCCCTTCACATCATAATTGTGGAACAAGTCCCTACTATTCAGATACACTTAAAACTCCAGGAACAATTAGTTTAAAATAGTTAGGGAGAAGTTTTGTCATCCCCCATCTCCTCCCTCTATGTGTCACTGCATCTTCCTCTACTTTCTGAACACCCTACCTCTCGTCCATTTTTACCAAAATTATTATTATTATTATTATTATTTTGAGACGGAGTTTTGCTCTTGTTGCCCAGGCTAGAGTGCAATGGCGTGATCTTGGCTCACTGCAACCTCCGTCTCCCAGGTTCAAGCGATTCTCCTGCCTCAGCCTTCCCAAGTAGCTGGGATTATAGGCATGCACCACCATGCCTGGCTAATTTTGTATTTTTAGTAGAGACGGGGTTTCTCCATGTTGATCAGGCTGGTCTCGAACTCTCGACCTCAGTTGATCCACCCACCTCGGCCTCCCAAAGTGCTGGGATTACCGGCATGAGCCACCTCGCTGGGCCTATTTTTACCATTTGTTACCTGAAGACTTGGCCCTATCCCACTTTCTATACTAACCCAGGCTGGAGGCCAGAGTACTTCAAAAGCCTCCACATTGACCACCTCCAACACCAGGGAAGCATAATCCATTTCCCTTTCAGTGAAGGCATGTGTGTGTGCATTTGTGTGTGTGTGTTGTGGAGGGTATTATGGAGGTAATCATAGTAATGGCCTTCTATTTGTTTTCTCAATTCAAATATCTTTTTCAGTAAACAGTTTTTATTTTAATTGATGGAAGAAAAGGAAGTAGCATCTCAAACAGATATTTGTACACCCATGTTCATGTTCATGTTCATGGCAGTATTATTCACAATACTCAAAAAGTGGAAACAACCCAAATGTTCACTGATAGATGAATGAACTAAAAAAAATGTGCTGTACACATACAGGGGAATGGTATTCAGCCTTTAAAAGGAAGGAAAGTCTGGCACATATGTTATAATTTTTGCCACATATGCCTACCATTTGCATAGAAAAGACATGCTACAACATGAATGAACCTTGAAGACATTATGCTAAGTGAAATGCAGCTGTCAGGGACTGAGGGAAGGGGAGAATGGGGAGTTACTGTTTAATGGGTACAGTTTTATCTTGTGAAGATGAACAATTTCTGGAGATGGATTTTGGTGATGATCACACAACAGAGTGAGTGTATAAAATGATTCTGAACTGTACATCTAAAATGGTTAAAATTTGTGAACTTTATGTGACATATATTTTGCCACAATGATGAATAAATAAGGAAAAAGAGAAGAGGAGGGAGAGTGAGGAAGGGGGAGGAGGAGGAGAAGGAGGAGAAAAAAAGAAGAAAGTTGATTTACCCTGGAGAACTCACAGGACCAGGGCATACAGATACCAGAGGCCTCAGAAAACTAGGGTGAGACATGGGGCTAATATAGGGTGATAAGCTGTTGAAAGTCCATATATAAAGTGGTTGAATGACCACCAGAGATTCCAGGCAATTCACTCACAAACAAAGGTTTACTCTGTGGAGAAACTGAACCAAAACAGACCTAGGGTAAGGCAGGAATAGATGTGGAGTTGGAAACAGGTGGATAAAGTGAAAGTCTACACACTAAATGTGGAACCCTTCAACTCCTGTCCCCTCTCCCCTGCTCACAGAATGGGAGACACCAAACATCTGCTCCCAAGAAGATTAATTTTCCTCTTGAGAAATGGAATGGCCTATAGAATACAGTCTTCAGATTTTGGCATTTCGGGATCACTCAGTAATAACATCAGCATACCAAAAGATTAAAGAAGGAAACAATAAAAGGAAACAGAGAGAAATAGAGATAATGCAAGTAAAAGACTTTTTATCTTTATCATTAGTTTTTCTATCAATAATATATTTATATGGTTCAAAGGTCAAATAAATATAAATAGGGATACACAGATTGGTCTCATTCCTATCCCTTCTTCCTCATCCACCTTCTTTCCACCCCAGACTCTCCTACGGGTAATCATTTTATGAGTTTATTTTTGCCATTTTAATATTTATCTATGTAAATACAGGAAAATATGAATATATATTTTATTTTCCTTTATATTACAAAAGATAGTATACTATATATTGATTTTCATCTTAAAAATTTTTTTCATGAAAAAGCTATCCTGGAGATCTCTCCATATCAATACATAATAATCTTCATTTTTGTTGTTGTTTTAATTTTGGCTTTTTTGCATTTGGGTTTTTGTTTGATTTTTGTTTGTTTTTTTGCCTGATGGAACATACTGTGTATGCATGTCATGGTTCATATGTAATTTTGTACATATCTATCTATAGGATATCTCTGGATAGATTCCTTAAAGTTGAACTGTTATGTCGAAGGGAAAATAGATCTATAATTATGGTATATATTCCCAGATTCCACTTCATAGTAGTTGTACACTTTCTACCCAAGGCCTTATAAGTAGAGTATTAATTTTGGATTTTTTCCAAGGTGGTACATAAGATTTGGTATTTCACAGAAGTTTTAATGTGAGTGTTTCTTATTATTGTGAATGAGGTTGGGCATCTTTTCATATTTTTAAGAGATCTTTCCATTTCTTTAAATTGTTCATGTCCTATGTCGATTTTTCTATTGGGTTGTTGGCCTTTTTCTTGTCATTTTCTATGACAGAGTAGCTCTCTGTGACACAAATTGCAAATATTTTATCAGTTTGTTTTTCTTTTTTTGGATTGCTTATGTTGCTTTTTGTCACAAAGACTTTTTTAAGATGGTAGTCAAATGTTCCAATCTTTTTCCTTAATGGGTTCCGGATTTTGAATCATAGTTAAAAAGGCCTTTTCACACTCTAAGACTGTAAAGGAATTGACCTATGTTTTCTTCCAGTTCTTTTGTGGCTTAATTTCTCTTTAAATTTAACATTTCTTAATTTCTCTTTAAATTTAAAACATCAGTCTACTTAGAGTTTAGCCTGGTACATGGCATGAGATATGGATCCAACTTTATCTTTTTCCAGTACCATTTTTTTTTGTTTGTTTTTTGAGACAGAGTTTCGCTCTTGTTGCCCTGGCTGGAGTGCAATGGCGCGATCTCGGCTCACCACAACTTCTGCCTCCTGGGTTCAAGCGATTCTCCTGCCTCGGCCTCCGGAGTAGCTGGGACTACAGGCACGCCACCATGTCCGGCTAGATTTTGAATTTTTAGTAGAGACGGAGTTTCTCCATGTTGGTCAGGCTGGTCTCTATCTCCTGACCTCAGGTGATCCGCCCGCCTTGGCTTCCCAAAGTGCTGAGATTACAGCCACCGCGCCCGGCCTCTAGTACCACTTATTAAAAATTCCTTTTTACCACGTTGATTTGAAATGCCCTACACTAAATTCCCATATCTATTTAGGTCTGTTTCTGGACTTTCTGTCCTGTTCCACCTGTCTCTTTGTTCACCGGTACCATACTCTTTTAACTTTCGAGGCTTTATATTTTAATATATCATTTTTCATTTTTAATGTGTGGTTTTTCTATTGCAAAGATTCCTGGCTATTTTTGCCTGCTTATTTTCCATATGAACTTTAGAATCTCCTTTCAGAAAAGAAAAGATGGTGGTTTATTGGAAGTGCATTACATTTATAAATTAATTTAGAGAAAATTAACATCTTTATAATGTGAGTCTTCCCTACTCAAGAATAGAGTACATCTTTCCATTTGTTCAAGTATACTTTTGTCTTTCAGTAGTGTTTTCCTCAAATTTTTTGCACATTTCTTCCTAAATGTTTTATCTTTTTTTGTTGCTATTGCAAATAAGATCTTCTCTTTCATTGTACCATCTAATAGATTGCTTATACATAGTAAAAAATACTGATTCTTGTACATTAATTTTATATTCTACCATCCTACTGAACTATCTCTCACTCTCTCTCAGTATACAAGTGTGTGTATATTGGAGGCAGAGAGAGAAAGAAAGGGAATTTTTCAAAAAGAGTCTTTTTAAAAGCTATAATTAATATCTTCCGAGAGTTAAGAAATTATTGAATCCATAAAACAAGAGCAAGCGTTTATGGAAAAGGGACGAACAACAAGAACACACTTTTTTTCAGATAAAAACACATTTTCTTTTTGTAATGCCACATCATCTATCTGCTCATGTGTGCAAATCTATATATTATATATTTTTGTGAAATAATACACCTTGAGTTTTACTATAAAAAGCGTGGAAAACTAGCTTAGAAAACTAATTCTAGGCCTGCTTCTGTTATTTATTACCTTTGTCATATTAGGCAAATGAATTACCACCTTTGGATCTTGTTCCCCCAACTGTAAAGTTGTACTCAATTATCTAATTCTATATGGTCTTTCTAAGGTCAATATATCTATGAATAAATTAATCAGTAAGTGATTTGTTTCTTTTAATTTTCATTTGATTTTTCTCAATGAGAGTTGTAACAAGTTTGTGACAATAACCTGCTACTTGCACTATAATTGAAACACAAGCCAGAGGTTTGAGGAAGTTTTTGGCCTTTGAAGTTTGTGAACTGGAAACCATTACAGAGTGTTTTGAATTCTCTACAACCTGCAATCCTACTCACCAGTATAGGTTATTCATAGTATCACTTCTTTTTAAAATGTATTTTTATTGTATATATTTAAGGTGTACAACATGATGTTTCGATAATGAAATGATTACTACAAGTAATTGAGTTAACATATCCGTCACCTTCCTTAGTTACCTCTTTTTTTGTGTTTGTGGTAAGAGCACCTAAAATCTACTCTCTTAGCAAATTATTAATAAATAATACAATATTATTAACTATAGTCCTTCTGCTGTACATTAGATCTCTAGATGTATATATCCTACATAACTTCAAGTTTGTACCCTTTGACCTACATCTTCCCATTTCCTCTCCCTTCCAGCCCCTGGTAACCACAGTCCTAGTCTCTGTTTCAATGTATTTGACATTTTAAAATATTTCACATACAAGTGAAATCATGCAGTATTTTTGTTTCTGTGTCTGGCTTATTTTACCTAGTTTAATGTCTTTCAGTTTCATCCATACTATTGCAAATGACAGCCTCTCCTTCCTTTTTTTTCTTTTTGTAATTTCAGCTTTTATTTTAGATACAAGTGGGTACATGTGCAGGGTTGTTACTTGGGTAAATTAGACCCAGGTAGTGAGCATAGTACCCAATAGCTAATTTTTCAACCCATTCTCCCCTCCCTCCCTGCCCCCTGTAGTAGTCTGAAGTGTCTATCCCATGTTTATGTTCATGCGAGCTCAATGTTTAGCTCCCACTTATAGGTAAGAACATGTGCTATTTGGTTTTCTGTTCCTGCCTTAATTCACTTAGAATTATGGCCTCCAGCTCCACCTATGTTGCTACAAAGAACATGATTTCATTCTTTTTATGGCAGCATATTATTCCATAGTGAATACGTACCACATTCTCTTTATCCAGTCCACCATTGATGAGCATCTAGGTTGATTCTATGTCTTTGCTATTTTGAATAGTGCAGCAATTAACATATAAGTGCATGTGTCTTTTTGCTAGAACAGTGTACTTTCCTTTGGGTATATACCTAGAAATGGGATTGCCACATCAAACGGTAGTTCTATTTTCAATCCTTGGAGAAATCGCTAAACTGATTACCTCAGTGGCTGAACTAATTTACATTCCCTCCAACAGTGTATAAACATTCCCTTTTCTCCACTGCCTTGCCAGCATCTGTCGTTTTTGACATCTTAGTAATAGCCATTCTGACTGGTGTGATATGGTATCTCATTGTAGCTTTGATTTGCATTTCTCTGATGATTAATGATCATAAGAATTTTCTCACATGTTTCTTGGCCACTTGTATGTCTTCTTTTGAAAAATGTCTCTTCATATCCTTTGTCCATTTTTAATGGGGTTGTTTTTTGCTTGTTGATTTATTTAAGTCCTTATAGATTCTGTATATCGGACCTTTGTCAGATGCATAGTTTGTGAATATTTTCTCCCATTCTGTAAATTGTCTATTGACTCTGTCGATTATTTCTTTTGCCGCACAGAAGCTCTTTGGTTTAGTTAGATCCCACTTGGCAATTTATGTTTCTGTTGCTTTTGGGGACCTAGCCAAAAATTCTTCGCCAAAGCTGATATTAAGATGGGTATTTTCTAGGTTTTCTTTTAGGATTTCTACAGTTTGAGGTCTTATATTTAAATATTTAATTCATCTTGAGTTACTTTTTGTATACGGTGAAAGGTAAGGGTCCAGTTTCATTCTTCTGTGTATGGCTAGCCAGTTATCCCAGCGCCATTTATTCAATAGGGAGTCCATTCTCTATCGCTTGTTTTGTTGGCCTTATCAAAGATCCAATGATTGCAGGTGTGTGGTTTTATTTCTGAGGTTTCTATTCTGTTCCATTGGTCTGCATGTCTGTTTTTATGCCAGTACCATGCTGTTTTGGTGACTGTGTTTGAAATCAGGTGGTGTGACAGTATCTCCTCCCTTTTCCATTCATCCATTGATGGAAACTTAGGTTGTTTCTATATCTTAGTTATTGTGAATAATGCTGCAATAAACATGAGAGTGCAGATATCTCTACGAGGTGCTGATTTCATTTTCTTTAGTATATACTTAGCAAAGGAATTGCTGGGTCATGTAATAGTTCCATTTTTAATTATTTGAGAACATCCATACTGTTTTTTATAAGGGCTGTACCAATTTACCTTCCTACCAACAGTGTGCAAGGGTTCCCTTTTTCCACACCCTTGCCAACCCTCATTATGTCTTGTCTTTTGGATAACAGTCAACCTAAACAAGGCAGTATGGTACTGGCATAAAGACAGACATATAGACCAACATAATAGAAAAGAAAGCCCAGAAATCAATCCACGCATATATAGTCAAGTGATTTTCAACAAGACTGCCAAGACTACACAATGGGGAAAGGCCAGTGTCTTCAATAAAGGTGTTAAGAAAACTGGGTATCCACATAAAATAAGGAAACTGGACCCTATCTTATGTCATACACAAAAATCAATGCAAAATGGAATCAATTCAAAAAGGCACATGTACTCAATGTTCATCACTGCACTATCCACCACAACAAATCACACTAAAGACCTAAGTGTAAGACTTGAAACCATAAAACTTATAAAAGAAAATATAAGAACAAGCTCTTTGACATTGGCCTTAGCAAAGTTTTGTTTTTTGACACCAAAAGGTCAGAAACTAAAGCAAAAACAAACAAATGGGACTACATCAAACTAAAAAGCATCTGCAAAGGAAGCAAGCAATAAAAAGCCTATGGATTGGGAGAAAATACTTGCAAATCATATATCTGATAGGGAGTTAATTTCCAAAATTAACCAAGAAACTCACATAACAGGAAAAAAAATACAACTGATAAAAAAGATGGGCAAAGGACCAGAATAGACATTTCTTCAAAAAAGACAGTAGGTATTTTTGAAAAATGTTCAACATCACTAATCATCAGGGAAATGTAAATCAAAACCACAGTGGGATATCTTCTCACGTAGTATCACCTCTTTACACTTCTGACATACTTTGGATATTTGTCTCTGCTCAAATCTCATGTTGAAATGTAATCCCCAACGTTGGATGTGGGGTCTGGTAGGAGGTATTTGGGTCATGGAGGCTAATCCCTTCCTCATGCTCTGCTGTTGTTCTCACAATAGTGAGTGAATTCTTACAAGATCTGGTTGTTGTAAAATGTGGCACCACCCTCAACCCTCTCTCCCTCTTACTCCTGCTTTCACCAAGTGACCTTCTTGTTCCCCCTTCGCATTCTGCCATGAGTAAAAGCTCCTTCAGGCATCCTCAGAAGCTGAGCAGATGCCTCACCATGCTTCCTGTACAGCCTGCAGAACCATGAGCCAATAAAATGTCTTTTCTTTATAAATACTGCTTTATAAAGACTGCTACCCAGTCTCCAGTATTTATTTCTAGCAATGCAAGAACAGCCTCATACAGCTTTCTAAAATGAGATAATTTAAGACATAATTATACCTTAAGCATGATTACCACAGGTTAAAAGGTGGAAGAGAGAGGTCAGATTTTTGTTTTGGAATGCAATCAGAAATATTTATTTTAGAAAACAATTTTAGCAGTTATACAGCATTATGATTTTATTTATCCAAGACACATTAAAATAATCTTTTTCTTGGTCCCCCTTCCGCATTTTGATTCTAAATCAGATTTACTTATCATCATGACAACTAATATTTATTAAATATGCATATGTACCAGGCACTAATCTAAGTAATCTCTATGCAGTATTTTTTGCTTTTATATCAACGCTACAAAGCACAAAATTTTTCTTTAATCTCTACTTCACAGAAATGATAGCAGAGCTTTAGAAAGCTAAAGTGATTTGCTCAAAGCCATACAGCTAATAAAATATAGGTATATAAACTTGTCAGTCTGTCTCTAAAGCCCATGCTCTGAATCACTATGTTTAATTTCCTTTAAAAGAAAAAGGAAATGAAAAAAAAAAATGTACCTTAAGCGGTACAGCCTGATGAATCAGACTTCCTCAACTTTAAGTCACGTCATAATGTCCAGATTCACAATCATGATCCCTTACAGACAATAAAAAGCGTGATGCTGGGAACAAAGAGGTAATGGGAGATTTTTCTTAACGTAAGGCATGAAACTTGAACTACAATAAAGTTATCCAGAATTGAATGAAATTCTTGTGGCAAATGGGTCAGAATTTGGATTCGTTTTAATTTCAGAAACATAATAAAGTATGTGTAATATTTACTATATAACCCCATAATGTTTCATCAGCATAAATTGTGAATATTCACATTAAGTGGCATAAACAAAGACTCTAAATAGCCTTGTGTTGGTTCAGGTCAGGATTTACAATAACATTAGTTATAAAAAGTTATAAAAGAGTTTTCCTTTATAGAGCTCTATATATTTTGGAATTGTGGATAAGAACTCATGGACCTACACTTCTCTAATTTTTTTCTTTTTTAAAAATTTTAATGTATTGTGATAAGAGCACTTACCATGAGATCTACCCTCTTAACAAGTTTTAGTTGTACAATACACTGTGTTAACTATGGGGACAATGCTGTAGAGATCTCTAGAACTTACTCATCTTGCATAATTGAAACTTTATGTCCATTTGACTATTTTTGATACATCATATAAGTGGAATTGTGCAGTATTTGTCCTCCCGTGACTGGCTTATTTCACTTGGCATAATGTTTTCAAAGCTTTCTCCATTTTGTCACATAAGGCAGAATTTTCTTCTTTTTATAAGGCTGAATAATATTCTATTGTATGTATATAGCACATTTTCTTTATCCATTCATGTCAGTGGATATTAAGACTGTTTCCACATCTTGGACATTGTGAGTAATGCTGCAATAAACATTGAAGTGCTAATATCTCTTCAAGATCCTAATTTCAATTCTTTTGGAAAAATACCCAGAAGTATGATCGCTAGATTATACAGTACAATTTTTTTTAGGCATCTCCATACTGTACAAAGGTTCCAATTTCTCGACCTCCTTGCCAACACTTTTCTTTTTTCTTTTTGGGGTGTTTGTTTGTTTGTTTGTTTCAGTTTTTCTGTTTTTATAATAGCCATCCTAACAGATGTGAAGTGATATTTCATTGTGATTTTTATTTGCATTTCCCTGATGACTAGTGGCATTGAGCACATTTTCATATATCTGTTGGCCATTTGTTTGTCTTCTTTGGGGAAATTTATATTCAAGTATTTAGCCCATTAAAAGTTTTTTAAATTATTATGGATACATAATACTTGTACATATTTAAGGGTCATGTGTTATTTTGATACAAGCATATAATGTGTGATGATCAAATCAGGGTAACTGGGATATCCATCACACCTCAAGCATTTATCATTTATTTGTGTTAGGAACATTCCAATTCCACTCCTTTGGTTATTTTGAAATCCACAATAAATTATTTTTAACCCTTATCACCCTATTGTGCTACCAAACACTAGGTCTTATTCCTTCTATCTAACTGTATTTTTGTAGCCATCCACCATCTCCCCTTTCCCCCATACCCCTACACCATTCCCACTATTCTTTTCAGCCTCTGATAACCATCAATATATTCTCTATCTCCACGAGTTCATTTTTTTTATCTCCCACATACGAATGAGAACATGTAATAATTATCTTTCTGTGCCTGGTTTATTTCAGGTAACATAATATCCTCCAGTTCCAACCATGCTGTTGCAAATGACAAGATTTCATTCTTTTTCGCTTAATAATATTCCATTGTGTATATGTACCACATTTTCTTTATCCATAAATTCATCGACAGTCAGTTAGTTAGATTCCACACCTTGGCTTATTAGTTTTGGGGTGCGTATTTTGTTCTTGAGTTATAGAAGTTCCTTATATATTTTGGAAATTAATCCTTTATCAACTATGTGGTTTACAAAAAATATCTCCCAGTTCTAGTTTTCCTTTTTCACTCTATCAGGTTTTTTCCTTTACTGTGCAGAAGCTTTTCACTTTGACCTGGGCCCACTTGTCTATTTTTGCTTTTGTTGCATATGCTTTTGGTGTAGTGCCCATGAAATCATTGCCAAGACCAATATCATGAAGTATTTTCCCTATGTTTTCTTCTAGGAGTTTTACAGTTTCTGGTATTATGTTTAAGTCTTCAATCCATTTTGAGTCGATTTTTATGTATGGTGTAAAAAAAGGGTCCAATTTTATTCTTTTTTATGTGCATATCCAGTCTTTCCAGCACCATTTGTTGAATCTTTTCCCCATTGTGCATTCCTGGAATGCTTGTTGAAGATCAGTTGACTTTACACAGGTAGATTTATTTCTTGGCTATCTTTCCTGTCCCATTAATCTGTATGTGTGTCTTTATGCCAATATAAAATTATTTCATTTACTGTAGCTTTGTAACATATTTTGAAATCAGAAAATGTGATGGCTGCAACTTTGTTCTCCTTTTTGAAGATTATTTTGGTTATTTGGATCTTTTATGGCCCCACATGAATTTTAATATTATTTTTTCTGTTTCTATAAAAAGAATGCCATGAGAATTTTGATAGGAATTATATTGAATCTGTGGATTGGCTTGGGTAGTATGACATTTTAACAGTATTAAATTTTAATAGGATTGTTTTCCTAACTTCCTTTTTAGATAGTTCCTTGTGTGTTTTTTTCTTCAACTTTTATTTTAAGTTCCAGGGTACATGTGCAGGATGTGCAGGTTTGTCACATAAGTAAAAATGTGCTATGGTGGATTACTGCACAGATCAACTTAACACCTAGTTATTAAGGCCGGTATCCATTAGCTGTTCTTCCTGATGCTCTCCCTCCTGCTACCCCTCCAACAGCCTCCAGTGTATTTTGTTCCCCTCTATCTGTCCATGTGTTCTTACTGTTCAGCTCCCACTTATAAGTGAGAACACGCAGTGTTTGGTTTTCTGTTCCTGTGTAGTTTGCTGAGGATAATGGTTTCCAGCTCCATCCATGTCGCTGCACAGGACCTGATATTGTTCCTTTTTACGGCTGCATGGCTGCATAGTGTTCCATGGTGTATCTTTTTAGATAGTTCATTGTTAGTGTACACAAATTCAACTGTGTTTTTTATGTTGATTTTGTAAACTGCAACTTTGCTGAATTAGTTTATTAGTTATAACAGTATTTTGGAGTGTGGAATGTTTAGGGTTTTCTATATGTAATATCATATAATCTGCAACAGGGACAGTTTTACTTCTTACTTTCTGATGTGGATGTCTTTTGTTTCTTTTTCTTGCCTAATTGCACTGGCTATGACTTCCAGTATTATGTTAAATAAAACTGGCAAGAGTACCTATTCACTTGACATGTTCCTGATCTTAGAAGAAAAGCTTTCAGTTTTTCACTGTTGAATTTGTTATTAGTTGTAGATTTTTGTATATGGCCTCTATTATGTTCAGGTAACTTCTTTCTTTTCATAGTTTGTTAAGAGTTTTTATCATAAAAAAGTGTTACATTTTGTCAAATACTTTTTCTGCATCTATTGAGATAATCATGTGATTATATTCATTATGTTAATGTAGTGTACCACAGTCATTGATTTGCGTATGTTGAACCATCCCCGTATCCCAGTGATAAATCCCATTAGGTCATGGTGTATGATTCTTTTCATGTGCTGTTGAATTCAGTTTGCTAGTATTTTGTCAAAGATTTTTGGGTCTACACTCATCAGTAATATTTGCCAGTAGTTTTCTTTTCTTATGGTGTCTTTGTCTGACTTTGGTATTAGGGTAATGCTGGCCTCATAAAATGAGTTTGGAAGTGTTCTCTCTTTAATTTTTTGGAAGAGTTTGAGAAGAATTGGCATTAATTCTTCCTTAAATGTTTGGCAGAATTTATCAGTGAAGCCCTCTGGTTCTGGGCTTTTCTTTGTTGGGAGGTTTTTGATTACTAGCTCAATCTCCTAACTAGTTATAGTTCTGTTCAGACTTTCTATTTCTTCAGGATTTAATCTTGATAAATTGTATGTTTTCAGGAAATTATCCACTTGTTCTAGGTTATCCATTTCCCCTAGTTTGTTGACATATAATTGTCCATAGTAGTATCTCATGATCTTTTTTATTTCTGTAGCATCAGTTACAATATCTCCTCTTTCATTTATGATTCTATTGGTTTCAGTACTTTCTCTTTTTTCTTTACCTCCATACCAAAAAAAATTTGATATGATTTCAATATTAAGTTTATTAAGTCATGTTTAGTGACCTATCATGTGATCCATCCTAGAGAATGTTCCATGTGCGCTTGAGAACTTAGTGTGCTCCTTACTTAGTCTAGCTAAATGTTTATCAAATTTTATTGTTTCAAAAAACCAATTCTTAGTTTTATTTTTTTCCGGTTTTTATATTTTCTATTTAATTTTTTCTTCTCAAATGGTTATCGTTTTCTTCTTTCTGCTAACTTTGGGCTTAGTTATTCATCTTTTTCTATTTCTTAAGGTGTATAGTTCAATTATTTATTTGAGATCTTCCTTGTTTTTAAAAATGAGTGTTAAGCACCTGTAGTTCCAGCTACTCAGGAGGCTGAGGCAGGAGGATTGCTTGAACAGAGTAGCTAAAGGCTGCAGTGAGCTACAATCACACCACTGCATTCCACCATGCAGAGTGACAGAGTGAGACCCTGTTTCAAAAAAAATATTAAAAACAGGCATTTGTCACTACAAACTTCCCTCTTAGGACTGCTTTTCCTGCATCACATGATTTTTGTATGTTGCATTTTCACATTTATTTGTCTTACTCCCTAATTTCCTTTTTGAATTCTTTCTTGACATGTTGGTATTCAAAGGTGTGTTGTTTAATTTCCACATACTTGTGAATTTTAGTTTTCCTCTTGCTGTTAATTTCTAGTTTCATTCTGTTTTGGTCACAAAAAATATTTGGTATGGTTTCAATCTTAAGTTTGTTGAGTCCTGTTTTATGATCTATCATGCGATCCAGCCTAAAGAATGTTCCATGTGTGCTTGAGAAGAATGTATCTTCTGCTGATGTTGGGTGAAATGTTCTGCATATGTTTGTTAGGTTTATTTCATCTACAGTGTTGTTCAAGTCTGCTGTTTCCTTATTGATTTTCTGTCTGAATGTTATATCCATTATTAAAAGTGGGGTATTGAAGTCTCTTATTATTGTTATATTGCTGTCTATTTCTCCCTTCAGTTCTGCCAATGTTTACCTTATATATTTAGGTGCTCTGATACTGGGTGCATATGTATGTGTAACTGTTATGTAATTTTTATAACTTCCTAGAGAATTGACCCTTTTATCATTATGTAATGTCCTTCTTTGTTTCTTGTGACTGTTTTTGACTTAAAGTATATTTTGTCTCACGTAAATATAGCAAACCTCTGCTTTCTTTTGGTTGTCATTGGAATAGATCATCTTTTTTTTCATTCCTTCACTTTCAGCTTATGTGTATCCTTAAATTAAAAGTGAGTTTCCAATAAGATACCATCTCACGCCAGTTGGAATGGCAATCATCAAAAAATCAGGAAACAGATGCTGGACAGGATGTGGAGAAATAGAAATGCTTTTACACTGTTGGTGGGACTGTAAATTAGTTCAACCATTGTAGAAGACAGTGTGGTGATTCCTCAAGGATCTAGAACTAGAAATACCATTTGACCCAGTGATCCCATTACTGGGTATATACCCAAAGGATTATAAATCATGCTACTATAAAGACACATGCACATGTATGTTGATTGTGGCACTATTCACAATGGAATACTATGCAGCCATAAAAAAGGATGAGTGCATGTCCTTTGCAGGGACATGGATGAAGCTGGAAACCATCATTCTCAGCAAACTATCCCAAGGACAGAAAACCAAACACTGCATGTTCTCACTCATAGGTGAGAATTGAACAATAAGAACCCTTGGACAAAGGGCAGGGAACATCATACACTGTGGCCTGTCGTGGGGTGGGGAGCTGGGGGAGGGATAGCATTAGGAGAAATACCTAATGTAAATGACAAGTTGATGGGTGCAGCAAACCAACATGGCACATGTATACCTATGTAACAAACATGCACGGTGTGCACATGTACCCTAGAATTTAAAGTAGAATAAATAAATAAATAATTTTCTTGGAGACAGCATATAGTTGGATTTTTGGTTTTTATCCATTTAGCCACTCTATGTATTTTGATTGAGGGATTTAATTTAAAGTAATTATTGATGGGAAAGGATTTACTATTGCCATTTTGCTACTTGTTTCCTGTTTGGTAGCTCTTTTCTTCCCATTTTTGCCTCTTGTTGTCTTCTTTTATGTTTCATTGACTTGCATTGTTGCTATTTATATGCTTAGATTCTCTTCTATTATTTGCATATTCCCATAGATATTTGTGTGGTTACCATGGGACTTACATAAAGTATTTCATAACAGTCTATTTTAAGCTGATAACAACTTAATTTCAATCACATACCAAAACTCTGCATTTTTACTCTTTCTACACTCTCACACACACAGACACACACACACACACACACACACACAATTACTGTCACAATGTACATCCATTTATATTTTGTATCCTAACATATGTTTAGTTATAATTACTTTTAATACTTTTATATTTTTGTACTACAATTAAAAGTAGCTTTACCCACCACCATTAAAATAGTAAGTTGTTCTGTATCTGTCCATATATTTACCTATACCAATGAGTTTTATACTTTCTTAAGCTGTTGTGTTGCTTTTTGGTGTTCTTTCAATTCAACTGAAAGAGCTCCCTTTCTCATTTCTTGTAAGGCAAGACTAGTGTTGAACTCCAGCTTTTGTTTCTCAGGAAAATTCTTTACCTCTCCTTCATTTTTGAAGAATATTTTGCCAGGTGTAGTATTCTTGGTTGACAGTTATTTCTTTTGGTATTTTTAATATATAATTTCATCCCCTTCTGGTCAGAAAGGTTTCTGTTGAAAAATCCACTGATATGGAGAAATCCCATATATATGACAAGTGGCTTTTCTCTTGTTGCTTCCAATATTCTCATTGTCTTTTACTTTGATGATTATAGTGTATTTTAGTGTGGGTGTCTTTGAGTTTATTTTACCTGAAATCTTTTGGGCTTTCTGCATCTGGATATCTATTTCTTTCCCCAGATTTGGGAAGTGTTCATTCACTATTTCCTTGAGTGTGCTTTTTCATGATTGTTTGGGGGTTTTGCTCTCTCTTCTCCTTCCAAGACTCCTGTTTTGGTTGGCTTAATGGTGTCCCACAAGTCCATTAAGCTTTCTTCATTCTTTTCATTCTTTTTTCTTTTTGCTCCTCTGACTGAGTAATTTCCAGTGAGCTGTCCCTGAGTTCACTAATCCTTTCTTCTGTTTGATCTAGTCTGTTGTTGAACCCTCTAGTAGAGTTTTTCAGTTCAGATATTGCATTCTTCAACTCCATGATTTTTGTTTGGTACTTTTTAAATATACATTTTATATTTCGTCTTTGAATATGTTTAGAATTTTTTTGAAATTCTCACTTTGTTCATGCATTTTTCTCCTGATCTTGGTGAGCATATTTATCATGTTATCCATAAAGAATAAAGAATTTTCCATGAGGTAAATTATGCAACTCAAATTTATTAGAGTTATTTTCTGAATATTTACCTATTCCTTTGTTTAAAACATATTTCTCTGTTTCTTCATTTTCCTTGAACATGTCTTGGTGTCTATGCATTATAAAAATATCCACCCTTTTCAGTCTTCACAGATTGGCCTTATGCAGGAGAAGAACCTCAGTGATAAGCCCAGCCAGAGATTTGAGGGCCCTCTTCAACCTTTATACTATCCAATCTATGTTCTTTGTTCTTAACAGCCACCAGGCATCTAGATAGAGTAGGCTAATTCTCATTAGCACATCAAGACAAATTAGTCAAAAGGCAGTTTCTCAGGCAGCCTCCCCAAAACTTGGATCACCGAATGTTCTCAACTTTATTCCTCCTCAGAGAGAAGCTGGGATCTGGGGATTTTCACCTATTTTTTCTGTACTGAGCCAGGGGTGTGGGGACGGACGTGGCAACTAGTAGTGTGCTAGATCAAATCACCATCCCTGTTTTCACCAGCCCCCAGGCATCTAGATTATGCCAGGTCCCATCAGAGCTCTGAGATATGCTAGACAGAAAGCAGTCCTCTGGGTAGCCTCCAGAAAAGTTCAGGCATTTGACATGTGGCCCACCTCTTTCCCTCCCCAGGGAGAAGGTGAAAACTGGGGGTTTTGATCATCTGCTTGCTCTGTGCTGAGCTGGGGGGAAGGACTGTGGGTCGATGGTGACTACCATCCTAAACTACCATCTCTGTTCTCATTAGCCCCTGATAGCTAGGTCATGCCAGGTCCTGTCAGTGCTTCAAGATGAGAAAAACAGAAGCCAGTCCTCTGAGTAGGACATGGAGAATTTGGGGTATTAGATGTGTAGTCCATCTCTTTCCCTTTCCATAGAGAAGCTGAGAACTGGAGGGTTTTTTCCAGTCATATAGCACTATGACAGAGGTAGGTATTATGGAAACAGGGTTTTATTATTATTTTTATTATACTGTAAGTTCTAGGGTACATGTGCACAATGTGCAGGTTTTATACATAGGTATACATGTGCCATGTTGGTTTGCTGTACCCATCAACTCATCATTTACATTAGGTATTTCTCCTAATGCCCAGCCCCCCACCCCCTGACAGGCCCCAGTGTGTGATGTTCCCTGCCCTGTGTCCAAGTGATTTCGTTGGTCGGTTCCCACCTATGAGTGAGAACATGCAGTGTTTGGTTTTCTGTCCTTGGGATAGTTTGCTGAGAATGATGGTTTCCAGCTTCATCCATGTCCTTGCAAAGGACATGTACTCATCCTTTTTTATAGCTCCATAATATTCCATGGTGTATATGTGTTACATTTTCTTTATCCAGTCTATCACTGATGGGCATTTGGGTTGGTTCCAAGTCTTTGCTATTGTGAATAGTGCCACAATCAACATACATGTGCATGTGTCTTTATAGTAGCATGATTTATAATCCTTTGGGTATATACCCAGAAATGGGATTGCTGGGTCAATTGGTAATTCTAGTTCTAGACCCCTGAGGAATCGCCTTCCTGTCTTCCACAATGGTTGAACTAATTTATACTCCCACCAACAGTGTAAAAGTGGGAAATGGGGTGTTTTAAATCTTCCTACTGGCTTTGATGTAGGTAGTTTTGTGCTCACCTGGGGTCCAGGAGCTTCTCAACTGTTTCTGCATTTCTCACAAAGGTATGTTTTCCATGAACTACAGTGTATGTGAAGAGAAGAAAGGTTCAAGGCTTCCTATTATGCCATCTTGCTGATGTCACTCAAGAGTACACTTTTGATTTTTTTTTAATAGTGGTAAATAACATTCATTTTTAGTATCCTTTTTAAAAATACTTTAAGTTCTGGAATACCATGTGCAGAACGTGCAGGTTTGTTACATAGGTATACACGTGTCATGGTGGTTTGCTGCACCTATCAACCTGTCATCTGCATTAGATATTTCTCCTAATGCTATCCCTCCCCTAGGACCCCACTCCCCAACAGGCCCCAGTGTGGGATGTTCCCCTCCCTGTGTCCATGTGTTCTCACTGTTCAACTCCCACTTATGAGTGAGAACATGCAGTGTTTGGTTTTCTGTTCCTGTGTTAGTTTGCTGAGAATGATGGTTTCCAGCTTCATCCATGTCATCCTTTTTTATAGCTGCATAGTATTCCATGGTGTATATGTGCCACATTTTCTTTTTCCAGTCTATCATTGATGGGCATTTGGGTTTGTACCAAGTCTTTGCTACTGTGTATAGTGCTGCAATAAACATACATGTTCATGTGTCTTTATAGTAGAATGATTTATAATCCTTTGGGTATACACCCAGTAATAGGATTGCTGGGTCAAAGGGTATTTCTGGTTCTAGATTCTTGAGGAATCACCACACTGTCTTCAACAATGGTTGAACTAATTTACACCCCCACCAACAGTGTAAAAGCGTTCCTGTTTCTCTACATCCTCGCCAGCATCTGTTGTTTCCTGACTTTTTTTTTTTTTTTTTATACTTTAAGTTCTAGGGTACATGTGCATAACGTGCAGGTTTGTTACATATGTATATTTGTGCCATGTTGGTGTGCTGCACCCATCAACTCGTCAGCACCCATCAATTCATCATTTATATCATGTATAACTCCCCAGTGCAATCCCTCCCCCCCTCCCCCCTCCCCATGATAGGCCCCAGTGTGTGATGTTCCCCTTCCCGAGTCCAAGTGATCTCATTGTTCAGTTCCCACCTATGAGTGAGAACATGCGGTGTTTGGTTTTCTCTTCTTGTGATAGTTTGATAAGAATGATGGTTTCCAGCTGCATCCATGTCCCTACAAAGGACGCAAACTCATCCTTTTTTATGGCTGCATAGTATTCCATGGTGTATATGTGCCACATTTTCTTAATCCAGTCTGTCACAGATGGACATTTGGGTTGATTCCAAGTCTTTGCTATTGTGAATAGTGCTGCAATAAACATACGAGTGCATGTGTCTTTGTAGTAGAATAATTTATAATCCTTTGGGTATATACCCAGTAGTGGGATGGCTGGGTCATATGGTACATCTAGTCTAGATCCTTGAGGAATTGCCATACTGTTTTCCATAATGGTTGAACTAGTTTACAATCCCACCAACAGTGTAAAAGTGTTCCTATTTCTCCACATCCTCTCCAACACCTGTTGTTTCCTGATTTTTTGATGATCGCCATTCTAACTGGTGTGAGATGGTATCTCATTGTGGTTTTGATTTGCATTTCTCTGATGGCGAGTGATGATGAGCATTTTTTCATGTGTCTGTTGGCTGTATGAATGTCTTCTTTTGAGAAATGTCTGTTCATATCCTTTGCCCACTTTTTGATGGGGTTGTTTGTTTTTTTCTTGTATATTTGTTTGAGTTCCTTGTAGATTCTGGATATTAGCCCTTTGTCAGATGAGTAGGTTGCAAAAATTTTCTCCCATTCTGTAGGTTGCCTGTTCACTCTGATGGTAGTTTCTTTTGCTGTGCAGAAGCTCTTTAGTTTAATTAGATCCCATTTGTCAATTTTGGCTTTTGCTGCCGTTGCTTTTGGTGTTTTAGACATGAAGTCCTTGCTCATGCCTATGTCCTGAATGGTACTACCTAGGTTTTCTTCTAGGGTTTTTATGGTATTAGGTCTAACATTTAAGTCTCTAATCCATCTTGAATTAATCTTCATATAAGGAGTAAGGAAAGGATCCAGTTTCAGCTTTCTACTTATGGCTAGCCAATTTTCCCAGCACCATTTATTAAATAGGGAATCCTTTCCCCATTTCTTGTTTCTCTCAGGTTTGTCAAAGATCAGATGGCTGTAGATGTGTGGTATGATTTCTGAGGACTCTGTTCTGTTCCATTGGTCTATAGCTCTGTTTTGGTACCAGTACCATGCTGTTTTGGTTACTGTAGCCTTGTAGTATAGTTTGAAGTCAGGTAGCGTGACGCCTCCAGCTTTGTCCTTTTGGCTTAGGATTGTCTTGGCAATGCGGGCTCTTTTTTGGTTCCATATGAACTTGAAAGCAGTTTTTTCCAATTCTGTGAAGAAACTCATTGGTAGCTTGATGGGGATGGCATTGAATCTATAAATAACCTTGGGCAGTATGGCCATTTTCACGATATTGATTCTTCCTATCCATGAGCATGGTATGTTCTTCCATTTGTTTGTGTCCTCTTTGATTTCACCTAGCAGTGGTTTGTAGTTCTCCTTGAAGAGGTCCTTGACATCCCTTGTAAGTTGGATTCCTAGGTATTTTATTCTCTTTGAAGCAATTGTGAATGGAAGTTCATTCCTGACTTCGCTCTCTGCTTGTCTGTTACTGGTGTATAAGAATGCTTGTGATTTTTGCCCATTAATTTTGTATCCTGAGACTTTGCTGAAGTTGCTTATCAGCTTAAGGAGATTTTGGGCTGAGACAATGGGGTTTTCTAAATATACAATCATGTCATCTGCAAACAGGGACAATTTGACTTCTTCTTTTCCTAACTGAATACCCTTGATTTCTTTCTCTTGCCTGATTGCCCTAGCCAGGACTTCCAACACTATGTTGAATAGGAGTGGTGAGAGAGGGCATCCCTGTCTTGTGCCAGTTTTCAAAGGGAATTTTTCCAGTTTTTGCCCATTCACTATGATATTAGCTGTGGGTTTGTCATAAATAGCTCTTATTATTTTGAGGTACGTTCCATCAATACCAAATTTATTGAGCGTTTTTAGCATGAAGGGCTGTTGAATTGTGTCAAAAGCCTTTTCTGCATCTATTGAGGTAATCATGTGGTTCTTGACTTTGGTTCTGTTTATATGCTGGATTATGTTTATTGATTTGCGAATATTGAAACAGCCTTGCATCCCAGGGATGAAGCCCACTTGATCATGATGGATAAGCTTTTTGATGTGCTGCTGAATCCGGTTTGCCAGTATTTTATTGAGGATTTTTGCATTGATGTTCATCAGGGATATTGGTCTAAAATTCTCTTTTTTTGTTGTGTCTCTGCCAGGCTTTGGTATCAGGATGATGTTGGCCTCATAAAATGAGTTAGGGAGGATTCCCTCTTTTTCTATTGATTGGAATAGTTTCAGAAGGAATGGTACCAGCTCCTCCTTGTACCTCTGGTAGAATTCAGCTGTGAATCCATCTGGTCCTGGACTTTTTTTGGTGGGTAGGCTATTAATTGTTGCCTCAATTTCAGAGCCTGCTATTGGTCTATTCAGGGATTCAACTTCTTCCTGGTTTAGTCTTGGGAGAGTGTAAGTGTCCAGGAAATTATCCATTTCTTCTAGATTTTCTAGTTGACTTGCGTAGAGGTGTTTATAGTATTCTCTGATGGTAGTTTGTATTTCTGTGGGGTCGGTGGTGATATCCCCTTTATCATTTTTTATTGCATCTATTTGATTCCTCTCTCTTTTCTTCTTTATTAGCCTTGCTAGCGGTCTGTCAATTTTGTTGATCTTTTCAAAACCCAACTCCTGGATTCATTGATTTTTTGGAGGGTTTTTTGTGTCTCTATCTCCTTCAGTTCTGCTCTGAAATTAGTTATGTCTTGCCTTCTGCTAGCTTTTGAATGTGTTTGCTCTTGCCTCTCTAGTTCTTTTAATTGTGATGTTAGAGTGTCAATTTTAGATCTTTCCTGCTATAAATTTCCCTCTACACACTGCTTTAAATGTGTCCCAGAGATTCTGGTATGTTGTATCTTTGTTCTCATTGGTTTCAAAGAACATCTTTATTTCTGCCTTCATTTCGTTATGTACCCAGTAGTCATTCAGGAGCAGGTTGTTCAGTTTCCATGTAGTTGAGCGGTTTTGATTGAGTTTCTTAGTCCTGAGTTCTAGTTTGATTGCACTGTGGTCTGAGAGACAGTTTGTTATAATTTCTGTTCTTTTACATTTGCTGAGGAGTGCTTTACTTCCAATTATGTGGTCAATTTTGGAATAAGTGCGATGTGGTGCTGAGAAGAATGTATATTCTATTGATTTGGGGTGGAGAGTTCTATAGATGTCTATTAGGTCCGCTTGGTGCAGAGATGAGTTCAATTCCTGGATATCCTTGTTAACTTTCTGTCTCGTTGATCTGTCTAATGTTGACAGTGGAGTGTTGAAGTCTCCCATTATTATTGTATGGGAGTCTAAGTCTCTTTGTAAGTCTCTAAGGACTTGCTTTATGAATCTGGGTGCTCCTGTATTGGGTGCATATATATTTAGGAGAGTTAGCTCTTCCTGTTGAATTGATCCCTTTACCATTATGTAATGGCCTTCTTTGTCTCCTTTGATCTTTGATGGTTTAAAGTCTGTTTTATCAGAGACTAGGATTGCAACCGCTGCTTTTTTTTGTTCTCCATTTGCTTGGTAGATCTTCCTCCATCCCTTTATTTTGAGCCTATGTATGTCTCTGCATGTGAGATGGGTCTCCTGAATACAGCAGACTGATGGGTCTTGACTCTTTATCCAGTTTGCCAGTCTGTGTCTTTTAATTGGAGCATTTAGTCCATTTACATTTAAGGTTAATATTGTTATGTGTGAACTTGATCCTGCCATTATGATATTAACTGGTTATTTTGCTCGTTAGTTGATGCAGTTTCTTCCTAGCCTCGATGGTCTTTACATTTTGGCATGTTTTTGCAATGGCTGGTACCGGTTGTTCCTTTCCATGTTTAGGGTTTCCTTCAGGGTCTCTTGTAAGGCAGGCCTGGTGGTGACAAAATCTCTAAGCATTTGCTTATCTGTAAAGGACTTTATTTCTCCCTCACTTATGAAACTTAGTTTGGCTGGATATGAAATTCTGGGTTTAAAATTCTTTTCTTTAAGAACGTTGAATATTGGCGCCCACTCTCTTCTGGCTTGTAGAGTTTCTGCCGAGAGATCTGCTGTTAGTCTGATGGGCTTCCCTTTGTGGGTAACCCGACCTTTCTCTCTGGCTGCCCTTAAGATTTTTTCCTTCATTTCAACTTTGGTGAATCTGGCAATTATGTGTCTTGGAGTTGCTCTTCTGGAGGAGTATCTTTGTGGCGTTCTCTGTATTTCCTGAATTTGAATGTTGGCCTGCCCTACTAGGTTGGGGAAGTTCTCCTGGATGATATCCTGAAGAGTGTTTTCCAACTTGGTTCCATTTTCCCCCTCACTTTCAGGCACCCCAGTCAGACGTAGATTTGGTCTTTTTACATAATCCCATACTTCTTGCAGGCTTTGTTCATTTCTTTTTCTTCTTTTTTCTTTTGGTTTCTCTTCTCGCTTCATTTCATTCATTTGATCCTCAATCGCTGATACTCTTTCTTCCAGTTGATCGAGTCGGTTACTGAAGCTTGTGCATTTGTCACGTATTTCTCGTGTCATGGTTTTCATCTCTGTCATTTCGTTTATGACCTTCTCTGCATTAATTAGTCTAGCTGTCAATTCTTCCACTCTTTTTTCAAGATCTTTAGTTTCTTTGCGCTGGGTACGTAATTCCTCCTTTAGCTCTGAGAAGTTTGATGGACTGAAGCCTTCTTCTCTCATCTCGTCAAAGTCATTCTCTGACCAGCTTCGATCCGTTGCTGGCGATGGGCTGCGCCCCTTTGCAGGGGGAGATGCGCTCTTATTTTTTGAATTTCCAGCTTTTCTGCCCTGCTTTTTCCCCATCTTTGTGGTTTTATCTGTCTCTGGTCTTTGTTGATGGTGACGTACTGATGGGATTTTGGTATAGGTGTCCTTCCTGTTTGATAGTTTTCCTTCTGACAGTCAGGACCCTCAGCTATAGGTCTGTTGGAGATTGCTTGAGGTCCACTCCAGACCCTGTTTGCCTGGGTATCAGCAGCAGAGGTTGCAGAATATAGAATATTGCTGAACAGCGAGTGTACCTGTCTGATTCTTACTTTGGAAGCTTCCTCTCAGGGGTGTACTCCACCCTGTGAGGTGTGGGGTGTCAGACTGCCCCTAGTGGGGGATGTCTCCCATTTAGGCTACTCAGGGGTCAGTGACCCACTTGAGCAGGCAGTCTGTCCGTTCTCAGATCTCAACCTCCGTGTTGGGAGATCCACTGCTCTCTTCAAAGCTGTCAGACAGAGTTGTTCGCGTCTGCTCAGGCCTCTGCTCCTTCCCCTGTTGTTTTCTTAGCTGAGCCCTGCCCCCAGAGGTGGAGTCTATAGAGACAGGCAGGTTTCCTTGAGCTGCTGTGAGCTCCACCCAGTTCGAGCTTCCCAGCAGCTTTGTTTACCTACTTAAGCCTCAGCAATGGCGGGCGCCCCTCCCCCAGCCTCGCTGCTGCCTTGCGGTTAGATCTCCGCAGACTGCTGTGTTAACAATGAGGGAGGCTCCGTGGGCGTGGGACCCTCCCGGCCAGGTGAGGGATATATTCTTCTGGTGTGCCCGTTAGCTTAGAGCGCGGTATTGGGGTGGGAGTTACCCAATTTTCCAGGTGTTGTGTGTCTCAGTTCCCCTGGCTAGAAAAAGGGATTCCCTTCCCCCTTGCACTTCCCAGGTGAGTCGATGCCTCGCCCTGCTTCACCTCTCGCTGGTCAGGCTGCAGCAACTGACCAGCACCGATTGTCCGGCACTCCCTAGTGAGATGACCCCATTACCTCAGTTGAAGATGTAGAAATCACCGGTCTTCTGTGTCGCTCGCGCTGGGAGTTGGAGACTGGAGCTGTTTCTATTCGGCCATCTTGCTCCGCCCCCCTCCTGACTTTTTAATGATCGCCATTCTAACTGGAGTGAGATGGTATCTCTTTGTGGTTTTGATTTGCATTTCTCTAATGACCATCAATGATAACAGGTAACATGGTTGCCTATGTAAAAAATTTAAAGAAGGGCAAAAAACCTCCTGTCATGTGCCATAATGGCTCCCCTTTTCCTTTGGCAATTATCACAAGTTTTCTGAGGTCCTCACCTAAAGCAGATGCCAGCACCATGCTTCCTGTAAAGGTTGCAGAAATGTGAGCTAAATTAAACCTCTTTTCTTTATAAATTACCAATCTTAGGTATTTCCTTTAAGCAATTTTAGAACAGACTATTATAATGTGCATGAACAGGAAGGCTTGATATTGTCAAGATGTCACTTCTTCTTAATCTGTAGATTAAGATTAAGATTCTATAGATTTAATGCAATCACAAACAAAATCCCTGCAACATATTTTATACATATTGACAAACTGATTTTACAGTTTATATGGAGAAGCAAAAGACCCAGAATAGCCAACACATTTTTTCAACCTTTATTTTAAGTTCAGAGGTACATGTGCAGGTTTGTTACATAGGTAAACTTATGAGGGTTTGTTGTACAGGTGATTTCATCATCCAGGTATTAAGCGGGTACCCATTGGTCATTTTTCTTGATCCTCTCACTCCTTCTCCCACCATCCAACCTACAATAGGCCGCAGTGTATGTTGTTTCTTCCCATGTGTCCTTGTGTTCTCTTTGTTCAGTTCCCACTTATGAATGAGAACATACAGTATTTGGTTCTCTGTTCCTGCATTAGTTTGCTAAGGCTAATGGCCATCAGCTCCATCCATGTTCCTGCAAAGAACATGATTTTTTTAAATTTATATTTATTTATTATTATTTTTAAATTTTACTTTAAGTTTTGGGATACATGTGCAGAACGTGCAGGTTTGTTACATGGGTATACACGTGCCATGTCGGTTTGTTGCACCTATCAACCCGTCATCTAGATTTTAAGCCCCGCATGTATTAGATATTCGTCCTAATGCTCTCCCTCCCCTTGTCCCCCAACCTCCAACAGGCCCCAGTGTGTGATGTTCCCCTCCCTGTGTCCATGTGTTCTCATTGTTCAACTCCCACTTATGAGTAAGAACACGTGGTGTTTGGTTTTCTGTTCTTGTGTTAGTTTGCTGAGGATGATGGTTTCCAGCTTCATCCATGTCCCTGCAAAGGACATGCACTCATCATTTTAATGGCTGCATAGTATTCCATGGTGTGTATGTGCCACATTTTCTTTATCCAATCTATCACTGATGGGCATTTGGGTTGGTTCCAAGTCTTTGCTATTGTAAATAGTGCTGCAATAAATATACATGTACATGTGTCTTTATAGTAGAATCATTTATAATCCTTTGGGTATATACCCAGTAATGGGATTGCTGGGTCAAATGGTATTTCTGGTTCTAGATCCTTGAGGAATCGCCACACTGTCTCCAACAATGGTTGAACTAATTTACACTCCCATTAACAGTGCAAAAGCATTCCTATTTCTCCATAGCCTAGCCAGCATCTGTTGTTTCCTGATTTTTAATGATCGCCATTCTAACTGGAGTGTAGATGGCATCTCATTGTGGTTTTGATTTGCATTGCTCTAATGACCAGTGATGATGAGCTTTTTTCCATATGTTTATTGGCCTCATAAATATCTTCTTTTGAGAAGTGTTTGTTCATATCCTTCACCCACTTTTTGATGTTTTTTGTTTGTTTGTTTGTTTGTTTGTTTTTGTAAATTTGTATAAATTCCTTGGAGATTCTGGATATTAGACCTTTATCCAATGGATAGATTGCAGAAATTTTCTCCCATTCTGTAGGTTGCCTAAGAACATGATTTTATTCTGTTTTATGGTTCCATAGTATTCCATGGTGCATGTGTACCACATTTTCTTTATCCCGCTATCATTGTTGGGCATTTAGGTTGATTCCATACCTTTGCTATAGTGAATAGTGCTGCAATGAACAAAGCGTGCATGTGTCTTTATAATACAATTTTTTACATTCCTCTGGACATATACCTAGTAATGGGATTGCTGGGTCAAATGGTAGATCTGGCTTTTAACTCTTTCAGAAATCACCAAACTGCTTACCACAATGGTTGAACTAATTTACACACTCACCAACAGTGTATAAGTGTTCTCTTTTCTCCACAACCTGCCAGCATCTGTTATTGTAGGATATTTTAATAATAGTCATTCTAACTGGTGTGAGATGGTATCTTGTTGTAGTTTTGATTTGCATTTCTCTAACAATTAGTGATGTTGAGCTTTTTTCATATGATTGTTGGCCACATGTATGTCTTCTTTTGAAAAGTTTCTGTTCGTTTCCTTTCCCCACTTTTTAATGGTTTTTTTTTTTTTCTTGTAAATTTGTTTCAAGATTCTTATGGAGGCTGGATATTACACCTTTGTCAGATACATAGTTTGCAAAAATTTTCTCCCATTCTGTGCACTGTCTGTTTACTCTGTTGACAGTTTCTTTTGCTGTTCAGAGATCTTTAGTTTAATTAGATTCCATTTGTTGATTTTTTATTTTGTTGCAATTGCTTTTGACATCCTCATCATGAAATCTTTGCCCAGGCCTATGACCTGAATGGCATTGCTTAGGTTGTCTTCTAGGGTTTTTATAGTTTTGGGGTTTACATTTAATTCTTTAAACCATCTTGAATGAATTTTTGTATATGGTTTAAGGAAGGGGTCCAGTTTCAATCTTCTTCATACGGCTTGCCAGTTCTCCCAGCACCATTTATTGAATAGGGAT